>NC_081436.1:35495483-36095483 GCF_949786415.1 Peromyscus eremicus | reverse complement strand
CACTCTATAGTCCAGGTTGGCCTCGAACTCACAGAGATCTGCCTACCTATGCATCCTGAGTGCTGGGATTAAAGGCGTGTGTCACCACCCCCCTACCCCCCACCCCCAGAGAGATAAACATTTTTAATAACCTTAAAGGCCACTACACAGAATCAGAGGGAGTATAGTACTTTCTATATAGCAGCAGTCTGAGTCTTACTGATAAGAACTAAACTCTGAGAAGTAATCCTTAGTGTTTTCTCTCTCAGTCTATATCTTTTAAGAATGCTAGCAAAATTCTCCAGATAACTTAATATTACATTATATCTAGCAATCAAAACTCATTTTCACAACCTATTCCTCATTGTCCATCACTACAGTAGAATCAAATTAAATTTAGGAGAAAAAATAATATAACTTTTCATCATCCATGAGCAAATAAATGTTTACCAAATGGCAGGGCCCACCTAACATTTACACGTAAACTTAAAGCACTAAGATCTTGGGAAAATGATAGAAAATGACCAAGGTCATGTTGATTTATTACATTGGGTTCTTACGAAGCTTTGCATACTTTTGAGCTAATTTATATGTCTATGTTTATCATTTTATTGCTTAGACATATTTATGGAGTTGATCTTTTTTGTTAAGCTTCCAAAAATATCACAAATTTTTTAACCAAGCTTTAGATGTTATAGAAGAGTATAAATCAAAGTTTATGGAGAGGCATTACATCTCAAAAAATATCTTTATATGTTCTTATTGTACAAGTGGCATCTGTAAGTTAAAGTCATCTTAGTTGTCTTCACTTTAGAAAGGACCCAGAGAGAAATTACAAGAGGTCTGTTTAAAAGGGGCAATTTTGAACTAGGTTAAGAATAATATGCATAGCACAGTATATAACTAAACACAGGATTTTAGAGGTAAAATGAAGGAGACTGACAGAGAAGAAGCTCAGGCAGACCATGAGGCTGAATTGCATGTAGTTGAGAACTAGAAGGAACTGATGAGAATGAGACCCAGTAAGTAGAGGACAGAACCATGAAATGTGTCATTCTTAACCACTGAGCCATCTCTCCATCCCTAAGATATGACATTCTTAATCAACAAATGAACTCTAATTCAAGCAGTGCATCACTTCTTTATTGTAATCTCTAAGATTAAGGAAAGGATGAGAAGAACAATAAGAAAAGTGAGAGTAGAGTTATTCCATACAAGGTTGAAACTTCTGGGCACCATAGTACTTACTCTGCACTCACTAAAACTACTTCCAGGTCTTTCTATTAGAGATGAGTTAAGGGAGGCCTGCACATTGGTGATTAAAATCAGCTATTTGGTTTTGTGACCTTGCCAGTTGAGTGAGACACAAAACTCCATCAGTAGGTCAGTAGGTATCTTTCCCTTGAAGAGTCATAACCTTTCCATTTTCTCTGTCTCCTCTGCAATCATCAACCCTCCACAACACACCTGACCTCCACCCTTTCTACGCCAGTAGTGTCAACCAACTTAGAATCTTACCTGGTGGGTGGATATCTGCTATGTTGACTTTATGGTTAACTCAACCATGGCTCACATACTGTCCTTTTCCCTGTTTCAGCCAGCTAATGACTTGCATTTTATTGAAGACAATTTGTGTGTGAGACATAACACATAAAGATAAATTCATTTCAGTTGTACTAATTATTTAAAAACAGAGGCCAGAATGGAAGATACTTTATACTAGAAAGGAAGGATACACATTCCTTTACCATCCTCAATCAGTTATCAGTGAATACCTACCTCATAGACTCTTAACAGTTGAGGTTGACATTTTTCATTTTTAATCTTTCTAATTACCCATTGATACTTTGTTTTCCAAAGTAATATTCAGACACATTGGATCTACAGAGTGTTTGTTGTTTTGTTTTGTGACCTTGCTTCCACCTCCAAAAATAAGCTAGATAGGCCCAAGACTTACTTTTCTTCTTCATTCATCTTCAACCAGCTAAAAGCTGTCACAAGATAAGGATAATTTAAGAGAAATACAGGAATTCACAGAATTCAGATTTGTCTTAAGCAATTGCTTTAATGTTTTTATCAGTTTAAAAGATAATAGATTTCCATATGATGTTTTCGAAAATATTTCATTTTGGTTGACTACCACTCAATTTTCATCTCCCATCTCCTCCCCCACTCCTTTCTTCATTGTAGCCTTCCTCCTCCAGTAGTTCCCCTTCCACTTTGTTCTGCTGAACTCTGTACTCCTCTTCCTTAAAGCCTCTTTTGACCTAGTCTCTTGAACAGCAATTGGCATGTGAAGGATAAATGTACAAATCAACAGGATAGAAGTGAGAGTATACAGAAACGAGGCTTTACATTCCAAGTGAGTTAATCCTTGACAGAGATGCCAACACAACTGGAATGGTGAATAAAGAGTCTTTTCAGCAAGCAATTCTGACAAGTAAAGGCCACATTCACAAAAGTGACGTGGCAGCCCAGCCTCCATTCACAAAAGCCAGCTGAATATGGATCAAAGACCTAAACATAAGAACTGACACTGTGCAAGATTCTCAGGAGAAAACAAAAGGGTAAGGCTTTATAACCTTATATTTGACAATGAATCTTTCAGATATGACCCTAGCTAATAAGGGGGGAAAAACTGGATGCATTAGACTTCATCAAAATCAAATCTTTGTGCTTAAAAAAAAATCTGGAAAGTAAGAGAGATCATATCAAATGGGAAGAAACAATTGCAAGCTACATACCTAACAAAATGACTAGTCTCTGAAATAACTTAAGAACTCTCAAAACTCAGCTATTCAAAGAAAACCTGACTTAAAGATGGAAAAGAAAGAGATGATGAGAAGGCCCAGTGGGTAAAGGCACTTTCCTCTAAATCTGGCAGCCTGAGTTCAGTCCTCAGGACCCTCATGGTAAAAGAAGAACTGACTTTGCAAGTTGTCCTTACACACACACACACACACACACACACACACACACACACACACACACGAGCATATTGTACAGAGCTAAGCAGATCATTTTCTGTTACTTGGACTTATAAATGTATTCTTTTCAAGGATAAACACTTACTGTGATGACATATGATACCTCCTTGTGGCCCATCAGTAGCTGTTTCTCAGTGTCTGTTGCTTATATATTGGGCTTTGCCCTGAAAGGATTCTTTGTGATTCACAAGCTATTCGTGCCACAGAAAGGTTCACAAGAAGAGACAGAGCTCAGCTTCTTGGCTCTCGGTTTGGCTAGGGAAATGCAGGTTTTCTCCCTGCTCTTAGGTGCTTCCTTTAGAACTCAGCCTCTATGCTGAGCAGCATAGTAAAAGACCACAGAGATGACCAGTTGACAGTCTCAGCCCGACACAGCCACTGAGTCACACTTGTGAATGAAGACACCTCCAGATGAGTCAGCCCTCAGCCAGCTGAGTCATCCAAGTTATGGCCTCCGAAATCAGAAAGTAGGGAAGCCAAGTCCACAATACACTATCTGAATTCTTGAAAGAAAGTCAGTGAGTATAACCAAATGATTGTTACTGCCAAGGGGTGTATTGTCAACATCATTGTAACTGGAATGGTCTCTATCCTCCGGAGGCACACAGACCACCTGAGGACTGGAACACATGTTTGTGGAAATCAAAGTCTGAACACAGCAAACCCAGAGAGCATACTTCTGTGAGTGAAACCTTGAGTCCTATTCTATTGCTGTGAAGAGGCACCATGACCAAGGCAACTTTTATAGAATAAAGCATTTAATCAGGGGCTGGCTTACAGTTTTAGAGGATTACTTCATGACCATCATGGCAGGAAGCATGGTAGAAAGAAAGCAGGCAAGGGACTAAGAGCTTGGTCTGCAGGCAATAGGAAGAAACAAAGACTAGGCCTAATGTGGGCACTTGAAACCTCGAAGCCCATCCTCAGTAACGTACTTCCTCCAACAAGGCCAAATCTGCTCCAGCAAAGCCACACTTCTAAATCTAATAATCCTCCTCAAATAGTACCATTCCTTGGAGACTAAGCATTCAAATATATGAGCATATGGGAGCCATTCTTATTCAAACTACCATATTCCACTCCCTGTCCTCCATAGGTTTGTAGCCATATCACAAAGCAAATTACATTCAGTCTAACTTCAGAAGTCCCAATAGTCTTTCAGCCTCAACACTGTTTAAAAGTCTAAAGTCTCCTCTGAAACTCAAGGCAATAACCTTTATCCCCCTATAAAATCAAAATCAAAAAGAAGATCATATGTTTTCAACATACAGTGGTACATGATATACATTACCATTCCAAAAAGGGAGGAAAGGGGACATAGTGAGGGTCTAAAGCAAGACTGTAAACCATCTGGGCAAACCCAAGACTCTGCATCCCTATGTCTAATGTCACAGCACTCTTCAAAATACACCTCCTTCCAGCTTTGTTGACTGCAACACACTTTTCATTCTTGGGATGGTTCCACACCCTATCTTTGGCTCTCTTTGGCAGGTATCTAATGGCTCTTGGATCTCCAATATATTGGAGTCTCCAATACAATCCAGGTTTCACCTTTACAACTTCTTGCAATGGCCTCTCTGGGCCTCCATGCAGAACTGTCCTGCCATAAGTCTGGCCTCAGTGGCTTTCCTTAACCAACCCTTTCCTGTGTCCTTCTTGACTCTAAGTCCAGAATCACATGGCCAAAGCTGCCAAGTCTGACTTGCTGGGACTGGAACCTGGCCTCCTCCTAGATCAGATCTGCATCCTGATCTGTTGATGGTTTTTAAGTGGAAGAAATCACTCCAGCATTTTCCTTTCACAAGTTGCAGGATTAGCTGGGTACTATCTTGCCCTGAGGTCACCACTCTCTTTATTCCATTTAGCATCAGGCCTTTCTTTAAGCTTGGTCTCCTTGAGCACAGGATTTGGCTCCAACATTGCACTTCTTGGTTATCTTTTTCTCCTTGAACTGTCCATTTTATATTTCTCTTTGCCCTGTGTGCTAGCTAGTTTTACATGAACTTGACACCAATTCTAGTCATTGGAGAAGGTGGAACCTTAGTTCCAGTTGAGAAAATGCCTCTAACAAGATGGAGCTGTAGGCAAGGCTATAAGACATTTTCTTAATTTGTGCTCTGGGATGCCCAGCCCATTGTGGGTGGGGCCACCCCTGGAATGGTAATCCTGGGTTCTATAAGAAACCAGGATGAGCAAGCTAGGAGGAGTGATTCACCTTCCTAGCTGTGACTTTTCAAGCCATTTATTTATCATCTTCAAAACAGTTTTCACATCTGTAAAGGAAAATTGTAATAGTAGCTGCCTTATGGGATTGTGTAAAGGGTTGCACGAGTTGACATGAACAGTTCCTGGAACACACTGATTCCTTAATATGTTCTATTGACCCAATCACTGAACCGATTCTGACCATCACATTCTTGAATGTTATTAATGTGTGCTCTCTATCCTTTCATTTCCTTTTTGCTTATCCTTTTCCAACTTATTCTCCACAATCATCCCAGTATTAACCATCTATCAAACAGGTCGTCACCCACATTGAAAGCAACCAAACATCCCCATCGTTGCCCGATTGTGCCGTAGGACCTTCCTAGTTTTGCAGCCCCCATGTCTCTCATTTTCTTTCCTACCACTTGGATGCCTCCAGCCTTTTTTTCTGTTAACTGCATTGACTTGTTCTAATGTATCTATTTCCATTCCCAGAAATGCCCTTGGCCTCACTTCCCTCACTTGGTCACTTCTGAGAGACTATATCCAGCAAAACATATTACAATCTTAACGAGAACCCACTGGCAGAAATTCTCAGAATTTTTTTCTGCTTGATTCAGAAACAGAAGGAGGAAAGAGGGACAGAGAAAAGTGCATGCATATCAGGGACACTGCTTTAATGAGCGGTATCAGAGATCTTTTCTAAGAGCTGTTGAGCTAAGCAACCTGCTGCAGGGCCACATTGTCCACTCTTGTATTTCCACTGCATACCATAGAGCTATGAAAAAAAAAAAAGTACCTGGCTGCTGCCCCAGAACTGCAGTTGTCTTCCAGCTCTCTGGAAGGAAGAAAATAAGAAGAGGAGTGGGGAGCTGTTGAACAAAAGGAACCATGATAATAAAGAAACCTATGGACATAAATGCTTATCTTTCCAATGTTAATCTTCTTGACACCCACCCAGACAACACATACATAATGGAAATGTATGCACACAGATATACACCAGAATGATATGATCACTTGACAAGTTACATGTTTCTGTAACTGCTCACTATCTGCTTTCTTTTCCTCCTGTCATTAAAGCACAACTCGTTCCCACCCTGGGATCTAATATTTTGCTCACTGTGATAGTTAGGTGCTTAGCATGGCAGCAGCATATATAGCAGGTACCCAACAAATATTTGATGAACAAGTGATAAATGATAGGATGGTAGGAAAAACTCACTAAACTCGGGATCAGAAGAAGTTTTTTACTTAATTTCCAATCTTAGGTTAGGTTATCAACCTCTTTGAGACTCATTATTCTCGACTGTTAAGCAAACAAAAAAGTTTCAAGGAACAATTTTGGAAGAAAAGGGGATCTCAGAAGAAATAGTGTACTCTCAGTGGATGCAGGCAGCATGGCCCAGCTCCACACATCTCTGTGAAGAAGTCACCTGTTCCTTCCAACAGTGTCTGAAGCATACAGCATTGACTGGTCCAGATTCCCTCTACACTAGCTACAGGTATTCATTGCTATCTTTGGTACCTATTGGTAATTGACTTCCAGGAATGTTCTTTGAAGGACAAAATTCAAAAACTCAGATAGAGGAAACATTCCTACATGATATCAGGACCATAGAAGAGAGCCAGAAACATGCCAGAGAACACCAGGAGGGTTCCTTAACAAAAATTTAAAAACCAACAAGTAAAAAAGGAGGACAGAGAAGGTAATAAGAAAAAGGATGATGAAATTGGTCCTAACCTTCAAAAATCAGATTGTCATCATGAAAACAACAATATTTTTATGACATGGAAGTTGATGTTGAGAGCAACTGATAGCTCCAAGTACATTAGCTCTTCCTGGAAAGGGCCACAGGGACATCATTCATTGCATCAGGACAGAGAAGGAGATGCTCCCATGTCAGTGAGTCACCTTTGTCCCACCAGGCATACTTAATTTCACCAGTGCACAAGCTAAGGACATAGCAGTGTAAGGATGGTCCTTGTGAATGGATGTCCTCTTGGAAGAGAAACAGTGCCACCCAGTGTCCTGAAGTTTGCACTTCTTCAACCCATCACATTTTCACAACTGAAAGAATGTGAATTTTTTTTGTTATTGTTTCTACTGAGGCAGTGGTTCTCAACATGTGGGTCATGACCCCACCTTTCACAGGGGTCACTTAAGACCATCAGAATTTTATTTCTGGAAATATTTACATTATTTTATTACAAATATTATAATATTATAAATATTACAATAATAACAGTAGCAAAATTACTGTTATAAGGTACAGACTCCTGACACATTGCCAAGGACAAGTGATGAAGTTGTTCATTTTATGCTTGTAGAAAGCGGCATGAATTAGGAAAGAAAATAATCAAGTGGATGTTGGGGAGTCACTGTTATGTACCATGAGGTAGCCCTACAGAAACTGCAAGGAAAAGCAACTGACACAGAGAACACTTCTCAAAAGAGTCTAATTTTGAAGGCTATGATTCAAATGGACAAAGGCAAACTGAAAGTATTCACTGAAATCCTAACTACACTAAGGTACAAGGGTTCTGGGGGAAGCTACATATAAACCACACAGTGAAAATGAATGCAAGGTCTGTGGGAACAGATGATGATGAGATTAATTTGACACATATAATAGAAAAAAATAAATAAAATGCTAGACAGAGTCCTAATCCTGGCTATACCATTTTCTCAATGTTGGTCTTAAAACCAAATACCTTAAATTTCTTTATTAGTAATTACTTACCACTGTAACAAAATACTGTACATATACAACTTAACAGAAGGGAGTATTTCTTTGACTCATGGTTCCAGCTCGGGGCTATTGGCCTCATTGTTTATGGGCTATGGCAGGCTAGAATATCACAGTATAAATGTACAGTAGAGCAAAGCATTTTATCTCATGGCTATCAGGAAGCAAAGAGGGAAAGGAAGAGTCCAGAGATAAGAAATACTCTTCCACGGCATACCCTATGACCCACTTCCTCCAGTAGTTTCCTCCTTCTTATAGTCCATTCAACTGTGAACTCACCAGTGAATGGATGAAGTTAATGACCTCAGGATTCATCATCTCTTAATAATGTCAACATATGGGAACCAAGCCTTTAATGCATGAGGCTTTGGAAGAGGCACTTCATATGTAACCTATAGTTCTCTCTGAGCTTCAGTTTCCTCTACACAAGTGGAGATGTTGATGACTGCATCACAATGCAAGAAAGATTAAACTTGTGTTCCAGAAAGAATCTAACACAATACCTGCACCTTGTAAACCCTTCAGGAAACGTGGATTTCTTTATCAAAGAATGCTGGGGAATGTGTCATTTGAAACATGAGTTTTGAATTAAACTCTAAATAAGGGCTTCCCCCTTCTTTGCTGAAGAATCCTCACTCCTTATTGAACAGAGTAGACCAAGAGCTATGACTGGACCCAGAGTGGACCCCTGAGACACAGACACAGCAAGCAAAGATTGGACCAAGAGCCGCTCACTCAGACACAGGTACCTCTTGCACATATTGGAAGAAGACATGGGTAGACACCAGTGCAAAAATACGTACAACAACATAAAGAGAAATATGGTACCACCAGAACCTAGTGGTTCTACAACAGCAAGACCTGAACATCACAATGTAGAAGAAACAGAAGAAACAGACTTTAAAAATAACTTTACAAAGATGATAAAGGCCTTTAAAAAATGAAAAATTCCCTTAAAGAAATTGAGAATAAAACAAACAAAAAATTGGAAGAAATCAATAAATCTCTTAAGAAAATCAAGAAAAAGCAATTAAACAGTGAAGAAAGCAGTTCAAGACCTGAAAATTGAAACAGAAGCAATAAAGAAGACAAAAGCTGAGGGGATGCTGGAAATAGAAAATATGAGTAAATGAACAGGAACTACAGATGCAAGAATAACCAACAGAATACAAGAGATGGAAGAGAGAATATCTGACATGGAGGATACAATAGAAGAAATTGATTCATCAGTCAAAGAAAACACTAAAGCCAAAAAAAAGTCATAACACAAAATGTCCAGGAAATCAGGAACACCATGAAAAGGCCAAACCTAAGAATATGAGGGGTAGAAGTAGGAGAAGAATAACAACTCAAAGGCACAGAAAATGCATTCAATAAAACCGTAGAAGAAAATTTTCCCAACTTAAAGAAGGAAATATCTATGAAGATACAAGAAGCTTATAGAACACCAAATGGACTAGACCCCCAAGAAAAGTCCACTTGTTACATAATAATTAAACCACTAAACTTACAGAATAAAGAAAATTAAGAGCAGCAAAGGAAAAAGGCTAAGTGAGTTATAAAGGCAGACCCATCAGAATAATACCTGACTTCTCAATGGAGACTCTGAAAGCCAGAAGGTCCTAGACAGACATAATGCAGACACTAAGAGACCATGAATGCCCGGCCAGACTATTGTACCCAGCAAAACTTTCAATCACCATAGATGGAGTGAACAAGACATTCCAAGACAAACCAGATTTACACAATACCTATCCACAAATCCAGCCCATAGAAAGCACTAGAAGGAAAACTCCAACCTAAGGAAGTTAGATGCACCCATGAAAACACAGGCAATAGACAATCCCATAGCAGCAAATACCAAAGAAGGGAAATACACACACACTACCACCAAAAGATAACAGGAATTAACAATCATTGGTCATTAATATCCCTTAATATCAGTGGACTCGATTTGCCTATAAAAAGACACAGGCTAACGGAATGGATATGAAAAAAGGAGCCATCCTTCTGCTGCATAAAAGAAACACACCTCAACTTGAAAGACACTACCTCAGAGTAAAGGATTGGGAAAAGACTGTTCAATCAACTGGACTTAAGAAGCAAGCTGGTGCAGCTATCCTAATATCTAACAAAATAGACTTCAAACTAAAATCAATCAAAAGAGATTGGGAAGGACATTACATATTCATCACAGAAAAAAATCACCAAGATGAAGTATCAGTTCTGAGCATTTATGCCCCCAATACAAGAGCACCCACTTATGTAAAAGAAACATTGCTAAAGCTTAAATCACACATCAAACCCTACATATTAGTAGTGGGAGACTTCAACACACCATTCTCACCAATGGACAGATCTGCCAGACAGAAACTTAACAGAGAAATAAGGGATCTAACAGATGTTAAGACTCAAATGGACTTAATAGATATTTACAGAATATTCCACCATGACATAAAAGACTATAACTTCTTCTCAGCACCCCATGGAACCTTCTCCAAAATTGACCACATTGTAGCTGAGGTTTTCCTGGTCCTGCCTGGCCCATGGTCAGGACAAATCTCTCTCACTCATCAGTCCCACAGCCGCTCAGACCCAAGCAAACACACAGAGACTTATATTACTTATAAACTGTACGACCATGGCAGGCTTCTTGCTAACTAGTTCTTGTATCTTAAATTAACCCATTTCTGTTAATCTATATGTCACCATGTGTTCCATGGCTTTACCTGTTGTTTTTACATGTTGCTCCCTGGACGGCAGGCTGGCATCTCCTCCTCAGCCTTCCTGTTCCCAGAATTCTCTTCTCTGCTTGTCCCATCTATACTTCCTGCCTGGCTACTGGCCAATCAGCATTTTATCTATACAGAGTGATATCCACAGCACCACATACTTGGTCACAAAGCAAATCTCAATATATACAAAAAAACTTAAAATAACTTCCTGTATTTTGTCAGACCATCATGGTTTAAAGTTAGATTTCAACAACAACAACAAAAATTACAGAAAGCCTACAATCTCATGGGAACTGAATAATACTCAACTGAATCACCAATATGTCAAGGAAGAAATAAAGAAAGAAATTAAAGACTTCCTAGAATTCAATGAATGTGAATGTACAACATACCCAAACTTATGGGACAGTATGAAAGCAGTGTTAAGAGGAAAATTCATAGCACTAAATGCCCACATATAGAACTTGGAGAAGTCTCACACTATTGAATTAACAGCACACCTAAAAGCTCTAGAACAAAAAGAAACAAACTCACTCAGGAGGAATAAATGCCAGGAAATAATCAAATTGAGGGCTAAAATCAATAAAATAGAAACAAAGAGAACAATACCAAGAATCAATGGAACAGAGAGTTGGTTCTTTGAGAAAATAAACAAGATAGGCAAGCCCTTATCCAAACTAACCAAAAGGTGGAGAGATAACATCCAAATTAACAAAGATCAGAAATGAGGGGCTGGAGAGATGGCTCAGCGGTTAAGAGCACTGACTGCTTTTCCAGAGGACCTGGGTTCAATTCCCAGCACCCATATGGCAGCTCACAACTGTCTATAACTCCTGTTCCAGGGGATCCGACACCCTCACACAGACAATATATGCACGCAAAACACCAATGTACATAAAATACAAGTAAGTAAATTATTGGGCTGGAGAGATGATCGTTCAGTGGTTAAGAGCAATGACTCCTCTTCCAGAGGACCTGGGTTCAATTCCCAGCATCCACATAGCAGCTCACAACTGTCTGCAATTCCCGTTCCAGGGGAACTGGCAAAACACCAATGCACATAAAACTTTAAAAAGAAAAAAAAAAGAAAAAAATCAGAAATGGAAAGTGAGACATAACAACAGACAATGAGGAAATCCAGAGAATCATCAGGTCATACTTCAAAAACCTGTACTCCACAAAATTGGAAAATGTAAAAGAAATGGACAATTTTCTGGATAGGTACCACATACCAAAATTAAATCAAGACCAGATAAACAATTTAAATAGACCTATAAACCCTAAGGAATAGAAATAGTCATTTTTTAAAAAGCCCAGGACCAGATGATTTCAACATAAAATTCTACCAGAATTTCAATGAAGAGCTAATACAAATACTCTTCAAATTATTCCACATAATAGAAACAGAAGGAATATTACCAAACTCTTTTTATGGGCTGTAGCTAGAGTTTTCCCGCCTGGCCCACAGTCAGGACAAATCTCTCTCACCCGCCAGTCCCACAGCCACTCAGACCCAACCAAATAAACACAGAGGCTTATATTGCTTACAAACTGTATGGCCGTGGCAGGCTTCTTGCTAACTGTTCTTATATCTTAAATTAATCCATTTCCATTAATCTATACCTTGCCACATGGCTCGTGGCTTACCGGGATCTTCCCATGTGGCTTGTCATGGTGGCGGCTGGCAGTGTCTCTCTCTCAGCCTTCCACTTCCCAGAATTCTTCTCCTTGTCCCACCTATACTTCCTGCCTAGCCAATGGCCAATCAGTGATTTATTTACTGACCAATCAGCAACATATTTGACATACAGACCATCCCACAGCACTTCCCCTTTTTTTTTCTTAAAAAGGAAGGTTTTAACCTTTACATATCTCCAAAGTCAGCTTGGTATACTTGGGAATTTGGGCGTAGTTTCTCTTACTACTTCCTGCTGGAGGGGGGCACTGTATCTTATGGGGATACAAAGAAAATTTTAGAATTATGGAATAGTCCATGAGGGTATGTCGTCTGAGCCAGTTGCCTTGAAACCATTCTGGATGTTGGATCATCAGGGCCATGGTGTCATCGGAGATCTTTCAGGGGGTCTTGGCTGGTCAAACCTGATGTATCTTAATCTTGAACAAATCCATAGCTTCTGGCTTTCTGTGGAAACAAAATCAGAGCCTCCTTTCCAAAGCAACATATCCTTACATCCAAATTTTGAAGTCAAGGTACCTTTAAAATATACATTTTGGCATAACTCAACAGCTTTTGTAATCAAATGTTTTTCTTTAGTTACAAATATCAAAGAGAACATAATCCAGATTCTCTGTGTGGTAGCCATCTTTACATGGCTTATTTTTTTATATTAGCTTGAGCCTATTGCTTTAAACTGTAGCCTTCTAAGCCTGAAATGGTGCTGGCGCTATGGCTGCTGGCTCCGCCCACTTCAGCTTCCCAACATGGTGGTAGTACGTTTTCCGCCAGCTCTGGGAGCCATCAACTCTCAGAAATAGTGGGTCTATGCTTCTATCAAAGTAGCGTGTAGCCCATAAACCTCTTTTTTTTTTTTGTACTAGCAAAGGCTAAATCCATCACACAGCTTAATGTGCCACTTGCAGAGGCCTCATTCCTGCCATACTGCAGGTCGAGCATGCACGCCAGGAACCCGCCATAGTAGCTCAAACACGCAGGCTGCCGCTAGCTTGAAAGAGACAACTAGGAGCTGTTTTTAGCTCCGTTTTAGAATCTTTTTACTCAGGTTTTAGGTGAAAACTCTTGCCACCACGTTGGACGCCATTTGTAGCTAGAGTTTTCCCGCCTGGCCCACAGTCAGGACAAATCTCTCTCACCCGCCAGTCCCACAGCCACTCAGACCCAACCAAATAAACACAGAGGCTTATATTGCTTACAAACTGTATGGCCGTGGCAGGCTTCTTGCTAACTGTTCTTATATCTTAAATTAATCCATTTCCATTAATCTATACCTTGCCACATGGCTCGTGGCTTACTGGGATCTTCCCATGTGGCTTGTCATGGTGGCGGCTGGCAGTGTCTCTCTCTCAGCCTTCCACTTCCCAGAATTCTTCTCCTTGTCCCACCTATACTTCCTGCCTAGCCAATGGCCAATCAGTGATTTATTTACTGACCAATCAGCAACATATTTGACATACAGACCATCCCACAGCAATGGGCTACAGTTACCCTGATATCCAAACCACACAAAGATACAACAAAGAAAGAGAATTACAAATCAACCTCCCTCATGAACATTGATGCAAAAATACTCAATAAAATACTGGCAAACTGAATCCAAGAACACATCAAGAAATTATCTACCATGACCAAGTAGGTTTCATTACAGAGATGCAAGGATGGTTCAACAAACAAAAATCTGTCAATGTAATATACCATACAAACAAATAAAAGAAAAAAACCACATGATCATCTCATTAGATGCTGAAAAGGCCTTTGACAAAAATCTAACATCCCTTCATGATAAAGGTCTTGGAGAGATCAGGAATACAAAGAATATGCCTAAACATAATAAAGGCAATTTACGGCAAACCAACAGCCAGCATCAAATTAAATGGAGGGAAACTCAAAGTGAGTCCACTAAAATCAGGAACAAGACAAGGCTGTCCATTCTCCCCATATCTATTCAGTATAGTACTCAGAGTCCTAGCTAGAACAGTCAGATGACAAAAGGAGATCAGGGGATACAACTTGGAAAGGAAAAAATCAAACTTTCACTATTTGCAGATGATATGATAGTATACATAAGTGACCCCAAAAATTATACCAGGGAACTCCTTCAGCTGATAAACACCTTCAGTAATATGGCAGGATATAAGATCAACTAAAAAAAAAAATCAGTAGCTTGCTGTAGGATGTCTTTCTGTATGCTGTGAATATGTGTTGCTCTGATTGGTTGATAAATAAAGCTGTTTGACCTATGGCAAGGCAGCTTAGAGGCAGGCAGGAAATCCAGGGGAGAGAGAGGAAGAAGAAAGGCAGAGGCAGAAGAGACGCCATCCCACCATCCAGGGAGCAGCATGTAATGGCACACAGGTAAAGCCATGGAACATATGGTGACATATAGATTAATAGAAATGGACTGAGTTTAAGTTATAAGAGCTAGCTAGCAAGAAAATTGAGCAATAGGCCATGGCCATGCAATTCATAATTGATATAAGCCTCTGTGTGTTTACTTGGGTCTGAGAGGCTGAAGGACCAGGCAGAACATAGGAAAACTTCCAGTTACAGTAGCTCTTCTATATAGAAATGATAAACAGACTGGGAAAGAAAGCAGAGAAACATCACCCTTTACAATAGCCACAAATAATGTACAATGCCTTGGGAAAACTCTAACTAAGCAAGTTAAAGACCTGTATGACAAGAAAATTAAGTCTCTGAAGAAAGAAAGTGAAGAAGATATCAGAAAATGGAAATATCTCCCATGATTATGGATAGATAGGATTAACATAGTAAAAATGACTATCTTACCAAAAGCAATCTACAGATTCAATGCAATCCCCATCAAAATCTCAACACAATTCTTCACAGACCTCCAAAGAATAATACTCAACTTCATATGGAAAAATAAAAAACCCAGGATAGCTAAAACAATTCTGTACAATAAAGCAACCTCTGGAGGCATCACCATCTCTGACCTCAAGCTCTATAGTAATAAAAACTGCTTGGTATTGGCATAAAAAAACTGACATGTGGACCAATGGAATAAAATTGAAGAACCTGATGCTAATCCACACACCTATGAACACCTGATTTTTGACAAAGAAGCCAAAACTGTATAATGAAAAAAAGAAAGCATCTTCAACAAATGATGCTGGCATAACTGGATGTCAACATGTAGAAGACTGCAAATAGGTCCATATCTATCACAATGCACAAAACTCAACTCCAAGTGGATCAAAGACCTCAACTTAAATCCAATTACTCTGAACCTGCTAGAAGAGAAAGTAAGAAGTAGTCTTGAATACATTGGTCCAGGAGACCACTTCCTAAATATAACACCAGTAGCACAGACACTGAGAGCAACAATTAATAAATGGGACCTCTTGAAACTGAGAAGCTTCTGTAAGGCAAAGAACACAATAAAATAAGACAAAAATGACAGCCTACAAAATGGAAAAAGATCTTCACCAACCCCGCATCTGACAGAGGGCTGATCTCCAAAATATATAAAGAATTCAAGAAACTTGACATCAAAGTACCGAACAACCCAATTAAAAAATGGGCTAGCCGGGCAGTGGTGGCGCATGCCTTTAATCCCAGTATTCGGGAGGCAGAGCCAGGCGGATCTCTGTGAGTTCGAGGCCAGCCTGGGCTACCAAGTGAGTTCCAGGAAAGGTGTAAAGCTACACAGAGAAACCCTGTCTCGAAAAACCAAAAAAAAATAAAAATAAAAATAAAAAATAAAAAATGGGCTACAGAACTAAACAGATAATTCTCAACAGAAGAATCTCAAATGGCTGAAAGACATTTAAGGAACTGCTCAACATCCTTAGTCAACAAGGAAATGCAAATCAAAATGACTCTGAGATACCATCTTACACCTCTCAGAATTGCTAAAATCAAAAATATTGCAGGAAGCTTATGTTGGAGAGGATGTAGAGCAAGCAGAACACTCCTCTACTGTTGGTGTTGCGAGTGCAAACTTGTAAAGCCACTTTGGAAATCAGTATGGCAGTTTCTCAGAAAATTGGGAATCAATCTACCTCAAGATCCAGCTATACCCTTCTTGGGCATATACCCAAAGAATGCTCAATCATACTACAAAGACACATGCTCAACTATGTTCATAGTTGCATTATTTGTAATAGCCAGAACCTGGAAACAACCCAGATGCCCCTCAACTGAAGAATGGATAAAGAAAATGTGGTACATATACATAATGGAGTATTACTCAGCAGTAAAAAAAAAAAAAAAAAAAAAAAAAAAAAAAAAAAAAAACAATAACATCATGAAATTTGCAGGCAAATGGATGAAATGGATGGAACTAAAAAATATCATCCTGGGTGAGGTAACCCAGACTCAGAAAAAGAAACATGGTATGTACTCACTTACTCATACTAGATGTAAAGCAAAGGATAACCAGACTACAATCTACAGCTCCAGAGAAGCTAGGAAACCAGGAGGACCCTAAGAGGGATACATGGATTACTCTGGGAAGGGGAAATAGAGGAAATCTCCATAATAAACTGGGAATGAGGGAGGGCAATGGAGGGTGGAGGATGAGGGATGAGAACATGAGAGAATGGAATGGATTGGTTGAGCTGGAACAGAGACAGAGTAGAGGAGCAGTGAGGGAGATACCATGATGGAAAGAGAAGTCATGGGGACGGAGAGAGGCCAGGTGCTGGGGAGGTTCCCAGGAATCCACCAGGATAACCCCAGCTTAGACAACTAGCAGTAGTGGAGAGGGTGCCTGAACTGGTTTATCCCAGTAATCAGATCAGTGAGTAGCCTGTCATCATAGAGCCTTCATTCAGTAACTGATGAAAGCAGATGCAGAGATCCACAGCCAAGCACCAGGCCGAACTCCAGGAGTCCAGTAGAAGAGAGGGAAGAGGGATTACATGAGCAAGAGGGGACAGGATCATGATGGGAAAACCTACAGAGACAACCAAACCAAACTAGTGGGTGGGAATTCATGAACTTTAGACCAACAGCTATGAAGCCTCTATGGGACTAGACTAGGCCCTCTGCATAAGTGAGACACTTGTGTAGCTTGATCTGCTTAAGGGGCCCCCTGGCAGTAGAATCAGGATCCATCCCTGGTGCATGAGCTAGCTTTTTGGAGCCCACTACCTATCGTGGGACACTTTGCACAGCCTTGATGCAGGGGAGCTTGGACCTGCTCAACTGAATATACCAAACTCCCCGCCCTGACTCCCCATGGGAGACCTTGCCTTGTTGGAAGAGAGAATGGGGGGTGGGTTGGGGGAGGAGGTGGGGGGGCAGAAGGAGAGAAGAGAGGGGGATCTGTGATTGGTATATAAAATGAATTCAAAAAATTCCTTAATAAATAAAAAAAAGAAAATAGATAACTCTTGTGCAAATGAAAAGGCATCATTCCTCCACATAGCTAAGTGGAAGAAAACACTCTGGTCTGCATACCTAACTTGCAGCGCCATCTAATGGTCAACAGCAAGCACTTTCCAGCACTGGTTTTTTTCCCAAGAATAGATGCTCTTGCCTTAAACAAGGCATTCAAGAAAAATAGTGCTCAGAGCTGTATTAGACACAGGAATACATCAAGGAAAAGGAGGAGGCACACAGACAATTAAATGTCATTTTTTATCCTATTATGAGGGCAAAGAGAGACATCAGAGCACCGGAGTAAATTTGTAAAATGTCACAGTTAAACAGAATTCAAAACATGAAAATAACAACTAGATACCTACTGTAAGCCTAAAATTGCAAGGTGCTGATGGTATACTGCACTGCCTAAGAGGACACTAACTATGGCTTCAAAAAGTTAACTTTAATACAGATGATGCACAATTCAAGATGGCTAAGTATGGTGTCAAATTACAAGCAGGGCAATTAAATACTTAGGTACTGCACCTTTTTAAGGTTTGATGGGAGAAGGCCCAGGCCACTGGGAAGTGGCACCTCTAGACAATGGGATCCTAAACTGTATAAGAAAGCAGGCTGAAGTACTCAGAAAGACACACTCCACTATATTAGTCAGATGTTTATCTCTGGGACAAATATCCTAAAGAAACAATTAAAAAGAGAGAAGATTTATTTTGTTCACACTTTAAGATCAGTAGTCCATGGTCAGCTGTTTGGGCCTGAAATCGTAGTGGGGGTGTGGTAGAGCAAAAACAGTCAACACAGTATAGCTGGAAAGTAGAGGAAACAAAGAGGCTAGAACAAGATTTGCCCTTCCAAATCACTCCTCAAAGGACCTGCTCTTCCCAATTAGGTCCCACCTCCCTCCCAACAAGGGATCAAATGATTAATCTATCAAGTGATTAATCAACAGTTGAAATCAGAGACTTCCAGACCTCATCCCTCACCAAAGACTCCATCTTTGAGCACTGGTGGAGTGAATAAGAACCAAGCTTCAACTTGTAAACCTTTTGGACATCTCCTATACAAACCATAATATACACTTAAGAGCCTGAGAACATTCCCTGAGATGAGCTTTTAAACACTAGCCAGATAAATACAGAAAGAGAAAAAGAAGAAGTCTTCAGGTTGTAGGGGTTAGTGGACATATTCAGGGGTGTCAACCAAACCTGGGGCTCATTTAAGAGCTTCCTAGACACTGCTGAGATGCTATCCCCTGCTGAATTGCTTGTATTATATTCATCCCCCATCACTTCTGAATGGAATCAGAGAGCATACATGGACACTCTTAAAGATGAATGGAAAGTCTGTATTGCTAGTCAACAGATGCATGGTGAACTTGCCCAAATCATGCAAGTTCTTTGTCTTTTATGGACAAAAACCATATCCTGGTTGACACACTGCAGTGAGCAAGAATAGTTAGCTGGAAGTGAAACTACAGAAGCCAAAAAGCAAGACTAGAACATCTAAGGCCTTTCCTGAATCCTACAACTGTGGATTAGGTTTTTGACAGATTATGTCTTTGTTTCAGTTTTGGCAGGTGTTGGGGCCTATGTGCTGGGTTCTAAGGTCAGAATGATGTGCCCAGCATGGCATCAGTTGTGCTAAGACTTGGGAGCCTATTACTTGAGGATAATTGACCTGATTCAGCTTGACCAATCTGATCCTAGAATGCAGACCTGACCTCCCTCAGCCTCTGTATAGGAAGACAAAAATAAATGAATGAAAAGCTAACTTGAATCATAGTAACAGAATCATATCCCATTTTTCCAGACAGGTTTTGTCAACTTGACACAAGTTAGAATCACCTGGGAAGAGAAAACCTAAATTAGAAAAATAAATTGTCTCAATTGTCAGATTGTTCTATATATTCTGTGGGAGACTTTCATAACGACTGATGTGTAAGAGCAGAGCCCACTGGGGAGGTGCCACCCTTGGGCAGATAGTCCTGTATTGTATAAGAAGGCAAGCTGAGCAAGCCATGAGGAGCAAGCTTGTAAGCAGCGTTCCTCCAGGATTCTGCTTCAGTTCTGCCTCCAGATTCCTAACCTGAGTTCCTGGCCCTGCTTTTCCTCAGTGATGGATTGTAACCTAGGAGTTACAAGATGAAGTCAACCTTTTTCCTCACCATGGAGTCATCAGTGTTTTATCACAACAGAAGGCACACTAGAACACCCATCAGTCAATTTCTACCCTTGAATGTAGAAAAGACCAGCTCACATTTCCAAAAGGCTGTGCTATATTACTGAAATTTTACTATTAACCTCTTTCCCAACTTTTCCCAAAGGAACCTATGGCTCTTTACTAGGGTAACCTTATGCTAAGGTAAAGAAAATAATCAGATTTGGGGTTTGGGGTGCTACTAGATATTGGCTCTGTATTGACACCAATTCTTGGAGACCCTAATGAGCATCATGTCCCTCCAGTTAAATTAGGAACTTATGGAGGTCATGTGATCAGTGGAGTTCTAGCAAAAGTCTAATCCACAGTAGGTCCAGTGAGTCTGGTGGGTCCCCAATTCACCCTGTGGTTATCTCCCCAGTCCCAAAATACGTAATCACAATAGAAATTCTTAGAAGTTTGTCTTTGTCTGGAAGGCTAATAACCTGCTAACTAACCATCCTTTTTCTCTTCCCATCCAGTCACCTTGGCTTTCTTTCTTTCTTTCTTTCTTTCTTTTTTTTTTTTTTTTTTTGTTTTTTGAGAAAGGGTTTCACTGTGTGACCCTGGCTGTCCTGGAACTCACTCTGTAGACCAGGCTGGCCTCGAAATCACAGAGATCCACCTGTCTCTGCCTGGGATTAAAGGTATACACCACCACCACCCGGCTACCTTGGCTTTCTTGCTGTGACACAGACCTAATACTTAGATCCTTTGCATGTGCTGTCCCCACAGCAAGGGTTCCCTTCATCTACTAAACCCATTCCTCCTCAGGTTACCTTTGTCATGTATTTTTGTCACATCGAGAAGAAGAGTAACTTACCTCATTTGGAGTTTGCCTAAATGTCAACTTTTTTTCTTTTTGATTTTATTCTCTGGAAATTTCATAAATATATGCAATATGTCATCTCTTTCCCCACTCCTTCCTTCCACCTCTCTCTGTCTCCATCCCCTATGTATCTCTCTCCCTATTTCAAATTTTTTCCTTGTTGTTCAACAAGAAATGAAAATACTCTGCATGACAGGATTCTCTATCCTCCATTTCCATTTTATCTTTCTCCACAGAATGTAGGGTCATCCAACCTCCTGCCAATTTTCATTATGCATTTTATTTTTGTCTGCCTTTGTCTCTATACCACCTGCCATTAACACTGTAAGATATTTCAATTTATTAACTAGTGAATGGAGCAAATACATATACTCTAAGGAGTCCTGGAGACTGTTCTGAGTCCCTAAAGCTGCTCTAGATCTTAATTCCAGGCGCCTCATCCCATATGCCTGCCATTGTGCTGTGTGTGGTAGTTTGAATGAAAATGGCCTCCCTAGACTCATAAAGTTGCATCCTTCTTGGAGTAGGTGTGGCCTTGTTGGAGGAAGTATGTCACTGGGGGTGGGCTTTTAGGTTTCAGAAGCTCAAGCTAGGCCCAGTGTGCCTCTCTCTTCCTGCTACCTGGATATCCAGATATAGAATGCTTAGCTCCTCTCCAGCACCATGTCTGCCTGTGTGCCACCATGCTTCCTGCTATGCTGAATGGACTAAACCTCTGAACTCTAAGCCGACCCCAATTCAATGTTTTTCTTTATAAGAGTTGCCATGTCATGGTGTCTCATCACAGCTATAAAACACTAAGACAGAAGTTGGTACCAGGAACTGGGGTATTGTGATAGGCCTGACAATGCTTTTGTTTGGAGGAGTGTGGACTTTGTTGAAAAGCAGTTGAACACTTTAACTGGGGCTTGATGGGCCATGCTAATAGGATCATGGAAGACAATGGAGATGAGGGTGATTTAAACTGTGGGGGCCCATCTCAAGAGGTTTCAGAGGAGGAGAATATTATTATGTGGCCTAGAGATCATTCTTGTGATTTTTTAACTTTTTTTTAAAATTTATTCTTTGTGTCTTTCACATCTTGTATCTTGATCCCATTCCTCTCCCCATCCCTTCATATCTGCCCTCCTTCCCGGCAACCTTCACCCACAAAATAAAATAAAATAAAATTTAAGAGAAAATAAGAAAGAAAAGAAGGAAGAAAGGCAAGAAGGAGGGAAGGGAGAGAGAGAGAGAGAGAGAGAGAGAGAGAGAGAGAGAGAGGAGGAAAGAAGGAAGGAAGACAAGAATGAAGGAAGGGGGAGAGAGAGAGAAAGAGAGAGAAGAAGGAAGGAAGGAAGGAAGGAAGGAAGGAAGGAAGGAAGGAAGGAAGGAAGGAAGGAAGGAAGAGAGAGAGAGAGAGAGAGAGAGAGAGAGAGAGAGAGAGAGAGAAAGGAAAAGAAAAGATCTCACCATAGACGCTGTAGTGTGACACAGTAAGTCACACAGTTCACCTTTTTATCCATATGTCTTTACTTGCAAGTGTTGGTTGCAAAGAGTCACTTCACTGGTCTAGTTCAAGGCCCTTGGTTTCTGCTACTCTATTGATCCTGGGCCCTCACTGAGGCTCCTTTTGAATATCCTGTTGTTTCCCTGTGTCCTAGAAATCCTGCAGTTTGGTCTTTAGGACCAGGCCCTTCAAGTGCTCCAGCAGCTCACAGATGCAGTGGATGTTGGGGTGGGCCTACTCATAACCCTAGTTCCGGGCCTGCGTAGTTGCAGGGCTGGTCAACCCACCAGCTTCCTCCCATCCCCCGCCCCCCACCCCTGTCCTCATGACCAGGGTGAGCACTCTGACATCTCCCCCAGCTATTTCACCCCTTGCAGCAACGAGCAAGAGACAAGACCAGTTCTTCTGCTTTCATGCCCTCAGAGTCGGCTCTCCCACAAGTACACCAACGGGGCCAGCTCCACTATGCTGCCCAGGTAATGAACTGGGGCCATTTTCCAGAGTGCTTCAGCTGGTAAGGGACAGGGACAGCTTTCCAGATCTTATTACCTCAGGGCCAGCTCTCCCACCTACCATAGGCAGTGGAGGGGGGAGAGACCCCCCCCCATGATACCATATAGCATATAGGGGCAGAGCCAGATCTTCAAGCTCATGTTCCAGAGTAGTTTACCCACACTTGGTCAATAGGGTCAGCTCCCTCACCCACTACAGGTGGCAGGGGGGAGAGGGGAGGGCATCTTCCCCTCTCCACTCCATCACCACCACATGGCAGATGAGGGGGTTGTTGCTCACTGTCCCGCTCTCAAACTCTCAGGACCAGATCACCCACACATCCCCAAACAGGGTCAGCTCTACTGTGCTGCCCAGGTGAGGGCAGCTTTCCTGAGTGTGGCAGCTGGTAAACAGCTGGAGTCTGTAAGGGTGAGGAAGAGAGCATCTTCCCTTGCCCCAATCACATGACAGATGAGGGAGGTGGTACCAGGTATCTCACTCTCATGTTTTCAGGACTGGCTTACCCGTGCCCCTCTCTTCAAGGTCAACTCTATTGTGCTGTCCAAGTGAGGCACAAAGCCCATTCTTCCCAGTGCTGCAGCTGGTGAGGGGTTGGGCAACTTTACCTCACCCATGCAACCACATGGCAAACAAGAGGGTTGAGACCCACTCTCCCATCCTCATGCCCTCAGGGCCAGCTCACCTATGCCCCTGAGAACAGGGTTAGCTCTATTGTGCTGCCCGGGTGAGGTGTAGGACCCTCTCTCCTGAGTGCTTCAGCGGGTGAAGAGGTGAATCGAAGGACCTGTTCTCCTAGTGTTGCAGCCAGTGAGGGGCGGGGCCAACTCTGAACAGCCCTAGCCTCTCAAGCCTTTGGTGGTATCAGGAGCCATGGACATCATCACAGACCTCAGCTGCAACAGGGCCATGAACCCAGACATGGGCTCCAGCAGCAGCCCAGGCCCAGATGTCACTGTGGCCCTGGGTGGCAATCAAGCCACCCACCTTAGCCCACTCCTCACTGTTTTCACCTCTTCAGATATGCCTCTGTCCACAGGAAATGAACCATTCTGTTTCCCTCTCTCTTCCATACCAGACCATGCATTTGCTCACCATAATAGTGCCTGACTGCCCAGCAAGGCAACAGGTGGCTCCACGTTTTTTTCCTCCGAGCCTGGACGGACCACCCCGGGGAATGTATGTGGGTCCCACTCAGTCCATCATGGCGCTGGGCAGGACCATGCTTCCTCCTCTTGTGATACTTTGGTGAAGAATGTGGATGCCTTCTGTCCTTGTCTATAGCATCTCCCTGAGGCTAAATTAAAGGGTTATAGATTAACAGCTTTAGCAGAGGACATTTCAAAACAACCTAGCATTGACTATGTTGCATGGCTATTATTGGTCAGTCTTATGAAGATCTATAATGAAAGGGAGGAAGCTGAGCAAGGGAAAAATACAAAATGCACAGTTGGAGGAGAAAAGGAGCATCAGAAAGTATAAACAGATTAAAGAAAAGCCTGATGCTCAGTGGAATAAAGGAAGTAGTGACCTCAGAGCAAGACCTCACTCAGCGAAGCTTCTAACTTGTAAAGAATTAAAGTGAGAAGGAATTAAAGAAAAGCTTAAGGCCAACTGTTGTGGTGCACACCTTTAATCCCAGCACTTAGAAAGCAGAGTTTAAGACCAGCTTAGTCTACAGGGAAAGTTTCAGGACATCCAAGCTTAAGCAGTGAAGGAAACCATCAAAAACAGAAAGCTGATGAAGATGTAATTGAATGAGGAGGCCAAGTTCCAGCCCCAGCAAACAGCAGAACTTGGCCGCTTCAGCCACATGGGTCTGGCTTTAGAGTCAAGGATACAAGAAACGGGTTATGGAATTTCCCTCCATGGCTAAGGAAAGCCACTGAGGCCAGTCATGTGTCAGGGTGTCTTTAGTGGTATTTGCTCCGCCCATGACCTTGTGCTATGCGGCCCAAAGGAGGCAGTGCCTCTTGCCATTGTAAGTGACCTCTTTAAAGAGACCCTTTTCCCTGCTCTGGCCTGCAAGGTGGATTCACTCCAGGTGAGATCAGAGGATGACTTCTGCTGTCTACTATGCTCTGTAATCGTGCGTGTATTTCCTCAATTCATATCTTAATAAATTCTGTTACTCATTTAATAGACTCATGTGGACTGATCATAATAAGAGGTACCCACGTGACAAAAAGACCCCACACTCCCAGTGGCTCCTGCCCACAGCCTCTGTGGCAGCAGCAGCAGCAGCAGCAAGTTGGCTCAGAGGCTTGTGTTCTTGCTGCAGGTTAGCCTCACTAGTACCCCAGAACCACTTGGTCCCAACCACGTGGATACAAACTCACGTGAATTGATCATAATAGGTGTCCCTGCATGGAGACCTAGAGAGGCCATTGTGTGAAACTGTGAAGGTAAGGCCTGGATTGCCTTGAAGATGTCAAAATGTTGGAGATGCCAGTCATGGGATACTGTGGGTGCCATCCCTCACCGCCATGTTTCCCCAGAGTACTCTTGAGTATAAGCAGCAGGAAATATTAGTTAGAAGGATAGAGAGAAGAGAAAAGATAGAAAATACAAGATATCCTCGAGAGGGCTTGGATCCTAATTCATTGGGCACTAACTGTGTCCGGAAAGGGTTTTAAAGGAATGCCAAGGGGTGGAGCAAAAGACACTCCCCCCCGCAGCACAGCCAAGTGCAGACTATCTCAGACACCTAGTACTCAGGCCCATGATCCAATCATCCTCTTTATGTAGACTGGCTGGGTAAAGCCAATAGAAACCTAAATGGGCTCCAACAGGATACCTGCCTAGGAGAGCTGCCAATAGGGAGTGGAACCAGCCCAAGAGAGAGAAGTGTGTTGCAGTCAACAAGGAATTAGAGATCTGAAAAGGGCTTTGACATCAGACATAGAGCTGCAGTTTGGAGTTTTCTCAGCTGGTTTTCAGTCTTGCTTTGGTCCCATATTTCCTCCCTTTTGGAGATGGTAATGTATATCTTGCACCATTAAGTTGGAAGTATGTGGTCTGCTTTTCATTCTGATTTTTCAGGGGATTACAGCTAAGAGATTGCATGGATCTCCAAAGAGACTTTGGACTTTTAAACGGGGTTGAGACTGTTAACAACTATGGGTCTTTTGAAGTTGGATTGAACACATTTTTCATAAAGATATGGCTACAAGTCTATGGGGGCCAGGGAGTGGGATGTGGTGGTTTGGATGAAAATGGCCCTATAGACCCATAGAGAGTTGAATTATCAGAGGATGCCTTGTTGAAGGAAGTGTGTCACTTCGGGGAGGCTTTGAGGTTTCAGAAGCTCAAGGCAGACCCAGTATACCTCTATCTTCCTGCTGTCTGGAGATTCAGATGTAGAACTAACAGAGTCTCTCCAGCACTGTCTGCCTCCATGCTGCCATGCTTCCCACCATGCTGATAATGGACTAAACCTCTGAACTGTGAGCCAGCTCTAATTAAATGTTTTCCTTTATAAGAGTTGCCATGGCCATGATGTCTCTTCACAACAATAAAACCCTAAGAAAGACACTATGGGAAACAGTCCCATGTCCTTTTTAGTAATACTGCTGCTCCTTAAAATAGTATCAGATCACTTTTGTTCTATTTTCAAATAAGAATTACTGGCTGACACAATGGGAAAACAGCCTTTGAATTTTAGCTGCTTATAGTAACATATCCTTAAGTCTTGCTTACACAACTATAGTTTCTACTCCTGTCTTTGTTGCAGAGGTCGTCCCTGATCACCTTATCTGAAGTACCCTCTCTTGACCCCATCACATTCTGCTCTTCTTTGTACTCTTACTTTTTTTCAACCCCACATATGACTAGCTTGGTATGTATTTATCTTTTCATAGTTTAGAGCCCCTACTGGAAGACACGCTCCATAAGGAAAGGAACTTAGGCGGTTTTTTTAATTAATTTATTTTAACATCCTGACCCCAGTTTCCCCTCCCTCCTCTCCTCCAAGTCCTTCCTCCTACCTCCCCTCTGCCCCACCCCCATCCATTCTTCCTGTTTCTATTTAGAAAAGGGCAGGCCTCCCATAGATGTTGACAAAGTATGGCATATCAACTTGGAGTAAGACTAAACACCCATTATCTTAAAGTTTCTTTCTATTGCTGTGAAGAAACCCTATGATCACAGCAACTCTTATAAAGAAAACATTGAATTGTAGTGGTTGGCTTACAGTTTCAGAGGTTCAGTTCATTATCATCATGACAGGGAGCATGGCAGCCCACAGGCAGACATGGTACTGGCTACGTCTTGACCAGAAGGCAGCAGGAAGTTGACTGACTGTCACACTGAGTGAAGTTTGAGAAGAGATCTCAAAGCCCAACCCCACAGTGATACACTTCCTCTAACAAGACCACACCTCTTAACAATGCCACTCCCTTTGGGGGCCATTTTTTTTCAAACGATCACATTCCACTCCTTAGCTCCTAAAGGCTTGTAGCTATATCACAATGCAAAAAATCAGTCTAACTTCAAAATCCCCATAGTCTATAACAGTTCCAAACTAGTTTCAAAGTCCAAAGTCTCTTGTGAGACTCAAGTAAAGAAGTTCAGTCCACTATCATCATGATCAGGAGCCTCGCTGCAGGCAGACAAATGTGCTGCTGGCTACATTTTGACCAGAAGGCAGCAGGAAGATGACTGATTGTTGCACTGAGTGAAGCTTGAGAAAAGAGATCTCAAAGCCCACCCCCCATAGTGACACACTTCTTCCAACTAGATCACACCTACACCAACAAGACCACACCTCCTAATAGTGCCACTCCTTTTGGGGGCCATTTTCTTTCAAACCACCACACTCACCTTGTATTAAGGCTGGGCAAGGTGACCCATAATGGAATAGGGTCCCAAAAGCCAGTAAATGTGGGAGGAGTTTTCCTGTCCCAACCACCCAGTCCCATATAAACACACAGAACCTTACATTAATTACAAATGGTTGGCTAATAGCTCATGCTTATTACTAACTAGTTCTTAGATTTCAAGTTAACCCATATTCCTTATTTACCCTCTGCCATGTGGCGGTAACTTTATTAGCATGGCACATTCATCTCCTGCTCTCTCTGCATCTGGCTGGCAACTTTCTGACTCTACCCTTCCTCTTCCAGAATTCTCAGTTTGGCTTTCCCACCTAACTTCCTGCCTGGCTACCAGCCTGTCATTTTATTAACCAATGAGAGCAATATATATTAACAGTGTACAGAGAGATTATTCCACAGTAAGTAAAGGAGTCAGAGACAGCCCCTGCTCCCACTGTTAAGCATGCCATAAGAAAACCAAGCTACACAACTGTCACATATATGCAGAGAGTCTAGATTACTCCCATGAAGGCTCCCTGGTTGTTGGTTCAGTCTCTGTGAGCTCCTATGACTCCAGGGTAATTGATTCTGTGGGTTTTCTTGTGGTTTCCTTGACTCCTCTGGTCCCTGCAATCCCTTTTCCCTCTCTTCAGCAGGGTTCTCTAATGCTTGACTGTGAGTCTCAACATCTCTTTCTGTCAGTTGCTGTATGAAACCTCTCTGAAGACTACTGGGCTAGGCACCAATCTACGAGTATAGCAGAATATAGTTGGACATCATTACATTGATGTCCCCCCTCCGGTCATGTTTGGTTCTGTTTTAGGTCTCTGGGTCATCCAGTCTCTGGGTCCTGGCCCTCTAAGTGTAGCTGGAGTTTTCTCCAGTCCTCCTCAGGCCCTCGGCCACTCTGACCCAAATAAACACACAGACACTTATATTATTTAAACTGTTTGGCCTAATGGCTCAGGCTTCTTGCTATCTAGTTCTTATATCTTAAATTAACCCATTTCTATAAATCTATACCTTGCCATGTGGCTCATGACTTACCAGTATCTTACATCATGCTTCTTATGGCGGCGGCTGGCAGCGTCTCCTGACTCAGCCTTCCTGTTCCCAGAATTCTCCTCTCTCATTGTCCTGCTTATACTTCCTGCCTGGCTACTGGCTAATCAGCACTTTATTTATTAACCAATCAGAGCAACACATTCATAGCATACAGATATCTGTAGCATCTAGGTAGTGTCAGGGGTGGACTTATTCTTGTGACATGAGTCTCAGGCTGGACCAGTCATTGGTTGGCCACTCCCACAATCTCTGTGCCACTCTTACCCCAGCACATCCCATTAGGCAGGACAGACTGTAGGTTATATGGCTGGGGTGGTGTCTGTATCCCACCACTGGAAGGCTTGCCTGGTCACAAGACCTGTTCAAGCTACATAACTACAATTGTTATGAGTCTTAGCTGGGGTCATCCTTTGTAGATTCCTGGGAGTTTCTCAACTTAGGTTTTTTTTTTGTTTTTTTTTTTAAAAACACTGTATGTTCAGTGCATAGAACAGTTCAGCATGTGGTAGATGCCAGATTAATATATAATCATCTGTTCAAATACCTATTTGTCATGGTTATCATTGTCAATTTGACAGTATCTAGACACACTAAGGAGATGTCTATGAGAAAATTTTTAGATTAGGTTAGTCGAGGTAGCAAGACCCATTGTAACTGTGTTCAGCATCATTCCATGAGCTGGGATCCTGGAATGACTAAAAGGGTGATAGCAAGCTGAGCAGTGGCATTCATTCTTGCTGCTTCCTGACAACTGGTGCAGTGTGCCCAACTGCCTCATGCTCTTGCTTTTGTGCCCTCCTTGCCGTGATGGACTCTACCCCTTCAAACTATGAACCAAAATAAAACTTCCTTTTTTAAGTGGTTTTTGTAATGTATTTTTGTCACATGGAAAAAAATGAATAATCTACTGTCAGTTGTATTCCAGCTGCAGGGAAAGAAGCAGAAATGTTGTAATTACATTATAATCTCAAAACCTTTTTTACAGGTGTTCAGGGTAATGTTGACTCAATATTCAGTGTCTATAACATAGGACTAAGAAAATTAATCTCTGTCCCATAAGCCACTGCTGTTTACTGAATGCTTAAGTCTCCAAAATTCTTCTGTCAAAACCTAATCTACAATATGATGGTGTTATAATTTGTTGTAATAAATAACATAACCCAAAGCAACTTGGGGGATGTCTTAGTTTATGTTCTATGTCTGTGGAGAGACAAAGAAAACATTTAACTGGGGTCTTGCTTACAGTTTCAGAAGATTAGTTCATTATCATCGTGGGAAGCAGATAGGCATGGTCCGGGAGAAGCAGTTGAGAACTTTGTGTCCTGATCCACATGCAGCAGGCAGAGACAGAGAGACTAGGCCTTGTATGGGCTTTTGAAACCTCAAAGCCCACCTCTAGTGGCATACCTTCTCCAACGAGGCCACATCTCCTAATCCTTCCAAACAGTCTACTAACTAGGAACCTAGTGTGCAAATATGTGAGCCCATAGACATCATTCTAATTCAAACCACCACAGGGAGGATAGGAGTATTTGGCTTACACAGTCTATCATTAAAAAAACTAAGGGAAGGAGCTCAAACAGGAACCCAGAGGCAGGAATTGAAGCAGAGACTGTGGAAGAATCCCACTCACTACCCAGCTCTCCTGGTTCACTCAGCTACTTTGTTAGCCCTCCTTCATCAATGAGCAATCAATGAAATTCCCCAACAGGCATGCCTACAGGCCAATCTAATGGACAAGATTCCACAATTTAGATTCTTTTCTCCCAGAATAGGTCTAGGTTTGTGTCACATGGCAAAAACCTACCTACATGGTGTCTGGAGATGGGGCTTTAGAGAGATAACAGGTTTAAGTGATGTCATGAAAGTGGAACTTCCAAGATGAAGAGGTTTATTAAGTCTCTCTCCCTATGTTAGAATATGATATGAAGATGTGTGCCTGCGAACCAGAATGCTGACAATGAACCCATCACACAGCCCTTAGAACTGTGAGAAATGCATCTTAGATGCTTAAGACACTCAGTCTGTGGTACGTTGTCATGGCAGCTCTAGAAGACTACTAACACAGATCTGTGTCTTTTCACACCCTTCTCATTTTTACATGCATTGGCATCGTATCTCAAATGATCAGAGTTCTGTCTTTCCTTTTATTAAAGCAGAGGTGTACCATACTCATGCGATAATCATCTCTTGTCACAAAAAAACATTGGTACTGGTTGAAAAAAATTAGTTGAAACCAATTGAATCCTATCTGTTTTCTAATTTCTTAATGCCTGTATATTTGTATATGTTACATAAAAATAATACTATATAGGCTGGCATTCGAGATTGAGTTGGTTTGATTTTTGTTATTTGGAGATAGTATTGTTTAGATGTTTTTTTCTTTTTTATCTGTTTTTTCTCATATATTTCCCAGCCCTCATACCTGTAATATACTAATATTAACAATCAAAGGTCCTTGAAGGATACTTTTATGAAGCCATGTAGTTTTTTTATAGTCTAAAATTTCCCATCCCATCATAACTCTAAGAGCCCTGAGAAACAATGGCAGTGGCACAAAGATAAGGCTTTATCTTATGATGTATGTCCCTATAATTCCAGGAGCAGAGATAGAGGATCCCTTGAGCTTTCTAGACAGCCAATCTAGTGTGCCTCAGATTGAATGAGAGCCACTCTTTCAAAAACAATAACGTAGATTTTTTTTAGGTAAAGTCTTTAGGTCTTTCATGTATAGAATCATATTATCTACACATAAGGATACTCTGACTTCTTTCTATTTCTATCTCCTTTATCTCTTCTTGCTCTATCTAAGGCTTCCAAGTATTTTCTGAATCTACTGAGATGATCATGTGGCTCTTTCCTTGTGTCTATTTATATGTAGGATTACATTTATTGGTGTAGCTAGAGTTTTCCTGGTCTTGCCTGGCCCACGGTCAGGACAAATCTCTCTCACCTGCCAGTCCCACAGCTGCTTATACCCAACCAAGTAAGCACACAGAGACTTATATTGCCTACAAACTGTATGGCTGCAGCATGCTTCTTTCTATCTTATATCTTATATTATATATTATATATCTTATATCTTATATTAACCCATATCTATTAGTCTATAAGTTGCCACATGGCTCGTGGCTTACCAGTACCTTACATCTTGCTTGTCATGGCAGTGGCTGGCAGTGTCTCTCTGCCTCAGCCTTCCACTTCCCAGAATTCTCCTCTCTCCTTGTCCCACCTATACTTCCTGCCTGGCTACTGGCCAATCAGTGTTTTATTTATTAACCAATCAGAGCAACACATTTAACACATACAGAACATCCCACAACATATTGGTTTATATATATTGAGTTATAAAACACGAGGAAATGAAGCTGCCACTAACTTGGAAGCTTCATCCTTACTTTTGTAGTACTGGAAGGTGCTATGTGTGCTGCCAGAGGAGAAAACTAATCATCAGTCTTACCCAGATAGGAATCTTCTGAGTTATAACAATGACTGCCCTGCAAAGATGACACTATTACAATAGTGGCATGAATGTTATGGAAGTAACCAAACATTTTTTCTGCTGGATTAAGGCCCACTCTACAAAATGAAATCCATGTCTGGTACTGTTATTGGGGCTAAGAAACTGTGGTTAGGTGTGTCATAGGCCCTAAGGGAAAGCCTACTACTATTATTGTGCCATATAGACATAGCATTAAAACAACAACTAATGACAAACAATATACTCATAGATTAGTAAATATTTCACCACTCAAAATGGACTTCATGGTTTAAAAAAATATCTTACAGTAGATGAAAATTAACACAGAGATCCATGACTGGTCAATGTGCAAAGACTAAGAGATTGTAGAGTATTCACTTCTGAATGGGACAGCTACATCACATCCCTCTGTCCAAGGCTCAGAGACCATCACAGAAAGGTGAGATAAAAAGATTTCGAAGAGTAAAATTTTAAGGCAGTGGATGACTACAAGGAAACAGAGTTTTCCAGACACAGCAGGGAAGTTACACATATGAACACAGCAGTTGTGACAGCATGCATAAGACCTGTGCAAACTCAAGTCAGACAAAATCCAAACATGGAACAGAAAGCTAGGCAGAAAATCCCACTTCAATCTCAGAAGCTATTGGCAATTAACAACTTCTGGGAGGGGCAAAGTCAGTTTTCTTCAAGGGTGTGATGACTGGGTCAACCATTCTCTCCAATCAGTGGACAGACCTCACACTGAAGATTTGGGCAAAATAAATTAGTCTTAATGGAGAGAGAAAGAAGAGAAAGAGAGAAAGAGAGAGAGAGAGAGAGGGAGAGAGAGAGAGAGAGAGTCTGGGTCTGGGAGTTGGGAGTAAATGTGATTAAGATACATTGTATTGAATTCTCAAAGAGTTAATAACTATTATTTTAAAAACATAAAGTACCCAGCACTTGGGAGGCAGAGGCAGGGGGATCTCTGTGAGTTTGAGGCGAGCCTGATCTACAAAGTGAGTTCCAGGACAGCCAGAACTATACAGAAAAACCCTGTCTCGAAGGAAAAAAAAACCCATAAAGTGGAGAGCAACCAAAGAAGCTGCTGATGTTGACCTCCAGCATCCACACTCCTGTGCATACATGTGTGCACTCACACACATACAGCACACACACACACACACACACACACACACACTCACACACACGGTGTCCAGAGGATACCATCATTTCTGTGAACATGGTGATTGCTCTAGGACTCTTACATGTAAACATTTCCACAGCTAGCAACAGAAGAAAGAAAATAGCAGAATCCTTTCATCTTTGATACAACTATGCTTTTGAGTACACAGTTCTCTACTAAGTACCACTCAAAAAGGTGGTACTTAGTAGAGAAGCCTGAGTTTGTTTTGAGAAACACAACGGTATGGTTGCTGAACCTTACTAAAACTAATTTGTCCTCCTTAATTGTATCCCTCCTGTCCAATAATTGCATTTACTTGATAAAAAAACAACAATCTTCTTAAACGGCTTCTCAGATGCATAAAATTAATAGCAATCAGTCTGCATTGTTTTTATGTAAATGTGGTTCATCCAATTTGACAGCAAAATTGTAGAGCCAAAGTTTTGGACTCTCAGAAATCAGTGAAATGTAAAAATAAGACAAGCAGTTCTTACTCATCATCCTTTTTAAAATCTGAGTTCTTGAACCAGCTCTGTTTCTCTTTGTTCAAGGTGACCTTCTCTGAACAGAACGCAGAAAAATGCATTGTAATCCCCCCATACACCAGTATGCTGAATTTTTGTCCTCTAAAAATTCATTTACTGAAATTCTGTCCCCATGCCACGGTGATGCCACTATTAGAAGTTGACCCCTTTGAGAGGTAACCAGATCATAAGAGTAGACCATTCATGTACAGAATTGAGGCCAGTGTTGACTAATTTTGGTTGTCAGCTTGATACAGTCACAGTGTGTGTGCATTCATTTACTATACCCAGGTGCTGTTCATATATTACCTCACTAAAGTGTATAAGAAACTAAACAAAGGAGTATATTCTCTTGAGGAGGTGTCTTAGTTAGGGTTTCTATTGCTGTGAAGAAATATCAGTACTACAACAACTCTTATAAAGGGAAACATTTAATTAAGGTGGCTCACTTACAGTTCAAAGGTACAGTTCAAAGTATCATCATGGTAGGATATGTTGGAGTACAGGCAGACATGGTGCTGGGGAAGTAGCTGAGAGTTATATGTCTTGTACAGGCAACAGGAAGTGAATTCAGACACTGGGCCTGGCTTGAGCATATATGAGACCTCAAAGCTCATCCCCACAGTGACACACTTCCTCCAACAAGGCCATATCTACTCCAACAAAGCCACACCTCATAATAGTGTCACTCCCCTTGTGGGCCATTTTCTTTCAAATTACCACAGGAGGTGATTTTTTTCTATACCACTTGGTATCTAAAATTTACCTTGCTCACTTATTTCCCAAATTATTTTTATCTTTTTCATTTAGACTGATCTCCTGAAAGACAGATGCCATGTGTGACTTTCTCTATCTTTGCAACTAGAACAGTTTCTGGAATGGAGTTTCTTCCAGCAAATACTTGTGAGAGAGACACTAGATAAAAATAAAGATATTTTCTTCTGATAAGACTCAAGCATCCTGAGTCAGAGAAGTCAGTCATGAGTCCCAGGCAATAGGTTTTTCTGAAAAATTACTTGATTCATGAACTTACTGGTAACACCCATTTCCCAACTGGGATCCTATGGGTCCATGATATAGAGGTGAAGGACCCCACTTCATTGATAGAGGAGGATCGCAGAGCAAGGATTCACATATTAGACATGGTATTAGCAAGACCAGTATGGGCGACTTCCATATATGTTTGGCTATTCTTTACAATAATAGCCTTCTGTCTGGTCGTAGAGGAGGCAGGCAAAAAGGTCATGGATTGAAGGAGGTGTGGTAGATAAGGGGTGATAGGAATTGTAATTGGCTCCTGACAGCCTGGTATGGAAAAACTTCCCAACCCTATTTTTTTTTTCAAAGAAACATGAAGTTGTTTAATTAGGTTGTTTGCAGTTTAGAAAACCAGTTTGTGAGGATACATCCCGTTCGTCAGAGAGAACTGAGATCGCAGGTAGCCCTGGAGCTGAGGAACAGCTTTGATCTTTGGCAAAATCTGCGAGTCCACAGCTTTCTGATCAGCCTTTCGCTGCTCTGTAATCTCGTATTTCTCCTTCTCAGTGTCAAAGATCTCCCCTCTCCTGGTGTCTGGGCTTGCGCAGCTGCTTCTTCTTGAAGTAAGCGTCAGTCAGGTGTTTGGGGATTTTAACTTTGCTGATGTCAACTTTTGTGGATGTGGCGATGACAAATTTCCGGTGTGTTCTTCACAGAGGAACTCTGTTGAGGGCAAGAGGTCCAGTCACAAGTAGCAAGCCGCTGGCCAGCTGCTTCAGGAAAACCACTCTCTTGCCCCTGTGGCGCCCGGTGAGGATGATCAGGACGGTCCCAGGAGTGATGCTGGCCCGAAGCCTTCTCACGTGCTGACTGAAGGGTTTTTTGCCATGGCTCAGCAGCTTCCGAGGCACATCTTCGGTAGGATAATACCTGGGCATTTTTCGAAGCTTCACCACCCGGGTACCGCCGTTCTTGTCACCACCAACCGGCTTTGTGACAGTAGCAAGGACCTTCTCCGTTTTCTTCTTCTTTTCAACCTTGGTTTTGGCAGCTGAGTACTTTATTTTGTACAAGGCCTTTCTGGAATACATAGCAGATCGGGAGTACCTGCCGATTCCTCTAACCAGGACAGGGTTCCGGCTGCAGTGGGGCTTCCCCTTCTTGGTCTTTTTAACCTTAGGGTCACCCTTTTTGGCGGCACCGGCGGCAGGGGCATCACCGCCAGCATTCTTGGCTGCAGGTTTCTTCTCTTTTGTGTCAGGCTTTTCGCCCTTTTCACCCGCCATCTTGCAAGATGGGAAAGAGCCCCAACCCTATTTGGAAGGACTGTTTGTTGGAAGTCAGGGTTTCTTGAACCTCAAATCTCCATATGTAAGACTTGCCTTGGACAGAAGCAGACAGGAGGGAAAGGAGAAAAAGTCTATGTCTAATTCAGTAGGCTTGAGCACAACTGCTGAGTAAAGCCTCTTCTTCTGTAACTGAGGACAAGGTAGTTGATCTCAGTGTCCTCTGAAACTTAAAGGAACTTAGCTGGGGTTGATATGAAGGAAAAGAAGTTATCTTGAGGTGGAGGAATAAAGGGCTGGAGGTGAGATAGATGAGTCCAATGAGGAGACCCTCAAATTTGGTGGCTGTGGGAATTAGAAGAATTCCTTTGCAAGGGTCCTTCCATTAAGGGGAAATGGGTGAGGGACCTTGGTCCAGAGGGGAGAGAAGGTCCAGATCCCTGATGTGGATTGGGGATGGACGAGAGTTGGCATATGGCTGGAGTAGGTAGTGGTCAGTAAAGTTCCATAGGAGGGAGCAGAGATAACAGAGTAAGAGGATAAATAGGTGATGAGGGAGATGAGAGGGTTTGGGTGAAAGACCAAGGTCAGAACTAGTCGTCCACATATGAGCTCAAACTATTAGATGGAAAGAGGTTGTTTGGGGAGAGCCCATAGCCTAGGAATGGCCAGCGGTAGTGAAATTCTTGTGGGAGTTTGACAAGGGTATTTCTTAAGAAGCAGTTAGTTCATTCTATCTTTCCCAAGGACTGGAAATGATATGGAATATAGAAATGCCAAGGGAGGTTGAGGACTTTGGATAGGGGTTGGGAAATCTCGGTCAATTCAGAGCCATTGTCTCACTGGAGAGAGGTGGGAATTGCAAAGTGGGGAATGATCTCCTGGAGAAGGAGGTCAAAGACTGTCTGAGCCCTTTTGTTGATGATGGGGAATGCTTCTACCCTCCCTACGAAGGTATCTGTCCAACAATACCAGGAAGTACCTAATGCATTTGACTGTAGTTATATGGATGAAGTCAAGTTGCCAGTAAGTTCTGGGGAGAAATCCTCTGGCCTGGTGAGTAGGAAAAGGGGACTGGAATAACTGGAGTTAGGGTCTGACATTTGACAGATTTTACCAGAGGAAGTAATAATCCTTAAGGAAGACAAATCATCAAGGGTGAGCTGCAGGTGGGTTTTAAGGACGTGAGACAAGGCTTAACTATAAGAATGAAAGAGCTGATGTAGATAGGACAGAATTTGTCAAGTGTGTGGGGGGTGATAGTGGGGATGTGGGTTGTAATGCAAGGATGTTCTGTGGTTGGTGAGACAGGTCTGGGCCTCTAAGGGCCACAATGTTAGCCTCCTTGTTAGATAAATTATTTCCCTTAAAGATGATGGAATTGTTGGTCTGGTGTGACCCAGAGTAGACAATTCCCATAGCCATGAGGAGATGGGAGGCTCTTAGCATGGTCATGATTTGGTCTAAGTTGATTATTGATCCTTCTTTTGTTTTAAGTAATCTGAGCTCTTTCTGGATGGCAACGTGGGGCAGGAGGATATGGAACACATGTTTGGAGTCTGTATAGGTGTTTAGAGATGGTCCATGTGCCAGTTGAAAGGCACAGGTGAGAGCTCTTAGTTCAGCCTATTGATTAGTGGTGTGGTCAGGGAATGCCTGTGCCTTAATCACCTCAGTAATTGACACTATGGCATAGCCTGCTTTTCTGGTCCCCTTATGTAACTGTTTTCTATACAGTAGGTGCAGATGGCCTGAGGCATTGTGCTCTCCTGTATGTGTGAGGGATGGGGCATTAGTTCCTCTAAGGTTTCAATTAAGAATTAGATGGAGAGTGGTCTGTGTTTGATCAGGGAAGAAGATTTAAGATGTTGAAGGATGGGCATTATTGGAAAGTTAGTGTATCTTTTACTGATGCCACCTGGAAAGAGAGAACCTAGGAGGGAAGTAGAGTTTGTAAGCCTTTATATGTTAAGAGGTGGGACAGATTGTGGGAGAAGACAGTGGTAGGTGACCCAAAAGTTAGTTTTTGGGATTCAAGAATAAGGAGCTCAGCAGCTGCTAAAGCACATATGCAGGGTGCCCATCCCTGGGTGATAAGGTCTATTTCTTTGACAGGTATGCCACAGGTGCAAAGGAAGATCTCAGTTGGTGGCCTAGGACCCTGAGGTCCCTCTTTTTCTGTTGCATAGAGGGAGAGGGGACAGATTAGGTCTGGGAGGTGTAGTACTGGGGCCTGAAGGAGGGCCTGTTGAAGCTGGTTGAGTGGCCTTGGCCAGTATTTTCTAGTTTTGTTTATGGGCTTTTTCCATCTCTTCCATGGTACACCATAAAGGCCAGCACCAAGATTTCTTCCTGTAGAGTTAGGGGTCCTCTCTCCAAGCACTTTAACTTGGCCCTAATGTCAAGGAAACTTTGTGTAGGAGGAGTTTTCCTGTCCCAACCACCTGCTCCCAAATAACTGGCAGATGCTTCCCAAATAACTGACTCAGAGACATAATATAAATTATAAATGCTTGGTCAATAGCTCAGGCTTGTTACTACATAACTCTCACTTTTAAATTAACCTATACTTTTTATCTATGCTTTGTCACATGGCTCATTACCTCATTTTTTATATGTCCTGTTTTCTCAGCGGCTAGCTGGCATCTCCTCTGACACTGCCTTTCTTCGTCCTAGCATCCTCAGTTCGATCACTCACTTATACTTCCTGCCTGGCTACCCACCAATCAGCATTTTACTAAACCAATTTGAGTGACAAATCTTTACAGTGTACAAAAGGATTATTCCACAGCAATTCTGGGAAAAGAAATAGGTCATGAGTAGTTCTTTACCTCTGGGTATTCAGGGTCTAGATTAGCATACTGTAAGAGGGCCTTTGTAAAGCATTATTGAGACTGGTTTTCATGTTTGTCCTGGATGTCATCTTGGAGTTTCTCATAGTTTACTTGTTTATGAGCTGCCTTATGGAGACCTGCCAGGAGGTCTCTAGGTAGAATGCCCCTGGAGTATTGTAGTTCCAATGGGCATCCTCATTGAGGACCCTGGGTGTGCTGCATTAGTTTGATGGGTTTCATCTGCATGTGCTCTAGCCCACTCCCAAACTCATCTTTGCTCTTTAGGAAGTGATTGTTAGTTAGAGTCACATATATGTCATGGAAGGTTAGAGTATGGGATTGGGTAATATATTGGAATTCTTTAATGAAAACAGAAGAGTCAGAGGTCTAAGACCTTAGATTTTTGGGGGTGTTTTTTTTCTATTTGAGAGAGTTCACTTAATGAGAAGGGGACATGTACGCTGGCCAGACCATCTACCCTGGCAACCTCCAGCAAAGGGAGACCCAGGGCCAGATTAGACAGGGTAGGGAAAGGTAGAAGGGGTCCCACAGTAGAGCTGAAGTGAGTAGCAGGGGAACTGAAGGCTGCTGGTGGGGTGTGAGTGGGTGCCAGGGTGGTTAGAGCAGCTTATTACTGGAGAGGGAGAAAGGGGGATCAAAGGAACTGCAGGAAGAGAACTGCAGGTTGTGGCCTGTAATGGGGGAAGGACATTGCTCATTAGTGGGATAAAGAGTAGTGGAGGAATCATTTTCATCTAAGCATGACTTCAGCTGGGTTCTACGATATACACCTCCTGCTGTTGTTTGAGCCCTGCTCCTGGATATACAGTTTCCCTGTGTAATTGCTTTGATTTCCATGGGTATATTTTCATTATTTGTCACCTTCACATATTCCTTTTCTGCTCAAACCTGCTAGAAAAGTTTGAGAGTTGACATCAATATAAAAACTCATCTCGTAGTTCAAAGGAGAAAAGAGATCACTTATTCCGGAACTAAACTTGAGTGACTATGGCATGGGAACACAGATTTAGGTTACCCCAAATTCCATGTTCCAATATGATAACAGTTGGATGACGCTTTTATTGTAACAGAATAAAGTAAGTCATAAATCCAGGCACTTTCAAATACATTGGTGGAAACATTATGTACATAGGATACAGCAAAGTGATGGCATTCTTAGCCTTTTGGTTGGTTGGAAACTAGGAGTCTATTTTTACATTCAAAAGTGTTTACCTGCTGGTCAGGAACATGTTAAGGTAGGAACAGAAGAGGGTAATAAATGGTTATTCATTGAGCTGAAGATGTTCCAAGATAATTTGTCTCTGGACTTGCAACATTCAAACCTCTTCACATCATTGAAGTCCTAATCTGTTAATCAGCTTTGCAGGAGGTTCAGTGGAGGGTGCAATTCTTTTCAGGAACTTTCCTTCACACTGTTCAACATGCCCCATAAGCCTTACTTCCCAGTATCCCCAACCCTATACTCATGAATATAGCCCAGCTCTGTGATTCAGAAACAGAAGGGGTGGAATGACACTGTGACTCTTTCTATTCATAACTGTCTCTTGGAATGGAGGCCCTTGGGGAAACTTATTTGGAATCCAACAGTCCTCCTGTCAGCTTAAGGACAGGCTTTGTGTTGTGCCAGGAGGAAAGGAAGCCAGAAGTAAGAGGTTTAATTCTTCCTGGTGACAGGGAAGGGAGATCTCTTTCACCCTATTTTCTCAGACTTTACTTTAGCAACAGGATAATTCTAAGAACTTTCTGTTCCCTTTGAAATGTGTATAAATCCTTTTGAAGAGTTAAACGGGCTTTTTGTCTGCTTTAATACTCAGGAATGCCTTTCTCCAGGTCCTGAGAACCCTCTCTTTGAAATGTAAATGTCAAGGGAGGTAGCACTCACCTCTCAATTTTCCCAAGAATGTACACTCCTAATTGCAAAACCCCTCCAGTAAAATGATTCAAGTAGGTTTGTGTGTGTGTGTGTGTGTGTGTGTGTGTGTGTGTGTGTGTGTGTGTGTTTTCTTCCCCTCTAAACTAGCCAATTGGCTAACACGAATGGCCTTCCAAGTTGTTGGATAAACTCTGCATCAATTGACAAATGTCATCAAGTCCTCTTCCTTGAGGACTAATGACTGCTGGTTCAGTTTGAAATCTGCACATGGTGGGTGGGTTATATCTGCCTGGCTATTTGAAAGCATGAGACCTGTTTCTTTCTGCCTCTGCAGGTTCTTTGCCCATTCCAGTTTAGTACTTTCCAATAACAAAGCTCTTATTCTCTCTCTCTCTCTCTCTCTCTCTCTCTCTCTCTCTCTCTCTCTCTCTCCCTTGATGGGTGTTGTAGGTTATAATAAATTTTTGTTTTAAATTATGTTTCTTCAGCAATGGGATCCTTGGTAATGAGTCCCAGGTGAGGTCACAGACAACAGTCAGCATCAATTATCTGCCATAGAAATATGAATTGAAGTCCCCAAGAGGTGTGGGGGGGGGGTGCCCCACCTATGTTAAATATTCTACGAAACTGATCAGAACTTCACGACTAGGAAGAATTGGAATGTTACAGATTCAGAATCAAATTATCACAGGTCTCCAATGTCCACCTCTGTGACTACTTCTACATTTTTTAAAAGGAGCTACCTAACAGATCACTTTACCAACCCCAAACTAAGAATGTCATCAGACAGATTTGGAAGCCTTACAACAGAGGCACACCCATCTCCTTTCCTGCAACCCACTCACCTAATTTTTCCAACAATGTACTTGAAAACAATGCCTTGATTTATGATTTTCATTTGTTCTATAAGCATAAAAACTTCACGAGACCGTTTTCACATTGGGGCACACTGTCTGGGTCAGCCTGAATCCATGTTCCTGGGCTCAAGGAAAGTCTCTCTTAAAGCCTTTGAGGTGAGAGCTATGCTTTGTGTTGACAGAATTATGCAATGTTGAACACTACACCATCAGATGCCAGAGAATCCAGCCAAAATCTGATCACACCTACGCGAGCTGTACCAAGCCAGAACTGCCCATATCGGCCTAAGCAAACATAAAGCCATGAGTTTTCAGACACCGTTTTGGGTGTAGTTTATAACACAGTAAGGGATAATAAAATCCAGTGCATTTTGTCCTTGCAAATAAGAACTTGGCTGCTGTCATTCCCTCTTCCCTCTGTCTACAGGGCCAGGTAAGTACCCTGAGAAACATAACCCCTTTTCGTTTTTTAGCTCCCTCTTACAATGACTGCTATTTGTTGCAGAGTATACTTACTAATATATTTCCCTGCTTAAATCTCTTTTGGACAGATTGGTATTTAGATAAAATATAAACAACAAATTGGATGCAAGGCATGTCAATCAAACTGAATAGAATATTTTTTATCTAATAACGGCATCTCAAAAGTACTTGCTTCTGTTTGTTTATGCACACACTGCAGAAAATTTCCCCATGGTTTAAAACCCAAACACGTACATGGATATTTAGAGAGGACTGAGATCATTTTATGGTTTTGAAACCATTTCTGTGCTCTGTCCTTGGTTCCTTGGACATTCTCCTCCGAGGCTTTCCTCAGGTGATAACGTTTTGGGCTTCTGATGTTCTCCTTCAGCACATTTTAATGATATGGTTTAATGCACCCTATCTTTTGACAATAGGGGCCTCTTTAATAAGCATCCATAGGACACTCTAAAGACTAAAACAAAATGATTAAGCAGAGGGGAAAAAACCCACTACATTCCAGAGAGGCCCATCATCTCATCTCTCTGGAGCATCCATCTGTGTGTGTGACAATCACCAGATTATGTTTTTGCAGGCGCATGCTGTCCTCTGCTGTTTGGCTTTCCCACTCCCCTGGCAGATTACTGACTCAGAGGCTTGAAGATGAAAGCCAGACATGATTTTCATGATTTTCCCCTGCATTAGTAAATGCCTTCTAGATGCAATTTCAAATTGAACTTTGGAAACTTACAGTTGCATTTTCTAGTTGATGTGGATGCTTCCTGATATGATTAGTCTCCCACAGTGAGATTCCACAAACGTGGGCTGGTAACATCTATATCCTGCCCTTCCCAATATCCGTTTTTAACCATCACCACCCCCATGTCAGGAATCACCAAAGCAGCAGGGAAAAGATTGCTGCAAAGGAGACCAGTGTGTGAAAGAAAACCAGGCTGCATGACCTCAGCTCCTGGGAGCACATGGACTCTGGATCCACAATTAGGGAGCCTGCATAGGACCGACTTAGGCCCTCTGCATGTGGGTGACAGTTGCGTAGCTTGGTCTCTTTGTAAGGCTCCTAGCAGTGAGATCAGGACCTGTCCCTGGCACTTAGCTGTCTTTTGGGAACCTGTTCCTCATACCTCACCTGGCCGTGACACAAGGGGAGGAGCTCTGTCCTGCCTCAACTTGATGTACCATGCTTTGTTCGAGCCCATGGGAGGCCTGTCCCTTTCTGAATGAATACAGAGGAGGAGTGGATGGATGGGAAGGAGGGTAAACGGGAAGTGGGGGGATGACAAGGGGAGGAGAGAAAGGAAGGGAAACCAGTCAGTATGTAAAATAAATGAAAAAAATGTTAATTAAATAAACATTTAAAAGAAAAAACAAAACAAACCAACAAACAAAAACCTAGGCTGTAGCACATGGTCCAAGACATTGCCCTATATCTGGCTGGCTGGATTCTCTGATTTACTGAGTTACTCAAGGAGCTTGGAATAATGACCTAGTGATGGAAAATGCAAAGTACTTCAGCAGTTTGGAGAAGGCAGATGAGAGAGGCAGGACTGGGAGAATTCATTCACAGTCAGGGCAGTTGCATATGAGGGAAAAACCTAGCATGATTTGAGACTGCTGGGAAGCTTTAAAACAGTAAGAATGCAGTGGATCCCTGGGACACAGATGGGGAGGTAGGGAGTGGAGGGTAGGTTTCCAATGGTAAAGTGTTGAGTCAGTGGCACTTTGCATATTGTCCGGTCCAAGGAAACACTGACAACAAAAGCATGCTGCTTCTGCTCTCCCCCTACCCACAAACACCACACTACCCCCCCACCAAAAAGGCAAAAAGGCAATGGGGGGGGCAACCCACCTGCGAGAGAGAATGAAAGGGACGGGAGACACGAAGGAAGACAGCAAGACAGGGTTCTGATCAAGCTGCAAATTTTATTCTCCTCAGCAAGACTTATATAGCATGGGAGGGGGAGGGGGCAGGAAGGAGGGAAGGGGTGTAGGATGTGCCGGATGTGCAGTTGAGGGGAGATGTGCAGGTGAAGGAATATGTGCAAGTCGTGAGGCTGCAGGATGTTGTGCTAGGTGGTAAGGTCAGGGTCCATTGTTGCTATGCTACCTGACTGCAGGATGTTCTTTATCTTTGGGGGCATCTGGTTTAGGGCCTGTGGCTTGTTCTCTGGCCTAGCTAGTACTTTTCCATGGTTCAAGTTTGGTCCCTGACAAAGGACATAAAGATAGAAGTCTGAACTCTACCTTTTATGTATATAGCCTCACAATAGTAAGAACAAATAAGAAAATAGCAAGCTTCAACCCTCATTTAGTTATGCTGCTTTGGTGTCATATACTGTATATTGTTAATAAAATTCATTTCAAGAAATGCAGTTGGAAGTTTCTCCAGTCCCATCAGCTCCACAGTCCCGCAGCCCACTTATAAAATAATCACTCAGAAGCTTATATTAATTAAAACTGCTCAGCCATTAGCTCAGGCCTACCATTGACTAGCTCTTACACTTAAACTCAGGCCATTTCTGTTAATCTATATGTCACCATGTGTTCCTTGGTTTACCTGTGTGCCATTATATGCTGCTCCCTGGATGGCAGCCTGGCGTCTCTCAACTCTCAGCCTTCCTCTTCCCAGAATTTTTCTTGTCTGCTTATCTGGCCTATACTTCCTGCCTTGGTACTGGCCAATCAGTGTTTTATTAAGCCAGTGTACAAAAGCATTATTCCACAGCAAAGAAATAAGGCCCGAGTAACAGGTTTATAGATAGCCATAGGATACAGATATAAATGTGTTCTATCCATGAAGAAAACCAATGAAATGCTACAAGCTGTAAAAGACTCAGACTAAAATAGTATTTGATCTTTTGGTAAAACATTCTTGAACTTTGAAAACAGTTTTCTGAAGGACCTGCCTTGTAACCAGCTGGTACTGAGGGGATCGTGTACAGACTTTGTCAAGGTTGGTGGCATGACAAAAGACTACAAAATATAGAGTCTGATGTTCAAGGACAGCCAGCTTCAGTTTTTAGTTAAGACCAAAGTGATTTGACAATGGTAATGTTCAAAGATTCTTGATAAACCAAAGACGTGTGTTTGAAAGTAAATAATGTTAGATGCGGATGAACAATTTTGCTGGGAGAAAATTGGTTACTGAACAGAAAAGAGCAAAATAGTATTCAAGAGTTTCAGCATTTGTAAAAGTAGGTTATCACTAATTATGAGTAATATGGGTCCAGAATGGGAAACTAATAAAGTGGATGTAGAAATACTCTATGAAGTAATTTGTATTTTTTTACACTTCTACTCATTGGAAGACCTAGGACATATGCTATGATTTAACTGCAGAATTAAAATCACAAGAAGCAAAGAGCAAGAAAGAAGAGGAGGAAAAAAGAGGTACCAAAGAAGGAAAGACACAGGAGGCAGGGAAGAAAAAGGTACAGAAAGATGAACAGGATGGTTGGAAGACTTTGAAATGAAGTTGATGCGCACCTGCAGGAATGAGACACGATGTCTGGAGAACAGAACAACAGACAGCATGAGAAGTGAACCACGTCAGAACGAAGGGAACAGGCTGTTCAGACAGTAGTTATATATTTAATACTTACCTTGTTTCCAAATGTGTGGAAAAGCCAATATGGTCCTTCCCCTGTGGAATGGTAAGTACAAAGAAGGAAACAGGTTCCTTTAAAGGCTACACAGCATTCAAGGGTTTTGCAATACTCTGATGATGGTTTGGGGTAGTTAGTCTGGACCAGAGCATCTAAGGATCTTGTGGTTATCTGCAAATGCTCTACATGCCGCTTAGGTAGATGAGAATACTGAGAAATTACTTAACCAATATGAATATCAGACATGAACCTGTTATATGTTAATGATGACAGTACCTAGTCACATGTTCTGAGAAATCTATATAAGCTATGAAGTATTATGACCCATGCCTGTCATATGCCAGAGCACCCCATTTTAAATCCGTGAAGAGTTTATCTAAATTTTTTGTTATTAATAAAAACTCAGGAGTCAAATATTGGGGCAAATACCTGATTTATCAGAGAAGCAGTGGAGAAGCCACCAGTGACCTCTCTCCCTCCTTTCCTGGTCTGAAAGGGCTGAGAATCTTTCTAAAGCCCTCCCTACTACTTCCTGTGTCTTTCTATATGTATCTTGGGTCCTCCAAAACCTCTTTGGCTAATTCTGGTCAGCTAGTCGCTAACTCTGCCCCCTGATTCAAAGTAAACTTTATTGGCAGTCTTGGAATGTTAGTGCGAACAAATATCCTACAGCAAATCTGTCTTCATTCAAGAGCCAGAAGACAAAGATCTCAGTCTGTCTGTAATAATCCTTCTTTCCTAAATAGTTACTGATGACGAAATACACCTTTTCATCATCCTTTTGTTCAGGCAGCATTTGGCTCCTACCCACAACCTTTGCCAAGTTTATAGAATAGTAAAGGACAGGAAGAAGTGAACAGGAAATTACCATCTAGACAGAAATGTGATTATGAAAATTTATATAGAACTTATGAGTCAGAGAGTCTGATTCCATGGAAGAAAGCAAAGCAGAGTCCCCACCCTTGCCAAATGTTATTCCCAAAGCATTTATTACACTTCCTCTACCTAACATTATTCTGAAAGCTTTCTAAAATGCAACTACCCAGACTAGGTGATTACAGTGTTCCCAGAGTTAGAAATTGTGGCCTGCCTATCAAACACTGGCCCCCATAGGAGGCCATAGAGGTCTGGACGTCTGTAAAGACAGACAGGAGGTGACTACACTTTTCCTCTTGGCTCCTCACACTTCTACATGCATTCAGCCCCCTGTGGATTTAAAAAGCATTCCTTCTACTCTAGACACAAGTGCCTAACTATCTGATGGTGAGGGACGAGGGTGCAGTTCCACCCTGGACTTTCATCTTCTTCACCCAGAAACCTCACCTCAATGAGTATGACTGGCATCTGTCCACTGCACTCACTCCTTCTCCATAGACTCTTAGCCAGCTAGGCCAGCCCCTCCCTGCCCCTTATCTTCTCCATTTCCTCTGCCTCCTTAGGTCACCATGGCAACCATCATTTCAGCACAGTACCCCAGCTCCCTTCTGCCTTCTGCAATATGTTAAAATCCTAACCTTCAAGGTGATGGCTTTGGAGGTGGTGAAGATAAACTACTCATAAACAGGGTTAGTGTTCCCCAAAAAGAGATCCCAAGGCCAAGCATATGGTGCACACCTTTCACACCAGCACTTGGAAACCAAAGCGAGGCATATCTCAGTGAATTTGAAGACAGCTTCATCTACAAAGAGAGTTCCAGGACAGCCGGGGTCACATAGCGAGACCCGTCTCATAAAAACCAAATGAATAAATAAATAAGTAAATAAGTAAATAAATAAGTAAATAAATAAATAAATAAATAGATGAATAAATAAATAAATAGATAAATAAATAAATAAGCGATCCAGGGAGGATCCTTGTTCTTTCTGCATATGAGGATAACGAAAAGATGAACATTCGTGAATCTGAAAGCAGCCTTACCGGATATTGAACCTTCAGGAATACTGATCATGGACTTTATAGCCTCTGGAAATATGAGAAATCTATTTCTGTATTCATAAGCCATATATATGGCTTATGGTATTTTGTAACGTCGGATGGAGCAGAGGCATATGTCAACACGGTAAGGGGAATACAATAATGGAGGTAACACACTCCCTGAACACAGTGGAGTGGAGCTTACCCATGCCTCCAGCTTCTGAAGGGAACCCAGCTGTCAGCAGAATTCTAGACGAGGTAAGTGGGTAGAAAGGAGCTGTTTAGTGCCAGGTATTGGGAAGGTATTTCAGGTAGAAAGAACATGTGCCAAGGCTAGAAAGCGAGAGACCTTTGAGAAGGTTGTGTGGTGAGAAGGGTTATGAGGGCTGGGACATTTTTGTTTGTTTGTTTGTTTTGTTTGTCATTTTGTTTTGCTTTTTTTGAGGTAGGGTTTCCCTGTTTAGCCCTGCCTGTTCTGGAACTTATTATGTAGCCCAGGCTGCCTTGAACTCACAGAGATTCACCTGCTTCTGCCTCCTGAATGCTGGGATAAAAGGCATATGCCACCACACTGGGCTTTGGGCTGGAGTTCCAATAAAGAGCCAGAAAAATGGCAGAAAAGACCAGGCTATATGGAGACCCAGGAAACATCCAGGCCGTGGTGTGTTCATAAGTTCATTCTAAGAACTTGGAATTTACTTAAGCCACAGGCACCAAGAAAGAATGTTTATCAGAGAGGCAACATGTAAAGATTTGTATTGGAGGAGTGTGGAGGATGTACCAGGGTGGATGTTCCCCTTCAACTAATTTTAAACCCCTTGTGGCCTCTCTCTAATCAGCAAAGGGCAAGAAATGACTTAAGAATCTTAGTCACCACTGCTTTTATATCAGTTTTATGACTTTCCATAACAAAACGCCACAGGCTAGATGACTTTGACAACAGAAAAGCTATTATCTCTCAGTTGGGGACTAGGTTGGTTTCACCTGAGGTCCCTTTCTGCTTCAGTATGGCTTCCCTTTTGCTGTGCCTTCATGATCCTCCCTTTATAGGCTTGTGCTATAATATCCTCTAGGATATCGGTCAGATTGAATTATGGTCCACTCCAATGACCTCATTTTAATTTACTTGTTTGTTTAAGAGCTATGTATCTAATTAATCACACTCTGGGGGCACTGAAGGTTAAGGATGTTAACATACAAATTTCATGATGATTCAATTTATCTCACAAGAGCCATGGACTCAAGATTCTATCACTTGATACTAGAAGAGCGATCTCCTCAAAGAACTTTTAGGTTTGTAGGCTCAAACAACCATTTTCATACACAACCCAAGTCCACCCTCCCCATGGGTTTTCCTTTGTCTTCTGTAAACACCTGACCCAACTTCTTCCCTCATTGTATTCCAAGTCTCTTTAGACTGTAGCTGTTCTACTATAAATTATCATTTATCTTATTGCTTATGAGTTTCCTGATTTAAATATCATTTTAATCTGTGGGGAAGGCCTTATATCCAACTCAAGCAGAGTATTAAAGATTTCTGCCTTTCTCATCTCCCAACTCCCACTTTCTACCTCACTCTCTCTGCTCTGATTTGGGCTTTGGGTATCATCCCACCCTCAACTCCCCTTGATGCCCGTGAACATACATGTGTATTCAACACTCTTCCTTGAGTCTCCACTGAGTATACACCTCATTTCATTCAGTTCTCTTCAGTTCTAAGGCCAATTGTTACCTACTCACAGGTTTTCCTGACCACTCTTTATGGCTATAAAAGCCAAAGTCTCTCTATTAATATTCTGAAATTTCTATGCTAGCTCAGGCTGAAGCCAAGAAGTTGATGATCCACTGAAGTGTGAGGAATGGTCCCCAGTACTGTTCAGAGGATTGTGAAGGCAATTGTGAACTCAATTCAGACACAGAGTTATACTACTGTGATGGTGGATATTGTATGAATCAATAGCTTCTGATGCATACACACAGTGCCATATGATTACCAGAAATCCTAATAATTGCTAAAACTTGTTGAGTACTTCACCTTAGGCTAACTTCACAGTTATGAGGGCCAGTAGTATACTCCAGAGTAGGAAGAAAAGGACACAATGAAAAGGAGGGAAATATCCAAATCATAAACTCTTCAATGACATTCTCAGTTAATCCTTCATCATTTGCTCCAGCGACAACACATGCCTGGAAGGAATAATAAGCCAATGATGAATCCTGACAGATCTTACAGGACCTCTCATATCTGGAGAGTGAGTTAGAAACAGATACCTGGGGCAGACATTGAACAGTGACTGATTGTCACATTCTGAGACCCTAGGACTGAACCTTAGCTTCCTAGCATATGGCCTTCAGATACAGCCTGGAAAACCAGTGTGATGGTGAATTTAACATTATCTTGACTGTGCTACAAGATGTCCAGACATTTATTCAAACACTATTCTGGGTATGTCTGCAAGGGGGTTTTAGATAAGATTAACATTTGAATCTTAAACTGACTAAAGATATTTATTGCCTTCCCCTGTATGAGTTAATCTGAGGCAATCATCTAAAGACTTAAACAGAATAACAAGACTGAGCATCAGTCCTGTCTGGCTGATTGAACTGGAACACTGACCTGATCTTACCCCTGAAGTAGAGCTTACACCTTTGGCTGTCCAGCTTGCTGACTCACTTTGCAGACCATGGGACTTCCCTGTCTCTACAGTTGTGTAAGTCAATCTTTACAATAAATAAGTAACCCCTATTGGTCCTATTTTCTAAGGAACTCTCACTAATATTCCAATCATGAGATTCTGTGTGACATCAGTGACCTGTTACTCAGAGGAAGCAGAGTGGTTGATGAGAGTAACCTCTGAGGCCACACAGAAAGCAATGATCCCAAGTAGTGACAGTAGCTTCTCTTCCCCCGAGGACAGAAGGGGAACACAGCCTGCTACTTCCTGATGATGCTTCTATGATTTACTCTATGCCAGAAGCTGTTCCACATTCTTAGACACATATGACACAAAGCCTCTAACTCCAATTCACTGTGTGTCCCTTGTGTTTGATGAATACACATACGCATACACAGGACAAGCCAATACCAAATGTCTTGAATCAAAACATTTAGCCCAACAAAGATTTGTCTAGAAAGGAGTCAACCTCTTGGGGCAAACCAACCTCTCCAGCACATTTAGTCAGTAATTAAAAAGGAAATGAAGTTGCAAAGTTCAATTTCTAGCTTCTTGTGGAAATAGGAAGTCCTGTTGACTCAGCTCTTACAGTTTCATATGACAATAGTCAACCCATGATAAGGAGCTGCCCTACTAGATTCAATTTCTCACTTTCACTTGACCACATGTTCCAAAAGTTTGCTTGTCTGTCCATGCTTGCCTGGTCCTGAACTATTCTGAATCGACTGTTCTCTGGATGTTGAATACAACTTAGACTCCTTCAGGTGGCTTTGGCTGTCTTCCTATCTACCCTTCTTCATTTCAGTGATACAGAGTCCCTCATGACTTCCATGCTTCTGAACTTGGTTCTGTTATGCTCCTTGCCTGGAGGAGGAAGGGTAGATTGAGAGCTACATTCAACCGAAGTTTTCATGCATATAAGAATTGGACTAGACAAAACTAAAAGACAAATGACACACAGATACCTGGATATCTCATGCAAAGGGGAAAAGTGAGGTGTAAACATGGTTAATGAGAGAAACATTTCTGTTCTACACCTATTGTTTCCTTACAAGTAAAAGGAGTTCTAAAGCAGAAACACACTGGCTTCCCCCATCCTTCATTCACTCTTCCCAGAGGATGAACACATGGGAATTTCAGGGAAAAAAATAAAGTTCAGTTCTTTCATTTCACTTTTTCTCCAAAATTCTGGTTTCCTGGGGGTGGGAGTGGGGAGTATTTTGTCTTGGGGTATCTCAGATATGTGTTGTAAAGAACCTGCCCCACCCCCTTTATTTTAAAGTTTCATGTTCTCAGCTTTAACTGTGTTAGATTGGTAGCTCAATGTGTCAGACTGTTTTCATAAAACAGCCACTATTCCTTCTCCTATCCATCCGTGCTGAATAGTCCCTACAGTTTCTAGAGACAAAGAGGAGTATAAATTTAGATGGACCGTAAGATATCTGGGCACACGTTTTCTGTTTTAATAATCTTTATTTCTCTGTTTACTTCATTCATTCTGTATGAGACAATCGCCAGCTTTGCCCATCAAGCATTTGAATTTCTCCAGAAATGAGGCAGAATCTACTCCTTACCCTGGAATCTGAGGAACCAAGACTTTGCTTTTCTGTCCTCCCCTGCAGTGAGATGGCACTTGAGAACTTGAAACAGCAGTTTCCTCTGAGCACAAAAGATTATCAGTAGTGTCTTGGGGTTTCCAAATGTCCTATACATGAGTTACTTTTGTCATTGTCATGACAAACTATCCGGCAAAAGCTCTTTAGAGAAGTAGGAGTTCATGTTAGCTTGCAGACTAAGGAACAGTGTTCATGGAGGCAGAAACGTGTGTTTATTTGTCACATTGGGTCTAAAGGTAGGAAGCAGAAAGAGTTGAAATTTGGTGCTCATCTATCTTTGTTTTTTCTTCTATGGAGGACTGACCTCTTAAATCATGGGATGATAGTATTCACATTCAGGGTGAGTCTTGTATCCTCATTAAGTCTCCCTGGAAATTCTCTCATATCATCAAAGACTCTGTATCTCTTAGGTGATTTTAAATAGAATCAAGTTGATAAGGACGATTGGCCATCACACTCTTCAGCTAAGCATCACAGAGAACATTGCTTCCTCATAAAAATTTCTTCTTTTGCAATGAAAGAAGAAAAGTGAGACATTTAAGGAACCTTGCCCTGTATCCTATTTCCTGGGGTCAACTGGCTTCTGGAGCAGTGGCAGGCTTTTGAAAACACAGTTATAATGCCAACTGGACTCTCCTGTGAGTCTGAGTTAGAATTGTGTGTGTAGAGCTGTAATACACACTCTGAGGTAGATAATAATACACAGGCTGTTTCTTCTATAGCCAGGGTACACTGCATTTCATTTCCACAGCCCTGGGATGTAATGGCTTAAACAATTTAGTGTTCAAGTGACAAATGTTTCTCCTAAGAACCATGACATTTTTTTTTTAAAGGAGCTATTTCACCATCTGCCTATTTAGACTTCTCCGTGATAAGTGCTGGGGAAAATGAGATCTAGGATGTTGTTTGTGGTGATTAATTATGATAAAGTAGAGAAGACTGGACTGCTTTATCCCACAGTGGGGACAACGTAGGCTATCTCAAAAGCTCAGAGGGCCTACTATGGTAGTTCTTTGTTCTACCTCTTTGGATGGCAATTAAAGTTAATGGAAGATAGCAGCAACCAGTGTAGGCAGAACATGAATGATGTGCTCCTTGGGAGTGAAAATCGATGTCTTTGAGTAAGTACAGGACCCCGAAGTTCAGAGACACTAACTGAGGTCAAAGATACCAGCAAATAAATTCTCATCAATTCATAAATCCCAACTGTGGCCCCATAAACAATTAGTAGCTAATTCTCGGAGCTCCTTGGTACTTTGCTCTCATTGCCTTTTATGTATACACACATAATAGCAATTCCCCTCTTGTCCCTTGTCCTCCATTGTTTTATGAGACACAGGTGTGATGATCTACTTCACTAATTATTTTCACAGAAAAAGGAATATTGAGAAGAGGATTCCAATTGGACAGGAAAAACAGAAACCCTCAGACACCAGAGAGCTAGAGTTAGATGGGAAATGGAAGTGATTATGTTTGCTTCCTCATGAGAGGCATATAATTGGCCAATTTTATCGGCAAAAATATGGTGGAAACCAGTCATGTTGACGTTGAGCAACCAAATGGGCATTTTTGCCTGCCTGACATCTTAAACTTTCCTATATATAAAGAATTGTTGCAGTTTAGATGTCTCCCAGTGATTGATGTTAAAAGGTTAGTTTCAAGGGTGGACTATTGAGAAATGGCAGGACATTTAGAAGATGGAGTCCAGTGAGAGGTCCTTTGGTGACTGAGGCACACCCTTGGAAAGGACTGTGATCCTGAACTTTTTCTCTTTGCTTTCTGTCATGAGATGAGACTCACGGTCTCTTCCATGATCACCTTAAACCACCAGAAGATGCTCAGTCTGAAACTGTCAATTAAAGAAGTCCTTATGCTCTGTAAATTAATTAATCTCAGTATTTTGTTATTGTGATAGAAAGCTGATTAACATAGGAATCCACCCCTAAAAAGCAGTTCTTTCTACTAGGATCCTAAACAACAGCTCTATGTTTTCCCACCTATTTCAACAACTAAGTGTTTGGCCTCAGACCTATCTCTACCAAACTCTGAAACAGGTTATAGTGAAGAGGCAAAGAGGTCAGGCACCCCTTTGCATGTTTGCTTGGGATAGGTGACAGTAGACACACAAGAAGGTACTCTGAATTCTACTAGCGATGATAGCATTGTCCAAAACCAGTGATCAGGGCTTGGAACAACACTACCAGGGGTGCAGGCCGTAACCCTGTGACCCTACATTAGGCAATTTTCATGTTCTAGGCCCCTGGGTTGAAACCTTGAGCTTTCCTGACTATTCTAGGATTTATCCAATATCTTCAAGTGAATTCTTCTTTTTTTTTTCACTTAAATCTATGGGGCATGGTTTCTGATTATTGAATTTAGTACTAAGGCTGATACATAGCATTCGCTTTGTGAGTATTCACCGTATATCAGGCATTGTTAGATACTGAAGACATGGCTGCTGCCTACATACAGTTTACACTCTGGAGGGGGAGGTAACAACTGAGTAACATGAAAAAAGCATTGGGAATGGATTCTGTCCATGTTTATGATTTTTCAAAGTTCATAACATTACTTTCTCTTGCTACTGAAGCTTAAGTATTTAAACTGTAAAGGAAGAGGAGGCAATCTTATTTATAAGTAGGAACTGGGTGAATTTGATCTTAATGGTATCTTCTCCTTTATATTCGTCTATAGTTTCTACAGCCTCTGTAATTGGCGTGCATTTCTTTTAAAACCTCTTTTCCTCTAGACAGACTGTACTTTATTCTCCAGCTGGAACCATTGGAAGGCTCAAAGATTGTTAGTTAATGCAATAGAAAACCACTTTCCACTAGCCTACATCCTTATAATAGCAGTTGGAAACTGGTGTTGGTTTATAGAATCTTACACTAAATTTATTAACGTGTCTTGATATGATTTAGAAAATAGGCTTTTTTGTGTGAGTATGGTAAGGCAGGTCAGACCATGTTAAAGCCAGTCTTATTGAACATTAAAATGAATAACTCTGGGGCCAAACTACTCTTTTAAAAATTTTGCAATTGAATTAGATCATTTTTAGACTGACTAAATGTCTAAACTCTGGCACCTACCTAGTTAGATAAAGTTCTATTGCCTTATGTTTGTGGATATGAAAAATCATATCCACAGCAATCAGTGACATTTCCCCACTTCCCTTCCCCTACAGTCTCTATTCTTCGAGCTGTATTTGTTTATCTGAGTCATCTAATGGCCCCTTATGTTCAGACTTCTGTATACCACCAAGTTTGCCTTTTATGGTGCTATTAAAAGTGCCACACTTTACTGTGGTTTGGTATAATTAGCCGAAAGTCAAGTTGAATATCAAAATGGAGTGGGGGTTTTATTGGCCATTTTTCACAAATCAGTGGGGATTGTCCTGAAAGACCATCCTGTCTTTGGGAGGTTTTATTCCTTTTGATTTTGCTCACAGATCTCTATTACTAGAGTCTTTTTTTTCTTTCCAACTTTTCTCGCTTTCTTGTTTATAGACTACTAAACCAAAGATGCTCGGATATTACCAGTGGGCTTTATTGGAGACTTCTATAAATTATGAAGATATCCAGGTTTTTTAAAAAAAAAAAAAAAAAGCAACCCCAACCCCTGTGATATTGACAATTGGAGGTAAAATCTTCATATCAAAAGGGAAGTTACACTTGGAAGCTCTCACCTATGTTCTATTGTAATTCCCCCAAGAGATTCTTGTGCTTTGCTTCTCATCAAAACCCAATAAATCAAGCAAGATGGCGGGCACATTGAGCAGAGAGGGCATCACTCCGCTCTCAGCCCTAGTCCATGATCCTTTCCTTATTTCCCCAAGACATCTTAGGCAAAAGTGCTTACCCTCAATGCGGTAACTAATTTCTGGCTTTCTGTATCACTAGTTCACATTCTAGATGAACAACGGACTGAGCTAAGGCATGGGCCCAATGTCTCTCTAGATGAAAGTGTTATATTGTGCCCATAGAGAGACCTTCACTGGACAGATGTTCATCTCAGAAAGTCCAGTGGTATCAAGTGTGTTCGTCACCTCGGACAGATCTCTCTGTACATGTTAGTGTGAATGCACAAATGTGTGTCAGTGCATGTACATATGTGTATGTGCATGTGTGTGCAGACCAGAGGTCAGTGTCTTCCTCAGTCATTTTCCATCTCAGATTTTGAGACAGGTTTCTCAATGGGACCTGGAGCTTACCAATTTGGCAAGGCTGACTAGCCAGCAAGCCTCAGGAATTCTCCTGGCTCTGCCATCCTTAGTGATAAGGGTATAGTGTGTACCACCACACCTCCCTTGGAAGAGGTGCTAGGGGTTCAAACTCAGATGCCCATACACGAAACCATTTTTTGACTGAGACATCACCTGAGCCCTAGCCCAAGATCCTTTGTTAAGATGTTCCTCCTCAGACAACAAAAATATTCATGCAATAACATAATCAAATATAAAGTAATTCATATTTATTTTTTAAACAATTTAACAATAATTTCATGGTAGAATATTATTCAAAATCAGTAAAACAGTTCATTTAAGAAAAATTCCACTGACTAAATAATATGCCACCCACTTTTCAATATGCTGTTTTAAAATTTAAGCTCAAATAAAAACTCCAAGTGGTCGTGTAATTGAAGTACTTCAAGTTCTGCTTCTTAGTCATGCTCTATCACTATTTATTTCAAATCCACTTTTAAATTGCAGGGATATGTTGTGCCACAGAGCTTGAAGACAGAAGGTGAGTCAGAATGGCATTTGAACAATTCAGAACCATTGTAAACTGACTCTCAGAAGGAACATGTTCCCATGTATCATAAAGACTCAAGCCTTCCCTTTCTTCCTCCTGTCTGTTTTCCCCTCCCTTCCTTTTTCTTTTTCTCTTTCCTTTCTTTATCCCTTCTCTTCCCTCTCCTCCTCTTCTCTTCCCTATTTCTTGCCTCTTTTCTCTTCTTTCCAAGACAGGGGATGGATGCAATGTCTTAGCTCAAGCCATCAGTTATCTTGCCTCAGCTTTCCAAGCAGCTAGGGCTGCAGTAATGTGCCACTGAAACCAGCTCAGTTCCAATTTTATAACTGGGAGTTCTTTAAAGTGACTTCCATATAAAACAGTGAATTAAAGGATAAGCACTGAAAATATGCTAATCACACATAACATTTTAGACCTCAACAATAACCAAAGAAATTAATTAGAACAAGACAAACAAAAGACTTTGCCAGAGAGTATTTTATTGCTGAAATTGTTTACAGCAGTCAGCATAGAGTCATAATAAAAGAGCAGGCAGAGTTTAAATGGTTTTGTTATTACTGATAGGGTCTCTGTAAGGTGTGTAGTACTTTGTAGGCTCCATCTGAAATTGACCTGCCTACTGGCAGCCTAGAGAAGCCACCCAAGTCCCTATGTAATAAATAGTCCTCTATACTTGACTTTTTTTCCCAGAATACTTTTAAGTCGCTTTACAGCACGTACAGTTTTTAATTACATGTTTGTTCATGTACTTGTTTAATGTCTGCCTAATCACACTGCAGTCACTGTGAATTAGTGGCTTTGTGTTCCAGCACCCAACAGGGTACTTTACAGTACACTCAGTATAATTTTTTAAGATTTGATTTTAAATATGTGGTGTGTGTGTGTGTGTGTGTGCGCGTGTGTGCGTGCGTGCGTGCGTGCGTGCGTGCGTATGTGTGTGTGTGTGAGGGGTGGTGCTCACTAACTAATAGACTCTTAAGCTAAAGAGAAATCAGCAAGACAATGACCAATTAGAGGGAAAGAAGGAGGAGGACTCCAGGGGCCAGCCACCTAGCTACACAGCATGATATGGAGTAAGAGTAAGATTTACAGAAGTAAGAGAATGGGAAAAGCATAGAGGCAAAAAGTAGATGGGATAATTTTAAATTATGGAAAGCTGGCAAGAAACAAGCCAAGCTAAGGCTGGGTATTAATAATTAAGAATAAGCCTCCACGTGTGATTTATTTGGGATCTGAGTGCCAGGCCCCCCCAAAAAGACCAAAGACCAAACAACAACAACAGATTGAAACAAGATGGCTGCTTGTTCTAACCTTATTCCACTCTGTTCTTCTGATTTAGGGTCAGGGTTAACAGAGCCATGTTCAAACTGGGTTGATATTTTGAGAACAATCTTCTGGACATCTTTTGTTGTACTAATTGTACAGAAAGAGAGATTAGCAAGTGAGATATGCGAAAAAGAGATCCTTCTGCAGCCGGGCGGTGGTGGCGCATGCCTTTAATCCCAGCATTCGGGAGGCAGAGCCAGGCGGATCTCTGTGAGTTCGAGGCTAGCCTGGGCTACCAAGTGAGCCCCAGGAAAGGCGCAAAGCTACACAGAGAAACCCTGTCTCGAAAAACAAACAAACAAACAAACAAAAAAAAAACAAAGAGATCCTTCTGCTAATATCTTTGACACACTTCCATTTTATAATCCCAACCTTTTGAGTTTGGGCAATTTCTGCCCATAACCCACACATCCTTATAATAAACTCTCTCCCTTTTAAATGCTAAGCTTTAAGCTAGCTTAAAATGATTACTGGTAATTGCAAATGAAAGTCTTTTAGATGTAGATTTTTTTAATCTAGCAGATTGTCTTATTTTGATAGGTAATAAATAACGGTTCTCAGATCTGCTAATTCTATCAACACTAGGTAAATTTCTTTTCTCCATATTTAGTCTAAGAAAATGTTAGTTTTGACATACATTGCATTTATTATTTCATGCAGTATTTCTCCTCAATTGTGAAATGCCAGGCTTAACTAGTCTTTTTGGAAGGAATAAACTCAGTAATATAGTCCATACCTAATTAAAAAGAACATATACTTACCTATGATACTACGGAGTATTTTCTTATAATACAAATCAAAGTTTAGGCTTTTTCACATTTAAGTATTCTTCTGAGTTTAGCTGAGCATATCATTATCAGGAAACATTGTTTTTCATGTTAAAGGCAGTCAAATATTTAGGCTTATCAATGTTTAGTAGGGTGTGTGCAAACTTGTGTGTGTGCGTGTGTGTTTATGTGTGACAAAGGTTAGCCAAAGTGTTGTTCCTCAGTTACCCCCCCCCACCTTATTTTATGAGTCAGGGTTTCTCAGTGGCCTGGAGCTTTTCAAAGGCTAGGCTGGCTGACCACCAAGACCCAGATACTTCAATTCTTTACCTCCCCAGAGCAGAGATTACAAGTGTTTATCAGATTTCTCATGTGGGCTCTAGGGACAAAACTCAGGTTCTACGTGAAGCACATGTGAAGCTATGTATTGACTGAGTCATCTTCTCAGTCCCTATATTTCTGAGATTTAACATATTTTATATCTGCTTAAATTCATAGCATTCTGGGCTTTTGGTTTTGTCTTTTGTTTAATTGAATTTCCAACCATGTCTCTCAATGTCAGTTGGAAGCAGTCAGACAATGAGAGCTGGTTTCTGCATGAGTCAGTCATACCAGTGCTCCCAGCTCTGAACACACTTTATTGCTATTATTACAGACCCTGATTTAAAGACTTATTTCTACTATTGGCCTCATTACCTACATCAAAGCTTTTTGTTTTAATGCTGCATATACTGTGGTCTTGTAAAAACCAATGTAGGCAATGATTATGAATACAGACTTTTACTAAAGTTAAGCAACCTATTGTCCTACTTATAAGGACAACTATGTGGACTGAGGGTTGCTTAAGGCACAGTGACAGCTACTACAATGCAGACACTTGGACCTCTCCAAAGGTTACAACTTTCAACTGATATCAAACACCAGAAAAATTAAGTATAAAAAGAAAAAAAAAAAACTAAGACTAAAATAAATCCAATTTATTTATTTATTTATTTATTTATTTATTTATTTATTTATTTATTTATTTATTACTTATTGACATGACATCTTGCTATCTTTCTTAGGCTGGTAAACTCTTGGGGTCAAATGGTCCTTTTGTCTCAGTGTCTCAAGTAGCTTGTACTAAATGTGTGCCATCATACCTGACTAATTCTTGTGTTCATAAAACAAACATCTAAGTTGAAAATCTAGGACATGAAAAGATCCACAGAACACTCAAAGTGCTGTCCATAATATTGCCTACTGTTTTTCTAATAACAGTGGTACACAAATAAGATTCCCCACAATGGTTTCAGCCATCTTCTTGTGAGATCTTATTTTATTTTGTTTTTTTTTTTGTTTCTATGTAAGTCTACTACTCTTCTATCCCATAACATTGAATATGAATATGGCATGGCTGTAACTGGATTTCAACAAAAGCATATAGTGCTTAACTTTTTGTCTACCCTATTTCCCAGATAAATATAATTAATTGTGATAATATCTAACTGTATTGCCTTGAGGCAAATCTAATATAATAGGCAACACTTCTACCCAACATCCCAGTTATATTCAAGACCAGGGTATCACAATCAAAGAACAAAAATTGCATATTCTACTGGAGGCAGTATCTTAAAATTTATTTTGCAGACAGAGAAGACCATAAATGTACGTAGAATTTATTGAAAACAATGGTGAATGGTCACAACTTTCTGTTTCTACCTCATTCCCATGTGAGAGACAAATGAACAATTATTGTGATTGTAATTTGACTTCCAGCCTATAAACAAAGAGTCAATATGAAGCCTACCAGCATTCTTTGAAGGAATTAGAAACCAAGGGCAAGTATGCTTCTTCCACTGCAGGGCCTGAGGATTCCTTCTGTAGCACAGATCAATTGCCAGAGAGACAACTGTCTCTTTGTCTGTATAACCTGCATCTACATCTCCTGTGGGGCCCATTTGCTCTTCAGTTAACTCTGCAAACTGTGGTTAAGAGCTGAGGTTTGGGGGCAGGGAGATGCGAACTCAAATGTCAAGGCCATTACTCACTTGTGTGACTTTCTGAGACTCTCATTTCATCTCTCCAAGTTTTGATTTTCTCACAACAAAGTTGAGGACAGGAGTGTGCATACAACAATGGGGAGCAAAGTTGGGGCTGTTTTGCTGGCTTATCACAAGGACCCTCTTCTGATCCTTCACTTGGGTGTGCTTTTTATCCTCATGCCCTTTGTGTTCATTTGTGCTCTCTTTTTCTCTCTCCCTGCATTTCTTTCTCTCTCTTTCCCACTCTTCTTCAACATTTCTTAAGTACCCAATGTATTCCATGACAGGGAATAAAGCAGTAAATAAGATGTGACTCCAGTTGTCATGAAAGTCTTGTACAGGCCCTTATTGCCTAGAATGCCATTGTATTAAAAAGGTTGTTTTCTCCCCTTTTTAGCAAATCCATTCCACCCTGTGTTAAATGCTAAAGCTACTTAGCATTTTAGTAAATTGCAATGAGAGATAATGATTCCTTCTAATTGTTGAAAATGATAGTGTTTCTAAGGAAGGCATTTCAGCTGTTTTGTCTGATTTAATCAAGAACTTTTAACCTCATTGTCTCAGGATTTTGCTCCCTCTCCACTGTGGTTCTCTGTATAAGGCATAGATGATTAAGATGTTGGCTTAGGAGACAATTAGGGGTGTGTGCCTTGCACAATGCACAGGTTGACTTAGAAACACTAGGTAATGAATAGAAGCCTGTCATTTACATTTGGGCTCCAGTTACTTTGGCTAACACATGAGTAAGAAAATTGTTCTGGAATTCAGAGATCTGTGGTCTCAACATGGAAAAGTGTAATCACCCACAGAAATGGCCTCATATGGTACAGGATTTGTTCTGTAAGACTTTCCAATGGCAACTGGTCTCAATCTTAGTTATATCATAGACACAGAGACACCCAGAGAAGTTAAAGCCTTCCAATCAGGTCCTAGCCCAGGCCATGCAGATTAAATATTATCTGAAAGCCTTAGGATTGGGATCCTGATATTAATGTTTTTTGGCCATTTCCATGGTGACTCCAAAGTACAATCAAGATGGAGAACTGTTGCCTTGAAAACCAAGGGAAGTGTTCTTTCATGTTGACATTGAGTAAAATTAAGTCCAGAGAGATTAAAAGCACAAAAGGAACAGACAGAATGTCCTCTAATCACCATGATTTCACTAGCACTAAATAATTAGTTAGGTTTCTAGAGCCAGGCATGATATTCCTCTAGTTGAATAGGTCTTAGGTCCAGTTGGACAAAAGCTGGTTACCACCCAGATATGTGTGCCACCACTGCACCTGTAGGGTTATTGTACCATGTTGGTGCACCATAGCTGGGTGGGACTGTTGGTTACCTCCCTCCTTTGGGAGTTTGTGTGGTACTTTCTGGTACTATGAAATCTAGTCCTCAGAAAGGGGGCATTCAGGTCAGTTCTACAACCACTAATTTACTAAACCAGAATAATCCCTAATAGCAATCTCTAAACATTTGTCCTTATACCTACAGGTAAGTATAGTAGTCACAACTCATCAAGGAATCTTCTCTTTCCAGTAGACAGAGCTCACCACAGAAATCCACAATCAATCAGTAGGCAAAGTAGTGCAACCCAGTCCCAATTTAGAGACATCTACAAAATATTCCCATATCTAAGGCTCAGAGAACATGGCAAAAGTTTGTAAGAACTGGTAGTCAGGGCCTTTGCTGACATTGTGTCTCCTAGAAACATCAGAAACTACACTTATAAAGTCTCACCAACATGTCTGCCCACACACAAGCTAAGCAAGGAGGCACCAATGAACATGACAGACTTGATGGAGAAAAGCCCATGAGCTCTCAATTCTACACAAAGAACTACAGGCAACTGAGTAAAGTTGGGATTAGGAGAGGTAGGCAGTCCTCCCCAGGGAAGAGCAAATTGATTGGTTGACCAGTGCCAATTAGTCCGCCCTGAAAACATACATACAAGTAACATTATATGGATTCGACAACTTATATTTAGGAATATATATACAAATACATATATGCATGCAGTAGCAATTGAAAAAAAGAAGTCAGGTATTAGAAAGCAAGAAAGGAGGAGTATATGGGACAGAGGAAAGGTAAGGAAGAAATGTTGTAATTAAAATACAATCTCAAGGGCCTGGAGAGATGAATCAGTGCTTAAGAACACTGGCTACTCTTCCAGAGGTCTTGAGTTCAATTCCCAGCAACCACCTGGTGGCTCACAACTATCTATAATGGGATTTGACTTCCTCTTTCTGGCATGCAGGTGTACATGCAATTATAACACTCATATACATAAAATAAACACATCTTAAAAAATACAATCTCAAAAATAAACAAACAAAAACCAAACAAACAAGACCAGGTAAGCGGAAGGCACAACTCTAACCCAGGGTTTAAAAGTCCCAGGTCTATGTGCATCTCATAAGAATTGGAAGGTTGTTATCATTAAGCAATGGCAGGGGCGGGGGGGGGGGGCGCGGAGAGGGGGGATGATAAACAGAATGAAACTTTCAAAGGAGGAAAGTTATTGATGTAAATATTTATTTGTGAGAAGAACATCAGATCACATCATTATGACCTTTGGGGAAGATGCTTTCAGGAGAAGTAAATAGCCTCATACTTATTTCTTATAACTTGCAAATTTGTTTGCAGTTGCTGTGGAAGTGCTAAGATGCACATTCAATTAAAAATGAGTCATCCCAGGACAGGTCTCAGAACCTGGAGCACATACTTGCCTAAACTTGGAGCAAGGCTATTTTGAGCCACTGGAGTTAAAAGCTAATGCCCTGATAGGATGTGGACAATGACCTTTCTAATATTATTTTGATATTTTAATTGTTTTTCAAGAAGGAAAAAGACACCAAGGGACAAAGAACTTCTATTTTTAATGGCCTATATCCTGAAAGCGTACCAGTAAATATAGAAAAGAAAGTGTTCCCATATTGAAGTACTAATGAATGTTTTTCTTGATTTGGTGCTCACTGTTTTGGAAAACTATAAATATATTTAAAGGGGCCGAGCGGTGGTGGCACATGCCTTTAATTGCAGCACTCAGGAGGCAGAGGCAGGCAGATCTCTGTGAGTTCGAGGCCAGCCTGGTCTACAGATCGAGATCTAGGACAGGCACCAAAACTACACAGAGAAACCCTGTCTTGAAAAACTATATATATATATATACACACACACACATATATATATATATATATATATATGAACTTATTATTAATGGTTTATGAGTAGATTGCCTTTAGCAAATGTCTCAGGTCTTCCCAGCATAGAATTATAAAGGAGAGTATGCTAATGCCAAATTCTTTTGCTTTTCCCACCCTATTCACACTTGTAGCTCTCTGTAGCTCTTCCAAGAACCCTCCCCAGTTATTTCTGGGAGTTCCTGCTACCTCTTGTGTGCCATAGAAGGCTAGGGGCCTTTAAAAGATACATTGAGGTATGGTCATAAGAAGTACCTTAAGATCAGTTTAAGACTCTAGGTAGGTCTCTTTGAAATGATTGATCCCATTATAAATACCAACGTTGTTTTTTATGTTCATCATTTCTCCAAACATTACTGAACTAAAAATATCAGCAATCTTTAATTATGTCAGTCATTCTCTGTATTTTTCAGAGTAAGCCATGTTTCTGATATTCATAATATCATGCATAACTCCACCACATTTTACAAGTGATGAACACTTGAGTTGCCTGCATACCCGACCCTTCCCATGAATACAATGAATTTCCTTTCCCATAAACCTATGGACTCCTCTGAAAATTTTTTCCAGGGCATATGCTCAGGAGGATGATTATTAGGTTTAGAGCATTCTTTTTTTGTTTTGTTTTGTTTTGGTTTTGGTTTTTTGAGACAGGATTTCTCTGTGTAGTTTTGATGCCCATCCTGGATCTTGCTCTGTAGACCAGGCTGGCCTCGAACTTACAGAGATCTTCTTGGCTCTGCCTCCCCAGTGCTGGGATTAAAGGCTTGCGCCACCACTGCCTGGCTAGAGCATTCTTAATTACATTAACTACTCACACGAGTATGGAAGGATGAAAGTTTCCTAGAATAAAGGGTACAGGAAAAGCTATTGACTGTGGAAAAATTGACCAAAAAAAAAAAAAAAAAAAGGAACAGTGCTACAGCATGGTGGGATTTTGGTTTGGACTTCATCAGGACCAGGAGAGAGATGCTATGTGGTGATGGGAAAGAAGGTTTTGAAAGGCCTCCCACATTCCTGTAGTAATAGAAGGGAAGGGCTTTGAGTGCTGAGCTATAATGAGTTTTAAGCAAGGCAGAGGTATTAGATTTGTATATTAGATGTGATATGTGTATGCTCTGCCTGCTCCACACCCTGACAAAAATATGACCTCAAACTCCAGTGGCTCACACACTAAGGGAGTGCATCCTTTCCTGAAGAGTGAGCTATAAGTCCTCTCAATATTTGTCACACTCACACTGTGCCTGGACAAGTGCTAAGCAGGGCTACGGTGGATGGTAATGCCTAGATCTCAAGTCCTGCTTGCTGAGATTGGGTTTCAGGAGAAGAATTATGGCTCAGAGGGGATGGGTGGGGAAGGCATTTGCAAGAAGAAACAGGAAAGCAGTTCAGGAGAGGCTAGCCATTTATTCTTAGTTCCTATACCCTCAAGAAATGGTGATGGAGTCATTGCTTTCAGCAGTAAGGAGATACACAGGCAGACATTGGGTCCAGAGGGTTTTAAAAACTGAAATATTGCTATTTTGGAAGAGGGCTATCCAAATCCCGTGTGCACTCACTAGGAAAGAGGTATGTAACTCCAAGCGTTATGAAACTCTTCTTCCTGTCTTTCAGCTGTCCTTGCTCAGAATCCTTGGTTGCTGATTTCACTTCTGGCAACAATACAAGAACTAAGGTGACGAAAAGACAAAGACATTATGGGCCAGACTCCCAGGACGTTGGGTTTTGTATCTTTTTTTGGTAATGTAAGTAGAGATGTCTGCTTTTGGGAATCATACCTGCCTTCTAGGGCACAGTGTCCTCTGGTTCTCTCTCTCTCTCTCTCTCTCTCTCTCTCTCTCTCTCTCTCTCTCTCTCTCCCTCCCTCCATGTCATCCTTCTTCAGAGGACTCTCTCCGACTTCTACATTCAGCAGCTTCTGTCTCTGGGACAATGACTTCTAAATGTTCCTTCCTGAGGTCTTTAGAATGGAAACTTTCTACCTGGTGTTCAGCTCTTTCTTCATAGATGCCTCCCTTGGGTCACTCTTCAAGCTCAGTATGGCTCACATCCTTTCCTCACACTGCTCTAAAGCAGCATTCCTTTCCAATTTTTCTACTTCTCTCCTGGAACCACGAGTTTCCTTGTTCTAACCTTGGAGTTACATAACTAACAGATGCCTCTCTATAGCTTCCAACTCAGCAGCCAACAAATCCCGGGGAATCTTTTTCAGAAGATCTGACTTTTTCTTTTTCCACAGGCATCATCAATGCTAAGTACCCAAGAGTCTTTTCTGTACTAGTATTGATGCCTCATAAATGACTGATTATCACCAAGGTTTCTCTACCAGGCATCCAGTCTACTCCTCAGATCCCTGTTACTGATAATTTGATGCCACTGCTCTAATAAAAAACATAGAGAGGTTTGTAAAATAATGAATCCCAAGCTTGAGTGCAAAGTTGCTCATTAACTCTTTTTAAAAATCTTTAATGTGTTTGTACTCTAGAATAAATAGACCTATACTTTCTTATCTATAGGGATTATTCTAGGAGCCCCCTGGAATACAGAATTGCTCATATTTCAGGTCCATTACGTAAGGTATAATTACATTTGCATGTAACCTACACAATCCTTCCTTATACTTTAAATTAGCTCTAGATTATTTATAACACCGAGTACAAGGTAAATGCTATGTGAAGTTGCCATATTGTTTAGGAAAAATGAGGAATGCAACTCTGTGCTCATTATAGATAAAAAAGTTTTTTTATATGTATTTTCAATTCAACATTGGTTAAGTCTGAGGATACGGAACCAGAAGAGCCAACTGTCTGCTCTTTACTTACAGAGTTATTGAATTAATGTGCTCTAGCTCACGACAGTCTGCCAGGCAGAAATATAGGTGCTATGGTATACATTTGTATTCCTATTTATAAATATGATCAGATTTTCTCTATTTCTTTAACACTATGTAGCCCAGTGGTAGAATATCATTGCCTCAACAGTTATCATTATAAGAGAAAAGTGTAACAGTATAGGCAAATAAAGATGTTGTAAAAGTCTTGGGGAGACAAGTGGGACTAGGAAAGAATTTAGAGGTCATAAAAAACATACCACAGTTTATTGGAGTTTGTCTTAGTTACTTTTCCTATTACCATGATAAATATTCTGATACAAGCAACTTAAGAGAGAAAGGGCTTTTTGGCTTCTGTTTTTTAAATATAGGTTCTCATTGTGTAGCCCTCGCTGACCTGAAACTTAATATATAGACCAAACTGGCCTTGAACTCCTAGAGATTTGTTTGCCCCAGGCTGGAATTGAAGGCATGCACCATCACATTGGACTTCAGAGAAAGGATTTATTCTGGCTCTGAGTTCAAGGTTACAATCAATCATGGTGGGGCAGCCACAGCAGCAGGAGTGGGGTGCATTGCCAGGAAGCAGAGTGAAGGTGCAGTCTGCTGCTGAGCTGTTCCGCTTTACACTTACACAGTCTAGGCCTTCCCATTTCAATTAACCTAATATAATCCTCCATGGGCATACCCAGGGGCCTGGCTCCAAGGATTGTAGACTCTGTCAAATTGACAACACTACTATCACAGAACCTATTTAAGTATGGGCCACATCCTTGATGGTTTGTCCTTTCCCATCATCAAGGGACACCTCTCATATATCTTACACATACTTCCTTCTCACCAGCTTCTATGACTCACTAATTACTTCTACCCTCTTCCAAGACCTTCCAAGGTCTTTGCTAATTCAAATTCTGCTTTCTTCCAAGTTGACTCAAAGACTAAATTACCCTCAGGCCTTTCTGGTTACTTCATCTTCTTTATCTCCTCCTCTCAAGACTTCACAATCTCATTTCTTAAGCGGAAAGTTGGCACTACACTCCAGAATATAGGTCTCAAAATGTAAGTGCATATATACATCATCTCATGTGCCATTCAGCAGCATTAGTTCAGGACTTAGTAATGTACTCATTAACAGAGTCCTATGTCTCCCGAACCACTTTGAAGACATAGTGTTAGATTTCTATGCATTGCTTGTATTCCTCTAAAGGGATTGTGTGCAGCCTACAGTATCTAGCCAATGTTATGTGTACTGCCTACACTGCTGGACATCCTAGCTCCCAGGTTGAACCAGTTTTATGACTCCTAATATACCCATCAAGTAGAGTATTAATGATACCCAGCGTTAAGAACAGGGCTAGCCAAATGTTCAGAACACTCTCTAAAGGAGGAGACCAAGTCCCGAGGACTGGCTCACTTTGAAAGCTACCAGAAGCCTCAGCGGGAATGTCATTTTCTGTCCTCTGAGAAAAGGCTCAGCCATCACCCCAGATAACCCTAGTGCATCTCAAAGGCATTAGGCTTTCAGAGACTGCCAGATGGAAGCTCTGCCAGTTAAATAGCTCTGAACAGGAAGGAGATTAGGGGAAGTCACTACACCCAAGACCATCGTCTTTACCCTCACAGTCCTAAGGTGACGCGCCCTAAGCAGGCCTGAGCCAAAGTGAGACAGTCAGATCACCAGGAGTGAAAAGAAAAGGAAACTCGGAGTTAATACATAGAGCCCGCTCACTGCCCACCCTGCAGGTGCAGGTGCAGCGGTGGAGTCCAGCAGTCACCGCTCGGGGGCGGAGCTTGGGCGGCTCGGGGGCGGGACCTCTCGGTGGCGACGCGCTGACGTCACGGGCGTGGGTCGGCCCAGCGCGTCGTCGACGGGGCGCGGAGCGCGGCCGGTGGTTTCTGCGGCCGGTCGGCGTCCGCTCGCTCGGCTCTTCGCCCTCCGCCCCGACGAGGCGTCTGTGGCCGAGCTTCCGCAGTCATGCTGCGGTCGGCGCGGCTCGCGCGGCTCCTCTGAGTCCGGGAACGGCGGCGAGCGCGGCGGGCTCGGGTCGCCATGCCTACCCGTGAGTGTGGGGCCGGGCCGGGCGGGGAGCGCCTCCAGGAAGCGCCGGTCGGCCCCGAGTTAGTTTCGCTTCACTTCAGCGTCCCATGGGCGGGGAGCGGGGGATCCCAGTGCACACTCGGGCAAACTGAGGCGGGAGCGTTACAAAACTGACAGCGGCCCGTGGTGACGGCGTGGTAACGGAGATCCGTGAGACCCGGGAAGCCCGGGCTAGTATGTCCGCCGCGCGGCCCAGCGCGACGTGCCGTAGCCCTGAGGTCGAGGCCTGTGCTGCCTTAGCTGGTCTGAGGGACAGACTGGAGCTCTCCCTGGGGCCAGAGGCCGGGGAGCCCCCAAGTGTGTCAGCCTGACTACCCCTGGGCTGAGTCAACCCAGGGTTTGGTTTGCCCGCCCAGCGTGGGGTCCGGGCTCTGCTAATAGCAAGTGTCCCAGCTGTCCCCTAGGGACACTGGGTTTGGAGATGACCCGGTAGTGGAGGCTTTGAGAGAGACTCTGTACTACGGGGTACTACAGTGCTACCAGTGACCCAGATACTCGCAGTGAGACTTTAAACCCCTTGGCCCACTTGGATTACGTGCAAACTGGGTGGCTGATCTCGGACCGAGAGGCGGCATGATGCTGGTGATGGATTTGAGATTCTTTGCAAGTAGGGCTCTTTTAAGTGTGTCCTGCCGCAGAATCTTTAAAGACTTGTGAATTTTTTTTTTCTCAAAATTACTTACTGGCTTTGCCTGACCTGGTTTCTGTAGACATACCGGGTACGGGATTTCTAGGCGGCATTCAAATGTCCAATTTTTTTCTAATGTTGGGTTAGAAAAATTCTTAATAATAGAATGGTTTATCTCATACTTGTGTCAAATCTTTCATCTTAATGTAAAGATCATTTTTAACCCCTCAAACACCAAGTGTGTTTTATTTTATTTTCACAATATTATACGTTTCTTACTTTATATTTCTCCATGGTTCATTCAGCCTGGAGGAATATATTCTGCCGTCGTGCTCATGACCATTATTGTCCGTTTATTATTTCTAAATTCATCTTCTGTTATTCGAGTATTTGAAATTAGCACCGTGCCAATCTTTTTTTTTCCGAAAAAGCAGAGGGGAGAAGGATAAACCAGTGGTCTCAAAGGATGAGACTTCATGGGGATTGTCTGGGTAAAATGTCCCTCAGCATTCTGTAAAATTATCAAGCTTTAGTTAGGTGCCAAAGTTATCTAGTTCCCTAGAAAGGATGCTGAAAACTTGTGTTTTTAGGATGCTTGATTTATTTATCCTGTCCAGTGAGTTTTAAATGAACTCAGGTGTCAGATTGCACCCATGAATGGAGGAAGGTCAAGGGAAATGTTTATGTGTCATTCATATTTGTTGTTGTGCATCTCCTGTAATTGAAAGGAGCTACTGATGTGGACAGGGGATACAGATCTCAAACAGTAGCTCTTGTTTTTTCCCTCCTGATACTCAGAGCCCTCAAGATGTCTGTGATAGTTTGGTGGGCAGGAGTGCTTCTTAGACATCCTGTGTCTAGAGTAGACTGCTAACATACTAAGTGTATAAGCAGCCACTTCAACACAGTCACGGTATTATAAATGCTTTTAGGGAAAAAATGAGTTCTCATAAATGTTTTTTAAAAGATATTAAATAAAGAGGCTTATTTGCATGCTCAGCCAGTTAACCTTTAAGTGTTTTATGAAATGTAATGCTTTTCTACAAAATTGAAAGATTGAAGAGAATCATTTTAGTCTCTTGAGTTCTAGAATTCTGTAAGCAGCTCGCAGATAAATAATTCTATCGCTGTTTTTATTATTCACTTGGAATCGAAATGGCATTAATAGTAGAAGCCAGCTTCACATGCTGGAGCCATGCTGGCCAAGCAGATAAATGTGTGTCTCATGAATGTTGTTTAGCGAGCAAGGACTCCTTGAGAAAACAGCTGGAAGTATGTCTGCCAAGAAGGTGCTGACACAGAACAGTTCTTGTTCTTGTCATTCTGTGTTTAGCCTGTAGTTGGATGACTTCAGGACTGACATTTCAAACCTAGATTTAATAAACTATTAAGCTTTTAATTTCAAAGGGTTTCAAATTTTGTGTCAGTATTTGAGTTGGAAGGAAAATTGAGGTTTCTTAGTCCATTTTCTTGTTTATTTTTTAATATCAGGAGACTGAGATTTTTTTCTTTGAATCTTTAGTTTCTAGACAGTGGCTCATTATATAGCCCAGGCTAGCCTAGAACTTGTGATCCTTTTGCCAATGCTAAAAGGTTGTAGAAGTTTACCACCATGTGTGGGTTTTAGTGTATTTGATGGCTTCCCTGAGGTCATAAATGGAGTAGAACCAGTACTTGAACACAGATCCGGCCCTTTTAACCAGTATCCACATTGAACACAGATAATGTCTATTTTTCCTTAGCCAAAGTGGAATAAACTGTTTTGTTTGTTTGTTTGAGTTATAAAATAAGACAAAATGAAAGCTTTGCCAAAATTCTGTGAAAATTTCTGTAAGCTTAGACGCTTGTGTATAAGAAAGTTCATCATTTGCCTGGATTTAAGTCTTGCCACAGGAATCTGGGAAGAAGGCTATGGATTCTGCAGGTGTGCTAAGTAGATGCTCTGTTATAAAGGCATGGATTTAAATTCTTTAGCAAAATTCTGTGGAAGGGGCTTCTTAGTTAATCTACATCTCATGCATGAAAACAGGTCCAATAAAATGTGCTCTCATATATAAGAAATGGTTATATGTGAGCTGGGGGAATTCAAACACTGAACTGTTATTAGTGTGTGACTAATACTTTCTTTCGTCATTTAGACATCAGCATTGCTATCTGGTTAGGTCTCTTAGACAGTGGTAATGTGGCATTCCCCTATCCTTGAATAAGGCTAATTGTATTTAACTGTTTTTCAGTGTCTTACAGAAAAAGTGCCAAATGAATCCTGAAGGATAGGTGATAGCTGAAGTATTTCTTTGTAGAAACACATTACATGTGTTAACTTTTTATCACTGTGATAGCCCTGAGGGAAAAAAAAAACAACTCAAGGAAAGATTTGACTCTTGGCTTGAGAGGTGTCAGTTCAAAGTTCACTGAATCCATTGCTGTTAGGCCTGTGGAAGGACAGAAACATCATGGCCAAAAAGGAGGTAGAGGGAGGCTTCCCATGAAAGCTGTTCACCTTATAACAGCTAGGAAACAGAGACAGTGGAAGCATCCAGGGATAAGATGTACCCTTCAGAGACCCACCACACAGTTGTTACCTGCTTTTGCTTCCCAGTAATTCCTTCAGTCATGTCTTTGTCAGCAGATTCATTTTATTTAGTGTTCTCATGCTCTATTTGTCACATTAAAAGCTCATCAGCTAGCAACCAAGCCTGTGGTGGTTAGTGTTGCCAGTTGGACAGAATCTAGAATCAACTAGAGAACATGCCTCTGGGCATACTCATGGGGGGGGGGGGATTATCTTTATCAGGCTTATTGAGATGAAAATACCAGGCTACTGTAGGCAGCTTCATTCCTTTGGCAGGGGGTCTTCCAGAAAGATTCCTGAGCCTAGCATGCATTCAGCACTCCCTGCTTTCTCCTTGCGCATACAATGTATCAGCCACTTCAGACTCCTCTTGCTTTGAGTTTTCTGTCAGGAAGGACTTAATCTCTTGAATTCTGAGCCAGAATAAACCAGTAAATTGCTTTGTCAGCCTATTTTATAACAGCAACAAGAAAAGACAGTGAGAAAAGGACTTAAGCAAAGGCCAGTGATCATTTCACGTTGAAACTATAAGGCATGCAAACTTATGCATTCCTATTACTGGCTTTGGAGCCGTTGTGTTCATTCATATTTATTTATTCACATTATTGTTAGTCCATTTTTCTCCCTCTTGTCCTCCCCATAGTTCACCTTTTTTCTCTCCAGCCTTCTTCCTTCTGCCAGACTTGTAGCTGAAGTTTCTATTTTTTTTTCCTCTTACTGTGTCTTGATACTGCTTTGATTGCTGCCTAGGAGACCGTGTGTTTCTTTTTGTTTTTTAGACAGTCTCTCTCTGTATCCCTGGCTGGCCTGGAACTCACTTTGTAGACTTGGGTGTGTTCAAACTCAGAGATCTGCCCGTCTCTGCCTCCCAAATGCTGGGAATAAAGGCATGTATCACCACACCACACAAAATTTATGAAGTTTATGCTTCAATTAGTTCCATTCATGAGTAAGCAGAGCTGTTTTAAAAATTATGTAAATGATGAGATAAAACTTGAAGAAAGGGAGCCAGAAATGGAATGTTTTATGTGGCATTATAATGCAGAGACACAATTAAGGACTGAAATATGCTCAGGCTGTCACAATCACAGTTACAGTGACTATTTGTAGGCATACTAGCAATTTCTAGCTTACTGGTTTCTTTATAAAGTCATGTCATAATCACATTTTTACTAGACCTTCCTGTATGTTTTTTGATGTGTAAGATAATACAAATGTCTGCACATTATACTGTAGATGAGTTTTTCAGCCTTTGCACCATTGATACCTTGGACCAGCTTTGGTGGTGGTGGCTTAAGGAGGGAGTGGTAGCAGGGGTCTGTCCTATGCTTTAGAGAATGTTTAGCAACATATTTGGCTTGTATCTACTAAAGCCAGTAGCAGCATCCACTTCTTTCCCAGGAACCCTAAAATTGTAAAAACCAAAAAATGTTTCCAGACATTACCATATAGCCCCTGGAGGACAGAATTAAAATTATACCTCATTAGGAACTGCTCTAGTTCTAAATATTTAAATATTACAGATCAAGCTGTCCTGCTTTCAAACCATTAGGATGCTCAGGCAGCCTACTCCCCAGAGATGCCTTCTCAGCACAGAAGCTCAAACAGCCTCTAGGCCTGATATAGTCAGCAGTGATCTATTTGAACTTGACCCTGGAATTGACTCTGATCAGGTTCTTTCAGGGAGCAGGATGGGTAATATCTCTTTTCCAGTATCTCATTCTTTTCACCAGAATTTTTGGATGTTTTATGCATCTCTCCAAACCATCTGAATTATTGGGCAGAGGAGGTTAGTTTTCTGGGGGACCTCATTTTGTCTCTTCTTTAATTTTGAAGGGCAGCTTAAAAGCAAAACGAGCTGAAGCCAGGTTCCTCTGGTTTTCTAGGGCAAAAATGATAAATTATTTATTATTATTATTACCAGTTGTCCCTTACCCACCCACATACATAAAAGGAAAGAAAGCCGTTTGTGGTTTAGGAAACTGAGCAAGTTTTTTTTTCTTTTGTGTGTGTGTGAGAAAGAGAAATGAGGGGATATCACGGTTGAACTCTGGCATGGAATGATCCAGTTGTCACCTAGTGTTTCTGTAGTAGTGTGTTGGGCTACAGTGGGCAAACCTGATTCTCTATAGGATATTACATTTCTCCTTAGTCTAGTTACTCTTCTTTCCCTTTAGGTGCTAGATAGCACAATTCTAGATTTTAGTAAAGAAGATGCCGTTGCTTATGTATTTTCAAAGTATCTCTGAGTCGAAGTATTCTTGTCTGAATAGCATTTTGATTGGAGACTCCACTCTGTCTTGTCTGTCTTCTCTCTCCCTCCCTCCCTCCCTCCCTCCCTCCCTCCCTCCCTCCCTCCCTCCCTCACCTTTTCCTGCCTCTCTCTCTTTGTATTTTTTAATTATAATTTTAAAAAATTTATTCTCTTATATATTACATCCTGACCTCAGTTTCCCCTTCCTCCTCTCGTCCCATCACCTCTTCTCTCCCTCTGATCATCTCCTCCTCTATTTCCCTTCAGAAAATAGCAGCCCTCCCAGCAATATCAACCAAACATGGCATATTAAGTTGCAATAAGGCTAGGAACCTCCCTGCATTTTAAGTCTGGTTGAGCAACCCAGTAGGGGGAAAAGGATCCAAAAGCAGGCAAAAGGGTTAGAAACAGTCCCTGCTCCCACTGTTAGGAGTCCCACAAGAAGACCAAGCTACTTGTATGGCATTAACTTGGTCTCCTGGGGCTTTCTGCAGGAAAGGATCACCCCATTATCTTGTGGTAGTAGGAAGATTTTTTTTTAATTGAATGATTCTTCCCCAGAATAATGCAGAATCTTACCCCAAACTTTCCATATAATTTGAAATGACTTACAGACACAGCAGAATTTGCTAGAAAAATCAAAGCAGATTACTATGGGAGTGAAGACTGTTGATACTTGACAAAACTATACCATTCTAAGTATTCTGCTTTTGCTGTCTTTCAGCTGATTTTTATATATTTTTCCCTTAACGTTTTCTTTGCTTACCAAAATCTTTTAGTTATGTAGATGAATCCTCAGCATGCCTTTGTAAAATTATGTGCACAAAGCATTCTAACTCAGTCATAGAATCCCCTAAGACAAGAATTGAGGGTGGAATAGATAGAATTTTGAGCTGTGAAGATATTTAATTTAGTTGACAAAGGGCAGCTGAAACCAGGAAGATTTAGTGTGCCATTCAGCTGGATCATGCTTTGGTACTAGAACGCAGGCCATCTGAATCCTGGGAGTGTGCTCACTATATACATCATATTCTTCCATGAAGGAAGAGTTGAGGAAGGAAGTATGGTAGAAATCATGGTTAATGAAGGGGTCAAGATAACTTATTAAATTAAAAAAAGACAGCAGTATTTATACAATTCTGAAGGCAAAATACTACCAGCTTTATGTAGTTAAGAATACATACTTGTACTTGCTATAAAAGAGTGTAATGGTTGATACAGGTTTTTGAGAAACATGGCTCCATTTCATTAATAAAGAATTGCAGATTAAAAGCCAATTTTGGTCTGATGGGTTGTCAGAAGTCTCTAACAGTAAACTGCAGTAAACTGCAGTGCAGGTCTCTTTGGAAAGCAGATCAGAAATAAATTATCAACTGATCTAGGGATTATATCCATTGGCCCAGGAATTTCACTTCTAGGAATCTATTCTTAAGAAATGATTAAAGTAAAGGACATCAAGATAGTTTTGAATCCAAATGTTTTGTCATAGTAATATTTATAAAAAGAGAAAAACAGAAACTTGTGTTCGGAAATAGAGAATTGGTACATATTGATAATATAAACCCTTTGAACAAAATATTATACATTCATTAAAAATAGTACTCATGGGGGTTGGAGAGAGGGTTCAGGGGTTAAAGCACTGGCTGCTCTTCCAGAGGTCCTGAGTTCAATTCACAGCAACCACATGGTGGCTCACAGCCATCTATAATGGGATCTGCTGCCCTCTTCTGGCTTGCAGGTATATATTTAGATAGAGCACCATATACATAAAATAAATAAATCTTTAAAAAATATTAAAAAAAATAGTACTCATGAAGCCAAGGTGTAATAATCCCAGCTCTTGGGAGGCTGAGTTAGAGTTTGAGGCAACCCTATGCTGCATAGTGAGATCCTATCTCTAATAAACTAGACCAAAATAACATCATGAAGACATATATACAGTGTTTTGTTCCATAGCTCAGGCTGACCTGAAACTAGCAATCCCACTGCCTCAGCTTCCTGAATGCTGGGATACAGATACGTACTAGTATGCCTGGCAAATTCATTTTCTTAATTTGTATTTTCCAGATTTCTTACAGTTAGCAATTGTAGTTAGACAAAAAAAAAAAAAAAAAAAAAAAAGATGCTTAAGGTTACAGATTTAATACAACTTTTTTCAAAAACCTAAAACAAGACATTAAACTGTTAAACAGGTTCTTCCTGTAGCCCGAAGACTAGAACTCTGAAAAACCAATCTCGTGGTGTAAACTATATAGGAAAGTAGTGCCTGGCGTCTGATTGCTGTCAGATGCTCAGAATTGTAAGTCTGATTGCTGTCAGATGCTCAGAATTGTAAGTTTCTGGGAATGCCTTTTGGAGGTTAGTGCAGTGTGTTGGTTAATAGGACACAAGAACAGGGCACATTTGTCTCTTGTCTTTTCTGTTTGAGGTGTTGTATGCTTTCTTAAGTGGTGGTTTCAGCCTTGAAATCCTGAAAGGTAAGATGAGTCACTGTGGGGGAGTTCAGTTTATGGGAAGTTGATAGATTTTTGTAGCTTCCTTGGAATGATTGTCTTTTGCGGAGTGAATACAGTCTTAGGCAGGTGGGATCACAAAGTGAATGTTGGCAGTTTCTACTGTGATTAATGTCAGCCCTGTCAAAATTCTGTCGTCATGTATGCCAGGTTCACTCAGTTCTTAAAATGAGCCAGCTCTTGAGGATGTTCTGAAGCAAATAGGAGCTAATAGTATTTTTCTTCTTTTCATGGAAGGCATCCTATTTCTCCTTGGCATGTTCATCTCTTGCTCTCTAACTTTGGATGTTATTGGTTGGCATAATTCTGAGTTTTATTGAAAAAGGAACCACTACTTTGGTTTTTTTCATTGTACCTGAATCAGATTTGTCTATTATAAAATTAGTTGTTAAACCTTTTGCTCCACAGCCTTCAAGAGGAGTTCTAACTACCCCCCCCCCCACCCCTCCACTACCATCCCCTACTCCCCACCCCCCCATCCTCGCTTACTTGATGAGTTATTCAGCTCTACCTTTTCTTTCTACCACCTGCATTCCAGTAGTTTTCTGGATAATGCTAAGTATTCTTCACACTACTGCTCTCTAATGGGCATTTTTGAACAGCTGTCTTGATAATTCACTACCATATTCTCTGTGCTGTGATTGCAAGTTAACTTTAAATGGCTCTCATTCCTGCTGAGCAGACAGATGAAGTACACAAGTTACTACATTTGCCACTATGATTCCTGGGGTCTCAAAAACAAGCAAAATGTACTGTGCCTGATTAGCAGACATCCTGGGAATTGAGAAGAGTGGCCCTTTTATGACATCTAACTTAAACTGATTGATTTAGGAACTTAGTTAAAAGTATTTTTACTATGTATTTGACTCAATAACTGAGAAAAGACAATATCTCTTAGGAATTTGTAGATGCAATATTGTATTTATATAATATTTTGGTTTTAGATGTAGAAATACTTGTTAACATATTAGGACCAGAATCTTGGCAGAAAAAGATAATTCCTGCAGGTCTTGACCCCTACCTACTTCAGCTCGATGAAAGTGGACATCTGGAGAGAGGACATTCAAGGCAGATACATACATAGCTATTGAGATTCCAGGTCTGAGTTCAGAAAGTTTTCATGTGTTCTAGCTAGCCTGTGTAAATTTCAGAAGTCCAGTTTCTCTAGTTTGCAGTACTAATGAGAAGCAGATAGGTAGCTTTTCCACTCTGTTATCTTTCCTTTTACTCCATCCTAATATTTTGCTTGCTTTAAAAGGATGAAGTATACTTAGAACAGTCCACACACTTAGCCTTGTTATAACACACCAGCTTCACAAAGTGGGACAATTTAGATTCCAGAAAGAGATGACAGAAAGGTGGGCCAGTTGTATTTATATTAATTTTATTTACAAAAATTCATTCCTTTGGTCTGGTACAGGATGCTTGATGCTTTTAACTCTTATTGGAGGGTAGAGGAAGGGAAACTTGAGATGCCTTTGGAACAAAGGTTTTCAAAATGCCTTCCATGTAGGTGTAATAAGGTTGTTGTCTGGTAAAGATGCTGAAGAAACTAAGCAGATGGCCCACCCAGCTTTAGTTGGAATAGCGTGTTCCTATCTCATTTATACATTTAATTTCAGTAGGAAAGTGACATTGACTACTTTTAAAAAGTGGATAGAAAATGTAAGATGTTTTAGAGTCTTTTAAAAGCTCGGGAACTCTGAGGCAAAACCCAAAGCAATTTAGCTGATCATGACTAACTGTTTTGGTCTAACAGTCTCCAGGACTGAATATATTATAGCCCCTCCTTGTAGTTATTTCTGTCACAGACGATGCCACTATACTATTGGATTCACAGATGTTCTCTTTCAATTTTGTTTTTCTGGTAAATATGTTAGGGACACATTTACTTAGTATTTTAATGCCTGTATTTGCAAGGCACTACCAAGATGGAAAATGCAGAGTTGGATAAAGTGGTCCCTAGCTTCAAAAAGGTTATACCATTTATTGAAAGGTATGCACATAGTTATAACATAGAAGGATATATTTTTTTTTTCTCAAGGCAATATATATATGCCACTACTCTTCCATGATCTTCCTTGAGTTTGAAGTATAATGGTTAGTTTGTAAATGTATTGATTGGCCTGGCTACCCCACAGTCCATTGATCTCTGCATTTTGACCACTTCGCCTTTCTGTAATGATTTCTCTCTGGTGCAGAAAGAAGCTTTTTTGATGAGAGGAGGGAACTACTCTTTACAGTGGATATAAGGCTAAATATTTAGAATGCCTGGCACTAGGGTTTTTCTTAGCTAACCTTTCTTTTCTGGAGGGAAGGAATTAGTTGGCATAACTTGACACACAATACTCTGCCCCTCTCACAGACTTATATATAATATATATATTGCCTTGAGAATGGGGCTGTTGGAGTTCAGAGGAGAGAAAGTGTCCATGACACTAACAGGAAGATGAATAGAACAGCAGTGAGTGGAAAAGGACAGCAGTCAGTTGAAGAAAGACTTAAGTGGAAAATGTGAAGCTTAAAAGGGTGTGTCTCTGTGTGTAAATGTATATACACACAGACACACAGGGGAGGGGGATTTGGTAATTCTGTCTTTTGTTCAACACATTTTTATTCAAAGCCTACTATGTGTCACTTTTGTTAGGCAAGAGACAATGATATCTTTATATTGACCGTATGTATATCATTACAATTTTTGTCTTTGCTGGTGAAGCATACATAGCCTAATGGGGAAGAAAGGTGTTGAGCAAATTTAGATGAGGGCATGTACTTCTTTCGTCTGCCAGTCAGGGCATCTGTTTATGGCAGCCTTTGAATAGTCCAGAGTAGCAAGAAATAGAAATTGTAATATTCTATTCCAGTCTGATCTGATGTTAGGACAATAAAGAAAACTTATGGCGCATCAGGGAAGGTGTTTTAAAATTGTTTTGAACTTCAAAGCAGTTGTCATATTTCAGGTCCAGTATATGTAATCCTATAATTCTATCCTTAACTCTTTTGTCACGGCTTCCTATCTGGGAGAAGAGACTGTCAAATTATAATCAGTAAGTGCATGCAAACTGATAACTGTGCAGTTTGCAAGCAGAAGTTAGGGCACCTCAGTATATGTAATCTAAAATGAAGAATATGGAACCACACTACTAGGAGCTTATCCCATTGCTGCCTTGTTCAAGTCTCACTGCAATATGTATTTGTGAAAGAAGAGTTGTTTTCTGGCAGCAGATGGTTGTTTGTGTATAATAAAGTTCTTAAACACATGATTATTTCAAAGACAGAAGTGGGGAGCATTTAGAGTCTAGATTTGTCACTGAGAGCATCATTTCAGCTCTTGGGTTTTCGTTAAGATTTTTCTCCCCTTAAACTGCTAATGCTGCTCTCTTTTCCTCCCTGCCTGCTCCTTGGTGTAATGTGGTTATCAGGCTCTGTTTGCTCTTTAAACCATATAGAAATATTGTTCTTTCTATTGGGCCTTCCCTGATAGGTACAGCAGCATGTAGAGTAAAGGTGGAAAAATCACAGTAGAGCTTTGTATAGTGGTTCATAGAACACTGGGGAGGGCTGAATGTAATTACATGTAGTTTAGCTCCTGTGCTTTTGTGAAATGGCAGTTGATTCAACCACTTTGACATTTCTGTCTAAAAGTGCACTGTGACTCTGTTTTTAAGTAAGTAATTAATGGTATTTGCACAGAGATGAGGTAATTTTCTATTGATCGTTTTCATTTTTAAAAGTACACCTATTATTTATAGGAATGAAAATTTTTAAAGTGCCACAAATACATAGTTTTCTAGGTTCTTTGAGTATAATGTCACAGAAAATACATTGGTTTACCTATGTTCCACCCTTAGACTTGAGATAATAATGCATTGAAATCTTATGGTAGTATAAGATGTTAGTTTTATGATCTGTCTGAAGTATTGATTAGAAAGTTTCTCTTTACATTCTTGGTTTTTTTTTAGATGATGTAATATGTTTTATTAATTCTTAGAGAGTTTCCTACAATGTATCTTTACCCCTGTTTTTCTTCCCAGAGCCGTGCATCATTTGCACTTAGTGTTGTTGTCACAGTTCTCCTCTTCCTCCTCCTCTTTTAGAAGAGACTGTCTCAAAGCAGTTGTCCTGGTTCCCTAGCTCATAGAGTCTTTTCCCCTCCTCTTCCATGATCTTCCTTCAGCCTGAAGTGTAGTGGTTAGTTTGTAAATGTATTGATTGGCCTGGCTACCCCACAGTCAATTGATCTTTGCATTTTGACCACTTTGCCTTTCTGTAATGATTTCTCTCTGGTGCAGAAAGAAGCTTTTTTGATGAGAGGAGGGAACTACTCTTTACAGTGGATACAAGGCTAGATATTTAGAGTGCCTGGCACTGGGGTTTTTCATAGATAGCCTTTCTTTTCTAGAGGGAAGGCATTAATTGGCATAACTTTAATTAAACTACAGGCCCCCCCCCGACTTATATATAATATCTGTAAGTAGCCATAAAATAATATAGTTCCCATGTTCTTTTTTAAACATCCTTAGTGTGATTTATCTCTTTGACTTTTCTCTTCTCTGTGCTGCCATTCCTTCTAGTTCCTCAGTTATGTTTCCCCATCCATTTTTATACCCACTTCCTACTTCAGAGCAACTATGTCCTGAGTTTTGATTAACATAAAAATCAGTTGTTTGTATATTCTATTGCCACAGTGTGTTTATAATAAAAGAATATGTGCAAATTTAAAACTTTTGAATTTCTGACTTCTATCTTCTGACATCTCATGTATGGCTATTGTGGTTTGAAAGAAGATGCCCTCCATAGGCTCATAAGGAGTGGCACTATTAGGGGGTGTGACCTTGTTGGAGTTGGTGTGACATTGGAGGAAGTGTATCCCTGGGGTAGGCTTGAGGCCCAGTAGGGCAGTTTCTTCCTGCTGCCTACAGATCCAGCTGTGGAACTTTCAGCTCCTTTTCTAGTGCTGTGTCTGCCTGCATGCTGCCATGCTTCCCACCCTGACAGTAATGGACTAAACCTCTGAAGCTGTAAGCCAGCCCCAATGAAATGTTTTTCTTTCTAAGAGTTACATGGTGATGGTGTCTGTTTATAGCAGTAGAAACCTTAATTAAGACAGAAAGTTGGTACCAGGGACTAGGGTATTTATGTGATTGGCCTGACCATGCTCTTGTTTGGAGGAATGCAGAGTTTGGATTTAAAAAGCAGATGAATGCTTTAAGTGAAGTTTAATGGGCCATACTAGTAGGAACATGAAAGACAGTGGTTCTGGGGTGATTTGAACTGTGGGGGCATGGCTCAGGAGGCTTCCGAGGAGAAAAATATTAGTATGTGGCCTAGAGACTGTTCTTATAATATTTTGGCAAAGTAGGTAGCTGCTTTCTGCCTTTCTCCAAAAAAATCTGCCTGATGCTAAGGCTAAATTGAAGAATTATGAATTAACAGCTTTGGCAGAGGAAGTGTCCTGACAGCCTAATATTGACTATGTTGATTGGTTATTAGTGGCCATGCTTATACAGATTTATAATGAAAAGGAGTAAACTGAGCAAGTAAAAATACAAAATGTACAGATTGAGGAGAAAAGGGGCACCAAGAAGTGGAGTAGAGCTAAATCCTGTGTTCAAGGAGATAAACAGATTAAAGAAAAGCCTGCTATTAAATGGAATAAAGGGAGTGGTGGCCTCAGGGCAAGATTCTACCCAGCTAAGTTTCCAGTTTGTAAAAAGGAATTAAAAAAAAAAAAAAAAAAAGCTTTGGTCTAGGCATAATGGTACACACCTTTAATCCCAGCACTCAGGAGACAGAGGTATGCCGATCTCTGAGTTCAAGACCAGCCTGGTCTACAGAGCTAGTTTCAGGACATTCAAACCCAGCAAGCAGCAGAACTCAGCAGATTCAGACACATTTCTGGCTTTAGAGTCAATGTTACAAGAAAGGGGTTATAGAGTCTGCCTCCTAAGGAAAGCCACTGAGACCAGGTGTGTGTCGGGGTGTCCCTGCATGGAGACCTAGAGAGGCCATTGCATGAAGCTGTGAAAGTGAAGCCTGGATTACCTTGGAGACCCCAAGGTGTTAGAGATGCCAGAGTAATAGGATACCTGCTGAGGAGAGCTTCCAACAGAAAGTGAAACCAGCCCAAGAGAGAGAAGTGTGTTGCAGTCAACAAAGCCGAAAGGAGTTGGAGATCTGAAGAATGCTTCAACATCAGACATGGAGATGCAGACAGAGTTTGGAGTTTGCCCTGTTGGTTTTTGGTCTTGCTTTGGTCCAGTATTTCCTCCTTGTGCTCCATTTTGGAATTGTAATATATATCCTGTGTCATTATATGCTGGAAGTATGTGATCTGCTTTTTCATTTTGATTTTACAGGGGATTACAGTTAAGATATTACGTGAGTCCCAGAAGAGACTTTGAACTTTAGACTTTTAAACAAGTTTGAGACTGTTAAAGACTATGGAAACTTTTGAAATTGGACTAAATGAATTTTGAATTATGATATGGCTACAACCCTATGGGAGTGGCACTATTAGGAGATGTGGCCTTGTTGGAGTAGGTGTGGTCTCGTTGGAGGAAGTGTGTCACTGGGGGCGGGCTTTGAGGTCTCAGATGATCAAGCCAGGCCAGTGGCTTACTGCCTCTTCTTGCTGCTGCCTGTGGATCAAGCTATAGAAATCCTAGCTCCTTCTTTTTTAGTACCATGTCTGCCTGCATGCCATCATGCTTCTGCCATGCTGATAGTGGACTAAATCTCTGAACTGTAAGCCAGCTGTAATTAAATGTTTTCCTTTATTGGAGTTGCTGTGGTCATGGTGTCTCTTTACAGCAATAAAACCCTAAATAAGGCAGCGATGAAAGGCTTTGAAGACTGGTGATAAAGCACAGTGATAGCTCTTGCCTAGCATGGACAAGATCCTGGGTTCATTCCCTAGCACTGAGAGAGTGAGGGAAAAGAGGTGGGAAGAATGAGAATATTCAGGTTTCTGTGTTTGAGTTGGAAGTTTGACAGAATATATCAAGCACTGAACCTTGAAGGTTGAAATTATATTTATATTGCACTTCTGTTTTAGCTAAGCCTGCCCAACAAATCATATGCTATTTTTTCCCTTTCTAATTTAACTTTGAATAATGGAGACATTATTTAAAAATATATATTTTATTTAGACTCATAATTGGAATGATACAATACAGTTTAGGCAGGCATTTTAATCATGTCAATTAAAAGGAAAATCTTTTAGCATATGGCAGAGGTGCTGTGGGTGTTCTAGAAGAATCAGTGCTGTTGGTATATTAAATGTGTTTCTTCTAAGAATAATTTTGGAATGTATAAACATTCCCACAGATTTAACACTTTTATTACATTATGATTAATAAGGAAATAAAACGTTGTAGAAATTTAAATAGTTATGCAGTTAGAAAGTTGTTTTGAATTTTGCCCCAAATACTCATATTTTACTTGTCAAATATTCAGAGGATGTATAATTTAAAATAACCTAACCTAGCCTCATCATTGTGGCTGTACTCATGAGACTCACTGTCTGTATAAGGTCTCTTATGCTCATAGCCAGGAAAGGTTACTTTCCGTCAATTCAGGGGTTCCTTTCTAGAAGGTATTCTACCTTGGCTTATTTAACTGCACACTTGTCTTTTTTTTTTTTTTTTTTTTAAGTGCACAACTACAAGGGTGGCCCTAGCTAAGACTCTTAGTTGTAAGTGATATGGAGCCTGAACTAGCCATCTCCTGTAACTAGACAAGACTTCCAGTGAGGGGATTGGGACATCAACCCGGCCACAAAACCTTCAACCTACGATTTGTCCTATCTGCAAGATGTGCTGGGGTGAAATAAAGGTGGTGCAGAAATTGTGGAAGTGGCCAATCCTGCTTAAGACCCATGCCACTAGAGGGAGCCCACCACTGATACTGCCTGGAGGAGGGCCAGAACCCAGAGGCTGGATAGCCCAGAGACCTAGGATAGAACCAAACACAAATGACCAAAAAAAAAAAAAATCAACGAAATGATTGCTAATGATATTCTGCTATGCTCATAGACAGGAGTCTAGCATACTCATCCTAAGAGAGGCTTCATCTAGCAGCTGATAGAAACAGAGGTAGAGACCCACAGCCAAACATTAGGTGGAGTTCAAGAAATCCTGTAGAAGAGGAGGAGGAAGAATGGTAGGAGCCAGAGGGGTCAAGGACACTACAAAAACCCACAGACTCAACTAACCTGGGCTCATAGGAGCTCACAGAGACCGAAGCGGCAATCAGGGAGCCTGCATGGGACTGCCCTAGTCCCTCTGTATCCATGCTGTGGTTATGTAGCTTGGTGTTCTTGTGGAACTCCTAGCAGGGGCAGGGGTGGGGGGCTGTCTCTGACTCTTTTGCCTGCTCTTGGAACCCTTTTCCTCCTGCTGGGTTGCTTTGCCCAGCCTTGATATCAGGGGATGCGCCTCGTCTTAGTGTAACTTGATATGCCATGTTTGGTTGATGGGAGGCCTGCCTTTTTCCAAAGTGAAACTAGAGGAGGGGGTGCTGTGAGGAGAGGAGGGAGGGGAAACTGCAGTCAGAATGTAATATATGAGAGAGAATAAATAAAAAACAAAGAAAAAAAATCTGCAGAAAAACTTAACTCTGATTTGCTTTATACTCAAGTCTTCATTGTGGACAGTAGGGTAGCAGTACATTAGTACTACACTTATATTTGCAAAGTCACTATAAATATATATAAGGAAAGAAGAGACTTTAAGAAATAGCCTTGACAGCACATAATTTGAAAAATTAACCATAAAATGTACCAGGGTTTAACATGTAGAAAGACTTTTCTTTTTACTTAAAAAAATTTATTTATTTTACATCCCCACCGAAGTTTCCCCATCTTCCGCTCCTCGCAGCCTCTCTCCTCTTCCCCTGTTCCCACCCCCCAATCCACTCCTTCTCCATTTCTATGTAGGAAAGGTCATGAGTATTACCAAAACATGGCATATCAAGTTGCAGTAAAACTAAGCACCTCCCCATGTATTAAGGCTGTGGGCATAGTGACCCAGTATGAGGAGTAGGGTCCCAAAAGGTAGTAAAAGAGTCATAGACAGCCCCTGTTCCCACTGTTAGGAGTCCCACAAGAACACCAAACTACACAACTGTAACATCATGCAGAGTGCCATGGAGGCTCCACACCTGTTGGTCTACATAAAGTTCATGAGTTCCCAATAGTTTGGTTTGGTTGTCTGTAGATTTCCCCATCACGATCTTGATGCCCCTTGCTAATAGAATCCCTCTTCTCACTCTTTGACTGGACTCCTCGAGCTCGGCCTGGTGCTTGGCTGTGGATCTCTGCATCTGATTCCATCACTTACTGGATGAAGGCTCTATGATGACAGGCTACTCACTGATCTGATTACTGGGGTAAACCAGTTCAGGCACTCTCTTCACTATTTCTAGTAGTCTAAGGTGGGGTCATCCTTGTGGATTTCTGGGAACCAGGTTTCTGTCCATGAGTAAACTGGGGGTGGGTTGGGGCAATAGAAGCTAGGGGATGGGGAATGAGAACATAAGGGAACAGGATGGTCCAGCTGGAACAGGGACAGAATGGAAGAGCTAGGAAAGAGATACCATGATAGAGGGAGTCAACACATTTTTTTAGGAAACACAATTCAACTCACAACAATGGTTCATTACTTTAAATCAGCCTAGCTTCTTAACTCATTTTTGTCAACACAAATAATGTACTCAAGCTTGGACTCTCCTTTCTAGAACATAGTTGTACTTTCTGCTTTTAAACTTTGTCTTTCTGTTTTAGCAATTTTATTGGAAGCTATGTTAATCTTAGCACTTTTATGCTAAGTTAATGCAGTTTTGTGTTGTTTGAAATTGCTGACCTTTTTATTTTGTAACTTATTGTGGATTTTTATGTCTTGAAGTCTTTATAATTGCAATTCATATCTCACTCCTGAATGCTTATTATCTGTAACTTTTCATTTTTCTTTACGACAAGGGTATTATGCACAGAGTTGAATGAACATTGCAATGAAATAAGAAAGTTTGAGGCTTGATTGTGTATTCACAGGTTTTACTGTGGGAAAAATGCTTGGAAGTAATGTTGACAGTAGAAATTGTACTCAGGTTTACTTCCAGATCTATTGAAATGTACATATCCTAAGGTATTCTTTAGTTTAGACTATAACTGACTTTACTTTTTAAATTAAGCTGTTAACTTAATATATACTTTATAAAATAAGAATTTAGGTTTTGTAGAAATCCTCTGTCAAGCAACTTATCAATTTTCTAATCATGGGTACCATATGGATCTTTATTAATGATGTCATTTATTATATTCCTGATGTGCATGTGTCATATAATAAAAGTTTATACACATATTTCTTGCATTGTATTCATTTTACCTTATATAAGATTCATAGTCTTTTCTAAGGTATCCGGGGAAATGACATGATTTTCTTTTCCGTTTACAAATGGGAAATAACCACATTTGGATGACTTCTTGTGAAGAGTAAAAGGCTGTTATTGTGAGTATAGATCTGGACCTTAATCATTCATCTAGTTTTAGTGTAAAGTGTTTTGCTTACCAAGAATAGTAGATTTTCTCTTCACCTGTGTAACAGGTTAATTCAGAAAGTATCAAAGCATAAAAAATGAGAAGCAGGAGTTCATATCAGATAGGAGTTGAACCCTCTACTTAACCTCTTGGCACACAGCAGGAAACTGCTTTCTGCCAGACTGTGACTGGTTTGCTAGGGAGCCGCAGCCTGTGGCTTACTCAAAGGAGTACCAGTAGCAAGGGAAGGTAAACAGGTTTTGAAATGGGCGTTAGTAATTTAGTAAGTTTCTCTCTTTTTTTTTGTAATTAAAAATTCAAAACCTGTGGCATAATGCTTAATGTTTTTGATATTTAACTTGTGTTCTAAGTCTCTCTTACTTTAATTGGTATATCTTGATAAGAGTTGCTATTCAGATGGTTCTTCTTGGGTCATAAAAAATGTTATATTAAATGGTTTTCTCATGAAGATAAAGAACCAGTATAGAGGTATACTTTTTAGTTTTTTTAAATTATTATTATTATTATTATTATTATTATTATTATTATTTGTTTGCTTTGTTTTTTCTGAGACAGGGTCTCACTGTGTAGTTCAAGCTGTCCTAGAACTCAGTCTGTAGACCAGGATGGCTTTGAACTCATAGAGATCCACCTGCCTCTGCTGAAAGGCATTCAACACCGTGTCAGGCTAGTTTTTATATAGTAGGAATCATTTCTATACACCTTCCTCGTGGTACCCTTCAGAGCTTGACAGTAAGACTCTATTTCTCAAAACACCACATTCCTGAGTCATAAAACATGGAGATACTAAGCTGGTAATGACCTGGAAGCATCATCCCTACTGGCTAGCGTTCACAGTTCTGGAAGGTGCTATGCATGCTGCCAGAGGAGAAAAGTAATCATCAATCCTACCCAGCTCTGAACCCTGCCAGCAACAGTAACAGCCATCCTGGAAAGATATGCCACTAATGCAATAGTGCCATGAATGCCCTGTATCTTATTCTTTTGTGATTATAAAATCAAAGTTTTACAGTTTTATTGTGGTACAGTGATCCATAATGAAGTTTAATGCCATCCACCCAGTGCCAAACACTACAGATTGCATTTGAACCCATATATCTACTGACTGCCAGAATTCATTATGGTTTAAAAAACAACGGAAGCTTTTGTAATCATCGGGTTTAACTTTTTATGCATATTGAAAGTCAGATACTCACTGGTTTTATGCATTTGTTTGTAGCTGATTAAAAATAAAAAGAACAATGTCTGTTCAAGTTTGAATCATCTATAAGAACTCCACATTTCCAGGATTTTAATTTTCTTTCAGAGACAAGACAAATGTATAGCAGCATAGTTATTTCTAGATGTCTATCCTCTCAAAATCTTTCACCCTGGAGTTTTAAAAAGCTGAATAAGCCACAGCCCTGCCCTTAAGGACTTTATTGAATCTGGGAAAAACAGATCATACATTAAATAGATGATGGTGGTGTGGCAGAGAAAAGTGGCCCCTGCCCAGCTTCAGGTGCAGATGAGGGACTTGCTTGAGACATAATGCTGGGCCGAGAATCCAGGTGAGTTAGCTGAGGAAAGAGCAGCAAGCGCAGACTTACCTTCTTGGTCATGGAAGCTAGTTTGCTACAAGGCAACTCTGTGTCTGTGCAGTGGGAGTAATAGGCTGAACTTTGTAGCAGAGACTAAGAAATGTATCTACATTTCCATCACCCAAACTTTAGAACTCTGATAGATAGTGCTTCATACTCTATGGAAAAATGATGCATGAAGACCTAAAGTTGTGTGCTTTATGTCATGTAGTTTCAAAAACAGACACCAGAATTAATACAGCATTGATCATAAGGTAGATTTGTAACTATGTGTAATGGATATTCAAAATGAAAAGGGTTCTATGCAGACTTCTCCTTAAGAACCTGAATGGTGTTAACTAATAAGCCACAAACCACTAGTTAGTTTATTAGGTTTCATGTTGAGCTTATTGATTTGCACCTTCCAACCTTGCTCTTTATCTCTCTCCACTTATTGCAAATTTACTTACTCATTTATTACTATTTTAGAAGACAGAACTAAGAGTGAGCAAAGAAAGATTCAGAATAATCTCACCCTTATGAAAGTACATGGAACAAGCTAGGACAAATACAAACAAACCAAGAGTGATGAGGCTGGCCTGTAATGCCAGAGCTTAGAAGGTAGAGGTAGTAGGACTCAGACTAAAGCCAGCCTGAGTTACATAATGAGCCCCCATCTCCCAACCCCAAAACCAAACCAAGGCTTCAGAATGTAGTTCACTGCCCAGCATGCGCAGGGCCCAGTCACCAACACCCCAAAGCAAGATAAAACATAACCAGAAAACAGACAATTATGAAAGTACAAGGTCACACAAGCCCCATGAATTCTTATCCCTGGAGACTTTACCTGTCTTGATCCTTATCATGATTTCTCAAATATTATTTACAGTAATTCTCTAACCATAGTCTGAAAATTGTCTGTTGGCAGAGAAAAATCAAATCTAATAATTAGAGTTTTAAAATATTTTATCTTTCTGTGCAGTATGGGAACTACTTGTAGATGCACTATCTTCTGATAGCTTGCATGAGAAGCAGCTACTTCATAGTCTGTTTTGATTTCTTTGATAAGTCATGAAATAGTTAAAATGGTCTTTGAATGTCTGTCTAGAATTTAAACGTGGAACTTCTGTTACTATGTGTACCTAGAACTAGACCAGTGCCCCAGCTTGATCCTGTTGGAAGAATCTCTGGTTTTGTCGTCTGTTCAGCATCTGATGCCAGTAGAAGAGTGAGATTTCTGTAGACATTATTTGTTTTGTTTTCTCCTTCAGATGCTTAGTACAATTTTCCTTTTGCTGTGTATCATTCTTACCATATATTGTATCTTTCTGCATTCACTCCAAACTATAAAATGCAGTGTTAAAAAGTTTTGTGTTTTAAGGAGTCTATTATCTTACCAAAAACTGAATAGAATAACAATAAAGTATGTTTATGAGCATCATTTTATGATCATTGTTGCTAGTAAGTAATACTTGTATAAACTATGTGATCATCACTTTTTGTTCCTTGTTACATGTAGAGCCTCTAGAACAGTGAATTTCAGTCTAGGTATTCTGAAATATCCATTTTATTTATGGCTAAAATAGTTAGACCATCTTGAAATGTTAAGTAACATTACTGGAAAATCACATTGCTATGTTTCTTGCAATTTTAGATGCTTTTAATTTCTTATGCCTTTGTTTCATTGTTCCAGGCATTTATTTTAAAAAATCTGTATCTTATTGCTATGTAACTTATGTAGAAAGTGCAGGATTTCTAATTGTCCTTTGTTTTCTCCAACAGAATTCTTTTGTAGTTTTCTTCCTCATTCTTCAAATGTCTTCCTTTTCTCTTCCTCTGTTGACCATCTCTTAAAAGATGTTTGCTATTTCAGGGTTTTCTGTAGCCATCTTTTCTCAACAGATTATGTGTTAGTAAAGGCCAGGGCTTGTGGCCTGCATTGATGTTTCCCTGAATCTAGCTTAGTGTTTGGGACTTCATAGTCGTCACTAAAAGCTTGTGCAGCTAGCAGATGGCTGAGTGGTAGAGTGCTTGCTGTCCAAGTATGAAGACCTGAGTTCAGTCTCCATAACCCACAGAAAAGCCAGGAGTAGTGTGTGGCGTCTGTAATCCCAGCTCTGGGAATACAGGGGCAGGCAGGTCCCGAGGGCTCACAGGATAGCTGTTATAGCTAAAATGGTGAGGTCCAAGTTCATCAAGAGACCTGTCACAAAAAATGAGAAGAGCAATAAAAGACAGCAGAAGACTTCCTCTTGCATGTACATGAAAGTATAACATACATATACAAAAAATGAAATTGTGTTTTTTCCTACTCAAAATTATTTCTGAGGCACATTTGAGTTTTAGAGGGTGGCGGTCCCACTCTTCCTCTGTGTTTAGAACAATTGAGAATATAAAAATAAAAAATATAAATATTAAAGTCAATCTGGTACAAATAAAGAATACCTGCTCTCTTGCTAGCAAAAGTATATGGTGATCCCATTGTGGCACCTTTGCTAATCATCAGGTGTTCTACTAACTTCCCTCCAAATCCTGCCTTTTAGAACTATACCCAAGAGTTTTACAAGGAAAGCACACTGACTGAGACTTTTATAACCCCACAGTGGCCATGTACAAAGAGTCTTCTAAACTTGGGCTCATCACATAGAAGCAGGGAGAGCAAATTGCTGAGTATGCATCTGAAAAAATCATTTGAGAGTTCATCTGTTTAATAGATAAATATTAAACTTACAGTGTCTGGGCCATTAGGTACTTGTACTTGTCAGTTCTGGTAGGTACTGAAGGTTCTTTAGGAAGGCCTACTTTTAGGCACTCCATTAGACTCACCAGAAAACCAATCGTTTCTCTCATACACTATAACAGAATATTCTCTAGACCAGACAGGAACAGGAAGTAGAGTCTTCCTTCAAATATTGTAACCCTTCTCCCAGCATTACATGAAAATGAACCCAAGGACTACGGTGAATCTAAGACAGTGTTTGAAAGCACAGAGAAGCAAACCAGAGCAACCTTAGGAAAGGGGAAATTTTCAAATGTTTGCGTGTGTTTAAGAAGAAAAATACAAAAAAAAGTTCATAATTCTGTTTTATTTGTACTACTGAGCTTGAGATTTTAAAGACTATTTAGGACCTCACCTGATTTATTTCCAGTGAGAATTTGTCAGATGTCAGGTACTCATGTCCGTCAAGTTGCTCAGAAAATGTATTCACAGGCAGGTGAGCTGGCTGCATCTGAAGGCAAAGCGAATGTTCTAGAGATCTCAGCAACCATGCCTTAGGGTATTGTTTCTGGTGACAGAGTTTTACTCTGTGAGCTTCTTCTGTCAAATATGTTCTTGATGCTCACATTTGTTGTTTCTGTCACTATGTTACATTTTATGTAATGCAGTTACTAAAATATAGATTTGATTAGTACAACTGTACTATAACTTTATACAACTCATAAAGACAGCTGAAATAAAAGTCAATAAGAAAACATATGCTGAATTCCTTACATTGTGATTCAAAGGGCTAAGTGATTCTCTATAGCTGGTGCCTTTCACTTTGAATGTACATGGTAATCATGGTGCAAGTGGAACTGGTTTTTAGAATTAGGAATTCCGGTATCTTGTCTCAGATATTGATACACTTGTTCATTTTTTAAGGTGTTCCAGGAAGTTCTTCTTGGAATACCTTCAAAGAAGCAGCTGATAGGCTATCCTAAGAGAAGCATCTTGGTATTATGGAAGCAGTGGTTGGGTTTATGCTGGGGTGACTTCTACCAGAAGAGAAGAAATACACTTGAGTAACAAGTGGTGGCACTTGTACCATGGAGATGTGCTGATGTTGAGAGTGTGGTAGAACGACCCACATAGTTAGGAATATACAAGTCTACCAGGGGACTGAGGGTGAATTCAAACACAGCCATTTGTGTGATTTGCTTTCTATCTTGTATATAGCAAAGGAACTACTTACTGTTTTCTGTAAAATTGGTTTCTTACAGTCTGGATATGTTATTAGGATCTTGATGTTAAGAACCACTTGTATGAGTTATTTGTGCGTTTTACATTTGTCTGTTGTAATACCTTGAACATTAGATATTTTATGTTAATTACAAAATTTTTATAATGAGCCTCCTACAGAGCTTACTGTTCTATTTGATATACTATGGTTGTAGTTATTGTATACTGGAAAAAAACTAGAAAAACTAAAGGTACATGCTTACATGTCTCTTGTTTTGTTTCCTGGGTTTCTTTTCGATCTTCTGTCTTCCTCAGTCCTGGCTGGATTATTGATCCTTTTTCTCACTGTTTTGCATGCCTGAAAATTTGACTACTTTATTCATTGCCTTTAGGAATATCTCAGTATTTAAAAAGAATGAGTTGGATAATCTGAGGTCTTGGTTTGCCTAAGATGGCCAAAGTCTGTGCCACTAGTACCAACATAATTATCAGTAACACCCTCTGCCACTCACAATACTAAATTCCTTTCAGACCTTGAAATCCTGAGTTTTGCACTTAAGGGACATCTTTGTCATTGACCGTGTAGCATCATTGTTGATAAATATTTTGAATTTAATGCAGGCATTTTAAATGTGAGCATTTTGTAGTTCTTCAGTGTTAGGTATGCTCTGATAAGAAGTGCTATTAGCATCTTTATTTTGTATGAGCATTTTTGTGTTTTCTATGTAAGGTTGTTAAAGTAGTTATACTTTAGAGCTGTGGAAATTTCAGACTACGTCCATGAAGTTATTACTCTTGTACAATGTGTTTGAAATGGTGAGAATTCCTGGGCTACTAGCATATGTTCATGTACTCCATACAAACCACTTCAGAAATCCCTGAAGTGGGGTTGAAGAGAGAACTCCATGGTAACATGTCCACTGTGCAAGAGTGAAGACCTGAGTTCAGTCCCTATCACCGATATCAAAACAGCCATATATAATAATATGGATTTGTAATCCCAGGGATGGGGAGGAAACTATCAAGTTCTGTGTGCCTCGTGAATGTTTGTTGAGTGAGAATTTATGAGTCTTTTATAGGAATATATAACTTGTAAGCAGGTTAAATAAAGGCAAAGCTGTCACCAGCATATACTTTGGCTTTTGTCTTGAATGTTATCAATAGCTATGTTTTTGGGTACATTGAGATTTTGTGTATTTATCAAGATTTGCTCTGAGAAGTTAAAAGCTAAATTCTAGCAGAGAGCTCCCGAGAAACAAACATGTTGATATATACTCCAAAGACAAGGAGCTGTCCTTGGCTTTTTTCCAGCTTGTCCTAACTGGACATTAAATTTCTTTTTAAAGCTAATGTGAGGTTTCCTCACCCCACTTTTTTTTTTTTTGCTAGCCAATATTTCTTAGAGACTAAAATAGGTGCTTCAGTATTTAATATTTCATTTTCTCAGTTCCAACATAAATTTTCTGTAGCCTTTGCCTTTCCCGTTTTTCCTGTTTTTCTTTTAAGTCACGGTTCCCATCCTTTCGTAGATAATTACAGAACTACCTCCTCTCTTTAAACATATCAGCTCTGCAATGTGTAGTGGTTTGGGTGAGAGAGAAGAGCCACTGGTTACTTAACTCTGTAAGCAATTACATTTTAGTACTTCTTCATTTAGTCCTTCTAATGTGCTGCTAACATTATGTAGAGGACATTAATATTGTAAACACGTACACGCACACACAACTATCATGCCATTTTAGTTTTTCAGCTCTGTGCAATCTTACCTCTTTTGTAAAACATTTTTGTTTAAAAAACTTTATTATAATGAACTTGCAAATTAAAAAAAAACCACACAGTGAAATTAACCACCCCCTTACCTCTTGACGCAAACGGTATATTTTCCTTGCCATGACTGCCACCCAAGCATATTTGAAGATGGTCTGTGACATTCAGGGTCCTGGGATATGCTCTCAGAATTAGTGAGCCACAGTCCATGCACTGGGTGCTGCAGAGACTGGTGGCTTTTCTGTCCTCCCCACAGCTCTGGTTTCTGTATCATCATTGGATCCCTGCATATTTGTTTGCAGACAAAGGTAGTATCAGATAAAATGAGAAAGAAATTCTACCTTCTGATTTTAATGCATCCATTAATTTTTCCCAAATGATGATTTCTGAGAGTTTTCAAATAAAATCTGTTGTGTTATTTTTCTAGAAGTCAGGATTATTCAGTGTTTTATTTCTCTTGTCATTGGATACTTCTGCTGAGTATTATTTTTAAAAATGTCAACTAAGTATACTATACAACACAATTAAATGTAGATAGAAATCCACATGCTGGCTTCCTTTAAACAGAAGAATTTCTAGTGCCCAATATTTTTGTTTGTGTTACTAAAATTGCAATAATACAGGGAAGGCTATTGGATATAGATAAATAGCAGGCTGACTAAAGAAGAAAAACTAACTTTTAAAAAAATGCATGGTCTCTGTCTCAGAATAGGTTGAGAAAGCAAGCATGCAGAGTTTTATCCGTGCTGCTCTACTGTAGAGCAGAGAATTGCGGTGCCCTGGAGGCCATCTTCTAAACAGAGGTGGTGCTTTAGTTCATGCCCTGCACTATGGTCCTTTCCACCTATAAGATTTCCGGGTCTGGGAATAAAAACCGCATGGTGAAATTGAGACCTACAGGAGAGGTGGTGCATAATTACATGTGGAAAGACTTGTAATAAAATACTCCTAATGGATTAAAATCCTTTTGAAAGGAACACACTCCTGAAGGTGAAACTGTTTCTTTCCTTCTCCTTTGACCCTGAATCTAGTCACCAAATTCTTTCCATGTTTCCTTTGGGATTTGTTCCTTTTAAGGCCATGACTCTCTAGAGTATGCATTTTGGGTTTTCCCTGGGCCACACTTGGATTCCTGCTTGTTCTATTTCTGTGCAGTTGTGTTTCACTGCCTCACATGTCCTTGGAGCTCAGTCCTGCCCATTCTTCACCGAGCCTTGGTGTTCCAGCTGAAGCACAGAGTCCTCAGTGACCCCTGCTTCACTTGAGTCAGAAGTGTTGTCTTTCTGCTCTCAGTTTCTGTGGCCCTCATAACTGCGTGCTCTGTTTGACACTGGATATCTCTTGTCCTCAGATATTCACGTCTCAGTTTAAAACTTAAGTTTTAACCACTGGGTCAAGTGGGTGGTTACCTTTTTAATTCCTATAATTCTTATTCTTAATGGAGTATTGTTTGTACATATGTGGCATGTGTGTTCAAGTGCTGCCATAACAGGTGCAGCCATAGTCAGAACAAGAGAGCAAGAGGTGTACTGGAAAAGTGCATGGTGAATAGGACTGTAAGATTACTGATTTTGATTGCATGACGCAAACATCTTGTTCTGACAGTAAGTTAATGACTAGCCTAAGCAGTCTCTTCTAAAAGGTCTGGGTACCACTGAGCTAGGGAATCTTAAAGTGGTAAAGTTTAATAATAATAAGTTTGTTTCTTTTTACCTAGATTATTAATTTTATCATCAAAATTAGTCAATTTTCAGAGTCACTTGTTTATTGGAGAAACTATAATTGTCTGGCATTTATTTGGTGGTACTTGATAGGGAGAAGGTTTCTTTATCATTACAGATTTCATTTTAACAAATTAAAGGAACAGATATTAAGCACACTTTTAAAAGTCTGTTAACTTTGTGTCCTTGTTCATTTGGTGAATAACATTTTTGTCAGTGCCTGCTTTATGCCAGAATGTTCACCATGAGTTTGAGGGATTGCTGTTCTCCTGGTAAACATAGACATGCAAATAAGTGCAGTGGTATAGGTGTCATGATCGAAGCAGAGCCTAATGGACAGATCAGTGATCGTGGCCCTTCCCGTTGAAGAGTGTGAGTTGTAAAGCTGACAGGAAGGCTCAGTGGGTAAAGTACTGGATGACCTAAGTCTTTTTTTTTTTTTTTAAAGAAATTTTATTTTATTTTAAATTCTGTACATGTGTCTTTATGGGAATGTGTATGCATACGTGCAAGTGTCCAAGGAGTCCAGAGGCATTGGATCCCATGGAACTGAAGTTAGAACAGTATACACTCTTAACCTCTAAGCCACCTCACCAGTCCTGATGTCCTAAGTTTGATCCCAAGAATCAATGATGAAAAAACAAATAAACCAGATGTAGTATGCTTGTGATCTTAATGCTAGGGAGTCAGAGACAGGAAGATCATAGGGTTTGCTGGACAGCTGTTAGGCACCTAGGCGGCATCCAGGCTAGTGAGAAACCCTGTCTCAAAAGAAAAAAAAGGTGTAAAGGTAGACAGCTCCAGGTTAACAACAACTGAAATTATCCTCTGGCCTCCACATGCATGGACATATAGGTGGATCTCTACACACATATTACCCCCCCATATATGCACATGAACACGTACCAAAAAGCCGTGAAATATAATAGCATTTAAATATGTCAGTGAATTCCTCATATATTACATATAAGAATTGAAAACACTCGATAGATAAAGGTTTAGTTACTATTTAACAACACAACAACAAAAACAAGCGTTTTAATTTTATCATGCTGGAAATGAGAAGTAGGTAGTAGTTTTCCTGTTTACTCCCTAAGACTCAGATTGTCCATAAATGTGTTCACACACTACCAGACGAGACTATGCTGCCTGGCCCTGTTTTGTTTTGGTTGTTGCTGTTGTGTTTTATTTATCTATCCATTTATTTATCTGTTTCTTTATTATTTATTTATTTTGTGTGTGTGTGTGTGTGTGTGTGTCCTTAAGTGGATATGTGGGAGTGTGAGCATGTTCATAGAGGACAGAAGAGGACGTCTATTGTCCTCTCTATCATTCTGTGCCTATTCCTCTGAGGCAGGGTCTTCCCTGGCCTCATGTTTTCTCAGGTAGCTGGAAGATACGTTCTCTTGTTGGAGCTGGGGTTACAGGCAAGTGCAGGATACCCAGTTTGTTATGTAGGTGCTGGTATTTAAAACAGTAAAACAGCAAGCACTGTTAATCTGCTGAGCCATCTTTCCACACTCTGGTTCTGTTTTGAGTCATAATCTCCCATTTCTAGTGTGCTTGAGTTTCATTTCCCATTAGTATAGCTATTCCTCTTGAGCCTTCTAAACATACACTAAAGAAAATAATGGCTTTTTAAAATTGTTTCTTTTATTTTTTGAAATAATATTATATATTCCCCCTTCTCCCCCTCCAAAACCTCCCATATGTCTCTCCTTGCTCTTATTTCTTTATGTGCCAAATTAAATTAATCAAAGAATTAATATTTTTTAGCCCTCCATTTACTTGACATTTTTGTTGTGTTTTGCTGTTGGTTGTTTTTATTCATATTGTCTTTGCTTTTACAAATAGTACCCTGGGGAGTTCAAATAGTGTGTTACTAGGGCTTGAGTGAGTTTCTTGTCAGGGATTAGAAGATAGGATCAGTAAGAGGAAGGACTTTTAAGGAAAAGGAGTACAAGTAGGCTCGTTTTCTTAAACTCTAGAAAGACATTTTTATTGAAGTAGCAATACAAATATTTTAAGATCTTATTTAAGTCTAATTGGTCCTAGCAGAATTTGATAGGGATATTATCGAATTCTGGATAGCTTTGTATTTAATGTCAACAAGAACTTAGATAAGCCCCAGCACTCTGCTCTCTGTTAATTAATTAGCAGTAAAGTGAACCAGGTACTTCCTCAACAGCAGGCAACAGGATCACGGAGCAGGAAGATGGACTAGAAAACAGTCTCACAACATGAAGGACTATGTTCAGGTGCCTGCAGCCGAGCTGGAGAAACCTTATGAGTTTACTTCACCAGGGGAGTCAGCCACATGTCTTTACCTGAGTAGGTCGAGTGATTTTGTCTTCCATGTTCTTGCCGTGTTTATAAATACAGTATTCTCTTATTTGAATACTTAGAAAATTGCTTCTGTAATTTTTATTGCCACACTTTTTTTAAACCATATAATGCTTTTTATGTAATTGAGTAAATTGAAATTTTTGAGCTAATTTCCTATGTCGTCTTTGTGTGTGTGTTCTCATTTATATAAATAGTTGGAAAATGTTTGTCTGAGCTTTTCTGAGAAAGTCTCTGTGATTATTCATTCCCTAAAGTGGGAGTGCATTCTTCATCTGTGACATATACATATCACTGCAGTAAGATTTGTAGAAAGTGAGAGCATTTCATTTTCAAATAGTACTTGAATTAGTGGCAGTTTCTGTTTGAAGCCGTCAGGTCTGGACTGGGATTGCAGTGCCTTCCACCCTTACCAGCTCTGCAGTTTGGAGCAGATCAGCTGCTGTGAGCACTTCCTTGCTGTAGGTAATAACCACCTCTGGGACTTGATAGAGGAGTGAGTGATTATGCTGTAAAGTCCTGAGTGCTGTGCTGTACAGGTCATGTTCTGAACATAGCAGTTCCCCTCCTTGTTCTTACTCATAATTGAAAGATGTTGTGAATGTTGTATGACATGTACTGATGGTTCATTTACAGCAAAGTCTTCACACTGTTCTCAGTATTCTCTAAAAGACTTTCCATCTCCTCCTGTTTACCTCTATTGAGAATCTACTTTCACTGTATCACTAATAGTAGTTACCGTTTTCTTAAATGCTTCCTTACTGAGAGTTTGATATACAATTTAATTAATTAATTAATGTAGGTGATAGTTATGGTCAAGTCATCTTTATACAAGGATAGAACTTAGGTGTGGTAAGGTAAGTCACCTGTGTGGCTGGGGAATTGGTTATGTCTTTTGCACTTTTCTCTTTTTCTCATATGTAGTCATAGTAGGTCTAGGCTTCCTGAAATCGAGGACCAGGATTATTGGTTGCAGCCCAAATTCAAATTTACTTCTCAGGCTCTCTCAGCAGCAGTGAGTACTATCAGAAAGTGCCCCTGTAAGCAAAGTTAGCTTGCTGAGAATCTTCTCACAGGTAGTACTGCAGTACATAGGATCCTTAAGGCACTAGGAACTGTGTGTAGCTCCACTGGCAGGCCTTTGCCATGACCAGTTGAGTTCACTGTATTTGATTCCCATTAGTGCTGGCCAAGTGTGTACCTCAGTCTCTCACCAGATTGTTGGCTTCATCATTATCACAGCACCTCAGTGTCTGTATGGCTGCAGTGGTGTGGTGCACATTTGGTTTTAATTTATTTCTTAGAAATAGGATTTTTGCTTTGTGCTGATTTAGCTCTCTGCACCCCTTCTCCCCAGTACTCAAATGATTGTTTTGTTTGGGGGTCTAAGTATTATTCAGATATTTTTTATGTTAATCTAAAATTTTAACTTTGTAGTATTTAGATTATTTGGAACTTTTTTCTTACTAGAAAAACCTTTTGAACAGTGAATAACATTTACTAATATCAAGTATACCAAGCAATATGTATTGCTGAATTGTTTGCTGTTTTTATGACAGTTTATAAATGCCTCAAAAGATACACTTCTTACATTTCTTGTATCGGTGGTGTAGGGAAGAGTCTGGAGTTTTAATTTTAGTGGATTCATCCAGCCATTAACTGTTGACCAAGTTACTGATTTCTTTTGCTACAGACTTTTTTAACTTTACAATTTTATGTTATTATTTTAAGTATTATATAAGTATTTGCCTGCATGTGTGTCTGTGCCCTATGTGCATGACCAGTGTCCATGGAGACCCGAAGCGGATGTTGGATCCCTAGGACTGGAGTTACAGATGGTTTGTGAGCCACCATGTGGGTGCTGGGAATGGAACATGGGTCCTCTGGAAGAATAGCCAGTGCTCTTAACTATTAGGTCATCTCTCCAGCCCCACTCTTACAGATTCTTGCCTCTCTGAAGTAGTGATGATAATCAAGCCTTGTTTGCTAGGAATGCTGAGAGATTCATACACAGTGTTTTCTGATTATGAAGGATGAGAGACAGATCATCTTCAGATGATCAACAACTCTAGACTTGTTTCATCATTGCATTGATGGTCTCACTTTATTGCAAACCTGGACTCAGCTGTATACTGTTTTTTTGGCCTGTGCTGAACACTCAGTTAACACTTGTTAAATAGCACATACTTTATAAAGAATTTGAGATCTTCAGGAAAATTCCTTCGTATTTAATATTACTTGATACAATTGCAGAGGTTCTGCTTCTATTTAAAGTGTTCTCTTTTATGTTGTCTTGGTTTCTAAATACTTGTAAATGCACACTGACACAGATTTTTTACCTCAGCTCATAAATTAGGGGAATCATTTTATAATATCTCAAGGCCACTATTACGAAGTTATTGGTATTCAGGATAAGAAAATTGATTGATCCAAATCAATCAAAACTGAAGTGCCTTACCCAAGTCATGTACACATTCATAGAAGAATTGGAGTGGAGTCTCCTAGGTCATTCATGTCTATTTCTATTTATTAGTCTTGTTTCTATGAAAGATTTATAAGACAGACATATTGTTTATTTGTTACAGATTCCCCAGTCTTTGTTTCATTTGCAATTTAATTTTAAAGCTCATCTATTTTTGACATATTTTCAGTCTAGAATATATCCATTTAAAAATGAAGCTATTTTGGCATATGCTAAGTTTGCAGAGTATAAAGAATAGTTAATAACAGGAAGTATATAGGTTTGAAGGACACTATAAAATATTAGGGCAATTTTATGTATTTAATCAATTATCAGTGAGCTCTTGAAAGCATCAGTGTAGTGATATTGTTAAAAATGAGCTATTCTTATCATCCCTGTGTTGGAGCCACAGGAGGAGACTAGGAAACCAGCTAGGAAGCCATAGATAAAAGGTACAGGTAGCTGTGACTTCTAAACTAGATGCAGAAGTGGAAAGTACATCAACGAAGGCATTGCTAAGGTAGAGGCATACACCAATTCAACAAATACCTCAATGCCTACTGTGTCTTGTTCCAGTTGCTTGGGATTTATCAGTGAGCAAAAGAATAATTTCTGCCTTCCTCTGAGTTTATATTCCTCTGGTGAAGAGGGGGTAATGATAACCAATAAGCACACTAGGAAAGTTATTTCTTATGTTGAGTGATAAGCGCTTTTTAGCAAAAGAAAGTAGAAGAAAGTGAGGGTGGCCAAAGGTTTAAATGAGGAGTTAGTTGGCCATGTTCTAGGCAGAGGGAACACACAGGAGAGGCTCCTAACTTACTGGAATAGCAGGGCCACTGTTATGGCTGCAGTGAGACACACAGGTGAAGATTGAAGGTAGGCCAGTAAAGGTAAAGACAGATGTGACCCATGAATTTACTTAACAGAACAAATTTGATGTGGGAGGTGTATAAGTTTATGCAGTCTTAGCAACTACTGTTTTTCAGGAAGAGGGGGAAAAATTAACTTCCTTATTTTTTGAATTTGCATGACTCTTCTCTTGCTGCCAGTTTAAACTTATCTTTAAATGGACAGTGAGTACTCAGAAACATGAATTACTGGGTCATTTTACCTTATTAATCTTTATACTCTTTTATTTTTTTTTTTTAAAAAAAACAGGAGTGTGTTGCTGCTGCTCTGCTCTGCGTCCTCGATACAAACGCCTGGTGGACAACATATTCCCTGAAGATCCAAAAGTAATTTGATCTACATCTACTGATCCTTCTCTTTGCTGACCCATTCTGCCCCCTGCTGACCTCCTTAAGGTTTTCCTCATTTCATTTCTTTTTTCTCCACATCTCATCATGTGAAACTACTGTACTTTTCTTTTAATTTTCACATGACCCTTGCTTGCTTCTCTTTTTCAGATGTTAGGTACAAATCTGAAATGATAGATGTATGGTATCCTTTTTCATTTAGATAGTTTAGTCAAACATTTAGGATTGTGTGCCATATACTGTGTACTCAGGATGCAACTGTAAACAGAGAATAGTTTCTGCATTCAAGAAGCATGTAGATAGAATACCAGCAATTTTAATATACTGGGGGAAATGTGATAAAGAAATGAAATGCAGGATGCTGCTTGAATAGATCAGAATAATAGCCAATTGGGATTAGGAGAAGAAAGACAATGGGAATAAAATCTAACCTAGATCCAAAGAGCAAATAGGAATAGGTTTTTATTTTTCTTTTAAAAGAGAATTGGGATATTGAGAGACTATTGTAGAGAGAAGCTGTTGGCCTTTTTCTTAAGTAGTGTTTAGCCAGGTGTGTTGGCTAGCTTTATGTCACCTTGATGCAAGCTAGAGTCATCTGAAAAGAGGGGACCTCAATTCAGAAAATGCCCCTACCAGATTGGCTAGGCAAGCCTATGGAACATTTTCTTGATTGATGATTGATGTGGGAGGCCCAGCTCACTGTTGGCATTGCTACCACTAGGCTGGTGGGCCTGGATGGCATAAGAAAACACCCTGAGCAAGCCATGAGGAGCAAACCAGTATATGCAGCACTGCTTCATGGCCTCTCTATCAGTCCTGCCTCTAGGATCCTGCTCTGAGTTCCTGCCCTGACTTCCCAGAATTCTGGACTACAAGCAAAAAAATGAATAAACCTTTTCCTCCCTAAGTTGTTTTTGGTCATAGCATTTATCACAAAAATAGAAGCCCTAACTAAGACATATGGTGGTATGTGATTATATATTCACAGTATTTATGAGGCAAAGGCAGGAGGATTGTGAGTTTGGGGCCAGCCTGGGCTATATAATGAAACCCTGCCTCAAAAAGCCAAAATAACACCCCCAACTTGCTTCTTTTTATTTAATAAACCAATCGAAATATACAGGAGAGGCTGACTGCTTTCAGGGAGACTGGGTTTACTGGACAATACTTAGCTTTTCTAAGACTCCTTAGGTTTCTGATAAATGGACATAAAATGTTTTGCAAATTGATTTCCAGGAAGTTGTTTAATTTTCTGCAACCAACTGTCTTTTGGTTATGTTAACATTAATTTAAGGCTGATATGTCCGACTTTTGATTAAAACCTATTTAAATGGTCATCTGTATATTGGAAATTATCCATAAATACTATTGGCTGTCAGTTATAATTTGTGGGATATAAAAAAAACCTGGATCATTTGTGACATATAAAAAACCTATAAGATATGATATTTGCTTTTAAGTAGTCTGATTGACTCACATCAAGCATATTAAATATTAAGTCATGATATATAAATTAGTAAATAAAGTACAGATGGTAATAGTTTTGCTTCTAATGCAAGAAAGTATCACGGTTTGTGGCATTCTCTGGGAAGCATTCTGAGAGGATGTAAGTTCTGCTAAACATTGAAGAATGCCCTCATCTAGAGAAATGGAGATTAGTGTCTTTCTTGCAAGTAAAAAGACAGAGAAAAATGCATGGAAATTTAGATGTGTTCAAGGTAAAGACAAATTGATCAACTATCTAAATGAAGATTCTTATTGCCTAGCTATAGAGTATAGTGGATAGTTAAATAGTTGGCCACAAATAGACTGAATATTCAGATTATTGTATTCCCAAGAAGTATGGGGTACATAGGTTGAGGGCAGAGTATAGAGAAATGTGAAGGTGAGCCAAGGTGTCTAAATCACGCTCTATAACTTGTATTAAGTGCTGAGTTTTGAACACTTGTAATGAGGCTGACAACAGGTAAAGTGAGGAATGCTTACAAGAATTTTTTGTTCAAGGTTCAAATACAGTTTGTTTAAATAGCAATCACCTGTAAAATAGCTTTTAAAATCAGTTTCCATGAACCTTACATGCATGTGGTAAACATAACTCAGTTGTCATGTTTGTTATTTTATTGAACACAAGCATCTTGTAATGCATTCAGAATGATTCAAACAATAGGTGCTTAGATGCAGAAGTGTATGTGCCCCAGTCCCTGCCTTTAAAGAGTTGGAGACAAATAAATGATTTCCTATAATTACTATGTGTCATTTCATGGACGCAATTTGTAGGACCTGTCTCAGTTCTCATGAGCTTTCACTGAGCAAATGCAGTTCTTTGCCGAGTATGGCTTCTGTGGTGTTCTGTCATAGTGCCTGGTATGTAGTTGGCACTCAGTATTCGTTTAATGAATGAGATGACTGTATGCCAAAGTATAACAGCACAGATAAGCACCATGAGCTAAAAGATTTTCCTCACAATAGAAACATCCCAACCCATCTCTGGAAAGCTTGTGGAGGGTACCTTGGAGAAGGCATTTGAAGGGTGTTTAGAGGAAGCTGAGAGCTAGAGGAAAGTACCTCTACTACTAGACGATAAGCTGAGTAAAAGAAATCATGCACAGCAGAATCGCAGACTGACTGCAGAGTAGCAGGTTTTAGCAAAATAGAAAAGGTACAAAATATGCTTGTGTAGCTTCACTGAAGAGACAGCCAGAGGCTGTCAGGTGGGCAGATAAAGATGAGAACACAGACTTACAAACTTACTAATTGTAGATTCATCATCCAAATATCTTCCTATCTCCCTTCTCACCCCATCCAATAGACATAAGCATAGTTACTTAGACTATACCTAACGAAGAAATTAAGGTTGATGGTTGACTCACCTGTGTTAAGATAAGAAGGATCATTGAGCTGGGGTATGGTGGTGCCCACCTTTAATCCCAGTATTTGAAGACAGAGACAGGCAGATCTCAGTGAGTTCAAGGCCAGCCTGATATAGATGGTGAGTAACAGAACACCCAGGGCTATGTAGAGAGACCCTGTCTCAAAAAAACAAACTGAAAAGAGTCACTGGCATCATCTTTAGAAGATAGAAAAAGATGACAGACACACATAGCCCACATGATAAGCCCATATTAGGGATGTGTTGTGATACTAATTAAACACAGTTCTGAATATGTTTTAATTGATTAATTACAACAGATTTTTTTTATGATACCAGGAAATTGTGAATAATTAAAAGCTCTATGTCAGGGTTGGGATTTACTTTCTTGGTTGACCTCTTACTAGGCCTCTTACTTTGGGTTCAGCCCTAAGCTCTGGAGCTGGGGAGAAAGCTATATGTATGTTCACTGTTGTAGATAGAAAAAAGTACCAACTGCACATAACATTCAAAACACTTAAACTGAAGCAAATTTTGTTGGAAAATGTTTTAGTAAAACATACTTCATAGTCTATATACTGCTAGCTACTTCTCTACAAATGAAAGTTCTAGAGACAGTTTTTGTTCGTGGAGGTCCTTTAAGTGCTTTGCCTTAGTGGGATAATTCTTCAGCTTTTAAAATGTCTTCAGTGTGTAGAATTTTTAATATTAGCACCAAAGAGTTTATACCTAAAAGTTTCAGCATAAATGTGGATTAATTTACAGTCTTCAAAGATGAGATATAAATCAGGCATCATTTTGAATGAATAAATGAATAAATAAATTAGAAAATAATGATTGTGTATTTGTCATTATTATTTTCAGGATGGTCTTGTTAAAGCTGATATGGAGAAACTGACATTTTATGCAGTGTCTGCACCAGAGAAGCTCGATCGAATAGGTGCCTATCTGGCAGAAAGGCTGAGCAGGGATGTTGTCAGACATCGTTCTGGGTAACAACACTAAGTACTGCTAATAATCGCTTATCTTTGGAGGATTATTTCTAAGCAAAGTTGTCTTGTAAATTTTTGTGCCAGGTAGTCAGGCAAAAACAATATACAGAGGATAAAACCTTAACAATATACAAAGGAAAGTATGAGAGCCCTATAGTTGCTGCAGCTTATTTTTCCTGTGGCTCAGGTTTTATGTGGGAATTCGTGTTATGAACCATTGCCTTCAGCTTTAGTGTCAATTACTTCTGTTCACTTCTAATGGAAATAGAAGTTTTAATGGAAATAAATAGTTTTAAAAGTGTGATACTGTGTTTAAAAAGCTGTGCTAAATTGAAAACAAACAAGATCCTGTTTCCAGGTGGGTTTGACACTGCTTCAGTCTTACCTTTGAAAGGAGTGAAAGTGAGCCATGTCAGGCTGAGATCTTGGAGTCCAGAAGGTGTAAGCATGCTGATTTGGGACTGTCCTGTTTGCACCAGAGTCTGTTGATAAAGGAATCCCATCTTGACTCTTTATGTGAAAAGTTACAGCTTTGCAGTTTGCATTGAAAATACTTTCTATTGTGACATTTTATCACCCTAGTTTCTTAGAGTACTTGGTTCTCCAAGCGACACATTGGCTTGTGTTTCTGCTTTGTCACCTCTTAGGACATGTCAGTGGTTTTGCACAGGCAGTCTGATAATAAAAGTTAACTAAAATGGAATCTAAATTTTATTATATAAAATCTTTTAAACCTGTTGATTTATAAAGTGAATTTTATTGAGATATTCCCTTATGCTCTGTAGTTGAGTTGCTGGTATGATTTTATCTATGACTATAATTTATAAATATTTTACTTACAAATATAAGTAAATTATATTGGAGACAGAGATGAATTATTATAGTAACTATTTAGAACATGTACAAATAAATATGGTTAAAATCATGGAAAGTGTTCATGGTGTTCAAGGCAGATTACTCAGAAACCAATGTCACAATAGCTCTGAGGTTTCCAGGGGGAAATGAGTAGTGCAGTCTAGATTTGGTGCACTTTGTCTTGAGGACTTGTACATCTAAACCTAGGTTTTGCTCAGTTTACTTTGCATTTCTATGTTCTATGCATCTAGAAAAGCACTTAGAAGAATTAAGAACGCTGGAAATGCTTTGACTTTGTATGTCCTTTAATTTAGGTATGTTCTAATTGCTATGGAGGCGTTGGACCAGCTTCTTATGGCCTGCCATTCTCAAAGCATCAAGCCATTTGTAGAAAGCTTCCTTCATATGGTAGCAAAGCTCCTGGAATCAGGGGAACCAAAGCTTCAAGTTCTTGGAACAAATTCTGTAAGCAAAGCTATTATTTTCAGCTATTATTTTCTTACTAAGTTTAATTAGTGTATCTAGAATGATTCTATCTGACAGAAGGCAGTTTCCCATTCAGGGCATTTGGAAAACTGGTACAGAAGTTGTTTGTTGTTCTTTACAGAATCTGTGATATTAACTTATCATCGTGAAACACGTGCCTCTAAATGAGTCTATTCCTGTCCGTTTTATTTTCTCTGACTTGCCCAGTGCTAACTTTGCATACTACTGTTTTACATTACTGCTTTTCCAAAAGCTGGAGCTTTATTGAGCTATATCTAATTTATCATTAACAGTTATGCAGTATTATATGACGTAACAATTTCACTGTTTAGCATATATTACCAAAGTGGAAAACCTATGTCTATGCATAGATTTTTAAACCATTGTTCATCATAGCCAAAATAGTGGAAAAGTCCTAATATCCATGGTTAGATGAATAGATAAATTAGAATGTAGTATGGTGTTTCATTGTATTTTTGGGTTTTTTGTTTCCCTTAAAGCTTCTTGGCATTATAGGCTTTCTGCATGTCTCTGGATAAATGTCTGTCCAAATCCTTATTTTTAAAATTAAATTGTCTTTTTAAGTTCATCTATTCTTGATACAAGTTCTTCATTAGATATGCGACTTGCAGTGTTTTTTGTTTTTGTTTTTGTTTTTTTTTCCCTAGTTCTACAGTTTGTTTTGTACTTTAGTGATGGTTTGCTTTGAGACACTGAAGTTTTTAATTTTGATGAAGTTTGATTCCTTTTTTTTGTCCTTTTGTTTTTTTCTTATGTACTTTTAGTATCCTTTATAAGAAACCATTGCCTAATCCAAGGTCAAGGATTTACCCCTAAGATTTCTTCTAAGAAATCAGTTTTGTTATCTGCTTTGAATTATTTTACATATGCTTGCTATTGAGTTAAGGGTTCAAATAATATATATGCATATATTCATTCAGATATCCCATTATTATTTGTTGAATATACTATATTTCTCCCTGGTACTTGGTTATGAAACCAACATTTGTGTTTCCCCCCTTAGCCCACTTCTGAATTGTTTCTTCTCACTACATTCATTTCCTTCTGTCCTGAACATAGCTTTTAAATAAAAGATGGAAAATAGTGTGCTGTGGTAATGAAAATAGCATAATGAAGCTTTAGTCTTTCATTTCTGCTTTACTTTTATATTTTCAGTTTTTGAGGAAGCTTTAAGTTATTCAGCCTAGGTGAATATTTTGTATTCCCACCCATAGTTTCCTGAAAACTACCAAAATCACATGATTTGTTGTTGTTTAGACATTGTCTTTTTTTTTTTTAATTTTTATTTTGCAATACAATTCAGTTCTACATATCAGCCACGGATTCCCTTGTTCTCCCGCCTCCCGCCCCCCTCACCTTCCCCGACATTGTCTTAATTACTGTTCTATTGATGTGAAGAGACACCATCACTAAGGCAACTTACAGAAGAAAGCATTTAATTGGGGCTTTCTTATAGTTTTAGAGAGTTAGCCCATTATCATCATGGCAGAAAGCCAAAAGGCATGACCATGGAGCAGTAGCTGAGACCTTTATATCCTAATCCACAGGCAGCAGGCAAAGAGTGAGAGAGACTGACCTGGCCTGGGCTTTTGAAACCTTAAAACCCATCCCAAGTTACACACTTCCTCCAACAAGGCCATACCTCCAACAAAAACCACACCATCTAATCTTTCCCAAATAGTTCTTCTAACCAGGGATTAAGCATTCAAACCTACGAATCTATGTGTACCATTCTCATTCAAACCACCACAGATACAAGAAGAGGTAAATAATGTAGGTCGTGACTCCCACTGTTGATCTGAGTCCAGTTGGCCTGGTTTGTGTTGCATGTGTACTTCTAGCCTTGTAGTTTAGGAAACATAGCTAACCTTTGTCTCAGTTTCACATCTATGACATGAAAACATAGTTCCAGTCTGATAGGTCTCTGTGTGTATGAAGCTCCCAGAGCATGGCATAGCATTGCAAAAGCTGGAATATGTAATAGTATAATTCATTCAAAAATGCATTCATGATTTTGTCCTTTTATCTCAGGGATAAATAGTAGATATTTCCAAATGCAGGTGATGTAATGGGTTTAGTTTCAGGCATGATAGTTCCCAGAGGTTTCTCCTATTTCCTTTAGAATTAGATAAGAAAGTTTAGTGGAAATTGCTTAATAGCTGGGCAGAAGGGAATAGTGTGCATTCCCAGAAGTTTCTTTACTTGTAGCCAGCAATACCATTAGTAGTACTTTAATGAGTCATTTGGGCAAAAGACAAAACCCCTCATAACCTACCTTTAGTGAATATATTAAGTCAAATCCTGAAAGTCTAATTTTAATTTTGGGTGTCATCAAATATGATGGATGCTGATTTATTATGTTCAGTATTTACTCATGGTATTTGTATATTTTATTCTAATTTGTGATATTTACCTCTTTAAGCTGATGATCCAGTATGACAATAATAGACAAAATTTACTTAGGTTCTCCTTTGTGTCAGGAATTGTGCTAGGAAAAAAGAAGACATTAGGTTGGGAGTGGGTGTAGGGAATAGGAATGGATCTGGGAGGAGTGGATGGTGAATATGATTAAAATAGATCTAATTCATATAAAATTCCCAGAGAATAAAATATGTTAAACACTTTAAATTTAAAAAAGAAATTGTATCAGGAACTTCTTATTCTTATTCCTTTTTTGTTGCAAATAGCTTAAAAATAAGTATAGATATTTCATTACACTCATATATACATTGATTCAAAAGTGTTTAAAATATTCATAAAGTAATTACAGATACATAGCATTCTATCTGTAGATATGCTATCAGAAATGCTCCAAAACCCACATTTTGAGCTCTGTGATAGAATTTTAAGATTAAGGATGCTCCATGGCAAGGTTGAACAAATATCCCATGCATTCAGTACAAATATTCTGAGATCTGGAACACTTCAGGTTCCAAAGCTGAATAAGGAATAACTTTGTGATCAGGCCTGGGGAGATGGGCTAGTGGTTAAGACCACATACTGCCCAAATATGAGGACTGAAGTTCAAATTCCCAGAGCCCACATAACAGACCTGGTATGGTATCGTCTCATGTGTGTGTAGCTGATCCAGCACTGTATAGGGCTATAACAGGAGACTTTCCCTGTGGCTTACTGGCTGCCAGCCTTGCTCCAGATTCAATGAAAAATCCTGCCTGCAGAGAATAAAGCGGAGAGTGATAGAGCACCACACAGATACCTTCCTTTGGCCTCCATGCACACACATGAGTGCATTTACATACACTCACATACACAAACACAGAAAAAATAAGACATAGCTTGTTAAAAGTATTAGTACATAATACTTACAAATGCCAACACTATGAAACTTTGGTTCAAATTTATTTTGTTTATTTGTTCTTTTAGAAAAACAACATGGTGTATACTAAGCTCTTTAAATACATTACATAATTTAGTTCAAATTTGGAACTAATATTACTGTTTTATGTATGAGGAATCCCAGTTAAATAACTTATCAGTAGACAAAAAGAATGCTGTACCTGTAGGAGGATTCATTTCCAGCTCTTGCTCCAGAGCTTGTGTTTATACAGCTTGTGCTATGAAAGTACCCCATCAGTTTTTGTGTACCGCGATTCAGGGAAAATGTAGATTACTTTTTTTTTTCTTAGTTGACCATTGCCACTATTTAAAGCCTCATCCCTAATCTTAATTTTCTTTAAATATTGAAGGATATCCAGAGGGAACAGTCAGTGAAGTTAGTCATTACAGTAAAGCCCTCATTGGCCCTCAATGAGAGGCACACCTCCTCCCTGTCTGTCCTCTCATGTTTGGCCAATGTGTGAAGTCATTTTGGTTTGTTGTACAGTGGAGACAGAAGTGTAGGTGTAGTCTAGGAGATGGGAATACTGCTCAACATCCTGCAATCCTTGGAGAAGGTCTTGCAGCAAAAGCTTTATCCAGCCCCCAGTTTTAACAGTGTTTAGAATGAGAAACTCGGCATCTAAAGGACTGCATGCTACCCTTCACTATGCCTTCTGAAACACATCTATTTCCTCTTTTAAATTTTATTTTTTCATTTAATTTTTTGTATTACTGTATGGCGTGTGTATGTGTGGAGGCATATGAATGTGTCTATGAGTTTCCACACCCATGCATATATATGCTTGTGGAGGACAGAGCTAGACCTAAGTGTCTCTCTCTGTTGTTCTCCACCTCATTTTAGAAGTTAGCACAAGAGAACTGGTTTGCGGAATTAGAATGTATTTTCACAGGGAAGGCTTCTCTGGAGGGACTCACATTTTATATTCAGCTCTTTATACTCAAGGTCAATAGGAGCTGCCTGCTATAAACAGTTACTTAGATTATCCTTGTATATGTAACTTTCAGTAAATGACAAAAGAATGAAGGTTTATCTTCTGAAACTTTTCCCTTACATTTAAGGAAGGTCTGAGTATCCATTTTTGTTTCATTTCTAGCTCTCTTTTTCTATTTTAAAAGTGACAAGTTTATTATTGGAAATTTGAAAAAATGAAAAAAAAAGTGTAAAAATATAAATTTGTCAGGAAATCAACCAGGTTGCAGGGCTCTATTTATTTAGAAAGTTGTATTATCAGTTTTCTAAAAGTCAATTATTACCAATTTCCTCTGTACATACGCAGTATGTGGTGTTCCATGTGTTTCATTTGCTTATTTGGATGTTACTTGTTAGGTGTAATAGCTAAGGACGGTAAACGTGTTTACTCACTTTTCAAAGGTGACGTATATTGTGTGTATTGTGATTTTGTTTTTTAGTTTGTCAAATTTGCAAATATTGAAGAAGATACACCATCCTATCATAGACGTTATGACTTCTTTGTATCTCGATTCAGTGCCATGTGTCATTCCTGCCATAGTGATCCAGAAATACGAACTGAGTATGTACTGTTTTATTTCATGACTTATCTTAAGAAATTTGTAGTAGAATTGATTGGATATCATGCTTCCGTACTAGATAATGATTATCAAAGAGATGCTCATGAAACAGTTTTCCATTGTTAAAACAGAGCATTCAGCTGAAGTTACAAGAGGAGAATGGTTGAAATTTAGAATCCTTACTTTTGCCCGGAATGTCCCACCATCCTTCCTGTCTCAGTTTCTGTCATTCTGTCATTTTCTCCTACTTTAGCTCAGTCACATGGGTCTCTTTGCTCTCTCTTGAACACTCTAGGTATTCTACTCTTAAGGGCATTTGAAAAGGTAGGTTCCAAGTCTAGGGCAATTCCCAGGGACTTCTGACTTAGTATATTAAGGTTTTTCCTCACTTTACTCAAGGATCTCCTTATCCTACCTCCTAGTTATTCCTTATCTCTGCATTTTCATTCTGATTTTCTTTTTTCCTCATACTGGGCCCCTATGTAATCCTGGCCATTCTGGAATTTGCTGTGTAGACCAGACTGGCCGCAAACTCGGAGATCCCTCTCTCTGCCTCCTGAGTGCTGGGATTAAAGGTGTGCACCACCACACCTATTCTTTTTTTTTCTTCTTCTTCTTCTTCTTCTTCTTCTTTTCTTATTAGAGCACAGTGCAGGAGGGCAAGGGCTTTGTCCTGAGGACTGCTGTATTACTGAGCACTTTGACTAGTGTCCTGTTCATAGTAGGCTCTCAATATGTACTTGTACTTTTTGGATGAGTATTACTGAATCTTTGTCACTCTGAGGTTGTCTAGACAGCTGAGCTGCACACTTTAAAACTTTTTTATAGTTTCAACTAGTAAAAATCAGGACTGTGTTCTGAAATAATTTATAGGTCATTTTTATATAGAAACAAAAGGCTTTTAGTTGAAATTTAAAGTCAAAATGATGTCGATAAATGATAGTAGTTTGCGCATTACTGGTAGCCTAATTCAGAGTTATTGTGGGAAGTTGGTAATGGGGAGTCAGTATATTTTCTTTGAAGCAGGCAGTGTACAGAACTGTAACCAGGAATTTGCAGGCCCCCAGCTGGGGTACATGGTGAAAGCAAGTGTGGGAGTTACCTGTCCTTGAAAAAGGGAGGCTGAGGAGAGACTTAACAGTTGTGTTTTCAGATTTATCACAATGTGATGCCTCAGACAGAAGTATACTGTAATTGCTATATACCTTCCTGGCCATCTCATCACTACTAAAATTTTATTTCCCAAGTGTGGTGATATATTGTGTACCCCAATAAACTTACCTAAGGATCAGAGGACAAAGCCAACCACTATATTAAACATAGAGGTCAGGCAGTGGTGGCACATACCTTTAATCCTATCACTCTGGAGACAGAGATCCAGATTCTGTGAGTTCAAGGCCACACTGGGCTACATGAGAGAAACAGAGCCAGGCAGTGGTGACACACACCGTTAATCCCAGGAAATAATGTGGCAGGACACAGAAAGATATATAAGGCTTGAGGAAACAGGAACACTTTCTCTTTAGACTGAAAATTTCGTAGTGGTAAGAACTGTGGCTGGCTTGCTCTGATTCTCTGATCTTTCAGCTTTCACTTCAATATCGGGCTCTGGGTTTTTTAATTATAAGACCTTTTAAGATTCGTGTTACACCCAAGGGACATTAAGTGAGTGATTTTGAGTGTTTTTAATGATATATAAGAAAATAGGTTTGAGAAATTCAAACATGAGGTTACCTTATTTTTAGGTATTTATTGCCCCCTAGTGGAAAACCTTGTCTTTTGGTCATACCTTTAAATTTTCTATTTTTAATATCAATATAAAAGGTATGTACATAAAATGTTATTAACTTAATTTAAACATTTAGTATATGTTACTGTATTTACATAATTTCCTCCTCCCTTTTTCTTTTCCTGCCCTCCCTCAAATTCATTCTCTCTCTCTCTCTCTCTCTCTCTCTCTCTCTCTCTCTCTCTCTCTCTCTCTTTTTTTTGTTTGTTTTTTGAGACCGGGTTTCTTTATGTATAGCCTGTCCTAGAATTTGCTCTGTAGACTGGCTGGCCTCTAACTCGCAGAGATTCTCCTGCCTCTGCCTCCTGAGTGCTGGGATTAAAGGCGTACACCACCACTGCCCAGCAAGGCCTCTTTTTCTTTAATTATGATTGTTTTATATATTTGTGTGTGTGTGTGTGTGTGTGTGTGTGTGTGTGTGTGTGTGTGTGTGTAAATGTATAAATATAACCTACTGAGTCCATTTAATGTTGCTCATGTGTATGTTTTTAGGGCTGACTAATTAGGAGATGCATCATCCCCTTTCAGCTTTCATTAATTGACTGTGGCTCTTGGTGTGTGTGTGTGTGTGTTTGTAGTATCTGAAGTTCCTAATTGCCAACTTTTCATTGGAATCACTGTGAAATAAATGAGTAAATTAACATGTTTGAAAGTAAAAGTTGTACTTTTTCTCTATTGTTACTTGAATAAATGTCTGTTTAGTTTTCTTCAGGTTATTTACATTTCTTTTCAGGTTCCCACATAGATTCTTATTTTTTTATCCCTTTACATTTTATTAAAACCCAGTCATACAAAACTTTCAGACTTTGGCAGTAGGAGATGAGTCTAGGAACTATTATTTTCTCCCCCTTTTTACACACTTAACTTTAATTTCTTTCTCAAAAAACAAAAAACAAATACAACAACAAAACCCCCTAAAACCAAGGAAAAAAATAAAACAACACCAAAACAAAACAAAAAAAAAACCCACCAAACTATAACCAAATCTAAACACACACAAAAAAACTGTGTATATATTTTGGTCAACTACTCCTGGGCAAGAGGCCTGTCCTGGAGAGGTTGATATACTCAGTGTCACTCTATTGGAGAAAAGTAATTTTCCCTCTCCATGCAGGTATTAGTGACAGTTGAGTCATTAACCTTTACCCTAGTGGCTAGCTTTTCATCCATTCATCCATTTATTCATTTTTTTTAAAAAAACAGAACAAAATAAGATATAAACTATCATGTCAAAGTTGGACAAGATAAACCAACAGAAGGAAAAGAGCCCAAGAGAAGGCACAAGAATCAGAGACCTCACTTATTGACACACTAGGAATCCCATAAAAATAAAAATTCTAAACTGGAAATTACAGTATATAGGAACAGGACCTGGTGTAGACCTGTGCAGCCCCCCCCCCCATGCTTGATAATTCAATCTAAGTTCATGTGAGCTTTGTTCAGTTGATGTAGAGGAATTTGTCTTGGTTTCCTCCATCCCCTCTGGCTCTTACACTCTTTCCACTTCTTCTGAGGTTCTCTGATGATAGCTGAACTAGGCACTGATATATGAGTGTAGCAGAGTATCACTAGAAGTCATTTTATCACTGTATTTTTGTTTCGTTTTCTCTCTTTTTTTTAAGATCAGTTTTATTTGTTTTTATCATAAATGCCTAAGCTGTCTAGTCTCAGGTTCTAGGGGACAAGCAGTGTTGGGTATGGGCTTCATCTTATGGAGTAAGCCTTAAGTCAAATCAGTTATTGGTTGGTTACTCTCACAAGCTTTGTGCCACCATTGCCCTACCATATCTTGCAAGTAGTACATAATTGTACATAAAGGATTGGTGGCTGTATTAAGCCTTTCTTGAAGTATTTCTTTACAGAAATGATTGCTGCTTGTAAATGTATATAACATAATCTAATAACAGTTTCTCCACAACTTTCAGCTATAATGGACATCATCATCATCATTATAGTGATTGACATACAAACAGCTTATACTTGATTGTTTACTGTGAGGCAGTTCTTGTTCAGACATGTTATATGAATTATCATTCAACTGTTTGTTTACAGCACTCTTAAACTTACATGATATAAGTGTTCAGATTTACTCATGGGGAAAGTAAATTGTTTTGGGGACCAAGACTAGAATGTACTACTCAGGACAGGTATTAGATCTGGATTAAATGCTAGCTGTGTAGCTGAAGTGGCTCTTGATGGTCACCAGCATGCACCCTGTGTCCTACAACAGAGTCACTGCCATCTGCTGCTCCACTTAGGCTACTGTCCTTGTGCTTGTCCTTAGGCAACAACCTTGTGCTTGTCTTCCTCACCCAGGGAATAGCATCAGGAATGTATAGCAAACACCCTTCGTAATAGTGTTTGCCTACTTGTGATGTCATAGTTAGGGTTTGTAGTTCTACAATGAAACACCATGACCAACAGGCGAGTTAGGGAGAAAAGAGTTTATTCAGCTTACACTTCAGCATTGCTGTTCATCACCAGAGGATGTCAGGACAGGATCTCAAGCAGGGCAGGAACCTGGAGGCAGGAGCTGATGCAGAGGCCATGGAGTAGTGCTGCTTATTGGCTTGCTTCACATGGTTTGCTCAGCCTGCTTTCTTTTTTTTTTTTTTTTTTTTTTTTTGTTGTTGTTGTTGTTGGTGGTTTTTTTTTTTTTGAGACAGGGTTTCTCTGTGTAGTTTTGGTGCCTGTCCTGGATGTTGCCATGTAGACCAGGCTGGCCTCGAACTCACAGAGATCCACCTGGCTCTCCTCTCGAGTGCTGGGATTAAAGGCGTGAGCCACCACCGCCTGGCAGCCTGCTTTCTTATGGAACCCAGGACTGCCAGGCTAGGGATGGCACTACCCACAATGGACTGGGCCTTCCCACACTGGTCACTAATTAAAAAAATGCCTCGCAGCTGAATCTTATGGAGGCATTTTCTCAATTGAGGCTCTTTCCTCTCTGATGAGTCTAGCTTGTGTCAAGTTGACATAAAACCAACCAGTAAATGTGATCAGTATTTTATAAGGAAGCCTGTATAGACAGAGCTTTGAAATAGGCAGAACTTGTCTTTAAGTCTTCCACTTCACTTCCTGTTCAGTGTCTTATTCCTGTCACTCTCAGTGTCCCTATAGATTTGTGTCTCATGGGTTTGTAAAGTATTGTCACTCCCTTCTCAGCATGTTCCATTCTTTAAACATATTTTTTTCTTTCTGGGAGACAGTGTTAGGTGATCTGAACAGAACTGCACGTGGTGATCATTTCAGGTAGTAAAAAGAAAGGGGGCAATTGAGAGGAGGACAAAGGGGGTCATTTGAGCACAAGAAATACCTTGTAAGAGAAGTGGGCAAACTCTGCTTGAGACTTTGTGTCCTGCGGTTTATGCAAATCTAGTCACTTCTCTTTCTTGAACCTACAGTTTTCTTTTTCCTAAGCAGAGTCAAGAAGACCATGAGGAAATTGGGGCTTATGAATTGTAATTGGAGCTTAGGGCAACACTGATAAATTACAGATCCTGTGTACATGTCTGAAGACACAACTTTTAAATGAAGAAGCTTCCCTTTTTAAGAGTGAGGGGTTCTCAGGGAACAGTGGGCAGAGTATGCAGAAGCACAGTGCTTACAAGAGCAGTGAACTCCTCAGTTCTGAGCCCTCAAGTAGCTTATTACCATCATGTTAGAAGAAGCTACGCTTCTAATTGCCCTTTTATTAGCCAATAAGACATGTACTAGATATTTCTGTAGTTTATAGCCTTTTAAACTTCACTCATTTATAAAGATGGTATGTAAAGCCTCTTGAATATATCTTTTGGTGTCTACCTTAGATTTTTGAGATTTTAATTTTACATGTATTTTATGTTACTTTAAAACATTTTATGGTTGAGAGAGCAATATTGACGTACATTCTCTTAGGTAGACAAACATTTTATTTACTTCATGGGTCTTTTCTACCCTATCCATATAGGATCCGTATAGCTGGAATAAGAGGTATTCAAGGTGTGGTTCGCAAAACAGTTAACGACGAACTTCGGGCTACCATTTGGGAACCACAGCATATGGATAAGATTGTTCCCTCACTTCTGTTTAACATGCAGAAGATAGAAGAAGTTGACAGGTATTGTATAAAGATACTAAAGTTGGGGATGGAGAGATGGACCAACAATTAAGAGGGCATCCCATTCTTGCAAAGGACCTGAGTTCTGTTCTAAGTACCCACTTTGAGCAGCCTACATTTGTCCATAACTGCAGCTCCAGGGGGATCCATTACAGGCATCTGCATTCACATGCACGTACCCATACATGCACACAGACATTTCCATGTAATTAAAAATAAAAATTTTCAAAAAGATACGAAAGTCTGTATTGCATTATATTTATGTTCATATGCTTATTAGGATAAGAATGTTTGGTTTCTATTATATAAATGGTAGTCTCATAAAGTTAATCGAGTCTAAAAATATGTATCTTTCTAGAAATTTATTAATTTGTAATGATCATAGTAGAGTTGTTAGTCACAGGTCCTTATTCAGACACTTAGGACTTCATTCTCTATTAGAATACATTTAACTTTGGGCTGGTGAGCTGGCTCACGAGGTAAAGGTGCTTGTGACCAAAGCTGATATCTGAGTTCAATCCCTGGGATACACATGTTAGAAGGAAAACTGACTCCCACAAGTTGTCTTCGGACTTCCACACTTGTGCTGTGGCATGTACATAAATACATACATGCAAGCATACTACTTAAATAAATGTAATGAATTTGTTAATGAGTACATTTATTTGTTGGTTACTACTGGACATGTAAATTAGTTTTAGTTAGTACTGCTTAAATTTGTAACCATGAGAAGAAGAAATTATAGCTGAACTTCTACTGTTTGTTTCAGATCCAATATGCTTTCTCATAGGGAGTTAAAACGAACCAAAATAAAATAATAATACTGCTATTCTTTGTGTTTTTTATTGAAAATAATTTTTATACAATATATTCTGGTCACAGAGTGCCCTCCCTCATTTCCTTCCAGATCCTCCTCACTTCCCCACTCATATGAACCCATGCTTTCTTTCTTTTTGGGGGGAAGGGGTTTCAAGACAGGGTTTCTCTGTGTAGTTTTGGTGCCTGTCCTGGATCTCACTCTGTAGACCAGGCTGTCCTCAAACTCAGAGATCCTCCTTCTTCTGCCTCCCTAGTGCTGGGATTAAAGACATGTGCCACCACCACTCGGCTCATGTTTTCTTTCTCTCTCTCTTTAGAAGACAAACAAGCAAACAAACCAGAAGAAAACAAAAACCAAAACCAAGAAAAAGCATGAGAAACACATATAAACACAGAGAGACACAATCATTTGAACATACACAAAACCCATAAAAACACAACATCAGAAATCATGATATATAAGCAAAGACCAGTAAGGTAAAAAAAATACGCAAACAGCCCAGTGGTGGCGCACACCTTTAATCCCAGCACTTGGGAGGCAGAGGCAGGTGATCTCTTTGAGTTTGAGGTCAGCCTGGTCTACAGAGTGAGTTCCAGGATAGCCGTGGCTGCAGAGAGAAACCCTGTCTTGAAGAAAAAAAAAAAAAATCTTCAAAAATACTATTGAGTTTCTTTTGTGTTGGCCAAATACTGCTGGGCCTGGGACCTGCCCTTAAGTGTAGCTTTTATACCCAGGGAAACTCCATTTGAGAAACGTAATTTTTCCTTTGTGTGCTACTGACACTTGGAGAGATAGCTTCTGGGTTAGAGATGGGGGGCTTATGTCCACTTCCCCCACTCAGCAGTGGGACGACATCTGGCGTGATCTAAATGTTGCCAGAGTCTGTGTGAATTCATATATATCAGCCCTGTTGTGTCTGTAAAGCATCATGTCCTTCCTATCTGCCATCTGCACTGCCTCCTCTCCATAGCTCCCTGAGCCCTGAGGGGAGGAGTTTGGTGAAGACATCCCATTTAGGACTAAGTGTTCAAAGGTCTCTCAATCCGAGCACATTGTCCAGCTGTGGGTCTCTGTATTTGACCCCATGTGCTTCAGGAGGGAGCTTCTCTTACAATGGCAAAGCGAAACACGGATATTTTATTTTTACGACTAAAAGTCAGGTACAGTTGGTTTTTGATTAATATCTAAGATATTTGAGATGAAGTACTGGCTCTGGGTATATGCTGGTTTTCTTTTGATCCCCCCACAATGTTCAGGTGCATTTGACATTCTGAGTACTATCCAGCTTTTCTAAGTGCAAGAAGCATGCATTTCCCCCACATTTTGGTACTTAGGCAGAATGAATGTGTTACTTAGTAGCTAATGCAAAATTATCCAGTTTGGCTTGGTTCGCCTTGGTTCTTGCACTGGGAAAAGATAAAGGCTGGAATAGATTTTAAAGGTATTTTATCTTACAGTTACAAATAATAAAATTTGCTTATAACTTTCATGATCTATGCATAGCATCAAAATTGATTTTAAAATGAGGTGCGTTTGATAAGTCTGTACTAAAACAGATGGAATAATATATATTCCATTTGGTGCCAACTGCAGGAAGGATTGATGCTTAAGTCCCGGATGTGGCTATCTCCAGCTTGGTAATCCTCCCTAAATGTGCGAAATGTTGTATTTTAGAACCTTCTGTATTTTTTTCTATTTTTAGTGCTGTATCTAAGGCTTAAGATTTTCCTATCTGAAATATTAGAATCTCTACTTAGTTGGGAACCTGTTTTCCAATGAGACCCAATGTTATCATAAGTTAAGATACTGGAAACAAATTGATAACCAGTTGCAAATGAAAATTTAGTTTCCTCCTAGGGAGTCTTATTAAGGAAACAAACCACTCTTAAAAGTAGGCCCCATGCCCATCAGTAGATGGCCAATAGAAAATGAGCTCAATGGCATCTTTGGAGGTTCTTTGTCTCATAATATTTCAGGGCACTTCTTTTTTTTTTTTATTAATTTTGTCTTATTTTTTATTTTTATTTGCATATGTATTATGGCTCCATTTTATTATTTTTATAGGATTCCTGAGTGTGCAAACAAGTGGATCTCTGTTTCTTGTGTCTTCGCTTGGGCTCTTTTCCTTTGTGTGTGTGTGTGTGTGTGTGTGTGTGTGTATATATATATATATATATATATATATATATATATATGCAATAAATATGCTATAAAAACATAAGATAATATCTCAAAATGTAGACAAAGTAAATACTTTTTACTGAAAATATCTCTATATGCACCTATTCTAATTGGTTTAAATTTTTTCTTTTTTAGCACATGGGTTATATCATGACTGTTCCTTTCTTTTCATTTGTTCCCAGTTATAGTTAAATAGAGGATGGCTAAAGTTGTTTTTTCTGGACCTATGCTCACTAGGATATATATTGCTATGAATATTGAGACACTTTGATAGACAGTGAGGAAATAGTGAGCTGTTGAATATTGTCATTGCTTTGTTTTTTGAGATTGGGTTTCACTCATGTAGCTCTGGCTGGCCTGACACTCGTGGTGTAGACCAAATTGGCCTTGACCTCACTGAGGTCCTCCTCTTTCTGTCTGAGTGCTGGGATTAAAGGTAGAAACCACCACACCCAGCCTCTGAGTGTTTTATTGGCATAAAGGACATTCTTTCTGTTGGAAACAAGTTACCAGCTGAATTTAGAGTCGCTATTTGAAACATTATATGCTTAGTTCTGGTGACGCTAAGTTCATAAACATTAGAATTAATGGTTGTTTTTTTTTAATTGAATGTTATTTGGGAATAAAGCAAAATGTCTTTTTAACACTTCTAAGAAGTAAAGTGTATCCTGTTTACCCTTTAGAACTAAAATTGGACTTGTGGCACTGGCCTTTTTCGTTTCTTTTTCAGTCGCATAGGCCCGCCTTCCTCCCCCTCTGCAGCTGACAAAGAAGAGAACCCTGCAGTGCTGGCTGAGAGCTGTTTCCGAGAACTGCTGGGCCGAGCAACTTTCGGGAATATGAACAACGCTGTTAGGCCAGTTTTTGCGTGAGTACTTGCTGTTTTCCTAGTTATCCGCGACTTGGCTGTGTGTTAGTTGTATACTTTTCTTACGGAAGATAAATACTTCCTAATTAAATTTTTTTTTTACTTACCAAAATAATGGCTGTCACTACCTTTTTACTTGTACAAGTAACATTAGGAAGGTAGAATTGGGCATTATATTTTTTTCCTTTAAGTATGAAGTGTAGTGTTGAACTTAACACTGTGTACAGATGTGCAGTGAGAAAACTGTGAAGAGCTTCTCGGTTAAAGGTGGGACTCTGTACCCACATCCCCCTCCCATTGTTGGGACCCTGTCTGACTTAACCTTTACAGGTCCTGTAATGCTGCTGCTGCAGTCTCTGAGTTCATACGTGCATTAATCCTGCTGTGTCTGGAAGACATGGTTTCCTTGTGTCGAGAAGACAAGTTTCTTGGAGTCATCTATCACTTCTAGCTCTCAACAGCCTTTCTGCCTCCCCTTCTTCATAGATCTCTGAGCCTTGAAGGGAGTAGTTTGATGAAGGTGGAGTCATCCATCACTTCTAGCTTTCTTAATAGCCTTTCTGCCTCCTCTTCTACATAGATTTCCCAAGCCTTGAGGGGAGTAGTTTGAAAAAGACATCTCATTTAGGACTGGATGCTCTAAAGTCTCTGATTTTCTGCATATTTTCCAGTTTCTGTCTCTCTTCATCCCCATGTACTGTAAGAAGAAGTTTCTCTGATGTGGATTGAGTGAGGCACTGATCTATAAGTACAACAGCATGTCATTAACAGTCATTTTATTGCTATGTTCCTTGAACAGAATAACAGTAGTAGGTTTTCCCCTCGTTTCAGGTTCTTGGCTATCTTAGCAGTGTCAGGTATGGATTCTATCTCATAGAGTGAGCCTTAAATCCAATCAGTAGTTGTTGGTTACTTCCATACTCTTTGTGCCTCTATTGCACCAGTATATTTTGCAGGTAGCTCTCTATTGTAGGTCTCAGGGTTTGTAGCTGGTTGATAATGATGATTATCTTTCTCCTTTGATAACATACAGAATACTTTGAATGCTAGTCAGTAATGATGAAGCTTCTAGTTAGACACCATCTTGACTTCTCCATGTTTGATGACCTAAGTAAGTGTTGCCTTCATCAATAGGGCCTTGCCCTATGTAGTAGCTACTTAGTTAATTAACTGGATGCTGTCTACAAGTAAAGTACTATGTAATTTGGGAATATATGAGGGAATATAGATGAGGGATATGCACAATAATTATAGATTATGAGAAAAGGTCAAAAAGTCATTTGAAAACAGGAAATTCATAGCTAACTTGAGAATTTGTAGTAGTATTTCCTAAGCTAGATGTGGGTAAATATAAAAAAACTGCTTTGATGATGTTATTTGTAAAGTATATTTTAGTTCATCATTGAAGTGAGCTTTTTATTTCAATTGTTACTTGATCTATAAAGAAAATAAAAGATGCCCTAAGAACTTGAAATACTACATTTTTATTCGTGAGTACAAGACAGCTAGCATACTAGGTGCAGTGAAAGGGTTAGTGTGAAATAAGAAGAGAAAGACTAGGTTACACCAGAGAAGTCCCAACCTTTATCTTTAAGTCTTTAAAATAATCGTTGGCTATCATAGGTGAAAGCTGTAAAATGGCGAGAATTGCTCTTTGAAAATGTTAATAGTCACTGTGTTAGTTGATTATAGGAATGAAGTCCTATAAAGGGGGCTGCAGGCCTGTGAGTCATGAACACCTTGGAATTGTTAAAATAAACACTTAAAACTAAGTATACTGTGTAATCACCCTTTTTTTTGTATTGTTTAGGTTAACATGTCCAGGAACCTCTCTCTGTATGCCTCTTGTGGAGTTTGGATGGAGGAATCTTTCTTTCTTATTACTTCATTTAGAGTCTAGTGTTTGTTACTACTGTATGGCCAAGCTTAGCAATTAGAAATATGTGCCATAGTTATGAAAGTGGAACTCTTGGTTTTCTTTTAGATAGTTTTCTGATATTTATATTGTTGAAGGTTTTAAAAGAAGGTGTGATTAAAAACCAATTCCTAATTTTTGTTTGTTATTTACAGGCATTTAGATCATCACAAGCTATGGGATCCTAATGAATTTGCAGTTCATTGCTTTAAGATTATAATGTATTCTATTCAGGTAAGGTTTAATCAACTGTTTGTTTATTGAATAAGTAGTGATTATTCTGTATAGATAGATATGCATATCGCCAAACAGGTGGAAAACTAGCATGCAAAGCATGGTTATTGTTTTGTTTTGTTGGTTTTCTGAGACAGGGTTTCACTCTGTAGCTCTGACTGGCTTGGAACTTGCTATATATCCCAGGATGGCTTTGAATTCAGAGATCAGCCTGCCTCTGCCTCCTGAGTCCTGGGATTAAAGGCCTAGACTACCATAGCTGGCATATGGAATGTTCTTATTTGTATTTTTTTTCTCATTTACTGCTTGTGTTCTTACTTGCCAATATGAAACATATCTAATAAGAGGGTTAGATAATTATATTGTGCCTCTTTTAGTACAGTTATTTAACTCATATATTGTGTGCTTCTATTATACAGATGAATTGGTATTGGTTTTCATTTGTTATAACTTCTGTTCCTTATAGAATCATATGAGCGCTATCTTCTACAAAGGACCACTTTTGAGTTTTTCCCCCTCAAAATCTGTGAAGATTTGATTAGTTCTTAATTCAAATGTGATGTCATGTCTTCAGTTTTGGTTCTTTCACTGTGATTCTGTTTTAGCTAATCCCTTGTAAGTAGGATAAAAATGGGTCCTAGTTTTCCCAGGATAGCCTTGATATATGTAGTTAAGAATATCCTTACCTTCAATTACAAATGTGTCCTGGTTAGACAGTAAATTAAATAGCTGCTACCTTTTACACAAGGCAGACTTAGCTGCATGAGCTTCATGAGGAGCATGCAGTTTCCCAGGCAAGAAGTTCAATTTTAGGTAGTGATTGTTGTTGTTGTTGTTGTTGTTGTTGGTGGTGGTGGTGGTGGTGGTGGTGGTGGTGGTGGTGGTGATGATGGTGTGTGTATGTATGTCTTTGTGTGTGTTGAACATGGACACATGTGTGCCATAGCTTACACATAGAGGTCAGAGGAGAACTTTCAAGAATCAGTTTTCATCTTCCAATTGTTACGTACGGCAGGTTATCTCTCTGTCTGTCTGTTTCTTTGTCTGTTCCTCTCCTCTCTCTTCTCTTTTCCTGTTTTTAAAAATTATTTTTATTTTATGCATATGTATGTTTTACCTGCATGTATATATTTGCACCACATGCATGCCCAGTGTCCACAGAATCCAGAGGTAGCCATCAGATCCATTACAAACAGATGTGACCTGCTATGTGGGTACTGGGAGCCAAACCCTGGGTCCTCCAGAAGAGCAGCTGGTGCTCTTAAATCCTGAGCCATCTCTTAATGCCTCCCACTCTCCACCCCTGCTGCCACCACCAAGTTAAATACAGTATTTGGTAATTTGCTTTCTTTCCTCAGGATGTCATAAATAGTTACCAGTATCACTGTTTGTTCTTTAAAGGAATGGTTGTTTGGCAGCTACATATTATAAATACCAGTCCTTTTTAATGAGTGTCACATACCTTTCCATTCTTACAGATATGCCATGTGCATTACTTGCTCACACATCTTTGTGCTATTTGCTTCCTTTAGGCTCAGTATTCTCACCATGTTATCCAGGAAATTCTTGGACACCTTGATGCTCGTAAGAAGGATTCTCCACGGGTTCGAGCAGGTATCATTCAAGTTCTGTTAGAGGCTGTTGCTATTGCTGCTAAAGGTTCTATAGGTGAGTACCAATGAAGCACACACACAAAAGAATACATTAATAATATGAAGTGTTTTCCCAGTACTTGTCTGTGAAGTACCGTTTAAGATCTCTCCACGTATTTTCAAATGCTCTATAATTTGAGTGTCTGTGATCAGTTTTTCCTTTTTTCCCCCCACCTTCTTTCATTTCCTTTTTCTTGTGCTTCTTTTAATAAGGGTTTAAGGATATGATTTGTATACTGAACATTGAGTGGATACAGATTTTTAAAAGTGAAACAAGTTGAACAATTGAACATTTTTTTTCCTTTTCTCTTTCTCTCTCTCTCCCCCTCTCCCTTTCTCTCTCTTTCTTTTTAAATGTTACTAAGTATTCAACTCAGGGCTGTGCACATCCTAGACAAGTGTTCTATTACTGAGTCACATCCCAGCTGTCTTTATAGTTTTTGAGATGACATCTTACTAAACATTCCAGGCTGGCCTTGAACTCACTATGTTGCCCAATGCAGGATTTCAACTTGAAACCTTCCTGCCTCAGCCTCCGGAGTAGCTGGGCTTTCAGGCCCACACTACCACGACTGATTCAGGTTCAAATTTCCTAGTTCAAAAGTCCAAAATCTGAAATGCTTCAATGTTGAAATATTCTTAGTGCTGACATGATGCTTGAAAGTGGATCGCACTTGTTTTAGTGTGGGAACATTAAAAATCTTGTATCATCTTTGTGTATAAGAACTTTAGGAAACATTGAATTTGGTGTTTGTATTTGGATATGGTCTCTAAACTATGCATGCAAACATAGCTATTACTAACACACACAGAAACATATACACACACATATGTATGCAAATATTACTAACTACCAAACATTTGTGAGCCCAGCCATTTTGGTGAAGGGCTTCTTCCATATTTAGTTTATATAGACAATTTTGCCCAATTAGGAATTATAAAGAGACTTTGATCACATGTAGCCTGAGACGACCAGAGATCAGAAAACTGCAGGAATGTGGATTAGCAAAAGCAGAATATTATGTGGCCCATTTTGTTAGAATGTGTGGGAGAAACAAAAAAAGTATCTCTAAAGTTACAGTGCAAGCAAGTAATCCTGCAGTTCCTGAGAGCTTCAGAGACTGACTAGAGATATACTGCAAAGTGTAGAACTGGCTAGCTGTCATTATCTTCAATGTGAGGGAGCTTGGGTAGTCTGGGAAGCTGGCAGATTGTAGGGTAACAAAGGGAAGAGAACAAGTCAAAGATCTTGTTGTTTCATGCACATCTGATTAGAGAAATGAGGGGCTATGATAGAGAAACAAGAACTATAGGGAGAATTTGGCTGTGGTTTTGTTGAAAATTATAGTGGAAGTTTTAGCTAATGAGATATTCTAATATTCATCAATGCTGAGTAAGAATGAACTGTAAACAGACGTTTCCTTTCCCAACCTCCCAGTCCCAAATAACCAACTCAGAGGCTGAATATGAATATAAATGCTCGGCCAATAGCTCAGACTTATTACTGACCAGCTCTTACATTTAAATGGACCCATTTCTATTAATATATGCATTGCCATGTGGCTCATGGCTTTACCTGTCCTCTAGCATCTTGCTTCCTCAGTGGCTGGCTGGCTTCTTTCTCGACTCCACCCTTCTTCCTCTGAGTCCCCAGTTTGATTGTCCCACCTAACTTTGTCCTGCCTTGCTATAGGCCAGTCAGCTTTATTATTAACCAATGAGACTAATACATGTTCACAGCATATAGAAGGATTATCCCACAGAAGTGAACATTTTGGGATATGGACTTTTCATTATTTGTCTTGTAGTTTATCTTAAAAAGATACAGACAGCCAAATTTCTTGGTACACACCTCAGCACTTGGGAGACAAAAAAGGTTGATTTCTGTGAGTTCAAGGCTAGCCTGATCTACAGAGAGTTCCAGGGCTACATAGTAAAAAAGAAAGAAGGAAAGGTACTGATTGGCAGATTAGTTTGAACTACAAAGTGAAACACAGGTGTTCTATTCAATCACTGCATTTACTGGTGTCTGCTGTGTGTTAGCTGTGGTGTTCTAAGCTCTGTGTATTGGGGGGTGGCATTTAACCATGGATCCCTTTCTGGCGAAGTTTGTAATTGTGTGTGGGCAACAGCTATGGACTTTAGTTAACGTGTAATATGACTGAGGGAAAAAGCAAAGAAAAATCAGCTCACCGAAACCTGACAGACTGAAGTTTCTCATAATTGGAAATTCCTCCGCTTTTAATCTGAGAAGGTATAAAATAATTTTTCTGTTATAGTGAACTGTATAAATTTATGGATTTAGCCATCAGTCAAGTTAAATATCTCAGTAAACATTATTTTGGATAAACAAAATTAGATAGGTAGTGAATAAAAAAAAAAAAAAAAAAAAGAAAGAAACATTAGACATGACTGCTCCTAGGTATGGTGGAGAAGAAAATTTACTATGGATGTGTGGATAGCCAGAGGCAGGGACTGGGACATCTGGGAGAATCCAGAGTGGACATGACCAGGTTGAACTGTATCATGTGGAGAGAGGGGGAGGTGAAGGGAAAGGAGAGAGAGTATGCAGATGCATACCAGATGCAGCAGCCAGGAGGCCCAAATGTCCAAAAAGGGAAAGAGTAACCAAAACGTCTGGATTATATAGGGAAGAGTCTCTGGGGGAAGAGCAGCCCAGCCGCTGGGCTGGAGAGTTCAGGGTAGAGGGTGAAGTAATACCAGCCATACCCTGTAACAATCAGGGACTGCAGAATGCTGGGAGAACCTGGCAGCCAGGTTCACTTTAATAGGTTAAATAGGCACCTCATCTTTTTGTCCTGGGTTTGAAACTTAACAGGTAGAAAGATTTAGATAGTCCACTATGCAGGTTGTATCAAAGCCAAACAGCAAGTTCCTCCCTCATACATGCCCAAAATACGTTTGGGGTGTGACTGTGAGACTTTGTTGTTTAGTTATACAACTTAAAGAAAAAATGAACTGCCTAGCTCATAAATTATTTGTACTGTTGACAGAGAAAGAAAGTAACTGTAAAGTCTGTTGAGAAGTTTGAGAGTCCTGAGGATACAAGCTTACAAAGATGATCTTTTACAGGGCCAACAGTGCTGGAAGTCTTCAACACCCTGTTGAAACACCTGCGGCTCAGTGTGGAATTGGAAGCCAGTGACTCCCAGCGGGGGTCTGTGGGCAGCATCACCTTGAGTTCCAAGGACAACGATGAGAAGATTGTGCAGAATGCTATCATCCAGACAATAGGTTAGTGTATCAGTCTTCAAGCTACTGTATGGTGATATGTAAAATGCTCTCATATAAGCCATTTGGCTTGTGTAGTGCATTTGTCAAAGTGGAGTGTTGGCTTTGACCTCTAAAAATGGTGTTTGAAGAAAATAAACATAAGAGAACACAGTCCTTTACCATCTGTTGTTGACATTTTATGCCAGTTCTTTCATTTGTTTTGACCTCCCCATCTCTTCATGAATGTACATGAATATTTATGATTACGTATGTATAAGAAGAAAATATTCATACTTGTACTTTTTAAAATAAATTTACTGGGTATAATAAGTTGTATATATCATGGTCTTTAACCTAAATTCTTTTTTTTTAAAACTGGAAAAAATTTTCATACAGAATATTCTGATCATGGTTTCCCCTCCCCCATCTCCTCTCAGGTATTTCCCATCTCCCCATCCACCCAGCCCCATATTCTTTCTTTCTCCTTTTTAGAAAGGAAACAAACAAGCAAACAAAAACTAGAATTTTAAAAAAAGCCAAGAATGAACACCAAGATCTAAAACCATAATATATGGACAAAAGACCAATAAGACCAAAAAATACCCAAACAAAGCAATAAATATCAAAGAGTCTACAAAAATACTATTGAGTTTGTTATGTGTTAGCCATCTACTGCTGGGCATTGGGCCTGCCCTTAAGTATGGTTAATATATCCAGTGAGATTCCATTGAAGAAAATTAATTTTTCCTTTACCACTAAATTCTTAAGTATGTTTTTCCCATAGAATAAAGTTTGTTTTATGTAACCAAAGTTTTCAAAATTGGTAAGCATCACTATTATATATATTTTTTAATCAACCTTCCATAGTTCAGTTTTGTTAATTGAACCAATAATGGTTTTTGTAGCATTTTTTTCTTTGGGTCCAGAATCCACTCTAGAGTCATACATTGCATGTAGTTGTAATCTCTCTTAGTTTTATTTGTCTGGATTTCCATTATGGCACGGTCATTTCTCAAGAACGAAGTCTCCCTCTGTTTCTATTTGTGTTGATTGTTCCAGTAGACACTCCTTATTTGGTTTAATCTGATCTTCTGTCATTATTAAATCAGGTTGTACACTTCTGGGTAGAACACTATATAAGTGATATATTCTACTGCAGAGGTACGTGCTTGCACTTCTCCTTGGCAATTCCAATTCTGGTAATTCACTAAAGTTACAGTCCTGTTTTTCTATGACCGAGTTGCAGTTCTCCCCACTGCAAACAGTAAGCATTGAGAAGCCCCTCCAGGACCACGTAGATGTTCTGTTCTCATGCATACTCTTCCACAGTCTGCACTTGCTTGCTTTCACCAGCCTTCACCAGGATAACACAACAGTCAGTCTGAAGCTCCAACACTTACTTCTTTGATTTGGCAGTTGGTGCTTGGGCCCTAATTAATTTGTTTTAATGTTTTTATTCTCATTTCTCTGAGAAGAAACTAAAGCAAGTACTGAGTCTCAGAAGGTTATTGTGAAGTTCCGTCCCTTAGGGATTACCTGGAGTAATATACAGATGGGTATTACTCTGCATATGGAGTAATGCAAAGGCCATTAGATGCAGAGTGTATATGGTATACTGTTTGAGGAAATGAATATTTCTGGTATTTACCAGACAGAATGGGATAATTACTGATTTAGCAGTGGGATTTAGGTTCACAATCTGCAAATAAAAGTTTCCTAAAAACTGCCAGCAGAAGTTTACCTAGTATTTATATTATATATGATGTTGAATAGAAGAAATTATAATTTATTTAGCATTACATATAGTTTGAACACAGTCATTGTTTTGATCTATTGAAAGCGTTATTTAAAAAAATACAACTTTGAGCCGGGTGGTGGTGGTACATGCCTTTAATCCTGGTAAGCAGGCACATCTCTGTGAGTAGGAGGCTAGCCTAGTCTACAAAACGAGTTCCAGGACAGCCAGGACTGTTATACAGAGAAACCCTGTCTCAAAAAACAAACAAAAAATACAAGTTTGTGGGCTGGAGAGATGGCTCAGGTTAAGAACAATGACTATTTTTCCAGAGGACCCAGGTTCAAGTCCCAGTACCCACATGGAAGCTAACCATATGTAACTTCAGATGCCCTCCTCCGGCCTCCTTAGGTACAAAGCATGCAAGTGGTACCCAGACATACATGTAGGCAATAATGCCTATACACAGAAAATAATTTTAAATTAGTTTTGAATTATGTGGAAAAATTACCACTTTTCAGTTTGTGAAATTTGTCTTCATATATTTGTAGGATTTTTTGGAAGTAATTTACCAGACTATCAGAGGTCAGAGATCATGATGTTCATCATGGGAAAAGTACCTGTTTTTGGAACATCCACTCATACTTTGGATATCAGTCAACTAGGGTATGTTCTCATATGTAAATGAACTCAGTATTGGATTATGTGTTTTTAACTCAAGAAAGTGTTAGTATTTTAAAACTTCAAGTAATAAAAAGCAACAGTGATTTCCTTGGTACTAGATCATTAGGCTATTAAATCAGTGCTTACATATCTATTAAATCAGTACTTACTTATTTTTTGAATTATTTTTAACTTATAAATTCTCATTTTCTTAACTCTTTTATTGATGAAATGGAAGATTTATTTGGCCTGTGCATTGTGTGTCTGCACATATGTAGGGTGAAACTTCAGGCTTCCTGAAAACTTGAAAAACATTGTTAATGAATCAGGAATACTAACTTGGGATGATAATGATCCCTCCTTATAGATGTGATTTGGTAATAATACTAAAACATTAGCTAATGTGTTAAAATGCTCTCATTATGCCTTAGAAATATATATAACTCTTGGGTTTTCATCAACAAATGTCTTTAAACTTTTAAGGAGATGGGAATAGTGACTACCGGATCACTGCATATTTATACATGTTTAGCATATCATAGCCATCAATGTGTATAGTCAAGTAAGTGCTAAAAAGACACTATCCACTGGAGAAAGTAGGATAGGACTGTAAGTATCATGGGTGAATGTGTTTTCTTAATAGTAAATGGATAAGAGTGGTGGCCAGAAGAACTAGTAAAGAGAGGGGGGTTATCAATGGCACAAAGAGTAAAAGTCAACTAAAGGATATTCTATTCTTACTATAATTATTACAGTTCTCTTTTTATGGGGAATAATGTAAGAATTTGATACCTGTGTTCCAAGTATGATGTTCAGACCAATGAAAATAGCATTTCCATCTCAGATGTAATCCCTGTCACTGTTGTGTTTACGGAGGACAGTTGACATCCCTGTCACTGTTGTGTTCACAGAGGACAGTTGGCATTTCTGCACATTCTTGAGTCACTTGTACTTGGAGGATTTAATCTTTGTATCAGCACATCAATTTGTGTTGTTCTTAAAGACCCAATAACTTGAATTTTCTTGTTATAATAAATTTTTTAACATATATCTATGTTAATTAATATGAAATTTATTTTAGTGCATAAAGTGAGTCATGGCATAAGCAATTATTAAAATGAATAAAATCTATTTAGCCAGTAAGAATAAAGTTTTTAAATCAGAAAAAGGTATTTTAAGTAGATGAAGTTAATATAAATATAAATTAGTAATGCCAATACTTTATATATTTCAGGGATTTGGGAACCAGGAGGATTCAGATAATGTTGCTGAGGTCTTTGCTTATGGTAAGGAGTTGTAAGAGATGAACATACCTTAAATTACTGAAAAGAGTGGTGTCACCACCAGCTTCAGACTCTGGTTATTTCTGTGGTTTGTTCACATGAATGTCTCTCCCTTATCTTCTGTTCTGCCATCTTCTCACTGTTCAGTGCTTGCCTGTCCTGTCATTTTGTTTGATCTTCATTATGATCAAGCTTACAGAAGCCAGAAACGACTTCCATTTTGAAGCTAGAGATACCTAAACTCAAAGGAGTTAGGTGGACAGAGTTGAGGAGGTTCCCCAGTCACTGAGCTAGACACTGGAACTCAGATATGAAATTCCATAGTGCCTTCTACATACTGTCCAGACAATGGCTTCTTGTTAAGAGAGTTTGTCGTTTTCAATTTGGAGTGACCATAGAGAACAGGAAACAAAAAACAAAAAACAAAACAAAAAAAACAACCCAAGGAAACAAACAAAAAAACAACAACAAAAAGAGGTCCTCTGGTACTGTATGCTAAATATGCTCATTTTTTTTCTTTCTTAAATTTGAATTTAATTACACAATTTCCCCCCTCCGTCCAACCCCTCCTTTCCTCCTTGTTTTCAAATTCATGGACTTTTATTCTTTAATTATTATTGTTTTATATGTTTGCAAGTAAATGCATAAGTGCAGCTTGCTGAGTCCATTTATTGTTGCTTGTATTTATATGTTTTAGGGATAACAATTTAGGGGGCTCATCTCTGTGGAAGATTAATTCTCCCTCTCTCAACTGTCTTTAATTCCCTGTAGCTGTTCTTTTAGGGGGTTGCAGCTTTGTGAGATTTTCCCCATTCATGTTGCCATGTCAGCTGGTGTTGCCATTGATTAAGATATCAGGACAGAGTAGGGACTGGTTCTCTGAAATGTGTACCCTTCCAACCAGGACCTTCGAAGTTCATTTGAGAGACCTTTTTATAAGTGGTATATTATACTCTGTTTTTCCTACTTAGGTACAGAAGAATCTGGTTTCGGTTTTAATTCTCTGCCTGGTGCTTGTTATATAGGATTTTAAATTCACCTGCAGTGATATTTATCAATCCTTTCCCACTTTCCTTTTTTATTTGTTGTGTCTTCCTTAAAAACATCTTCATATTCCAAGGACTTATACACTGTTGATTCACTTTCCTTATAAAAGTTTCTAAGATTTGGCTCTAATTCTTTATAGAAAACAACTTCTATAAGTATGAATATATCTCCATGCTTTTCATCCTAATTATACCATAAGTCAACTTTGTGACTCCTAGTGTCTGTGAAGTCTTCTGTGGTGTGGTTTTTAAATGTTTAATAGCACTTACATATATTCTCCTTCAAAGTTTGAAAATTGGAGAAGTTTAAATATTATCATGAATGTCAAATCGAGTAACAAAATCCAATTTTCCAAATTGAAAATATGTCCTGTTCCCCAGTGGCTTCCTTTAAAACAGTAGTTTGCAGGGTCAGACTTTCCACCTGCTCTCCCTGTATCTGTCCCACGATCCTTATATGGTTCACTCTGCCTGTGCCATGGCCTTCTCTGTGGAAGCGGGGTATTAGCCTGACTCACAGAATGTGGTATGACAGAGTTGACAGATGGGCCATGCTTGCAGTTGAGCCTGCACATAGGACCATATACCAGATGTGTGCTGTTCATCTTATTCTTGTTACAAATGATGCTCTTAAAATAATAACATCCTGACTACCTTTCAGGTTTCCTTTATATATTTCTTCAGGATTGTGTCCATAGTTTCTGATTCCCTAAATTTGTGATTAAAAAATAATAATGTGAGAATTTTGCCTAAGAAGGATTCATGAGACCATCATTTGTTAATTTCCCCGTTGTATTTAGGTGACTTCTGGATACAAAGCCAAGACGATTGTTACTGCACTGCCCGGGTCATTTCTGGACCCTCTGTTATCCCCATCCCTCATGGAAGATTATGAGCTGCGGCAGTTAGTCTTGGAAGTAATGCACAACCTCATGGATCGCCATGACAATAGGGCAAAGCTCCGCGGCATCAGGTGATTCGCTGTGCTGCGTGAGAACTTTCCGTTTTCTCCAACAGTGCGTTGACATCTGTGGGTGTGTGTGGGGAGGGGGGCGGGGGGTTGTTTGATTGGTGTCAAATGACTTATTAATATGTTTTAAAATAATGTGTTGGAGTCATTCAATCTGCTCTGCAGAGTGCTAATCTAGTAATTACTATTTACATTGATTAAAAACTGTTTTGCTTTAAGCACTATGAAGCACTATGAAGGAAGATGATATAATTCTTAGTTAAGCATGGTAATCCAGTAATGCCATTTCATATAAACATTTCAAATGTAAATGTAGATGTGAGTGTCACCTTTCAAACTCCTGAGTTCAAATATAATCCTACACGAAATACAAGATATTATAGCCAAATGTGGTATTCATTAAAAATTATTGTTATATTGTTTCTAGAATAATACCAGATGTGGCTGACTTGAAGATAAAAAGAGAAAAAATTTGTAGACAGGATACAAGCTTCATGAAAAAGGTAAGGTCATTGTTTAAAGGTGTCTGAAATGTAACTTGTAGCCCTTTAAATTGTCAGATGGTTTTATATTGATCTGTAGGCTTAAAATGAAGCCATAGAATTTGTAGTGAAAGACTTCTCACTGCCAACTTCTGCCTGCCTTATATGACCACAGCCCCAACTGTGACTTCTAGAACCTGTGTTAAGATGTAGGCTCTTGAGGGGATATGAGTATCCTCATAATTCCTGCCCTGCCATCCTTGTGAACCAAATATGCATATACTGGTTTTACTTTAGCAGCTCTTGTATAGACCGCTTCAATTCATCCACTGCCTAGTGAATGAATAGCTGTACTAGTGTTTGCTGCCTGTTAGGCATTGTTCTGTATATTGTTTAGGAAATGAGTTAGGCATGATGTCTGCTTTAACACATGGGTGAGTTTAGGGAACTGTGGTGTCTTGTAAATTGATCAAGCTTCTTGTGTAGTTTATAAGTCATCCAAAGCTTGAGCAGGACATTTGGTTCTATCACCATCTTTATTGTCACTGTCTCTGTCATTATGTTGATGTCATGCTTCAAATTAGCATTAATTAATTAATTAGATTCCTTCAATAAAGTTAATTCTTTTGAGTTCATCTTTATTGTATATTCACCAGAAACAGGGAAATAAGATTTTATTCCTTCTATTTCTTGGTTTTAAGTATTTCTCAGTATTACTCATTTATCAAATTTGTCTCAAATAGCTAAGGAATTTTTAACCATGAGTGAATTTTGAAAACTCAATTGATAATTTGGAGAGTTATGTGTATGTATGTGTGTACACACACACACACACACACACACACACACACACACACATATGATGGCCATGAATACACTGAAACTGGATTCATTTTTTTGTTGTTGTTTCAACAGTAGTAGAAGTAATATTTCTTTGCAGTTGATTTTGCTAGACTTGAGGTTCTGTGAGTGATAGACTATTGCACCATTCCTGGTCCGCTATCTTGAAGATGTTCTCTCAAACTTGTACTTTGATTAAAAGTTTTAAATGACTTACCTGGTACACCTTTTTTTTAATTTAAGTATTTGATGCAGGAGTGCTGTATTTATCATTTCCACCCCTCCCTTTCCTGCTCCAGCTCCTATTGTTCCCTCCTCTTCCTTGCAAGTTCATGACTTCTTTAATTATTACTACCACATGCACATGAGTACATAGAAATACAACCTGCTGAGTTCTTTAGTGTAAACCATTCTTAGTTGTTTCTAATTTAGAAATAATCTGTTCACATCTTTTCTTCTTTGAAATTAATTTCAATAATTTGCCACACTTTTTATTTACCTTTCCATTTATTTTGTTTGGCTTTCATGTGATACCTTAACTAACAATTTACAGAAATTTCTACAAAAATGTAAAGAACAAAACTGTGTCCTATATCCCTGTGCAGAAGAAAAGCAGATTCATCAGCATGGACAATGCTTACCTCCAGCATTGTGTCAGGCATTTGTGCCTCATGGTATACTTAGTCTAGGACAATCCAGCCCAGGATCCTAGGAGCATCCTAGATACTGAAACTAATTTTCAGTCAGCAAAGCCTTAGCCCTTAAACTTGGCAGCATCTTTTCATCTCCCATTCCTCCTGAGCCCTATATAGAGAACAGCTGCTCCCATTCAGTGTCCCACCACAGTCCAGCCCACAGTTCCTCACCTTGCAAAAGTGCTCATGTTAATTTAGGAAAAAAACTACTGTTTATTATGAAATGTACATGCATATGCGTTGTTACTTTACCTATTTTAAAGTGAACAATAGTATAACCAAAAGTACCCTGTGCGCCTTATTTTTCTAAGTCAATACTCTTTTTTTAGAGGAAATTATTGTTTGGAATTTATATAATATTATTTAGTTTTGTTAGTTTTTGTATGTTGAATGAAAAGAGCCATAAATCATATGTTCTTTTATATTCTTTTTTTCAATTTAGTGGTGTTTTGGTAAAATTCATCATATATATATTGTTGATATTATGTGTGTGTTGTAAGATAATGCAAGTTATTTGTTGGCAGACTTTTGAGCTGGTTCCTGTTGGGATGCCATTAAATAATGCTGCTGTAACCATGCTTGCATGTGCATTATGCTGTGCAATGTCCATTTCTCCGTGGCAGCCCCTATCAGGGATTCCTGTGTAATACCTTTAAATGATGCAAATGCACTAGAGAACACCAATTTACTTTGTGTAATTATTGCTCTTGTTTAGACTACATTGTTAACATAGAGAAGTATTGCTTTCTGTATCTTTCAGAATGGACAACAGCTATATAGACACATATATCTGGGCTGCAAAGAGGAAGACAATGTTCAGAAAAACTATGAGCTCCTTTATACATCTCTGGCTCTTATAACTATTGAACTAGCCAATGAAGAGGTGGTTATTGACCTCATTCGACTGGCCATTGCTTTACAGGTATGCTTTTATAACTGTCCACTGAAGAAAAATTTCTTTTTAGTGAAGCAAATATCACTTATAGAGACGTATGATTATTCAAGAACATGAATTTTGGTTAGCAAGGTTTTTGATTATATATTCAATTATAGTGAGCAACTGTGTGCTGAAAATCATTCAAGACCTTTCAGCACATGATGAAAAAGTCGTTATACTTCCAGTCTAGTGGATAGGGTGGTCATTAAATAATTATTATACATGTAGCATTGTTTAGTTGGAGTTGAGTGTGCACACACACACACACACACACACACACACGTGTTTTTGTCAGCTATCCAAACTATCTTCCGTTTTCCAGTATATTCGTGGAGAATATGCTGACGGAGTGTGAGAACTTGATCTTTCAAATGTGTTTATTTTCTACTGAAGGACAGCGCAATTATCAATGAAGATAACCTGTCAATGTTTCATCGTTGTGGAATGATGGCACTGGTTGCAGCATATCTCAACTTTGTGAGTCAGATGATAGCCGTTCCAGCATTCTGTCAGCATGTTAGCAAGGTGAGAGACTTAGAAAAGTTCTTAAACCTGAGTTTTGTGTAAAACCAGCTAATTTTTGAGTAGTCATTTTTTTCTAACTTTTATATATAAAATATTATTCTTTATATATAATTAAAATAATTCTGCAAAATAAAATTAAGATGATTCCTCAAAAATAATGAGGCTCTAAGTCAAAAGTACAGTTAATATTGTCTGTTTTAGTTGTTACACTTTTTAGGGTCATTGTTGAATAGTTTTCTTCTCTCCCATTGAGCCATTGTGAATCTTGTCATTTTAAGCTTTCTTCAGTTAAGTGTTATTTGTACAGTCTAAGGCAGAGCTGGAGTTGAATGATTAATGCACCATTTTTGATTTTTATCATCTTTCAGTGATGTTTAACTTTCTTCAGTGGTCATTCCACTTACTGACATGATTTCATATATATTTCAGAATCCGTAATTTAATGTGGCAGAAACATGCCACCATTGAAAGCCTTTGTCAGAGAACCTCATTTTTATGAGAACTTGAAGCACATCTTGTAAAATGTAGAATTTTGGGTGCATTCTTAAGAGCCAAACTCATTCATTCATTTACAGCTCATTTATGCATTTGAGGCATGGGTATTGTCTAAGTGGAATGGACTCTTTAAGAGTTACCTTCCCCAGGGCACTGGGCTCTGAGCAGCTACTGAGCACACAGTGGGGGAAGTAGCATGTGGAGGGATTCCAAAATCTGTTTTGAGAAAATATGTGCTCTGTTTCTTCATAGTGTGTTTGAGCAAATGTAACACATCATGTTTACTTACTTCAAATATTTTATTATTAGACATTTAATAACTGTTGAATCTTTAGTATCATGTGAAAACAAAAGGAACCTAGTTTGAATTCAAAGATAGACTTGTGGTGTTTCATATAAATGCTTAAAGGTTCTTTTTTTTTTTTTTTTGGTTTTGTTTGTAGTTACTTTGTAAATGTTCACTACAAGGTCTTAAGAAGCAAGATTTTTAACTTCAGTTTTGTTTTCTGTTGGCTTGATTTCAGGTGATTGAAACTCGAACTATGGAAGCCCCTTATTTTCTACCAGAGCATATTTTCAGAGATAAGTGCATGTATGTGGATTATTTATGTTTGAAGGGAAGGTTGGCTAGAGAGAGACTAGTTGATAATGATTACAAAGGAGTAACTGTTGTTCTAGGTTTATTATTATCATAATTGTGTCATTTCTGTCATTTAATTCATATAACCTTTTCCCATACAGAGTAAAGTACTTTCACTCTATAGTTATAGACAGGCATACATTCCTAAAAATACAAAGTTTATCTCCCTTTTTAGAATGTCATAATATATTTCTTAATTATGGCATTGTTTTGCTGTGTGTTCTCATGTAAATGAACACTCCTGTAACAGTACAATTTTCTTGTTGAAAATTTTCAATAACATACTAACACAAAATTGTGGGTCAGAAACAAAAACAAATTCATTTGTTATACTGTCTTCCTGGCATTCCACGGGAAAAAGCACATTGATAACACTTGATTCACACTTTGGGCTCCAAGGGCAGGTGTCTCAGCATTGAAAGCACCAGCACACATAATAACCTCAATGGGAAGAGAGCAGGGCAACTCTTGTGACTGGGTGTGGGCTTTCTGTCACCATGCTGGTCCTGGGCTTTACAGTCACCCTTAGCTGTGTTTTCTCTCTCCTTACATTTTACTTAGTGTAAAAAATAAAAACTGGCTGGGCGGTGGTGGCGCACGCCTTTAATCCCAGCACTCGGGAGGCAGAGCCAGGTGGATCTCTGTGAGTTTGAGGCCAGCCTGGACTGCCAAGTGAGTTCCAGGAAAGGCGCAAAACTACACAGAGAAACCCTGTCTCAAAAAACCAAAAAAATAAAAATAAAAATAAAAAATAAAAATAAAAACTGAGTCTAGTGTCCTTCATCCTTTAATGTTCAATAATGTTCAGACATTAGCAGAGTGACAAGGCTAAGTTTACTTGTGAGGTATGACTGGGAAAAGAGTCCTAACAGCAGGGACTTGGTCACTTAAAACACGTGGACTTTTCTATCATCCCCAGGTAACTTGTACTTCTCTCTAAATGTTGAGACCTTTACTGTTCCAGTCCTTGCTGTTTTACTTACTTTTGCCTAGGAATCAATATTGAATGATTGTTATTTTTTTATCAACTTGACAGGCTTCCAAAATCTTTAGAGAAGCATGACAAAAGTTTATATTTTCTGACCAACAAGATTGCAGAGTCTCTGGGGGGAAGCGGATACAGTGTGGAGAGGCTCTCAGTTCCTTATGTGCCACAGGTGACAGGTATGTTCAGTAAACTTCCTGCCATGCAATGGGGAGTGAAGATTAGTTTTGTAGGTATACTACTATACCATGGTTTACTTTTTAAAGGTTACTTTTAATTGTATGTGTATAAGTGTTTTGCCTACATGTGTACCATGTTTATATAATGCTCATGCTGGCCAGAAGAAGGCTTTGGAACCTCTGGAACATTTGGAACTAGAGTTATATATGGTTGTGAGCCACCATGTGGGTGCTGGGAACTGAGCTCAGGTCCTCTGCAGAGCGGTTAGTGCTTTTAACCAGGAGTCATCTCTCCAGCCCCTCAGTTGTTTTGGTTTTGTTTGTTTGTTTTATCTTTTATCTCTTTTTAAAGCTATTTTAAGTTCTTTCTACTTTTTAATATTGCTTTAGAAACCTTTCTCTAAAGATGTAGATAGGAAATAGGACTTACTGATAGGAATTTACCATAGGGAAATCAAGTGGTTGGGTTTTGTTTTGTTTTGTGTTTTTTGGGGATTTTTCGAGACAGGGTTTCTCTGTGTAGCTTTAGAGCCTGTTCTGGATCTCGCTCTGTACATCAGGCTGGCCTCGAACTCACAGAGATCCACCTGCCTCTGCCTCCCAAGTGCTGGGATTAAAGATGTGCACCACCACCGCCCGGTGGGTTTACTGTTATTTTAATCTATTACTCGTTCATATGTTTTATACTTCAGTATTTCTTAAAGAAGCAAAATGAAGTCTTTTATCATGAAACAGTACTGTTGCACCATTGTCATTTGAAAGACTGCAGGCCATTTCTGAAAAGAAACCTGCCCAATTTTTATGTGTATTTTTTCTTTTTTTAAAAATAATGCCAGTGTATTTGAAGACAAATTACATATCTTGCACTTAAGTTTTGTTCTAAAAATTAAAATCAGTTTCTTGTACTCTCATATTCAGTTAATGTATAAATGAATATTACATTGGTGGAAGAAGTAGTTTCCTTTTAAGATATATAAAAAGAACTTTGATTCCAGTCAGATAATTTTATGTATTAGTTACCAAAAGTAGTATAATCTTTATATACAGCTGTTACCAGTCTGAAGCTAACCTGGGCTACATAGCAGGCTTTGGCCAGCCTAGGCTACATAGTAAGAACTTTTTCTTTAAATAAAAATGAAACAAAACAACAACAAAGCAAAAAAAATTAAACCATGTTAGAACTCTAATTTAAGTTTTGTTTTTTTGGAGGGAGGGGTAAGCATTTAAAATATTAAATAATTTTACTTTGGCTTTAGCTGTCCTTCCTTCAGGCCCAGAGTCTCATAAACCCAGGCAGAAATGCAAAGGTAACTCCCCTGGCAGAGCCTGCCCTGTCCAAAGCCTGCCTTTCCCATAGGAAAACCACTCCCTGGATGCATTGTTTAGAAACAGAACTGTGGGCTGTGTTGACGTGCCTGTTGTTAGCTGTTACTTTGCTCTGTGATCCTCTCCACATGTACTTTATTCCTCTTTCCTGCTCCCTGTTGCTGTAAGTGTAGTTTTCAAGGAGAGTTCTGGGACTTATTTTCACATGTGACTTTTGCTCTTTTTAGTTTCTTCTCCCTCAGACAAGCTACATCCTCTTCCTCAGTGTCTCTTTATCACAAGCTAAGAGACTCCTGAATATTTCCGGGCATAATCATTATGCCTGGGTAGAAATTCCTAAGTACAAATAGACTTTTTTGATTTATAAAGACTGATGTTTTTAAATTAGTTAGTGTGTGGACCTTCTCTCATGGAGGAGTCCTAAGAATGATATTTTATGGAATACTTGGTTATACTCAATTATTACTTTTTTTTCCTGTGTAATAGCTGTCTACTGTTGATTTTGAAAATTATGGGCAGTTCAGAGCAATAAAACAAAAGTAAAAGCAAATATATTTTAGTGTGTTGAATAGCATGCACCACCCACCACCACTATAATATTAGCTCCATTTATCATATTTTGTGCCTTGCATTGAGAACAGCACTGTATTCATATTCCTACTTAATCCTTACACTAGCTTGGTGAAGAACATAGCATTTTCTTTTTCACACATGAGGATAGTGAGGTTGATAGTAAGTAATTCAATTAAATGGCACATAAATTTAGCTGTCACTGTGCTCTTTTAAATGCTTAATAATTTATTTGAGTTCACAGTTTTTAATGAGATCAAAGATTTTGCATGCATTCAGAATGGTCCTCGTCAGCACTGAACAATAATCACCATCTTTCATTTGAGGCTTATGACTATGAGACCAACCCATGCACCACTCTAAGGCCTGCCTGACAATAAGGGATATAGCTTAGTGGTAGAGCATTTGACTGCAAAATGATAGAGATTGCATTTTTGTTTCCCCTTTTCTTGGGAGAATGGAAATACTAAGACATTAGCAGAAGGCCAGGTGTGGTGGCATATGCCAGTAATCCCAGCACCCAGAAGGCTGCGGTAGGATTACTAGTTTGGAGTGCTTCTTAACTGATCAGGCCTACTTATGTTAGGCATTGAGGGAGGTGATAATGGCAAAGTGTTAAGGTGTGGGCACTGTCTTCAAGGATTACACTCTCATGGCAAAGCCAGATGAACAGTGGAACAGCTAGTTCTAGAGAAAGAATGGTGATCTGCCTGAAATTGCTCACCACTGGTGTCTGAGCAAGTATTAGCTGAGCGTGTATTGCATTTTTCTTTTTAGTCAAATTAGAATTTGAATGACTAGTGAATACACCAGTGTGCACTAAATACTGCTATATGGTGACTCGACAGTGCTTTATCTGGAGTCGTTAGAGGTCACTGTCCCATGTAGTAATTAGTGAGTAGCTCTAGTGTTCCAGCTCTGCAAACAGAAGCCAAAGCAAGCAAGGGAGGCAGAGGTTCTGATTTACATAAAGCAAGGTTTCAGTATTTCCTCCTTAAGTGTGGTTTCTCCTGAGCCACAAAGCACAGGTGGTTGAACAACTTTGCTAATACTATTCTAGCTGTATAGGACAGAAGTTTGGTTCATTGTATAATTTGGTTCTAACATGACACCCAGTGGGGCAATTGTAGTATTTCTTAAAGGAGATGATTAGGAAGTAGAATGAAATCACACTGCATGCTGAATGAATTCCAAAGGGAGTATTGCTAAATTCTGAAGTCACTCTATGCTTACTGGTACTCTAAACAAAGGCTTCCCTGGTGGTACTGCTTATAAAGGTGTGTCTTGACATTGCTGTCATTGGGTAATTAGGCAGTCAACCTGATGTGTGCAGCCTCTTCCATGTCTCTCTCTCATGCATACATCATAATTTGTGCAGTGACACGGAAATCTCAGGGAGCTGTGCACTAGTCAGTAAGCTGTACAGCTGTTTATAAGTCATAGCTAGGACAGAAAGTTATTTACTTCAGAAACAGCTCCACTAGCAGGGAAAGAGGAGCGGTGCATTAGGAAGACACATTAGAAGGTTATCGCTGGTAAGAGTCTAGGTAGGTGAGAAAGATGAAGATTTCTGTAGTGATGAATTAGAAGTTGGAGATACTAACTGGCATTCAGAAGAGAAGCGATGGTCCTGACTCCTGGTCAGCCTCACTGGTATCTGTAGAGTGCCTCCTGGGGTGCCTGCTACAGCCCAGAGTGTTAGTGGTCAAGTAGATCCCTTATGTCAATGAGAGTAGGACAGGAACCAATTTGGTTATTGTTACCACTTGTAAATGGTCATCTGCACCACAGAAGAAACATTGTGAGCTATGCTTTCCAAACCCTCCCCCTCATATAGTTCTGAGTGAGAGAAGTCAATGAAAAGTACACACATGGTTCTGACACTCAGAGAGAGGGACTGTTTCCATCAGAACTGAGGCATACACATGGGTAGGCAGCTGTTTCATAGTGGTTTCTTGAGAATGAGCCCTTCCAAAGAGCTCCAGCATGACAGTGCATGATAGCGGTCCTGACATTCCAGCAGGGGTTGAATAAGCCTCTGATTCTGTGCATTGGGATGCACAGTGCACTTTCCCTTTTCCTTATATAACCATGGTTATTAGCTGTTCTCGAATCCTGTACTTTCTATCAGTGCTTGAAAGAAGCATACAGAAGGCCTATAGTTATGTGAAAAACTTTCAACCTTATACCTATAATCATAATAAATAACATCAGACTCAGATGCCATCTTATCACCTCTTAGGTTTGCTGCTACCACAAAAGTAAAAGATGACAAGGGTCAAGAGTACCCAGAAAGGAGCCTTACACATTGATGGCTCGAATAATTTGTGATACTGTAAATTATTATGGCCATGTTGGAAAACATGATTGAGATTTTTTTTTTACTGAAATACTAAAAATATAACTACCATATGGTCCCTTAATCTCACTTGTGAGCACACCCAGAGTAATTCAATCAGTGTTTGAGATGTCTGCATACCATGTTCCCTTCAGCATTCGGTATTCACAAAGTCAGAATAGAAACGTACAGAAACAGCTGAGGTGCCATCAGCCTGACAGTGATGTACATATACAGTATAGTGCTATTCTGAAAAACAAGCAGTTTTCACATCTGTATCAACATGAGTGAATCTAGAGGACATTGGGGGGCATAACAAATACCATATGACCACCTCCAGTCACATAGGAAGACTTAAATTCTGATGTTTTACTGCACAACATGGTGACCATTGTTAGTTATTGTGTATATTTCAAATTAGCTAAAAGAGGACTTAAGGCTAGCGAGATGGCTTAGCAGACAATTGCACTTACTGTCAAGCCTGATGCTCTGAGATGGATATCCAGAGTGTACATGATAGAATGACAGAACTAGTTCCTCTAAGTTGTACTCTGACCTCCATATGTGCACCAAAGTACAGGTGTTGGCATACAGGCGCGCACGCACACACACACACACACACACACACACACACACACACACACACACACAAAATACAAAACAATTGTAAAATAAATTGGAGGATTCTAAATGTTCTTACTACAAAGAGATTGTATGTGTTTAAGTGTGGATGTGCTGATTAACCTTTAATCATTCCAAATTATATGTAGTTCCAACATTGTACTGCACCCTAGGAAAGAACAAAAGCAATTACTTTGCAATTTAAGTAAAATAGGTTGAAAGTTGAGAACACGCTGCTTTAAATGTTTAGAAAGAGCATAACCCCCAAACCCACCTTTCTACATTTTCTTGCAATCTAAAATAGTTATATGACTAAAATGCAGTATAACATTTCTGACTAACAAATAATAGAAGAAAATAATTTTCATTTCAGATGAAGATCGTCTTTCTAGGAGAAAAAGTATTGTGGATACTGTATCTATTCAGGTGGACATTTTACCCAACATTGTGCCTTCTGATGATGTGGTAAGTTGCTGGAAGTTTATGATAGAGAACTGTCTTAATGTAGTCATTATTTAGAAGAAAAATTTTCCTCCACACCTTAAATGGGAAAAATTACAAATCTAAATTATCCCCAAGTCAGCTAAATTGTTAGTAGAAATTATTGTATTTTAATTTTTGTGAACTCATTTCAACTGTCTGTCAAGATGCATAAAATTAATATATTACATTTTTGCACTGGAGTTCTGTATGACAGAAAGAGCTATAAAACAGAAGCAAAGCTGTTTTGTTTTACTTTAAGTATGATATGTTATGCATGATCTCTTAAGTTCTCTAAGTCCTTTTTATTTTTAAAAAATTATGAAGTATAAAGTATAAAAGCAGATGGATTTCTACACCTCCGTGAGGCCAAATCCTCACCTCAAAAGTTCCTGTGTAAGGAAAAATTGTTTGTCATTTTGGATATTAGCTATTATGAATATGACTTAAGCCATCTGAGTGAACTGCTCAAGGACTGTGGCTGCTTGCACTGTCATGCCTTTGATGCTTTCCTCCTGCTTCAGGAGAGGGAGAGCACAGGAGAGTACTCTGCGGAGTCATAGAAAGAAAAACCAGCCAGTCCTCTCGGCACTGGATTGACACAAAGAATTTTTGACAGCCAACGAAAAGTGACAAATGCTAGCCTCCCAACTTAGCTTCCTCTTCATGATTTATACATTGTTTTCCTGCCCAGCTATTTCATTATTTCTCATTGATACAATATAAATAATTAAAGAAATATCCAAACAAGAAAGTAGGAAACTGAGTTGTCTGAATTCATGCTTTCACTCCCTTAGCTTCTAACCTCTGTCAGTCAGGGAATAAACAACTTAGATCTTCTTTGCTATTCAAGTCTCTATTATACAGAATTCTTTGGTCTTATCAGTCACTTGTTAGTGGAGCTCAAGAGCATTGAAGTGGGCTTGGGAGATAGCTTAGTGGGTAAAGTTCTTTTACAAGCAGGAGGACATACCTTCTGGATCCCCAGCACCCACACGAAAAGCCAGGTGCTGAGATGGGGAGGTCCTGGAGGCTCACTTTCCAGTCAGCCTAGCCCAAATGGCGAACTTGAAGTTCAGTGAGGAAACCTTGTCTCAAACAAGAAAGTGGAACAGAGGATACAAGGCTGAGTGGATAAAGCACTTGCCAGGTACACACGAAGACCAGAGTTGGGTTCTCTGGTACCTCATAAAAGCCAGTAGACGTGGCATCCACCTGTGATTCCAGCATTCAGAAGTCAGGGACGAATTCTCTAGGACAAGCTAGCTAACTGGAAGTGGTGAAATCAGGGTTCACCAAGAGACCCTGTCTCATACATAATGAAAGTGATCAAGGAAGATACTTGACATCAACTTTGGGCTTCCACGCCTGCACACAAAGTGGCCCTACACACATAAGGGATTCTGCATACACGTGCACACACAAACATGCAGAAGAAAAAGGTTCAGATGGGAACCTGACTGGGACAGTGAGGGAGTGAAGAGAAGATAGATGATGTGTGATTTACAGGAAAGCTGGGATTGAGTAGGCTGTGTTTGCACTGATGGAGCAGTACCAGTACCAACTAAGCAATAACCCAGAACCTCAGCCATTAGCTAGGGGAGCAGTCTCAGGGTGTGGTCATCTAGAAGGAAGAACTTCAGTTGCTAGGTTTTTTTGCACACACTGCCAGTTTCCTGAGACTGACCCAAGGAAGGCCAATTCCCAGGGGTCTGAGGCATTGGTCTTTGTTGGTAGTACACCTTCACTTAGGACTTCGTCCATTCCTTACATATTCACATAAGGCTTCCTCTGCTCCTACAGGTAGGTAGAGGAGCAATTGAGGAAGACATCCCAATATCAACTTTCGGCCTCAGCATGCTTGCACTCTCCATCCAAGTGCACACATACATGTGTATGCACACAGAATACTTGAAGAGGTTAAAACTCTCCCCCCAAGTCCACCTCATTTTTCAAAGCCACTTTAATATATATATTTCTTATTTGTAAAGAGTATCTTGCTTACTCTTTCAATGAGTGTGAATTTACTCTTGTTACTCTTTCAAGGAAATAAATTTGCTTAGAGCCTTGGCTTCTAGACTTAATTTTAATCAGGAATACAGTATGCTTTAATGGTTGTGTTTTTATATCTCTTCTTATTTTTTGTTTTAAAATTAAATGTGTACACTTGAGACTGTTGTAAAGAATCAGTCTGTTATAAAATAAGCTGAAAAATATTTACTTGAAGACACTGTAGGGGGAAGATTCTCTGAATATTACATTAAAAGTACATTAATGCATTAGCTTTTCAAAGACAGTGTGCTGAAGGTCCTCAGTCACATACATCACACACTGGATGTTTGATAAGTACAATTTAGTATCATATTTACTTGAGCACACTTGCGTTTCAAACTCAGGGGAATATGCTTTTTTGTATATTAGTTGTTCAAATGCCAAAAGACAGAACAGAATTGCCTTATAGGCAAAACTAAGTAGTTTATAGCAAGGGCAGGAGAAATTCATACAGTTAGCTATTTTCCAGTTACTGGTAAATATTTATTTCAACATTAATCAGTAAAAGTTAATATAACAAGAATACTGGTGTTTTAACTTTTCCCATGTTCTTTGTGCTGTACTATGTATAGTTTTTTGGTTGCTTCTTTCAATCTGAAGCTATTTAGCCCAGTCTGAGAACAGTGAGTTTTGTTTACGTCATAAAAGTGCTAGTGCTAGATTGCTCATAGGTGCAAATGACTAGCCAGAACCTAATCTTGTATGTCTGCTCCAAATATCTAGAATGCAACTGAAGATTCCAAAGTTTAATCTGACTGCAACTAGAAATGTGACCCTCGGTAGCAAAGCTGAGGTAGCGGAACTCTTGCTGCTTGACTTCCAGCTAAAGCCTTTGTTAAGAGACGCTAAGGTGCAGAACACGCAGTGTTGCTTTCTTTAGTCTTGCTGCCTTAGACTTAGCAAAAGACGCTCCTGAGCTAAAATTAGGGATGACCGAAGTGCCAGGCAAGTACTCATGTATCGTATCATTGCTTAACTTTTATTCAGAGATACTATAGTAACCATTTATTACTCTTTATGGAAATGTTTTGGTACCTTATAAAGTACCACTGCCCATTTTTTTAATCACAAAGTACTAACTTTTAAAAATCATAAAACATTTAATTTTATAGTTTTGTACATATTTCAAAGCAAGAGATCTGAGAGCACCAAGGTAAAGGGTATTTATAGGAAGTAAAAAACTGGTGGTTGTGCCTTAGAAAACCCAGCATATGCTTGTTTTAGGGTGAATACTTCTCAATATAGTAATTCCTTGAAAGCTTCATTTATTTTTGTGTGTGTGAATGCTTTGCCTACATGTATGCCTGGTGCCAGAGGAGGCGAGAAGAGGGTGTTAGATCCCTTAGAACAAGAGTTAAGGACAGATGTGAGCCACCATGTAGGTGCTGGGATTCTAACTCTGGTCCTCTGCAAGAGCAGCAAATGCTCTTAACCACTAAGCCATCTCTGCAGCCCATTCTTCTAACCATTTAAAATCTTAGGTTATTTCATGCTTGATTTATACCCTGCCTGTAGTACTAAAATTATAAAGGCTCTTTAATGGTTAATTCTTATATACCATATAACTAAAAAAATGTAATCAGCCTTGATTGCTTCAAAGCGTCTTCCCCTTACCAAGCACAGATCATTCACTGGGTGTCATGTGGCCCATCAGACCCTGGAGGCCGTGCCTTATCCAAGGGTGTGGAGGTGCTGCCTACTCTGCTGGGCTAATGGCCATCCATGTGCAGTCAGGAAGCCACTGCAGTAGGCTATTGTTATGGCCAGGGAAGAAGTGCGGATCATCTGCTGTTTGGAATATAATCTCAGATCAAGCCAAACAAAAGAAGGAAAAAAAATAATTGTGAAAATGTTTAGGTTACTTGTCTGTTGATAAGAATATTAATTCTATTCACTTTTCTTGACTCTTTGTTCTCCTTACACTCCCTTTAGGTTAGCAACACTGAAGAAATAACCTTTGAAGCACTGAAGAAAGCAATTGGTAAGCTGGGGAGCACTTTTTAGCTCTCCTAAAATCTCATTTCCGCCTTGGTACTCTTTCAGATGACAGGATAAGCAGATCCAACATGAAAAGAAAGAAAAGGAAAAATATTATTGGTCTCTATATAAATGGATCCTTTGTTTAAAAATGTTGTTTAAGCTTTTTAAATTGTCTCACATGTATGAACACATAAGCAAACACAGTGGTATAAACAAGGTAGGCATTTGTTCTTTCCTATCTAACAAACTTTGTCCAGACCATCATGGCCTTTATAATATAAAGTTTCCCTTTATATTGTAAGACTCAGACCCATTGGGTCTTAACAACCCAGCTGTATTTTAGTTTTCTATTCACTGGGATCAAGATGCACTTTAACAAATATTTAGTGCCTCTGTATGTACAAGGGCAGCATAGTTAGACATAAAAGAATTATTCAGAAAAGCCCTGGTAGCCCTTTGATTTCTGGTAAGTTACTGTTCTCACCTGTATATGTCAGTATGTGTGTGTGTGCACATGTGTGTTTGTAGCTTTATGCATGTGTATATCTTTATGTGTGTTTGTTGTATATGTATTACTTAGTAAGAGTTGGGAATTTTATGAAAGTAGGCATTGTGTTTCAGAGCTTTAACTCTTAGATTTAGAGTTTTTTTTTTTTCCAAATATTTGTGTTATCTAGTATTAAATGGAACATTTAAGGAATGTTAATGTATTTTGCTTTTTTCACTATAAAAGTAGCTCTTTAGTCACTCTGATGTTAGGGATTATAGATCATTGGCCCCCGTAGTCTTTGACATATTTTATGACACTCTTTCTTTAACTGGCTCTTATAGATACCAATGGAATGGAAGAACAGGAAAAGGAAAAGAGACGTCTTGTGATAGAGAAGTTCCAGAAAGCACCTTTTGAAGAAATAGCAGCACAATGTGAATCCAAAGTGAGTGCGTTGGTGGACAGTGGGTGGGGAATTGCTCTTTGGAGCTCACTTTGGTAGGACGCAGGCTTTAGGCATATCATGGCTCCAGCCTCTGAAGGCAGAACTATTAAACTTAAAGAATTTCTTTATGTGATATTGATGGACATTGCAGATCTTAATCTGGGTAAATGACAGTCATTGCTTTCTGTTCTGTTCTGATTTGTTTTGTTTCCAATGGTTCTTGGGGATTTTGCTCTGGGTATTTTTTTGTGTTTCAACTTGTGGCTGTAGAACTTGAAAGGGGTGGGTGTGGGGAGAAGGCCTATATTAAATTCCAATAGATATTGCAAATTAGAGCATTAAAACCGTCTGTTTATCAGCCTCATAGTTACAGTTGTGCTTTGTCTGCTGGGTGGCTGGAAAACAAGAAATCTTTAACATTCTTTTTTTCTACTTTGCAGGCAAATTTGCTTCATGATAGACTTGCTCAAATATTGGAGCTCACCATACGGTAAGGGTTTTGTTAGCACAGTAGTAACACAGAAACCAGTAGAAGCTGTGCGTGGCTGTGCATGCTTAATAACTGCTTTGCACTGAGTATGAATAAGATCTTACTGGCAACCCTTTGTGCCAGTTCTCGCTCTGTTTACAGGGGGAGTGTGAACAATTGTCCAGTTATCTCATTGTGTTTCTAGCTTTCTCTTAGACTATCTTTTTCTTCATGATGGTCTCTAAGAACATCTGAGTGATTCGGAGTTTTAATGTTACGTTTAACTAGGAAATCATTCATATTTAGCTATTTTTCACACACTCCATCTGTAGTTTAATATGCTCCATCCAGAGCAGTAACACTGCTACCAGTGTAGATGCATGATTTTGATCATTCGCTTTCCTATGTCCATTCAAGTTATTATGATAATTATATTCCAGAGTATACAGTATCTCACTGCTGTTGGTCATTCTGAGTCTGCCTCTCCTTAAGTAATTCAGCCTGAGAAGAAAGAAAGGCTCTCTCTAGGCCCTCTGCACAGGAGGAGCTGCCACAAGGTCTCACATTGACATTGTGAGTGGAAATTGTCCCAATAGAGGACACACAGAGCCTTGCTTCTGGAATTTTATTTTCTACATCAGCGAAATATTTTATCTTTTAATTTGACTAAATAAGTCTTTTTTTTTTTTCTTTTCAAGTTTGTATCTCATGATTGGAAGAGACTGGTAAACATTCTGGTCCACTTGCCTTGTTTTTATTCTACTTTGTCTTCTGCTTTCATATGGAAGACACTGTTATCAGTTTCACTTATTCTGGACATTTTCTCACTGCTTTACTGTTGCTAAGGAGAGAATTGTTCATCTATAAAAGTCCAGAAAAGAATTGGACTAAAATATAAAATGTATATAGACTTCCTTTTCAGAGAAAATTGCCAAGTATTAGTTAAAATTCCAGATCCCTGCTGTGACATGGCCTTAGGCTGTATACTTTCTGTCAGTTATTTCTGCTCTCAACCCTGAAAAGTAAGTACATGCTGTCTATTTCAGTGTCTGGGTGAAGATACCAGAGCCTAGAGAAGTAACATAACTTGCTGAAGGTCTTGTACTTAGAGACAGACCATTAAAACACAACCTGTGTTCTCAAGTAGAGTTGCTAGGGCTCACTGTGTTCCTGTGGGTCACATCGGCACGTGTATGGATTTAAAATTTTAAGAACAGCATTCTAGTTTTCACCTTCGTGTTACCGTGACTTCGTCTGGTATTGGCTTTGGCTTTGGCTGAACACTTGATGGTAGTTAATATTTAGCAACACTTGGAATATCCCAGACACTGTGCTGAGTGCACTGTTTCAGTAGTAATCCATCCACAGCTTCCTCTTTGGAAGAAGTTCTGGGACAGCTTGTGTGATCCTGAGCACTTAAGGCATGGTGCACTGTAGGTTTTCAGGTCTGTCTGCACATTTTCTCCTGTTTATCTGATCAGCCAGAGAAGAGAGTTTGTGCTCTACAAAAGTGAAGCCAATCCATCTTATACCTCAGTCCCTGTTCTTTTATTCACCATGGCTTGGGTACAGAAGAGAAAAAAGGAGAAATGCAAAGTAACTGTAAAATGAACGCAGCAGCAGACACAGCTAGTTACTGCAGTCTGTACACCAGGTATCAGAGATTACTGGAGGGTGCATGTGTTAGAGTAGAGACATACTTGCTCTCACCCTTGTTTCCTGCCTGTGTTTCCTGGGACCTCACTGTACTGTTCTTTATAATCTCATAATCATAAACTTTAACATTCTTATTCAAGTAGTAGAGCATAAAAGTTAAGAAAATACAAATGCAGATGAAATGTAGATTTAAATGGTGTCAGTAGCTTTAATGGCCACTGAGAAAGCACAAAAGAGGCTTCCTGATATGGCTACCAGCCAGCCTCCCTACTGCCACATGCTCATATCACACCCCATCACCAGCAGCTGTCTTTATCTCTCTCTGAAGTTTCCTCTTGCTTATTCTTTAACTTTTTTTTTTTTCCCCAGAGCTGAGGACCGAACCCAGGGCCTTGCACTTGCTAGGCAAGCGCTCTACCACTGAGCTAAATCCCCAACCCATTCTTTAACTTTTTTTTTTTTTTTTTTTTTTTAGTTTTTCAAGACAGGGTTTCTCTGTGTAGCTTTGCGCCTTTCCTGGAACTCACTTGTAGCCCAGGCTGGCCTCGAACTCACAGAGATCCACCTGGCTCTGCCTCCCAAGTGCTGGGATTAAAGGCGTGCGCCACCACCGCCCAGCCGTTCTTTAACTTTTGAATGATGAAAATATTTGTTGTCTTTATCATGCTGTGATTTACCTGTATATAAGTATGTCAATTTTTATCAAATAACACACTTATGATTTGTGCATTTCACTAAAAATGATCCATTAATAAAGCATAAAGAGGTGTTATAAATATTGGAACACTTGCAAGATTATTAATTTCTAGAATAGTATATCACAGAAGTATTAAAAACAGCTTCACAATGTAAATAGCAGTTCAGAATTAAAGATGATCATATGAAGCTAATACTTGTGCATATCATTAAGTAGTGAAAACATTCATAACCATAGAATCCTAACACAGACTATGAAATAACTAAGTCTGAGATATACTTATTATTTATATACAGAAAACTCATGCCTTGTTCTTTTTTAACATTTACTTCTTTTTGTATATGTATGGCATAGGGTGGGAGGTCAGTGTTGGTTCTCTTTCAAGTGTTGATCTCTCCTACCATGTAGGTTCCCAGGCTTGAACTCAGGTTGTCAGGCTTGGAGACAAGTACCTTTCCCAATGAGCGATTTTGCTAAGTGTCGTATCTTGTTTTTGAATAGTAAATTAATATCATAAAGACATCAGCTCTCTACAAATTAACCCATTATTTTAGTCAAAATCTTTGCAGAATGTAGTTATTAATTTACATTTAAAGAAAATGCTAAGGGCGTTCCGGAAGAATCCTTGTGCAAAAGGAAGTAGGAAAATGCACTAGGAGAATGAACAATCAAAGGTACTATCTACTCCAAGAAAGACATGATAGATCTTTACTTGGGTTTTTTGCTTTTGTTGTTTTGTTTTTGGCTGTTTTGAGACAGGGTCTCCCTGTAGGGTCTCGCTGTTGTTGCTCACAGAGAGCCATCTGCCTCTGCCTCCTGAGTGCTGGGATTAAAAGCATGCATCGTAAAGCCTGGCCTTGGCATTCTTAACAGTTTGAGTCTGTGTAGAATTATGTAGAATACAGGCAAATTGAGATAGGTAAGTATTTATGAGAAGGATAAGATTTTAGATTTTCAAGAACAGTGTTGAGTTATTCTTATGGAGGCCAAAGATGACATGGCAGTGAAGGCAGGAGGGACATTCCTCCTCCACTTCTGCTGAGAGAAAGGCAGTGTTTGTTTATAGGATAACAGACAGCAGATTCAGAGATGTGTGTGTGCGCGCATGTACGTGCATGCTTGAGTGTGATCTTTGTGAACTAAAGAGTTGAATATTAAATGATGGATTAGTAAAAAGCATTTACACTATGTGAGAAAAGATTGATTTCCTAAATTGGTGTGTCTGGGAAGGAATACAGTTGGTGGATTCATGAATTTATTTATTTAAAGAAGCCAAAATGAATGCCACAGAGATGTTTATCACTAACAGTAGCTGAAAAATTAAAAATACTAGTAAGAATGGATTCATTCTTGCCTTCCAGGTTAGCAAGGACTTCCTCTATTCCTTATGCCACTATAAATTTCCAGTATTGTCACAATCCATACTGAGAGAAAAATTGCGATTTTACTTAGAGTCAGAAACTCTTACTTATAAGTCTCTAGACCAAGGAGACTTACACACACACACACACACACGAACACACACACACACACACACGTACACACACGAACAAGGTCTGTTTTGGACTTAAAATAACCGTAATCCCTCTTTTGCCTATACAGTGTTATAGATGGCCAGCACCGCCACTGCATCAAGCCCTTTAATTAAGTAACCTTACTTTGCTGTTTGCAGGCAATGGTTGAATACTGTAAATGCACCTACTGATAGTGCCATGTTCTTCTTTTATAGCCCTCCTCCCAGTCCATCTGGAACACTGACCATTACTTCTGGGCATGCCCAATACCAGTCTGTCCCAGTCTATGAGATGAAGTTTCCAGATCTGTGTGTGTATTGACTGGCTCATGAAGACTACAGCATTTAAAAGAATGTTAAAGCCTGAAAAACAAGGCCAAGATGAGTTTTCAGGATTTGCATAATGCTTACTGACAAGTCCTGAAATGGAATGGGATTTATCTCTAACCAAACACTCGTCATGCTGTGTTAGAAGTTTAGGAACTCTGAATTAGAGTACTTCTAAAGGTAGACTTATGCCATGTTAATTTGTTTTGAGGTTCCTGTTAGCTTTTAAGATGTATTGCTTTCACATTATGCCGTTGTTAAATAGTATATTTTAAACTTTGCACAAACATGATTTTTAAAAAACAATTGAAAATGTATGAAGTGTCTGCTGATTTCTTAAGCATCTCTACAACTGCTTAGAAGTTGATTGCTTTTGTTTTCTTCAAAAGTAAATATATTCCTAATCCTAGGGTTGCAAGTTCTTTCATGCTTTCTGCTGATTTCTTAAGCATCTCTACAACTGCTTAGAAGTTGATTGCTTTTGTTTTCTTCAAAAGTAAATATATTCCTAATCCTAGGGTGGCAAATTCTTTCATGCTTTCTAAATCCATGCTTCAGATGGACTGTGTAGACATCTTTCAGTCCTCAGTAGTAACATGTGGCAGGCATTCCTACGGTATCAGCAATAGAAAAATCTACTAACCAGTATTCTCAGCTAGGTCCTCATCTGGAAACTGGTCAGGCTTTACAGGTCTTGTGATACTTGTGTTTTCTGCTTCAAGTTGAGCCCTTGAGCCCTAGAGCTCACTCTTGGGGCACCGAAAGATGCAGTGTTTTCCACATGTGATGTGTTAGTTTACAGACTGCGCTTGGAAACTATAGTTGTATTTTGCTGTGGTTCCATTAATTAAATGAAATATATATTTACTATATAAAAGAAAGACATTAAAAACAGCTACATGTTCACCTGTGCAGAGTCTATACATTTCAGTTTCTTTTAAATGAATGAATTTACATTTTTATATTGTGCATTGTTTTAAGTCTTCATAGTAAAAAATTTCCCCAGTGAACCTTTTAATTTGTAAGATTTGAACCAAAACTTGTGTGCATCTCTGTTGAAGATTAATTACATTCAAAACGGTTCATGTGTTCTTGTAAGGTCTGAGTGTGAGCTACCTTTATTCCAGCTGTGAGACTGCAAGGGACCAGTATGTGTTACACATGCTAGTGAACACCACCACATGGTGAAAATAAGTATTCTGCAATTAGAAAATTCTCTTAGCATAATTTTGTGAAATCATTTCGTATAATTCTTTTTCAAATTCAGTTTCTTTTTACATAAAACAGTATTCCTATCAAAAATTATAGCTCAAAAATAATTTGGTTTTAGTTTTGTTTTGTTTTTTAAATAAAATGAAAAACAGGATGTTTTAAATGTGTGTTTATGATTATTTGGGCACCACTCATACAGAAAGGAAGAAATAAGATAAGGAAATGAACATAGAATAGTCATGCCCAAAATTTTGAATATTTACAATGGAGTAAATCATCTTGGAGAAGGTCCATTATTTCAGACCTCTGACAGGATAGCCCAGGCTGCTAATAAGAGCAGACCCACCAGACCTTGTCCTCAAGAGGGACAGTGCAGCTGCCACCGGAAGACCAGTGGCCTGCCCCAGCTGTCACTGTAGCTTCTGCTCACACCAGGGAACGTGTGACCAGTTAATGGTAAGCTTCATGAATTTTTGTTTCCCTTTTTTCTTCTGCATTTTAAAAGAAGGATATTATTTTTTGACTGCATTTTAAAATATAAACAGGGGGACATGCAAAAACAATCATCATCCTCTTGGATGTCATTTTATAAATTAACACTGTGTGCTTTTGTATGGAAAAATATATAATTTAATAGTATAAGAAAAGATATATATTCACTTGCCTTCATGCAAAACACAAGCTTTGCTGTATAAAATTTTGCATTTCTTAGTGATTTAAAAAGGCATGCTTTGCATGTAAAGGAAAACCATTGCAATTGGTTTTTTATCATACCTTTCTCTTGGTTTTTGTAAACTGTAGGTTTGAGTTTTGTTACTCTTAAACCACAGTACACTTCTGGATGTATTAGGTCTAATAGACTGAACTGGTCATCTTGACAAGGGTTCCCAGGAAATGGATGTTTCTCTGTCTTACTCTTCCCGTTTGCAGGGATTGCCCTCGGGCAGGTGTGCAGGCTGTGCTGCAGCTTGTTCAGGTACTGATTCTTTAGACTTGCTGAAGTTCTACATTGATATATGTTGGCAGGTACTCATTTGATACTCAAAATTAAGTCGTGTATCATTCTCTGTGCTGTATACAGTTGGTTATATTCTTTTGTGTGACACTGAACAGTTAATTTAAATGTTCCTCTTATTCTTGTGATATCTGTGGCTGCTTATATAGTTTCACTGAACTTGACCTAATCTTTCATATTCTCTTTCATGTTCTCTTTCCTCCTCTTTCTCCTCTCTCTTACATCCACCCTCCTTTAGAACTCATAATTATCCTTTAGAGTAATACCGCCCTTTACCAGCAGTTTAACTCCCCTCTCCCTCAAACAGACCTCATTTGTCTCACTAATGCTGATATATGTATTGATGTAATAAAGTAAATTTTTTAAATGTAAAATTTCATTGTGCAATCAAATGTAAGCAATAAAACAAAAATTGCATCTTGTGGATAAGTGCATTTTTACTATAGCATTTCATATATAGAATTAAGCTTCAACATTGGACTTAGGAAAAGTCAAGTTGCTGGGTTGATTCTTCTCCACATATATGAGAACCATCAGAAGCATAGCTCATGAGCACGAAGAGAGCCTAGGTCAAGCCTACTGCAGCTTCACATAGTTACCATCTCCTTGTTAGCCTCGGTGACTTCTTCCCACTCCACCTCCTTGCTCTCTAAATTACACGAAGCCTTTCTTAACAAACACAGCTGTTCTCTAGTACTTTATGTCACCCTGGGCTTAGTCTACACCTGCAGAGCCATGTGCCATAGCAAGCTGTAGTTCACAGGCCTCTTGGATTAGCGATTGCGACACAGTGACGAGGAGCTTGAGTTCTGGTTCAAATCTAACCCAAGCTCCAGGCTAAGCAGTCATAGATAAGTGATTGATCACTCATCTGTGGAGTGAATACAGTATGACTTGCCCTTAGAGACTAGCTGAGAGGGTGAGTGAACCACTGTGTCATCCCTGCATTATAGAATAAACTCTAGTGAATATCAATGACAATCATCTTTGGGGTCTAGTGTTCCTTGAAACCACTTAATGCTTGCAGAAAAGCCCTGTCATGGGTGCTGCCTTGGGGAAACCTAGGCACTGCCTTCCTAAGACACCACTAGAGTGCCATTGTCTCTGCTGTGTAGTCTTGGGACAGTACCCATCTCTGACCCTGTTCCCACTGACATGCCAAGAGCATGGTACAATGCTGCCCCTGGCTTTCCATTACGACTGTGACCCTGTCTTCTGTCATCTAATGAGTTACTGAAAGCAAAGTCAGGGTGTGGGGATAAACTGCATCTTTGTGGAGCTGTATTCAAGCGTTAGCTTACATGAGCTAGAGGCAGTGCTGTGTCTAGGCTTCCCCATGACATCTCGTGGCAAGGCTTATGTGCAGGTGTTATTCTGAGAAGTGATTCCAGAGCTCCCTGCAAGGAGATATACGGTGAAATGGAAGGACAAGGCTGAATCCCTTTTAAAGTCGGTCATCACTGGTCCCTGGAGAGGTCTGCCCTTGACATTCTAGTCTCAGTCTCAGAGCTCCCTACTTAGGACATGAAAATGGGGACGGCATTTAGTCTTGGATGTTTGTTCAGGAGCAAGAGTGGCCCTCTAGCATTTCATACCTGGGTACCATGTTCATGAGTGCTGATCTTGTCAGAAAAGTCATGTAGAACTGAGGAACTGCAGAAGGCAGGTGTGCAGGCTCCACATCCATGGTTGCTCCATGGAGGGAAGTATATGGGGAGATTAGAGGATATGAAGTCAGGCAAGGGCCTTAGTAATCTTTTTAAGAAAGGTCTAGGGCCAAGGGTAGCAATGGGTGGTTTCTCATGGTGGTGGCAGTGCCATATGGCTGCTCTCCTAACAATGGTAGCAAGTGTATCTGACCCATACAGAATCACTGTGTCTTTATTAGTCATTGACAATCGTGGGCAGTTATGCTCTTTAACGAAAGAAAGAGTTCCTGCATTGTTCCTGTCATCTCACCTCTGCGAGCTACTCACACACCCACATGTCTACAGAGCCAGTTCTTGAACAGGACACGGGCCATATGGCATGGAGAATTTATTGAGCTTCCATAGGGAACTACAGGAAGGAGAGAAGTGCTGTCATCTGCACTCATTCTCCAGTCACATTTGTCTGTGAGCTGACAAGTTTCAGGAGGAGGCTTCAGGATAAGGAATTGGCTGTCTCTTCCTTTGGAGCTTCTGCTAAGGCTCCTATGGACAGAGGCCTGAGGGCCAAAAAGCTCACGCAGCTCAGAACTACTGGCATACAGCATCTTATCTTCCACCGAGTGGCCTTGTCCCTGAGGGACCAGGAGGCTTCTCCAGAAATCTGCTTCTTAGGAGCTCCATCTAGGGTGTGGCCTCCTCACTATTCTCCTCAGAACTGGAGCCTGCAGAAGAGGCCAGGTTGCCCCCAAGCATGCCATCCTCACAGGATACAGGCTTGCCCTGGCACTCTCGTAGGTCTGGCAACTTCAGGCTTTGATTAAAGGAGGCGGAGGCCATGCACTCGGCTGCCATTTGGTCACAGGCACATAGGAGCTTCTCACATAGGCTCTGCCCCACACCTTAGCAAGAGCAGAGGAACAGATATGAGACACAAGGTAGGGCACTTAAAAACCACTCGTCCAACCCCTAGCCATTCCTTTTCCCAGTCCCCACCTTGAACAGCCCTTTTGGTGTCTCGTGTGCACTGTTCCTAATGGTCTAGCCTGCTCCTCCTGCTAGAAATTAGCCTGTTGTATTTCTCATCTGAGGCCAGCCTCCAGATTGACCCTGCACCCCAATGACACTTTCTGTTTTTTAAGCTCCTGGGTATTCCATAATGTCATGGAATACCCATGCCATCTCAAAACTTGAGATAGCCTCCTATCAATCCCACCTCACCACCTACCTCTCCTGACTTGCCCCCCCCCCATTCTCTGGTCTTTGCTACAGAATCTAGAGTAAAAATCCTTAATTAATAACCTGTTGATATTATTACATGACATCAGAGTGGCCATTACCTGTTTCCTTTCCTGGCTGTGACAGTTTGAGGCAAGGATCACACACATTTGTTATTGTTATAGTTTGAATCTTAAATGCTCCACTACTACCACCAAAGATTTGTAAAGGGCTGGTTTCCAGCTATGTGATTTAGGGTGACTGGATCCCAAAGGCTCTAACCTTGTCAGTGAATTAATACATCGATGTATTTGTAATTTCATGGAGGTGCTAAAAATAATTCAGGGGGGCTAAGCCAGAGGAAATAGGTCATAGTGTGTGAGTATGCATGTGCAATCCATAAGGGTATATCTCATCCCCTTCCTACCCGGTCTTGTATCCATTCATCCATCTTTCTACCTTCTTCTTTTCAACCTCCATGAAGTGAGCAGCTTGCCAAGATATTCTGCCTCCTCACAAGGTTTTAGCAGTAGGGACAAAATGACCATGGACTGAACCCATAAACCAAACTAAATCTCTTGTGTTAAAAGTTGATTCTGCTCAGGTATTTTGTCACTATCATTTCTGCAGTCCCCAGTGAAGGTTTGTTGGCTAAGTGGAAGACTGAATCAGTGAGTGAGTGAATGGCATGTAAGTACTGCCATTAATTATGGCCCAAGAAGGGTGTCATGTGTGTGACATACAGAATCAGTAAGGAGAGCAATGGGTCCATCCAGTTGCTTCCCCAGTTAAAAATGAAGACAAAAGCCTTTCGGAGCACTAGCGAAGCTCCAGGGAGGGTATTTCTTTCTGAGCTACAGAGCAGCCCATGGGAAACACATCCACTGCTGGACAAAGGGTCCCCAGGATCCAGTTTTAAAGATGCTTGGCCGTGTGCTCAGGGCCGATACTCACAGGGGGTGGTACTTTTACACATTGCCTCCATGGGGCATTTCACAGCCATGGGGAACTTTGGGTTTCTACTATGGGAGGTGGGTAGAGCTGTAGACTAAGCCCACCCTTCAGCCAGAGTCATCACTCTCCTTCATGAAGTTCTTTAGGTGATCAAATCTGGAACAGAGTCTGCTTATTAGAAGAAGGCAGAATTCTTTAAAATCCACTGTGTAGCTAAGAGGAGGTTCCAGGTCTGAGGCAATTGCCGTTTTCCAGCCCGGAACCCAACTCTCCCACTTCCTTCTGCCTGTCTGATTGTGGGCATCATTTGTTTCTTCTGTGCAATAGAAAAAGTAATGGAGCTGGAGCTGCCTTCTAGGATTGGTATGAGGAGTAACTGTGACTGAAGGGTTTAAAACATCCCACAGCATGGGCTCAGTAAGCACAGGCTACTGAAATCATTCATCAGCTGTGATGATTAAGGCAGCTGACTGGCTCTTGACCATGAGCCCCTAATCTGTGGAAAGGGATGTAAGGGCATGACTTGAAGAACATGACATCATGGTACAGATGAAGATGTGCTAGGGGTAGTATCCAGAGCCCAGATCCAGCCAGGATACAGACATGAAGGCAGAAGGACTCTAGGCAGCCTCCACACTTACACTTGGGTGTGTGATCCTCACATACCACAGATGACCGAGAACGACTCCCATGCAGGCAGCCCAGTGGTCTCACCTGCTCCAAACAGCAGTGATGGGACAAACAGCACCTAAGACCAAGGAAACCTTTTATTGACCAAGGTTGCCTCACAAAACTCCATGAAGTCTTCTTTCTCCATGCTGCATGAGGTACTAAGACTTGCCAAGGGCTCTTTCCCAGAGTAAGGCTGGATACTACACACATCAAAGGCTGTTTCAGGTTGTGTACAGTGCCAAGTGACTGCCTCCAACATAGCATCAACCTGTGTATACCTAGATTTTTACATTTTCTTTGATTTTTATTATGACTCTTGATGGCAAATACACTCATCCTTGCACCTTTCCAGCAGATGGGAGTGAAGGCTTTTTCACGAAGGGAGCATCTTTAACTTGCACAAATCTTCCATGTCAGTACAGTGACTCTACTTCATCCAGCCTTCTATTAAAAGAATATTTAGCTTCACACCCATAGGTCATCCCTTTAACCCTCAACCTGAAAGAACATGGGAGCCATGAGGACCTTCATCCAGCACAGGGCCTAGCATAAAGTAGGGCCCCAGCAAACACAAGTGAATGAGTCAGTGTCTTGTGTTCACATCCACCTCTCTGGCCTGACAAATCAGGATCTCCTTGGCCAGATGCTATCCACAGAACACTTGTGAAGGCACCAGTCAATAGAGGTCTACAATTATTCCCTAGTGTTCCATTTTTAGCTATCCTCAGACCTTTAAAACCCACTGGATAGCTAAGGAGGAAGTTTCTAGGTCTAAGACAACCCTCCCACTTCCTTCTGCCTTTCTGATTGTGGGTATAGGTTGTTTCCTCTGTGAAGTAGAAGTAATAGAGATGCCTCCTAGGATTCGTGTGAGGATTAACTGTGCCTCTCAAGCACTCCTTCCTGGAGACCACAGCCCAACCAAGGGTGACCATACTTGTAATCTGTTCTTACACAGCAGCTTTACCAATTTTGTTGCCAGGCCAGAAGAATAATCCTTCCTCACACACTCACATTACCCAGTAGCTGAGGTCACTGTCTGCCCCATTTTCAGCTGCTCACTCCAGGGGAGCCATGCTATCTTACATGAGTATTTCCCATGGTTACAGGGGTGGGGTGGGAAATGAGCACAGTAGTTGCGATCTAAAGTCAGTGTCATTGGGAATCATAAGCGATCAGCATATTCATGCAAGTCACCTACTCATGACTTACAGAATACATGGTAGTGAGATTATGTTCTTGCAAAACGTGACACCAGTGTGACAAACTGCCATTCAGAGTTTCCATCTGTAGCTTTCAGTTTTAATTTCTTCCTGCAGATGTCAGAAAGCCATACCAACTTATTGTCCCAACCATTCATATTATATATTTTAATAAAATATGGTCAGTGATCAGTAGGCACCTCCAAAATTGCCTCAATGGTTCTCCATGAGAATTAATAGGACAAAGAGGCTGCTGTTGATGTCTCTGTCTTCATTATTGCACTAAAGAGTTCTGTTAACTCTTGAATCTTGACGTTATTCAAGCTCTCTCGTTCATGGAGGACAGAGGGCATGTAGTGGAGCCTCATTGTATAAACATATCTTTGATCCCACTGCGGCTTTAACTGCCAGAACTAAAATTTCAGTAGGGTCATATGGTGGGAGGTTCTTTTGGGGGTCGAGTTCCTTCACTGACAGCCTGAATGACTGTTCAGGAGAAAAAGAGTAAAGCACTAAGATGGGAATGGCTGGGTGGATGGGTGGATGGGATAATTATCAGTCTTCCAGATCCTATCAACTGTTCTCTTAGAATATTCTTTCAACTCAAGGTGAATCCCATGTAATTACCTATTTTGTCTATGTGCTTTTGTCTAATTGCCCATCTCTTTCATTGGGCAATCTTCTATTGGACATAAGAGGATTTTTTTATTCCTATTTTATCATTTTTGTGTCTCTACTACCTTGCTTGATGCCTGGCACACAGCAAACCCCCAGAGATGTGAGCTGAATGTGTATGTAAGTGAATGGATGTGTATATAAAGAAAAGGATATTCCCCCAAAAGTGATGGTTATAAAATTTAGCAAAAACACTTCCAAGTTGTTAAGAAGATAACTCACAATTTGCCTTTTTCTGAGTTCACCCAATGCAGATCCCTATTCTCTATGTGGACTATTGCACAAGAGGTCAGTCTAGAGTCATCTAAAGTGTGTTAGCAAGCCAGTCCTTCTAGGAGGCAGGGTAGTCTGTGGTTGTAGTGAAACATCAAGAGATCTGGCTCAGAGGGGTAAAACCACGAGAAAACACACACAATGAACTAATCTGGGCCCACAGGGTCTCAGAAAGACTGAGCTGACGACAGGGGACTGACCTAGGCACTCTGCATATATGTTATAGTTGTGTAGCTTGGTGTTTTTGTGGGACTCCTAACAGTGAGAGCAGGGGCTGTCCATGACTTTTTAAACTGACTTTTGGGACCCTACTCCTCATACTGGGCCACCATGCCCAGACTTAATACATGGGGAGTTGCTTAGTCTTATTGCAACTTGATACGCCATGTTTTGTTGATATCCATGGGAGATCTGCCTTTTCCTGAACAGAAAGTGGGGAGGAGTGGATTGGAGGAGAGGGAAGGCAGAGGAAGGGTGGGGAGAGGGACTGGAAGAAAAGGGAGAAGAAACTGTGGCTGGGATGTAAAATAAATAAATAATATTAATACATAAATAATATTAAAGAGAGATCTAGCTCAGTTTGACTTGTCCCTTCCCTGGATGAATGGCTAACCTCAGCTGCTCATCAGGAAAGTAGGTCTGCAATGTTACCATGACACTCTGTGTGAAAATAGATGTCCAGAGCCAGCTCTATGGGAAACTTGAAGGAAAGCCCAATGCAGATGAGAGCTCCTACAGATGCAAGCAACCTCATTGCCATTTGTGGACCACCCTTCCCCATCCATACCTGTCCAGGGTATCCCTTGGCTCGCCTCTTCCTTCTCTTCCACAGTAGCAGCCATAAGATTCAAATTCCTCTGGGCACTGGGATGTTAGACAGAAGAGCATCTCTCCAAGCTGCAGCAGGGCCTGCCTGCTCTCTCCATCACCCAGATGTAGGAAGGCCAATCTGTCACAGGCTAGTTAAGAACACAGACTTTCAGGAGAGCAAGGGTAGAGTTCCAAAGAGGAGCAGAGTTCCAATTGTATGAGAACTATTTCAGGGGGATCCTGTATTCCCACTCTTCTGTGCCTTGTTCTCTTCATTTCAGAGAACAAGTCTTCTTCAGTTTGGCTTCTGAAGCTCTGTTGCATTCCTTATTAAATCTCTATAAAGAATGGGACTTGTCAGGACTTAAGATGCTCTGTGGGCCACATCCTATTATTTAGAAGAGCCTAGAAGCCTGAAGGGTCTGAGCTGTCCTCTTAGGCTTTCGAGACATATTACATTAGCAAACCTGGTGGCCTTGCCTTTCTGGCTTTTCTCACTCTGCCCCTGTCTTTCTGTCTCTCCTTATACCCTTCTCCATCTGCCTACAACTTTCTAATGAATTCTCCACCGCTCTTCACTGGACACCATAGGAGGTTTGCCCAGATGTATCCTACTGGCAGGGGCTCTTCCCAGGTGCAGGTCCTTTGGGAAGACATCCAAGGGAGGAGAGAAGGGATGATCATTAGTACCCAAGTGCTTCATCTTTCTACTTAGTCACCCATATACAACATGGATTACAACCAAACTCCTGGCTTCTAGGCCAGTAGAAGCAGAGGGATGAGAGGACAGAGCCAGGGGACAAAAAACCCTGATTCTTGCCCAAACTCAGCCTCATAGTAGCTGAGTGGCAAAGGTAATTTTTGAACCCTTGTGCCTCAAAGAGCTTGTCTAGTAAAGGGGAATGGTGCCTTCTAGTTGCACCAGTAGGAAAGGTCACAATCTATAAGGTACCCTAAAAGGCTTTGTTAACAGCTAGATAGAAGATTCCAAGAGCAGAGAGGCCAGATTCTTAGATGCTACCTTTTCCATTTGTCTCCTGAGAACCATTGTCAACGGATGATACTTCCAACCTCAATGTTTTAATGCCAGCAGGGACACGGGTTGCACCTTCAGCAATGGCAACAATCTCTGCAGATCCTGAAAATGTACCACTTACATTGATAGTTCACAGTTAAAGAGTTACTCAGAGACATTTGCAGATGGACATGTGGTCAAGGTCAAATGCAGGCAGAGACTCTCAGAACACTGACGTGTAAGGAGAGTGCACCTCACCTGCCACAGGACCCATCTAGATGCTTACAACCAGGTAAAGAGGCAAAGAGACCGGTGGAAAAAGTAGGGTGCCACATGACAAGAGCAACAGGGACTTAAGCCTTTGAACCCTTGATCTTCTTGTCCAAATACTGCAACTGCTTCTCATCATATTCAAGATTGTGTGAAAGTCCTTCCTACAGCTTTCCAGGCTGCCTGATTGCATCCTTTGTCCAGTAAAGCTTTGGGGCAAGGTATGGTGGTTTGAATGAGAATGGCCCCCACAGGCTCATGTTTGAATACTTGGAACTATTTGGGGAGGATTAGAAGGTGTGACTTTAAGAGGAGATGTGTCACTGGGGGCAGGCTTTGCTGTATCAAAAGATTGGCATCATTCCCAGTTAGCTCTATTTCCTGCTTGCTGTGTGAACTGTGAGCTCTCAGCTGTTGCTCCAGCTGCCTACCCCCTGCTACTTCTGCTCTGCCATCATGGACTCTAGCCCTCTGAAATAGTAAGCCCAAAATAAACTATTCCTTCTATAAGTTTTCTTGGTTATGGTGTTGTATCACAGCAATAGACAAGTAACTAATACCTGAAGCTGCTAGAAAATACCTTAAATATTCGAAGTATCTGTTTTTACAAATTGGAATGATAAGTAATTTTAAATGGGAAACTAAATGTAATTTCACAATCATGTCTTTACCTGAGAACTTCTCATTGCTTCCCTCCAATGTGTCTTTTAATTCCATATGTGTACTTTATAGAGGAATATAGAGACGTGATGTGTTCAATTCTTCTGTTTGGGACTTGGTCTGAAGCTCATTTGGAATGCATTGGTTTCACATTCCTACCTATGGCAAGGTAGGGAGAGCCAAATGTGCTTACCTGGAGTTGATATGGTCCTAGCAGCTTCCACACCTTGAAGATCTCCGACAGAGTCTGCCCCTATGAGAAGACAGACAGAATGAGAGTCAACTGATGTGCTTGGTCTTCAGAGGCATAGCACTAGGCCCAGACTGACCTGACCCTCCTCCCACTCTGAGATTTCCTAGGACAGCTGATGCCATCAGGGTAACTAAGGGGACCAATGGGAGCCTCCAAACATGCTTGTTGGCAAATGCAGCAGCAGCAGACTGCAAGGCAGGGGAACTTTCAGAAACGCAGTGAGACTGTGGATTCTGTGGAATTTGGAAGGGAAAAATACAAAAGAAAAGTATAATATGTGTTTAAACAGAGCAGCAGGAAGTCCAGGGAAGTGGAATTGCATGGTGCTGTTAGCTCGAGGAGAGTAGTTGAGCCATGGGTTTTTGTGAAGTGAGTCCTTCTTAATTCTTACAAAGCTCCTACTATGTTCCAAATGATATGACAATAAGGGCTTTGTTCATCTGACTCACTTAATGGCAGCTCACAGGTCAGGGATGTCCTGCTCATCCTCTCGCAGAGATGAGAAAACAGACATAGGAGAGTTAAGACACTCCTCAAAAGTTATGAAGTTAGGTAGGGGTAGGATGCAAAGCCAAGCCAGGTTGAGACTCAGGCACCATGCTAGGTCCACATTTCATTTCCCACTGTACTGGGAAGAGGAGAGATGACCAGTCTCAGGAAAGGGGAGCACTGACTTCAACTTAACGTACTCGTGGGTCAAGACAAGGTAGTGTTGTATAAAACTCAGGCTTTGAAGCTGACTGATGTGAACACAGTTGCCACATCAAAGGAACATCTGGACTATCCTCGGCTGCAGGCTGCCTCCTCTTTTCAAAGCAAAACCTACCAGCTCAGACCCAAGGAGTTCGGAACTGACACATCCTGGGTGAGTGACCCCACCCTCAGAGCTTCTCTTTCATGGGATAATAACAGGACTCCTGGGACAATGGAGAATCTAGAGTGTGTGTCTAATGCCTGCACACTGGAGACCTTAAATGATGGTACTGCCCATCAATCAGAAACCACTTACTTAACCATTCGTAGTAATTAGCAAATAATTACTGTCAGTTGCTTATAATCATTAATAAGGAAATTGATACTAATCACCATCAGCATGTCTGGTTAAGTCAGGTTCACCAACTAAACTTTGGCCTAGATAGTTTTAGGTTTGATGGTCATGCTTGCATTGAATTCAGAGCAGAGGCCAGGTGACCATGTTTTTCTAGCTGAGTGACAGAAAATTTAAGACCCCTGCACCTCAGTGTCCTACATATTCTGTAAATGGGCACCGCACTTCCCCTGGGACCCCATCTATTACTAGCCACTGGAAAAGAGCACTTGAATTTAGGCAGAATCTCCATTCCGCCCAGCCCTGTCCTCTCGAATGTTCCTTCTGCTTACTTGTCCTGGAGAGTGTTGTCAGTCTGTCTGCTCTCATCTCACCAGCCACTGTGGAAAGAAGACAGCAGTGTATTATGGGTCAGACTAGGCACCTGAGCCCAGCCCACGGCTGGGGAAACAGAGTGGGAGTAGGAACGGAGGAATGGGGAAATAGCAGGTTCTTGGAAGGAGGGCTCTGTAGAGTGCCTGCACCGAGGGCGAGGCAGGTATTTATTATGCCTACTCAATTTGGGTTTCAGATGAGCAAAACATAAATTCCTGGCACACGTGTATCCCTGGAGGGCTCGTGGAAACATATGTATTGTTCATCCAGGCAAGCCTGCACCATCATGCCTCTGATCCTCCAGAGGTGAAGACAGAGGGGCAAGAGAAAGCTGAGAGAGTAGAAAAGGGTGCCTGGCTCAGGAAGGACCAGGGCCTCTGGGATTACTCAGCTCCATGATAAAGCAGACAGGGAACATCTTGGATGATGATGATGTCATCAAACCAATATGGATGGGCACAAATGAGACAAGGGTGGTTGGATCATCTGTTCGCTTACACTTACCTTCTCCTGAGAGGGCTAACTGACTGGTGTCTGTGGGCTTTTCAGGAACCCCTGGGAAAAGAGAGCCTCCAACAGCAATGATACCCAATACACTGTCAAAATAAAACCTCAGGGGCTCTAAGATGAGCAGGCTGAGTACTACAGGGCCAAAGAAGGAAGGATCTATGAAAGGTGTCACCAGGGAAGAGTTCTCCATTCCAGCTGAGGGTTCCTTGGCTCTCTTACTCCTCCAGGAGCATAGGGTGCCCAGCACTGCCAACTCAGGAAGAATTACAACCACTTCTGGGTGGAGGCAGAGGGCTACCTGGGACACAAGGCGAAGGTAGGAAGGGGGTATGGACCCAGAAGGAGCCCCAAGGTAAAAAGACCCTTGCTAAGGCAAAGCACAAAGATCAGAAACACTAAAAATATTGAGTATAGAAGATGCACAGATACATATATGTACACACATCCTTATGCACACCCCCACATTCATACAAGTGCACGCATAGACCCATGCATACATTTACGCTCACACCTATTCATGCACCATACACAGCCATGTTCACATGCATGTAATGTCTTCATACCTATGCACACTCCCACACAACCCTACTGTGGATATCGCTCTGTATAAATAAACACTGATTGGCCGGTAGCCAGACAGGAAGTATAGGCGGGACTAACAGAGAGGAGAATTGGGGAACAGAAAGGCAGAGCTAGAGACTGCCTGGAGCCACCGCCAGGACAAGCAAAATGTAAGGTACCAATAAGCCACGAGCCACGTGGCAAAGTATAGATTAATAGAAATGGGCTAAATATAAGAGTAAGAGCTAGACAATGATAGGCCTGAGCTACTGGCCAAGCAGTTTAAATAATATAAGCATCTGTGTGTTTATTTTATAAGTGGGCTCTGGGACTGGCGGGACTTGGTGGGACCCGGAGAGAAAAGCTCTCCAGCTACACAACCCACACACATCTACACCAACACACACATGCACACTTCAGCTTTCTCCTTAACAAAATTACACAATTGATTTTAGGAAGGAGACCTAAGCCCAAGGAAAGGATAGATGAGATGCCAAAGTGACATGGGATCCATCCCAGATGCCTAAAGGTATTGGTAATGAGAGAGCATAAAAATTCTGATAAACAAGGAATGGCAGCCACAAACTTGACTCATTTTTTCCCTAAGACCTACATTTTAGAGTAAGAATTATGACTTATTAAGAGTCCCCCCCCCCCAAAGACTCACAGGATAAACAACCTCTCCTCCTGAAAGAGTCACCTCAGTCAGGCTGTCCCTTCTGCTCAGGCTCTGGGGAGGCAAAGGAGGAAATGGACGGGGAGAGGAAGTATGATCCATCCCAGGGAGGCTTCAGTAGCCAGGCACACACAGAGTGGGAGCCTTATTTATCCGAGCTTAAGATGCTGCCCGAGTCCCATTGTGTACCAGGCCTCTGACTAGACAGAGAGAAAGAACTTGGGATCTATACCCTCAATGCAGTAAATTCACATTCACCCACTAGCAGGGGTAGAGTTGGCACTAGGACCTTTTGATACTGGATATTTGCATTGCTCTCCTAGCAAAGGGAGACAGAGTCAGTGTCAACGGTGGCATCAGCCTCTGTGAGCCAGGCCACTGGAGGAGGTGCCTGTGCCAGCTGCTACCATCACAGATCCTTTATAGTCCAGAAAGAACCAGCTATGTTGGGAACTTTACCTCTAGGTAGCTCAGTCACTGGGGCTTTGCTGCTAGTGGTCTCTGCAAGCAAGCACATGGGGAGGCAGATACAGCAGTTGGCCAGGAAATTGACAGACACCTAGCCACACCCCGTCCCACCTCAGCTCCTGCCCACTGCTCAGCCCCACTGTTGGGGTCAGTCCCGGTTGTCCCACCTGGAGTTTGAGCCAGGCAGAAGGAAGCATCCAGAAAATTCAGGGAAGAGTTGATGCCAGACTGAGCCAAGCACTCAACAGCGACCTTGTCACAGGTACACAGTAGGCGCTCACAAGGATCCTCAGATTCTGTGCATGCAGCAAGATAGAAAGATCAAACTTGGAATCCCAAGAGGGAATGGAGGCTCCAACACAGAGCTCCTGATCTGCCCTGTCTAAACTTGCTCCTCCTGCCATTTTCTGACGATGGTGTCACCTCTTTGGTTTAGTGGAAGCAACTTGGGAGTCCTACGCACACTGTGTGTCTCACATGCCCAACCCATCAGGCTATTGTACTGGCTCCATCTGTATCCACTTTGAGTGCTGCCCACATCCTTACACACTCTCTCTCATCGTTCCCTGCCCACTCATGCCAGCGGCTCTCATATTAGTCTTCCACTTTCTGGTCAGAGCAGGTCAAGGCCTAGGGTGAGATGAGGAGAGTATCTCAGTGGTAGAGAGAAATTATCTAGCACATAAGAGGCCCTGGGTTCCATCCTTAGAGATACAAAAATATAAAACTATAAAACACTTTAATCGAAGCATGTCTATTGGTTCAGAACCCCTCTCTGACTTCCCAGAGTCACTTAGGAAGTGTTCTGTGATCATCTTTGCCCACCACCTCCATTTCTCCTTGGGTGTCATCTTTGTCCACACACTTCTTAGCACTCCTTTCTGCTCCCCATTCCACATTGGACACCTCCAGTCTGTCTGTGTTCTGCTCAGTCACTCTTCTCCCACACAGCCATTAGGACTGTTCTACTACTTCTGTCTTTACTCAAGGAAGTTTTGAATGCCCTTCCTGTTTAAGCAGAGTGTCACCCAGCCCACCCTGTACCATCTCTCTGACCTTGTTTCCTCCGAGACTTCTGTCACCATCTGAAATGTTTGCAATGTTTGACTGCCATGGTTTGAATGAGAAATGACTCCCACAAGCTCATGTGTTTGGTTGCTTGGTCCCTGGCTGATGGCATTGTTTTTGGAGACTGTGATACATTTAGAAGGTGGAGCCTTGCTCGAGGAAGTGGATCACTAGGTGGAAGGTCAATGAGGGTCTGTTGGGGACCGCCATCCTCCAGGTGTGGCATGGATGATTCCATCTTGAAATTAGAGCAATTGTGATAATCCACACAAGACCTTCACATGATTAGGCTCATCAAATTCTCCCAGAGAGAGAAGGAAGGGTTCATGACGCTCATGAGGTGTTACAAGAGAACACTCAAGAGATTCTCCAGAAGGCCAACTGTTACAAGATACCCTGCCTCTGCCCACAAGGTTACAGAAGCAGTTAGGAGTTGCTGGACATCTTCAGTGGGGTACCTGTAACTGGACCATGTAGCTAAAACCCCAATTACAACTAAGTGGTTCACCAACTGGACTTGAATGGAATTATTCTTGGGTCTATTGTTAGTGCCTTTCAGGGGTGAACAGATGTTTATCCACCGCTGTACCGCCCCCCCCCCCAATTAATGCAATATGCTAAAAGCTTGAGTGCTCTGCTTTCAAGCTGACGTTATACAACTAACTGCTTTGTTCTCCTGAGGCCCCAGCAAAGAGCTTCTTCCACTACGATGCCTTCCTCACCATCATGGACTATATTATACTCTTGCCCACCAGCCAACTTAAACCTTTCTAAACTGCCCCTATCAGATACTCTATCAAGGGCACGAGAAAAGTAACTAATGCACTGACTATCCAGAGAACAGTCCAGAAGGTCAGGAGGTCCCCCCCCTTCCCCCCCACACACATATGGATGCAACAGTCTCACATGGGGAGATACTCAATATCTGTTTGCTGAGTGCATGGATGAATGCCCTTTTCCATGTCCACTGGCTTCTCCCTCACTGCTTCCTCAGTGCCTCCCTCTAGCTTCTGCTAATGCTCCAGGCGCAACCAGGCTTAGTACCTGGACTTAGGAAAGACTGGGGCCTTGGTTCAAAGCCTGGCTCTGCAGCTGAGTACCTCTGTGGCTTCAGCTAGATTGTTTAATCTCTCAGAACTTTCTTACTCTTGTCTGAAAACTGAGAACAGTGGAGCCTGTCTAACAGGTTGTTGGGACAGAAGGTCAGAGTCACTGTGCATGAAGACCAAGGTCTCCAGCAGACACACAGGAGACTGGCTCAACCTAGCCCCTCACCATGCTATACTCTCTCGTCCCTCTGTGTCTTTGCCTATCCAACTTCTTCTAGGACCACCCGGACGTGTGAAATAATATTCCTAGTTATAATATCCCCATGGTAAACAAGGGGCTTACACAGGAACATTAGCTATCCACCTGTCTCTTACAAAGAGTAGCCACCCCCAGCTTGGCTACGCATCTCCACTTCTATCTCCACACATGACAATGCGTTCTTACTATACACCAGTCACCATTTCTCAAGCAGGCCTAATTTAATTTCCATACCATCTCTTCGAAGGAGGTTTTCTCCTCCCCATTCTGTGGTTAAGAAATTAAGGAATTTTTCCACTCTATCATGGTATATAAATAGCAAACTATTTGCCACTTACAAGCTTCTACAGTCACAAGTATAAATAAATGATAAATAAAATGATATTCCAATAAACCATTGCTTCAGTCATAAAAAATATTCATTTCACATTAACTATATGTGAATCACAAACACATCAATCAATTAAGTACCAACCATGCCACTGCTGATGGTGTTAACAGTGTTGGTGGATCCCACATGAACCACAATGGTCATTTCATGCCTCTGCTCAAGGAGGCCTAAACATGCTCACCACATGTGATCTGTTTGTTGATGCAATCCACATCTGCACTGAGCTTGGCAGGGTCCTGGAGACAGTCCATCTCAACAGCCTCCTCATAGCACCTACGATGCTGGAAGCAGCACCTAAGGCAGGCCAGGCAAGATCAAGGGAGATCATGGTTAGGATAGAGACAAGCAGGCAGCCTAAGATCATCTTGGTGTCTAGACGATAACCTGGTAGTGATCTGTTTCAATGCTCATCAGGTGTGCACGTACACACACACACACACACACACACACACACACACACACACACACACCATGCCATCTGCTATCCTACATGCTTCAGATGGAAGTGTACATCAGCCTTGCCCAACATGGCAGCTTCTGTGGCCAGCTACATGGCCCTGGATCTCAACTGGAGGACACGGTATGAAAATGTCTCAGAGGAGGTAAAGATAGGCTTGTGCTGGTCCTTGACTGGGCACTGTCTTTGGGTGCTGCTTCTGCAGTTGACACCACATTCTATATCTATATGAGTCAATGTTAATAAGCAGCAACTGCCTCTTTCCTTCTGCTTGCTTAGCCTCGCACAGGAGCTGGCTTCTCTAAGGAAACTTCATTTGTTAGAGGTGTCAAGGGCAACTCTATTGCTTGCTTAAAATAACCAGTGATGACAAAGCCAAGGTCATTTTGTAGGGTAATTTCATACCCCTGAATAAAGAAACCAATCCTGGAAGTCAGGTATGGTATTGCCTATCTGTAATCCCTGCACTGAAGAGGCAAGAAGATCACAAGTTCAAGACCAGGCATGGCTATATAAGAAACCCTGCTGCAAGAAAGAGGAAGAGGATAAGGGAGAAAAGAGGAATAGGAGGAAGAGAAGAAGAAAAGGGGGATATGATGATGACAATGAGGAGGAGATGATGAGGAGGAGATGGCAGTATTTAACCTTCAAATGATCAGAGTTAAGGTGAGAGAGACCCCAGCAGCTATTCAGAAAACAGAGAGAGTCAGGTCCTTAGTCAGTGAGTCAGACAGCCTTTCAGCTTTTTTGTATGTGGGTCTCTGTGTGAGATCCACAAGCTTCTTACAGCACAGGTGGTTTCTAAATCATAGAGTGACATTGTCACTAGAAAGTTAGTGGACTCTCACAATGTAGACAGGGTCACTAGAGAACATTCCAACAAAGGAAACACGGAGAAGTAAGATGCCCTTGGAGATACATATATTCTGCCTAAGGAAGATTCCTTTGATTTAAGAAAAAATCTATTCAATAAACAACAGCAGATATTTGGGGAGTCTAGTGTGCAAGTTCAAGGAGGAAACAATCTATCTTCCAGGATATTTGGAAACACCCATTTTATTGACCAAAACGTACAAAGTAACTGAAATTAGATTCAGCCCACCATCCCACTAGTGTGGGGACACAGGTCCTTTGATAATTCTTTCTGTGTAGGAGACAGTGATGAATGACTCCTTCTATTCTATTCCCAGGTTTCTTGGGTGTGTTAGAAGAATAAAAGAAAATAGGCATGGGGGACTTGACAGGAAATTGTGTTCCCAGGAATGGCCCTGGCCTCACATGCCCTGCAGAACCAGCCTTTTCCCATCTCTGTGTTGACTACCTGATCCTGATCCCTAAAATGAAAAACTAGGCCTGTGGGTCCAAAGGCAACTTGTATCTTCTCCTGCAGGTTTGAAGGTGGGGATAATTTGTTGTTTAATTGCAAAGCTACTATTCTTTTTCAACCAAGCATGTATTCTTCTCAATTCATCTGTTTTCAAGCTCTGAAAAGGAGTTGGAGGCTGATCACCTCCTCAGTCAGTGGGGTCACTGGTACTGGGAGCACAAAGAAAGGGCATGGTGCATTCTCTCTTTAGAGGACAATGAGTGGAGTTGAGAGACAGGCACTATGCTCACACTTGTCTGTGTAACACGTGTAAGAAAGAGAAGCTCAGAGGTTTGGAGAGCAAAGAACGAAGGCAACTGAGAGGATGTCCTTCAAGGATAAATGCCAGGACAGGTATGAACTGCCTAATATGGGAATGCCAGAGATGCCTTTCTACCTTCTCTAAGTTCACATAGAAGAAAGAATGAACATGCCTCATGGCACTGGATTTGGGGCACAGGATAATGTCAGTGGAATAGGATATTAATCATGGAGTAGAGATCCAGGTTCAGTTTTCTATGTCTGGGTGCTTTCTGTTGCTGATGCTGTTGCTATGGTTACAGCCACTGTTACTACTGTGCTAGCCCTGTTCCTCCTGTGTTATGGCTGCTGCTATTGACACTATTACTCTGGTATTATTACTGTCAGTATTGATACTACTGCAGCTACCGTGCTACAGCCATTGCTGCTACCATCCCCACTCTTACTATTTGTCTGAGCCCAGTCTCATTTCCATGGTTACTGATACTCTTGAGCTTCACAACCAGGTATACTTGCAATGCCTTCAGCTTATAAATAGTCATTTAATCTGGAATAGTGACTCCAAAGTAGCCATTGCCGTTACCTCCATTTTTAAGGTAAAGAAAGTAGAATACAAACAAGTTAAGCCACATCAATAAGGAGAAGAGAACAGAAATTGCTGAGTCATAGGTAACAGTCCTTGAATTTGAACACATAGCAACAGATTTCCCAAATCATTCAATAGCTCCATTGGCCCTCCTATCCCCATACCTCTTGACCACACCCTTGATTAGGCTTGCTTAATGTTTTTAGGTTTTAAATGTCATTGCCAATCCTGGTACTTTGCTTCAGTGTGCGCTTTCCTTGTCCATAGGGATAGAGCACATCTTCAACAGCCATGTACATTTTCTTGTGTTCCACACTAAGGCAGGAGTAGTGTTATGGTTATCTTAAGTACAATACTCATGAATTGTTATTGTTTGTGTTTATTGAAGGTTGAATAGCAACCTCTGTAATTGCTTTTGGTTTAGTAGGCAGAATAGCACTGGATAAAGCTGGGCTCCACCTACATGCATCCTGAGTTGATAGAGCTTGGTTGGGCCCCAAGAATCTGCATTATAACAAGGACCTTAGTGGTTTTAATGCAGGGAACCCCATCTTGGAGCAAGCCTGCACTATAGTTTTGCCATGACAGAGCCTCTTGGTAACCATGGGCAACAACATCACTAGTTACACTGTTCTGTGAAGAGGTGGCTGCCAGTTTCCTTCCAGTAGGTAATGGAATTGGATTTCTCCTAAGTCTCTTCCTCCAGGTCACTGTCTTTATTTGTTCCATCCAAGGTGTCACTAGGCTGCAGTGAGCTCACCTGTGGTTCCTACTCACCTGTCAGACTCATCCACAGGTAGCCCTTCCATCTCAAACCTGCAGGCACAGCCATAGTCTTCAAAGTCCCGGGGGCAGAGGCCAGTCACACACCTCATACTGTTCACAAACTGCAGCAGCAGAGGAAAGTTGGTGAAGACAGCCTGCAGCCAGGTGAAGTGGGGGCCTAGGCACTCTGTAGGTGGGGAAAGCAGGTCCTGGTGGGCGCTGGGAACTCAAGTGCAGGAGGAGCTCTGTCCACTGGCTTTCCTGCACCCCTGGCTGATGGGATGTCATGAGCAGTCACTATTTGCTGTGCAGTCAGTCAAAAGCAGGGGGACAGCCCCCACCATGTTACACCCACCTGACAGATGCTGGCCTCTTCCTTATTAACAAAACTGAAAACTTCTCTGGAAGGTAAGCTTGTTCCTTAGGTTTCTGAATGAATTTCGCTATTATTCTCTGCTGGTGAATACAACTCTGTATTTCCATGCCAGTGACTGGGCTCTGAGGACATCCCTCAGATCTGGCTGGAAAAGACTTAAGAGGGAGTCTGTCAGAGACTTCTAGAGAATATTTGTTTCCTAATACAGAAATAAACATGTAAGAAGGCCCATTTGGGGCTGGGGAGATGGCTCAGCTTTTGAAGTGTCTGCACCCTTAGAATCCACATAAATGTCAGGTGGGTGTGGCAGTTCCCAGTAATTCCAGCCTGGAAAGGCAGAACCCATAGGTCCCTAGAGCAAACTCACTAGAGAGATTAGCCTTGTGGGTGAGCTCTGGGTTTAAGAAAGTTCCCCTGAGTCAAAGAACAAGACAGGGAGCAATCGAGGAAGAACTCCGACATTGACATTGGGCCTCCACAGACATACGCATACATGCGCTCTAAACACACGTACACATGTGCACATTGCATACACACGTAAGAAAAGAACATCCTTTTGGGCTATACTTTTCTCCTCCCTTGAATGTGGATATGCTGCCTAGGACTGCAGCAGCTGGACTGTAACCATGAGGCCCCAAGTCTAAAGCTGAAAAGCCAGTACGCCCAGGGAGGGCAGCAACGGAGCAAGACAAAACAGACCTGTAGGACTCTGCTACTTGTACACAGCTACTGCACCCGTCTTGGCCCTCTCAGTCTGTGTGCTGTGTGAAATACATACATCTAAAGCATGCCTTTATGATCTTTGGAATTATTAGTTTGCTGACCGAATGTCCAGTGGCATGGTGATGGCACTGTAAATTATAAGCCAGTTAGAAAAGAAAGGCATGTCCACACACAGTAGTTGACCAGCTCATCTGTACCAGACACTGCACTAGATATTTCCAATCCCACAATAGTTCAGGTTGGTCGTGTGTGTGATACATTACAAAGCGTTTTTAATGCTATGAACTTCACAGAAATCCTGGCAGGGAGGCACTAGTCTGTTGTTCCCACTTCACAGGTAGAGATACCTATGGTCAGAGACATACCCAAGACAGCAGCTGATGATCTACCAGCAAGCACAGAACACATAAACTGGTAAGAAAAACACTGCTTGTTTCTACTCTAAACCTCAAGCTTTGCCTCCTCATCCTCTGCTGTTTTAGGTCTGTTCCAGGCTGATGGAGGTGACTGTCACTTGAGTGCACAGGACTACAGAAGTAGAACTGATGGGCGTGGTTTGTGAGCACCAGGCCCACTTGCCTGTTCTGTTTTTTTCTTACCTCATTCAAATTTCCCTTCCTTTCTCACATTTTGTTTCCATGAGGTCTCACCAGTAAGCGAAGAATGATTCAATGTTGCTGGAAAACCTTTCTAAAGGTTGTGCGTATGTGTATGCTTACATGGATGTGCATTTTTGTTCACAGACCTCTAGGGTAGCCACATTGAGTCATAGGCACCATACCCAGCCTCTTCTAACCCAATAGCAGGCTCTAGCAACTTTGCCTGGGCTAGTAACAGTATAGCATTATTTGATGGGCATTGTTCATATTTGATAGTAGCAACCCTCGTGGTGTCCCAATAGTTGTATACTTGATATAAAACACACATGGATTGTTTGACAATCTTTCAAATATTTAAGATTCACATGTACTTGCTAGTTGAGGAGAAAAAAACCAATTGGTGTAAGAGACTAAAGTCTAGGCATGAAGAATGTCTCCCTTCTAGCTTTGAAGTCTTGAACAACCCACTTAACTTCCATGGGCTCAGCATCCTCATTTATACAACAAGGATACCATTCTCTTTCCAGAAATTCTGTAGTTAGGACATGGAAGTGAGGAAAATGAAGGCATATAATGACTCTCTGATGCACATTAAACAGCATCACTTCCCTCTTAGGAGCCCAGATACATAGTGGCAGTTGGCTAAGGAGGCCAGAGAGATCAGAGACAGAGAACAAGACCCTAGTGCTTTCTTCCAGCTTCCTACACCCACTCCATCCTGACACTCAATGGATAAAAGCAATTTCATGTTGTCGAATATTTGTTTAACCATGCAAAGATGTGTTGCATTTGTTTAATTATATATAAAGATGTGTTGCTGTTTTACCTTGCCTGCCTAAGGTACCTCATTGATCTAATAAAAAGCTTAACATCCAGTAGCAAGGGAGGAGGTATAGGCAGGACTTCTGGGCAGGAAGAGTAAGTAGGAGGAGGAATTTAGGCTCGGGGAAGAAAGAAAAAGAGACACCCGGGAGATGCCAGGGACCAGCCAACCAGACACAGAGGAAGCAGGAAAGTAGGACATACAGAATGAAAGAAAGGTAAAAAGCCCTGAGGCAAAACGTAGATGAATAGGAACAGATTACATTAAGTTAAAAGAGCTAGTGGGACAAGCCTAAACTAAGGCCAAGCATTCATAATTAATAATAAGTCTTCACGTCTTTATTTAGGGGCTGATTGGCAGCCCAAAGAAAAATTTAACTACAATTTCAGATTTCACTTACCAAAAATTTCAGTGACACTTTCTACATTTTGAAACACCCCATTGAAGAATGTAATATCTAAGTGGAAAAAAGACAAACATGAATTAAAGAATTAAACATGAATTAAATTGGCTTGTCCTCTATTTATCTTCCTACCTGGAGATGTCAAATCTTTTCTCTTTTTCTAAGAACAAATTTGACCTTAAGCTAGCTGTTTTGGAACATGGATTACCATGGAAACGAATATGGATGAAATTTGAACAATATTCCTAGGCAACATTGTTCAATTATTAAAGACAAAAATAGTGACTTCTGGATGGTATAGCATATTTAAACTGAGAAGTGCTATGGAGGATAAATGCATGGCACCAAGTCATTGTGCCCATGGACATACTATTTTAGGGTGTCCAGTAGGGAAATATGCTGTTATGAAAGTTATCACAGTGACAGGAACCCAGTGTTCTCTTCCCCACAGCACAAGCATTGGACAAGAACTCTGCAATGTGTCATCCATTTCTTTCCTACCAGGAAGCCTAGAGTGCATTTTAAAATTATTTTTCTTTTTTGAGATTATAATTACATAATTGCTCTCTTCCCTCCTCTCCTCCTTCCTTGTTCTCTTTCAAATTCGAGGGCACTTTTTTCATTAATTGTCACACACAAACATTGTGTTTTAACGCTAAGATTTAGCCCCCACATTAACCCTCAACATCAGCCCATTTACTTTCTTTCCTGGTTCCCTAGTTCCACTGAAATCCAACTCAAATGAGAGACCACTAGAGCTTGCAACATCAAGGGAGAGGCTGGAGAGATGCTTTTGAGTACCATCTGAGCGACTGCCTGAAGATGCTAACGCAGTTAGGATCCTAGGCTGTGTTCAGAAAGGGGTGTTTTCTCTGCCAATAACCTAGACAACTTTTGACTTAGCTTCTGGGCAAAGGGCAAAGGATTCTTACTGATATTTTTTGACAGTCCTGGAGGCAATTCCTGAGGATTTGGAGTGTCCAGAGCATGGCCCCCTGAAAGTAAGTCAGAGACAGCAAAGTTAGCACAAACATTCCTCTGCCCCTCCCTGGGCCGAGGATGAGAGGTGTCAATCAGGAAGACAATGAGGATACCCTCAGATTCCATCCCACACAGGTTTTTATAATACAGGTGTTGCACCCAGTCTCCTGGTAGCCCTTGACTAAGATTTGATGTCTTCTAACTTAGAGTCTAAAAGCCTGGCTTCCTAGGGGATCTCAGGAAATAAAGAGGTGTCGTGGATACCCCTGGTGTTTGCTAGTGGTTTCCTAGTGGTTGACTTTAATGGGGCCATTCTGACTGGGGACAAAGAGACCTGGTAACTGGTTAATTGTCCTTATGTGAGAGGCTACAGTGTTATTTGGACTGACAGTTGTTTGTTCTTGAGATAAAGTACCAGCAGAAAGAAGTGGAGGCACGGAAAAGACCTCAGCTCCCGAGGAATTCATAATTAGGATGAGGCTATTCCCTGACAATTAGTATCGAAATTTCTTCAATACAGAGTCAAAAAACATTTTGATCAAACTAATCTGATGTAGGACTGGCCCAGTTTTCACAAATTTTTCAGTTGATTTTGAAGACAATCACCCAAAAGCCTTGCCTGAAACCATACTACCTAGAGGTATAACAGAAAGGAGTGGGGGCACCACTTTATCCATCCCAACATGGAAGAAACATGGATGAACCTGGGCCAGCAAGATGGAATGTGATTGGCCACACACACACATCCTCTGAATGCTCCTGCTCCAATTTCGCCTCAAAGATATAAAGCATATGAGCTGCATGATACTATTATGAGATTAAAAAACGCGTGTGTGTGCGTGCGTGCGTGCGTGCGTGCGTGTGTGTGTGTGTGTGTGTGTGTGTGTCACCTGTATGGGGATATGTGCAAGTGAGTTCAGGTGCCCATAGAACCCAGAGGCATCAGATGCCCTGGAGCTGGAGTTACAGACAATTGTGAGCTGGCAGATGTAGGTATCGAGGACAGAGAACAGACCTCACGTCCTCTGCAAGAGCAGTGTATTCTCTCTCTCCCTATTTCAATATTTATTATTCTTGGACGATTTCATACACTTTTAACTGCTGAGCCACTCTTTAGCCCCTGTCACATCTTTGTCTTCGCTCATCAAGTTGACAGTGATGCAGTTAGGCCTGACAGTTTGTCACTGTTTGGAAACCTCGTTCATCTGAAAGCTGTAAGAATCAGCCCTCAGAGAAGCATGGGGGATCCAGTCCATCCAGGAAGATGCTCTGGCTGGCTCTCTGCTTGGTTCTTGTTTGGGTCCTGCCTGGATCAGAAAAGGCTTCCCAACCTTACATGATTGGCTTTGGGGCTTGGGAAGTGTTCAATGCAGAGAGGGGATTGTCTTGTGCATGCAGGATGTATCCCATTGTATCGCAGTTGTACCCAGCTAGTAGTACAGTGTGTGTGTGTGTGTGTGTGTGTGTGTGTGTGTGTGTGTGTGTGTGTGTGTGAAAGTACTACCAGCAAAGAAAAGAAAGGCTCTGTCATTCTCTCCCTCCCCTCTGTCTCTGTCTCTGTCTATTTGTCTCTCTCTGTCTCTCTCTGTCTCTGTCTCTCTGTCTCTGTCATTCTCTCCCTCCCCTCTGTCTCTGTCTCTGTCTATTTGTCTCTCTCTGTCTCTCTCTGTCTCTGTCTCTCTGTCTCTGTCATTCTCTCCCTCCCCTCTGTCTCTGTCTCTGTCTATTTGTCTCTCTCTGTCTCTCTCTGTCTCTGTCTCTCTCTCTTTCTTTCTCTCTCTCCCTCTCTCCCTCTCTGGCAGTGCCAGGAATCAAACCCAGGGCTTCACACAGCTGGGAAAGTACTGCACCACTGAGTTCCATCCCCAGCCCTGCCTCTCCCACCCCCTTTATTACAAGGTTGCTTAAATTGCGTTGTGCTTGCAATGCTTCTGTGTCAGCTTTCTGCATGGCTAGGATTGCGGGTGTGAGGCACCATGGCCAGCCGGCCTTCTTCTCCTGGTAGCCCTTGACTAAGATTTGAGGGCTGCTGCTTCCACTATCTTCTAATTCAGAGTCTAAAAGCCTGGCTGAGAGGGTGACTAATGATTGTTCTGAGTCAGCTGTCCTGTAGCTTTGAGCACGTTTTAGCCTCCCTCGCCTGTTTTTCACCTTTAAGGATAGAACAGGAGCTAGAGAATTTCCATGGACTTTTCCAGACCAAAGGTCATTGCTCTTGATTTTCTGCCTGTTCCTTTGATGACTGACGCCTGCTGATGGTGAGGCAAGGCCAGGGAGTGATCCTGGCTTATGGCTATCAGATAAGCAGCACCTAGTCCATAGAGGCCCTCTGAAGATGACCTTTCAGATAAGAAAGAGACAAAGGGAGTAAGTTCAGCTATAAAACCATGTGCTGCGTTGGGGGGAAATCACAGCAGGCTGGTAGAAATAGGACTTTGCTCCTCTGGGCCTCTGTACTCCAATTGCAGAATCTCTGTTCATTCTCCCCACATGTTCTGGATTGTTGCACCATGCGTGATCTCAGCTGGGAAGCCCTGACTTGACTAACTCAGTCTGACTGAGCCTGCTTATCACATGAGGCACAGTTCAAAGAGCACCGTGCAGAAGACTTTCCTCATTCTGTCCCTCCATTCTTTGCCTAATTTCTGCTCTTTTGGCCTCCCAGCTCCCACCTTGAGCAGTCGTAGTCTTTTCATGTCAACTCTCAATACTTCTTTCTGCACGTATCCTTTCAATGCTATTTCCTGTGGGTCTCTTGAGGACAGAATCCTCCTCATGACTGCTGTCCCATGGCCTAGGGCTCACTGAACACACTTAGATACAACTCATGTTTTCATGTGGATGAGAGGAGACTGGGAAGGTTGGCTTGGGCTGGGATGATATAGGAGACCCAGAAACCAGTCTGCCTGGTCAGCAAAGAGGCAGAACCTCACTACTGCTCAAGGCTGCAAATACATCTCTCCAGGGCTAGGCAGAGAAGGAAGTAAGAGGAGTGGGCTTGAGGCTGGGCATCAGTAGAAGAACAGTGGGGATGATGGAGAAGAAGGGAGACCTGTGTCACAGTGAGAGGTATGACTCTGCCTTAGGCTCTGAGAAATGAGCCCCACAACTTGAATCTTTTAAATTTTGCTGCCGATCTGAATTCTTTGCATAAGAAAACATTCCAGTTTTAGACTACTGGTTCAAATGTAAAAGAATTATGTTTTGCAAGCTCCAGATAACAAGCTTGTAAAGTGTCATTAGTTTAGGGAGTAAAAGAAAGGTACTTTGCCTTGAGTGAGAACAGGGCAGATCACCGGGGCTGTGAGTGGACTTTAAATCAGGGAGCTGCAGGCACCAGCCGAGCATCTGTCTTCTAGGCTATATGAGTGGTTTCCATGGAGAGCAGATTTCTTCCTGTCTGGGGCTGATGGCCTTTGTGGGTGGGCAGTGCCCTGCAGTACACAGACTTGTGGGGTAGGAGAGATGTTCAGGGCTTCCTTTCCATTTAAGTCCTTGTCTTGGACCCTGAGCAAATTCCTCAGCACAAAAGCATTTGGCACAGTTTCGAAATTCTGCTGCTTACTCCTGCAGAGACTGTGGCATGCTGATGCCAGTTGATGACATCTTTCCTGTGTCTTCTGCGTAAGCAGAGTTGCCTTCCTCTCTGGGGAGCAGGAAATAGCTTATTGCACAGGCAGGTTACCCACATTGCTTTGAGGATCTTGACACCCACACAATTGCGCTAGCAACATAAAAAAGCTCTCCTAGATTTTAGATCATTTGTCCTAGACACTGATTTAGATCATGAAGGAAGTGCAGCCAGAGGTGGGGCAGCATGGGGGTTCGGAGGAAGGACAAAGGGAGATGATCAGAGGCAGAACGAAATTGATGCCAATTCAGGGGAACTGGGCAAGAGTGGTCCTGTCAGGAGCAGAGATGGTGCTGCAGTTTGTATTGTCTTGTCTAATGTCCCCAGGGCTGCAGGCTACATGTCGTCATTACCACTTTATAGACAATACATATGAGACTCGGCAATGAGGCAACACTATCTGACCCAACACACAAAGCTTTTCTTAATCTGGTCCTCGTCCCATCATCCTCTGCTGTTAACCTTTATTCCCCTGCAGTGCGGCAGCACCAAATGTCATGCATGCTGTGTCTGGACTGGAGCTCCCTGCTCTGGGTCGGTTGCCTTTGTCTTGTTTTATACTTAAACTTGAAATTCACAAAGCCTGACTTAATCCTTAACCAGGACTGGGTAGCAGCTTACACAGACACCCTTCCTCACTGTGTGCCCCTTCATGCTGCAATATTCTATTTATGCAACTCTTTCTACAGTATACTAGGGACTTACTGAAAGTGAGTACTATCCTGTGTCATATACGCACATTCCAATTTTGCTGCCAATTGAATTCTTTGTATAAGAAAACATTCTAATCTTAGACTACTGGTTCAAATTAAAATAATACATTTTGCAATCTCTAGAATATAAGCTTAGGGAATGAAAAAGATATACATATGTGTATATGTGTATCTCTTTAAAAAGTTCTCTACTCCCCCAAATATATATATATATATATATATATAATATATATATAAATACAAACATATATATATATATATATATAAACACATGTATATATGAAGGATATTATGTATATGAGGAGAACACACAGGCCCCAGCATATTTGTTATTAAATGAATGAATGAATATATAATTGAATCACACATTGAGTGGATTTATTTTTTTAATTGAGACAGTTTTTCTGGGTAGCCCTGACTGTCCTGGAACTTGCTCTGTAGACCAGGCTGACCTTGAACTCAGAGATCCACCTGTTTCTGCCTCCCAAGTGCTGGGATTAAAAGTGTGTGCCAACACCACCTGGCTAGTCGCTTTCTTTTTTTTTTTTTGGCACGGAGGGGGGGGAGATATAGAACTTTTTTCAAAGAAAGATTTATTTTTATTTTAAGATGTGAATATTTGCCTTTACATGCACTACATATGTGCAGAGCCCATGAATGTCAGAGGGGGCAATTGGATCCTCTGGAACTGGAGTTACAGATGGTTGTGAGCCACTATATCACTATTGGGAACTGAATCCAGGCCTCTGCAAGAGCAACCAGTGCTCTTAACCATTGAGCCATCTCTCCAGCCCCCAATTCTATACCTTAAATTGGTTTCTCTCAGGTACTTTTCCACAGTAATGGAAAAAAACTAAGGTGGACAAATAAGCAGTTTTGAAATTTGACGTCAGTGACTTCAGGGGCAGACACAGATGGTATCTCCTGGGGAGTGACAGCTCAGCTTGTTGAGGGCCCTATGGCATCTGCAGAGAGGCCTCCTTCTCCCCACTCCTCACATTCCCTGTAGCACCTTCCAGCCTACAAAAGTGAAGGGGGCACTACCAGAGCAGGCCAAGTTCCCCAGGGACACAGGACTCCTCAGATGGAGTCCACCTAGATGGCCTGGCCAGAACGCCTTCAGACCAAGCTGCATCCCAGAATGGATGCATTGCTCCCCACTCTCCCCTGCTGCAGAGCTGGCATTTCCTGCTTGCTGCTCTACTCCTTGTGGGTATTTCTTCTGAAGAAACTTATGGGCCCCTGTGAGGCCTTAGCCTCTGTTTCTCAAGAGACATAGACTAATCCATACCTCCCAGTTCTCTAGGCTGAAGCCTCTGAAATGTCCCTTTGTACTCTAGGAAGTTGGTGGGATAGTCAACCCTATCTCAGTGGTGGCCAGACCCTGTAAAACTGGGATTGCGGATGGAACACATTCAAATACACACACACACACACACACACACACACACACACACACACACCTGTGTGTTTCTATGACTGTAATGTTTTCAAAGCCAAGTGTTTGTATTTGAGAGTAAAAATCTCCCAGGGCAAAATAAAAATATTAGTCAACCCAGACTCAGAAGGACAAACATGGTATGTACCCACTCATAGGTGGATACTAGAAGTAAATTAAAGGACAACCAGACAACAGCCCACAACTCCAGAGAAGTTAGCTAACAAGGAAGACCCAAAGAGAGACACATGGATCACCCTGGGAAGGGGAAATAGATGAGATCTCCATGAGTGAACTGGGGATGAGGGGTGGGCAATGGAGGGTAGGTGATGGGGGATGAGAACATAAGGGAATGGGATGGTCGAGCTGGAACAGAGATGGAGTGGGAAAGTAATGAGAGAGATACCATGATGGAGGGAGATATCATGGGGATAGAGAGAAACCCGGTGCTAGGGAAGTTGCCAGGAATCCCCAAGGATGAACCCAGCCTGGACTACTAGAAATAGTGGAGAGGGTGCTTAAACTGAACTGGCTTACCCCAGTGATCAGATTGGTGAATACCCTAACTGTCATCACAGAACTTTTCTCCAGTGACTGATGGAGGCAGATGCAGAGATCCACAGACTAGACAGAAGTCAAGGGGTCCAGTCAAGGAGAGAGAGAGGAGAGATTCTATGAGCAAGTGCATCAGGATCATGATGGGGAAACATGCAGGGACGACCAAACCAAACTAGTGGGAACTCATGAAAGTTGGATCAATCACTGTGGAGCCTGCATGGGACTGGGCTAGGACCTCTTCATGGCAAGACAATTGTGTAGCTTGATTTGCTTGGGGGTGCATCCTGGAGGTAGAATTAGAATCCATCCCTGGTGCATGAGCGGGCTTTCTGGAGCCCACTACCTATGATGGGGCACCTCATGTAGCCTTGAGGCAGGGGGAAGGGCTTGGACTTGCCTCTACTGGATGTGCCTCCCCCTGGGAGGCCTTGCCTTCTTGTGGAGGGGAGGGAGGTATGGGTTGGAGGGGACACTAGGGGAGTGGGAGTAGGGGAGAGGGGGATTTTTGATTGATGTGTAAAACAAATGAAATTTTTTCTTAATAAAAAAATTAGTCGAATGATTCCTCATAATAGAGGGTACCCATTTTCACTTTATTATTGCAATATAGCAGTCAAAGAATAAAGAAGGTAAAGGAAAGCAAGAAGGACAGAAGAAAATATTTATTGGTTACAGTTTTATAGGAAAAATATGTAACTGGTGCACACAAAAGAAATGTCTTTGAGCAAAAGGAAGTTTGCTCTCTAGAGAGAAGAAAGTTACCAAAGAGAATAAGCTTTTCAAAATACGAGGGAAGCACACGAAAGATGGGAAAGATGGAGAGGCAAAGTGGGTTTGTTGTTGTTGTTGTTGTTCGCTTTTTATTTTGTTGTTGGTTTGTTTTTGTTTTTTGCCTTTTGTTTGTTTAGTGAATATTCGTATTTGTATTTTTAAATTTTTATTATTTCTTTTTAAGTTTTCCTTGGGGAGGTGCTACCAGGGTGAAGGGCAGACCCAGAGGGACTGGAAAATGAGTGGGATTGGGATACATGATGTGATCATCCCAAAGAATCAGAGGGAAGACTTGTCTTCAGGTGAGGAGCCGGAGTCCCCTTTCGACTATTAGATTGTCATTCTCAATTTCCATGCTTCTGGGCCAGGTGGGAACTTTACATGTTCCATCTGCTAGCTCAGGTCTTGGCCAATATAAATGATACACATGATCAACCACTGGTGCCGTGGTCCCTGCTGCTTGAAGAGATGCCTGAGGAGCCTCTAAGAGGCAGTGTATAAGTTGAGAGTGTCTCTGAACACGAGAAGACAAGGGGCCCAGATTAGTGAATGATGGGAAATCCCATGCAGGAAAGAAAGCAGTGGGTTTGCATGTTTGAATGAAGAAAAAGCTTGGGTGTTTTCCATTCAGATGGTGGGTAAGGTTAGAAACATCTGCCCTTGGTGGTACATATGCCCACTGAGGCTAAAAGAATGTTGTCTGTATCAAGAAGGTCAATGTGCCCCAAGGAATTAGCAAATTGGAGGGGGTATGCAGTAGCTCACAATGCAAGGAGAAAGAGAAAAAAAACCCTATACTCCCAGATGGAGGGAGCTTGCCAATAAGACACTTTGCTTTTGGCCCACCTTTCTTTCTCCATTCTGTACCCTATCCTAAACTTTTAAGTCTTGGACAAGGTTTTCTTTTTTAATTAATTTTTTACATAAAATATTTTTGATCATATTTTCCCTCTTTCAGCTCCTCCCCACATATCTACCTACCCACTCTATGCTCTATCTGCTCTCTCTCTGTCTCTCTATTAAAAAAAAAACATAATACAAAAAACAAAGGTCAAAAGAAATATGCAAAAACATCAGTAAGACAAAAAATATGAAAATAAAACAAAAAGCACACACAAAAACATGGAGCCTGTTTTGCATTGGCTAGCTACTCCTGGGCATGGGCCCTGCTCTGAAGTGGTTTGATACGCTCAGTGCCGCTAAATTGGAAAAAGCTGATTTTCCCTTTCCCAGCAAAAATCAATTGCAAATGGCTTCTTGGTTAAGGGTGTGTTAAGACTTAGTGCCCACTGCCCCTCCTCTGTGCTGGGATTTTATGAACAGGGGTTTTAATAGTTAACATTAATTCTGTAACTTAACACTGATGTTCAAGTCCCATCACTCATTAGGCAGAGGGCTGAAGAGGAACTAATATGAAAGTCAGTTGGATGCGGGCAAAACTGTCCTGCGTTTGTGTGAAGTTATCAAATGCTAAACTGGAAAGACTGTACCAATAACATTACTCACCAACACAGGGGACCATCAGCATACTGACCAGGAGCAGCTTGATCATTGTCGGAGAGCAGAGGACACGGTGTGGGCACAGGCTAGAGCAGCTCCCTGGGAGACAGGCTAGCAGAACACAACAAGGATTCTTTTAAAAAATAATCATATGAGAACCACCAGAAGCCTCTTGCCCGCTTTGTGCCAAAGGCCCAAGTTCTGAAAATATTTCTGTCCCAGCTTCAACACTGACTAGCACTTTGACGTGAAGAGATAATGTTCCCTTATGGAAACGCAGCTTATCCAACTGTAAAATGGAAAGTTAGTTGTGTCCTCCCCAAAGACATGGCAGTGTCTTGTTCCTTCCCTTATTTACTCCACAAGCATTTACTGCAGACATAGCATGCGGGAGGTGGATTTGAACTCTACCAACACCACCCAAGAGATGAATAAATCGGATGACCACATGGTGGTGCTGCCTGCCAACAAATGGTCCTTCCCCTGTAACAGTTCCACCTTTCTTCCCTTTCTTGGGTTTTGAGCACTTGGATTATCTGCTTGCAGTCCTAGGATGTCAATGGATAACCTCAGGGCTTGCGCTAGGGACAAAGGAAGAAGGTGGGAACAAAAGTCCTGGAACCCATCACACTTTCATTACAGCTTCCGGTGCTCAGATTACCAAATATCTGACTTCAATAGGCCCTCTAATGCCCAACCACTCTGTAGTTAATAGGAGAAAGGAGATCAGAGGGATTTTAAAATACTTTTCTCCCTAGTTATAATTCCCTATGCAGTGGAAAATGATCGGTTGACTTGTGCATATTCTGTTTTAGATCATGATTTTAGGACCTTGTATGAACGACAATACAGCGTGATCGAATCTGTCCCAGTAGCACACACAGGACTGCTGGATAGGGTTGTAGATACTGTGCATTGCACAAGGGTGCTTGGCCAAGTGGTCGTATAGAAGCCCCCAAACAACTAGGCTAGACTCAAGTGTGCCAAGGAGAAGGGGTACTTTCTTCTGATGTGTTCTAGAGGCAAAGGCGGCGCTCCACACTTTAGGGATTGCTGTCCTGGGGCCACCTTGCCTGTGAACTCAGCTTAGTATGAAGAGTCCTGAGTGAGAAGACCTTGTGGGCTGTAAGATCACTGTTCTATGAACCTGTCTCTAGCACGGCCTCTAGCGGCTGCAAAATCAATGTGGTTTGAATGAAATAAAATCCTGATGAGGCTAAGCATCCTCTAGTAATCGGCTGCTGTCTGATTTTCTTTCAGCATAATGCTTTACCTGTAACCATCTTCTAGAACACAGGAGCTCTCAACATCAGACAAGCTCTCCCAGTGTTTTGCAGAGTTAGCTCTGACCGCCTCCTTTTCAGGCTGAAGCCAGATTGAAATGAATGGTGAGACAAGTCTCCCAAAGGATTGTGCTAAGATATAGGACTGCCACTAGCATGCAGCAAATGTCTTTCATGGGGGCCTGGAAGGCCACTTTTAAGTCAAACTCACAAGACAGAGGCCACCAGACCTTGGGCAATCCAGTCACCATCTAGTATTTGTGGCATCTAATGGTTACTGTTACCATTACCCAGAAGAGAAGACCATAACATAGGAACTTGGAAGGGCCATGCATAGGCATCATCTTGTCTAATTGCAAGCTTTAAGATGAAGCCTTTGAAGCTTTCAGGCTGATGAATTATAGCACAAAGGTTCCACTTTTCCATACACTTGACTCCCAGCCAGCACAGTGGTAGAACCTGTCTGGTAGCTCTTGCAGGGCCCAAGTGAGTTAACCCTCTACCTCCAGACCATGATAACTGAAGTACAGAAGCAGCCCCATGGCACCAGGGATTGCAGTTGTAGCAGCTGGCTGAACTGCAGCTGAAGGCTCATGCTGATTCCTCTTCCCTGTTTGTGTAGAAGCCCCTCTTTGGGAAATAAAGTGAGGGAGGGGTCTAGTTAGAGCAGCCACCTTTGACTCAGGTCTCAAGAGTGCACTCCCCCAGCTGTCCATCAGCTCAGTAAGCACAGACTAAGGGCCACTTGACTTCTACCTCGTAGGACAGCAGATCTTAACCTGTGGGTTGCAACCCCTTCGGGGTCGAAAGACTCTTTCACAGTGGTCACTGAAGACTATTGGAACACGCAGATGTTTACATTACGAGTCATAACAGTAGCAAAATTACTGTTATGAAGTAGCAACAAAAAAAAAAATTTGTGGAGCCGGGCAGTGGTGGCGCACGCCTTTAATCCCGCACTCGGGAGTTCGAGGCCAGCCTGGGCTACAGAGTGAGTTTCAGGAAAGGCGCAAAGTTACACAGAAAAACCCTGTCTCGAAAACCCAAAAAATAAAATAAATTAAAATAAATAATTTTGTTATTGGGGGTCACCATGACATGAGGAACTGTATTAAAGGGTTGCAGCATTAGGAAAGTCGAGAACCACTGGGTTCTAGTACCTAGGATGTGTTTATGGGAATACAAATGAGAAAGCCACAATAGACGTGACCCCACCACTAGTCTATTTTAAGAAATAAGTTTTCAGAGAGGAGAGTTGAGGGTTGTTGCATTGTACAGAGTTGCAGCTGGGGAAGAGGAAAATATTCTGGAAGTGGACAGTGAAGAGGATGATATAAAACCAAAAAATTTTCTCCACACCACTGACCACTGAAAATGGATAAGATGGTGAATATATGTGTGTATATATATATAACGTTATCCTCATATAAAATTTTAACTAGGTTATAAACTTGAGGATCTTGTTCCTTGCATTTATTGCATTATTCTTTGTGTCAGGTGCCCCACTGAGCATGCTCCATGCGCTGGCCAGAAACAAAACCCTGGGACAAAAACAAAACAAAAAATCACGTCTGCCATTCCCAACAAAGACCAAGGCTCAGTTAAGTCTTAACAAATTACTTTTAAAAGAGGCACAGGGAGCCGGGCGGTGGTGGTGCATGCCTTTAATCCCAGCACTCGGGAGGCAGAGGCAGGTGGATCTCTGTGAGTTCGAGGCCAGCCTGGTCTACAGAGTGAGATCCAGGTAAGGCACAAAGCTACACAGAGAAACCCTGTCAGGAAAGACAAAAAAACAAAACAACAACAACAAAAAAAGAGGCACAGGGGAAGTAACATGGCTGCCAGTGCCTATGCTTCAAACCATTAACTAATCTAACCAAAGTCTTTGTGGATATTACCCTCAGCTGCCTGGTCAGCCACATGATCCAAATAAACAAGCAGCTTCATGAATATTACAATTCAGTAATAACGGCTGTCCTGCACCCCGAGGCTGCCCTTTGTAGGCATCCCCCTGGTAGAATACTGCTTACCAGGCCACCTCCTGACAACTAACCCCAGGGACACTAGACTGTATCTTGGAACCACAGCCTGCTGGCTGGGCTGGAGCAATCAGGCTCTGTGGCTGGATAAATGGAGCTCATTTTCCTGAGCACCGATTCATCTGGGACTCATGAAGTTGACCCAGGAGAGTCTTGTCATGAACCACAAGACTGGAACCATGTGCTCAGGACCACCCACCCACATGAGGTGCCCTAGGCACAGCTGTTGACCCACAGGCTTGTGGGACTCTTGCTGGAGTGGTGTGTGTGGTAGGGAGGTTGGACAGAAGAGTTCCAAGTGCATTTTAGCAAGTGCTGCCCACTCAACACTGCATTTCCTCCTACAAGGACTCAGAGTGCCTTTGGAGTCCTGTAACATCCAGGAGTCACCTCCAGGACTCACACAGTGCTAAATACCTGACCCTTCTTCTCTTCCCACTCTCTTCTTCCCTCCCTTTATTCCTCCTTTTCACCCATCCGCTTATCCCTGTATCTTTCTCTTTTCTTTCCTCTTTCCTTCTCTTCCTCCTTCCACTCATTCTTCCTGTCTTTCCTCCAACTATTTCTCCCATCACCCTGACCCTGCCTCCTCATCTTCCCTATCCCTTCTTCTCCCTCTTTTCTCCACCCCAAACCATCACAAGAAGTAGGTACCTACCGTGAAATTTCCTTCACTCAAAGGCTGTTGAATGACCCAATGATGCTTGGCTTTGCACAAATGGGAACAGTCTTTTATACCCCAGGCAAAGACCCCTGGTCATGTGAACACATTCCCCTACTCACACTAAGAGCTTTTCATGCACTCTGGCAGGTGAGCGGCATCAGAGGGAGGAGGTATCATAATGCTATATCTTGGCACAGGTAAAGGCTCTATATTAGGCAGTCCCATCTTGAGCCCCATGAGGACACCCAAGCTCTAATTAAAGAACAATGGCTGCCCTGTTCCACACACCCCACTCCACCGCAGTGTCTCAGAGGCTCTCTAATTATGTATAAGGGTCACAAGGGAACAACTCTAGAGGATGAAAGATGTTGAAAGTCACAGGCTCCCTTGCTAGGAAAAAGGCAGGCTTTGTCTTGCCTAGACACTGCTACAGAGGATAACTTGGGTCACTATTTAAAAGTCCCTGCTTAGACATGGGAATTTGATTTCTCTTTCCTTTATGGTTTTCTGTCCAAGCTGTGGGGTACAGTCAAGTGAGGCTTTAAATTTCAGCACTCTAGGTCCTACTGCCAGCCCTATTGAGCTCCATCTTGGCTTTCCATGTCTGCTACATGGAGGTCATCCTACTGGTTTAGAAGCTCTTCAGAACCTTCTCTTCTCTTCACGACACTTTGTAAAGTGTTTTCCTTCCCAGTAGTGTGCCATCTGTGGTTGCCCGGACTTTGTCCTTGCCCCTACAGTCACTACACCAGGCTGTTGGTGTAATCTTAGGGGGAGAGAACTGAGAAGCAAGTGTTTTAGAGGTTTTGGTCCCCGCTCACATGTGCCATTCTTTTAGGCACAGATCAAGTCAGCCTAGCCATGAGCCCTCTTAGCCTGGCCATGAACCCTCTGAGTTTCCCATTCCAACTTTGCGTCTTGAAGGAACAGAACTAGTCAGAGGATTACATGAGGGGTCAGTGGAGCTTTCCCAGCAGAATTCATTGAAGGGCTTTTCCACAGAAAGAGCTGTCCTTGTATGCTGGATTTTTCTGCCTGTAATTGTCATTAGGCTACTCTGGTGCACCGAGGGCTGGATCTACACTGCTTTAGTCCTTTTTTTTTTTTTTCACAAACACAGAAGAGCCACCATCTCTAAAGCTGCCAAATTAATGGGGCCACATGTCTCAATACAGCCAAACCCATGCTCTTGGCATCTCAAGAGTATAGCTATGGCATTAGCAACCTGTCCAGGAGGGTAGTTCTAGACATTTGCAGGAGATTTGAGAATTTTCTACCATAGTCTATAACAGGATGTTATGGTTTCAATAGGAACTGCCCTCCACTATCGCATGTGTATTGAACATTTGGTCCCCAACTAGTGGCACTATTTTCAAAGATTTTGGAAACTTTGGGAGGTGGGACCTAGCTGGAGGAAGTAGATTAGTAGACTACTGGGAAGACAGATCTTGTTCCTGGCTCTTCTATGTCGGTCTCTGTCTCTTTGTCTTTCTGTCTTTGTCTCTCTCTCTGTCTGTCTCTGTCTCTATCTATGTCTCTCTGTGTGTGTATTTTTTATTCTCCTTCCCTCCCTACTTCTCTGTCTCTCTTTCTTACTCTGCTTCTAGTCTGCAATTGAGCAAAAAACCTCGTCAGCCATGTGTTTCCAATGTGTCAGTCACCTGGAACCAAGCAAAGTCTAAATCTGCTGAAACCGTGAGCCAAAACAAATTGTTCCTCCTTGAGATTTTATATCAGGTAATTTTTCCATAAGGTGAGTAAAAAATATCTAACACAAAGAGTGCATCTCAGCATCTATTAGTGATACTCTTGGTCAAATCATTCTTTTCTGTGGACAATGTCCAGGCATTGAAAGATCTTCCACGTACCCGCTGGATGCCTGTAGCAATCCCCACCACATCCTCTAACTAATATAACCAGACATTGCCAACCTGCCAAATATTCTCTAGAGGCATAGATTTCTCTTTTCTGCTGGTAGATGTGGCTCTCTTTCTTCCTCAGGATCATTGGCTGCATTGGTCCATGAGGGTGGAGGGAGCGAAAGCAGGGAACAGGGTTCAGGACAGCTGTGGGTATGATGGAGACAGCCCTCTGGGAGACATACTTCAGTGAATCAGCTCAACTTTATTCCAGAGTATAAGGAATATATAAGATTGGGGATCCTGGGGACAAACCCTGGTTTGCCTTAAGTGGCATGCTCCTATCACAAGGCTTTGTATATGGCAGTAGGGTCCTATAGCAGAGCCCCTAGAACAAGTCTTCTAGCAGGAATCTGTGCCAAGGGTCAAGCTAAAGATGAATCAGGCATCCGGCGGTCAGTCCTCCAGACCCAGAGAAATTTTCCAGATAAGGGCAGGTAGAAGGAGGAAGTTTCACTGGGGAGGGAGGGAGTTTCCAGGTTGCCAAGCTTTTGGGAAAAGCTGCCAAGCCATGAAAGACTGCAACCTGACCAGCCAGTGATGCCTTCCAGCAGGTAGAATAAAGTAAAAGTGAAGTTTCCCCAGGGACACAGACAGAAGAGGGCAGATTTGTTCTCAGTAAGAGTTTAATGGCAGATTTCATTATGGAAGCAGCTGAATTCCCTACTCACACAAGCCCAGATGTGCACTTTCAGAAAGAGGAAAACACATGCATGCCCAAGCACACAGAGACAGAGCCTGGGACTGTGATGCACACACATGCTATTTCCTCTCCCCTCTCCTTCTCTCTCTCTCCACACCCCTCTATCTTTTCCCTCTCTTTCCCTCCTCACTCCTTTCTTTTTTCTTTCCTCCACTCTTTCCCTTGCCAACTGAGCCTGTCTTTGGGGCATGGAGCATAGAGAACAGCTCTCCCATTTGCTTCCAGGAAGAATACAGTTTAATAAAGTTGCTTGGGCAACCATGCAATTTACTTGGTCATCTGGGGCATACAAATGTCCCATATCCTTTACCTAATCAGTTAAGCACTGATAGCCACATATCCAAGAATTAGAATCCCAGTTCTGTGTCATCTCCTGAGGCTTGCTACTCTCCAAAACCATCACATAAGTCAAGATATACTTAAGTCTTCCTTAGGCTCTGGGAGACCAGAGAACTCCACCACTGGGCAGGCAGTTTGCATGTGGACCTTTTGTCCTTTCTACCATTGCTGCTGTTACACAGGAAGTAGCACTGTAGAGAACTGGTCTCATATGGTCCTTTGAGCTCTTGTCCTCCATACTATATCAGATCTCTGCAAAGGCCTCAGAGGTGCCCAACATTTGAGGCTTTTCAAGGTGTAGTCATGGTTGGTCATTATTCCCAATGAACAGAGTAGTTGAGTCCACAAGGGCTCTCCTCATGAAAACAGCTTTGTAGCCGGGTGGTGGTGCACGCCTTTAATCCCAGCACCCTGGAGTCAGAGGCAGGCAGATCTCTGAGTTCAAGGCCAGCCTGGTCTACAGAGCAAGTTCCAAGAGAGCAGAGACATACAGAGAAACCCTGCCTTGACAAAACCAAAAAAGACAAGCAACAACAATAACAACAACAACAACAACAACATCAAACCCAAAAAAGGTAAGAAAGAAAAAAGAAAACAGCTTTGTATGTAGGATTTAGCCACTAGCCCATTCTAGGTGATAAGTTTCCCTCTGGAGAACTTTGGCCATCCTTTTGTTGTGAGGTAATTCCACCAGAAAACAGACACTCTTAAAGAATAAGAAGTTTGTGTTTCCTGCCAGCTGGCAAATGCAGGAGGAGCTTACCCAAATCATACAGCCCTGAGCCTCATCAATTCTTTGCCTTCTCTGCATAAAAATCATAACTTTGTTAGCAAAAACAGTTAGTGAGAAGTGAACCTACAGAAGTCAAAAAGCAAGGTTAATATATTTAGGAACTTTCCTGGATCCTGAAATTATGGCCTAGGTCTTTGATGGATTAGATCTTTGTTCCCGTTAGGCAGGGGTTGGGGCCTACATACTGGGTTTTAAGGTCAGCATGGTACCTCTAACATGGTGTTACATGGTACCCCTAACATGCCTGTTACACTTTCCAGCCAAATTAGCTTACACATAATAAAAGGGACATCTCCTTGTCTCCTGTTGAGGTGGGCATCGTTTCTGCCCCTAGAAAACTGCCTTCATTTACCTCATCTTTGCAGACTCAAAGGTCATTCCTTATCCTCATCCCCCTAAATCATGATAATAGGTGCTGATGAACTTGACAGCTGAATAATTTGAAAGGTCTCTCAAGTGTTCAGATGAAAAATGAAACTTTCTGTGTATCTGGATAGGAGAACACAGGCTACTTCTTTGCCCAAGTTCAAGGTCTACATCCCCTGAGCACCTTCCTGCTCATACACAGAATCAGGGGCATTCAATGATTTTCTGGGATCAGGGACTGTTTTGTGTTTGGATTATGATAATAAACAATGCTTTAGGCAGAGTCCTAAGGTGAGAAGGTAGAGTGGGAACCTCAAGTACACCAGAAGGAAAACTGTCCTTGGTAAATGAGGAGAAAAAGGTTCCACATAGGACTGTTGGGGAAAGCAAAGCTGCTTAGCTATGTTTTGTACAGAGCTGTGAATTCATAGGGAAATAAGAAGACCAGGGATAGTGAAAAAGGGACCTGATACAATCAAGGGGCCCTTCAGTATGTGGGTGTGCAGAAAAATCTGGTTCAGCAGGCATCAGGTATTCAAAAGAAGTTCTGGCTCCCAGCTCCTAGGAAATTATCCCTAAAGCCTTGGAATAACTTGAAAGGAGCATGTTTACTCAATAAAGTCTGAGTCACATGTGTAGTTTATGCAAACATGTGACTTAGGGTGAGGGCCTTGGGCACGGCAGTGTCAACTTAATTTCTGGAGACCGAGTATTCAAATATAGCCCTTCAGTTACCCATTTTTTTTTTTTTTTGAAGACAAGGTTTCTCTGTGTAGTCCTGGCTGGCCTGGAACTCACTTTGTAGACAAGGCTGCCCCCAAACTCACAGAGATCCACCTGCCTCTGCCTCCCAAGTGCTGGGATTAAAGGCACGCGATTCTTAAACGATCAGACCCTGAGGCGCATAAGCTTCCATGTTGACAGCGCTCCACATATGTCATCTCATATCATTGCTGGGGAGTGATGTGTCATGATTGTATGTGCAACCAAAGAGCAAGAAGCTCAAGCCTGAGCTCTCCCGAAAGCTCCCCTACTTGTGTTTTTGCTATGGTATACAGTGTGAATACAGCCATTTTTCTGAACTCTGCAATCTTGCTACTGAATGGCCGAGCTAGAGGGTTTTCCAGAGAGCCCCTGAACACAGTGGGGCATGAAGATGGGAAGCCAAGATCTCCACACCTCCATGTTCCCAAGAAAGGTTTCCATCACCTCCTACTTAGAGACTCGGGAGAGAATGTTGATGCTGTAGCGTGACACGTCTGATTAGTTGTAGAGAGCCAAGTATTCGCCGACTGCACAGCACCATAGCAAAAGCTCTCTGCAGTACAGAGTCAGGCCTTTTCAATCTATCCTGAGGTTGTCATCCAAAAGTCCCAAGTTTGAGTCACCTCCAGTATTTTGTTCAGGTCTCTATGCTGGACTGCTGTGTGCACACTAACATGAATCCTCTCCCCCAGTCTTCCCGGTATTAGGATTGCTGCAGGCATAATGGTAGGTTCTTGAACCTAAATCATAGGTTTCCACTGCTCTGAAGCAGGCAGAGAAGTCTGGTGCTACTCCACCGATTGTGAAACCTCTGCCTTCAATGCGTGACACAGATCAACAGGAGAGAAAAACTCGGTGCTTCCAAAGAGACCCCCTTCCTTCTACAGATGACGTCGGCAGGGCATGCCTGGATTCTGAAAATACAGCCACGCTGGAACAAAGCCAGGGTGAAGGCTTGGTGCCAGCGGTCACTGTCAGGTGCTCACACAGACTTGCAGACACTCTCAAGGCATTTTTGCTTCAAGGCTGAAAGAGCAAGAAGGGAAACGGGCACTGAGGTTGGAACCGAACAGAGACATAAAATCGAATAGCACCAGCCACAGTTCAGGTTCTTCTGGAGGGCAAGTGCGGGGCAGGTCCATTCTAAGGGACTCCTGTGAGGATCCTTTGCCAGTCAGCAGCAGAGTGGAAGGAACAGCCATGGTTATTTGTTTATTTTTTCCACTTTCTGCGCAGATGCTGCTTTCCCAGTACCCAACTGTCCCCAGCTCATCTCTCCAGGTTGCATTACAGTCACTTAAACTCATTAACATGTTGGTCAGTAAACGTAGCATGCTGTGTGTTTAGAAGTTGCAGCAGGGTAGGGAAGAGAAATGAGATATTGGATGATGTGCTGATAAGCTGTCCTATTCCATGCCCACACACCAAGACCCCACACACCAAGACCCAGGATTTCTGTCCTTGACTCGGGCACCCCCACCCCATTGTCTGACTTTTAAAGTATAGAGTGAAGGTGGTGGCAGAAACATGAAACAAGATAATGAGACGATGGTTGCACCTAGGAAACAAGGGAACTCATGATTGAGGTAGAAGAATTGAAGGAAAAAGAAGAGAAATCAGTGGAGGGCACACATGGAAGCAGGGGAGTGAGAGATTTTTATGAGAGGTATCAATCGAAACATCGTAAACAAAGCACAGGGAATGATGGAGAGATGGACTCTGAGAAGTGAGAGGTGGTGGAGGGTTAAAGGAACAAGAGAAGTTTCTAAGAAGTGTTGGCACTGATCCTGTGGAGCTTATTGGTCCATAAAGAAAGATTTGGTAATTAGACTTAGTTTGTTAAAGGTAACACATTACAAGATTGGGCCATATGAACACCTGGGTCTTATCAAAGGATTTTTTCCAAAGAGGTAATATAAAGCCATGGTTTTCCAAAGGCCAGAGGTACTTGACCAGAGAGTCCAGGCCAAGGAAATAATGAAATGGCTCAGTGTTGGTGTAGGGAGTGGAAAGACCAGTCTAGCCCCCACCTCCTTTTTTTTTTGTAAGATTTGGAGAGAAGCTAAAGGTGATGTTGAGTATTTTTATGCATAATTAGAAGGCATCAGGACAAGGATGGAGAGACATGGGTCCACCTCTAGGACTTCTTGTCCTCTCTGAGTTAAATTATTTGCATATGCTTTGGTTGAGAATTTCAGTGTTTGTGTGGGGTTTGTCTTCTGTTTTATTTTTGCTTGTCTTTTTAGCTTGCATGAGAACTCAGAGGCTAAGGGACTTGCTTGGGTTCACACAGAGACTGTAGTGTGTCAGTTGACTCCACAGCTTTCTAAACTCCTTGTAACACTGACTGAACACTAGGCTGTCTTCTCTCAATGATGACTCCATGAGCTACAGCAGTCTTCTGGACCTGGCTAAAATGACACAACCTATCAGAGTCACAGAACCTCCCATCAAATGCACTCACTGCTGAGCTATCACATCAGCAAGCTGGGTACTTACTGCGAGAGTGGGACACCTTCTTCACCCTCTGACAGATCAGCGTCGCATTTTTCAGAAACCAAGAATAGTATTCCAGACAATACCTAGATGTTCAAGCAGAGTTGGGAGTAGTCACTCTTCTGTAATGACCATGAGAAGACAGTCATGATCGAAAAGAGCAATTACACAAATACAGGGCCCATTATTGACACCAAGGAACCCTCTATCTTTATATAGTATAGAAGAAAGAGTAGAGAAGAATACTTGTTAGGAAAAAGCTCAGACTTTGGAGCCAATGAGATTTATTTTTAATCTTAGATTTCTACAGTTCATTAGGATGTGTGAAGTTAGGTTGAATTCTTAATCCTCTAAGCCTTAGTTTCTTAGTATGTAAGTACAAGGTAATAATATAAGATTAAATGAAATAATAGGTTTGAAGTTCCTGAACTATACCAATGTGTAAATGTTCAATAAATGAGGATGTTTTTTGTACTTGTGAAAGACAGAGTGGAAGAACTCTACTGTTAGCCATGCAGCAAATGCATTGCAAAGTGATACTCAGTTCCTTATCTGAGGCACTAAGTGTTGCTTCAGAATTTTGCAGTGGAGAGGCCATGGACATATTATTAGGAGAGGTTTCAGCCCAGGCTTTCTCTGGCTTATTGTGACATATCTGGTGTCTGAAGTGGTTGAGCCAGGCATGTTGGAATTGAACCCCAGACTTCTGAAAGAATAAGTGCTCTTACCCAATGAATCTCTTCAGTCCCAGTGGTGTGGATTTTAGCCTAGGTAGTTCAGCCTATGCTAGGAAACACTATCATTCCAATAGTTAAAAAGACCAATTTGAGTCAGGACCCTACCAGGAAAGTGGAAATAACTAGGTGCTTTAATAAAGTAAATTCACGTTTGAAGTTGGTCCCAAACAGGTTAGAAGAGAACAAAGTAACAAAGGCAAGTAGAGGCATTCCTATGTTTCCTAGACAGTGAATTTACCAGCCTGGAGAGCCAGGGGCAAGTATATGATGAGCACAGAAAGGAAGAGACATACTGAGTTGTAGTGTGGAGTTCTTATAGAGGCTGAAACCTCAGAAGAGACACCTATATCTGGAAATGCAGAAATGTAGAGAAACGTCTTGGCTTCTCCATTCTGCAGTGTCTTCCATTGAATGAACAAACAGGAAACTGGATGGCTAGGCATTCTGGGAACTGTAGTTTGTGCAGGCCATATCATTCAGTATAAAGCTGACCAAAGACAGAGCTCGGGGTGTGTCTCGATGAACACAACAGGATCACTCTTCTTATAAACCTAGATGTGGACACTTCAAGAAGAGATAATATGCCAAAGATGACCAACTCAGTACAGTTGAGCACAGTAGCTATGCATTTAGTTGCCACAGCCACAACATGTCAAGTGTGCCAGGGGAGGAAACCATGTAGCAAGTGCAAGAGAGCAATGCACCTTTCATAGCACAACCATTAGCCCAACAGTACAGTGTTCCTGGTGCTGGTGAGAGTATCAGGTACATTGTCTCACTTCATTTTCACAACACTGTCACTGTAGCAAGAGTGTTGCAGTCTTCCTGTATGAATCAAGCTCTTGGAATTAGGTGACGTGTGGCCTGGCCTGTGGGCAGAACTAAGTTCATTATGGGATAAATCAAGTATGGTTCAGACATGTGAGTGGCCCCCCAACCCCACGTTGCTTGTAAGTTGTAGAACCTAATTTTAAGCTGAAGCCTGCCTGACTTATAGCCCAATCCTAAAATTGGCACATCCAGCTAAATGCCAGTTTGGGGGCCCTTGGCTCATACCCTAGTCTCAAATCTGCTCAGCTAGTGTGATAGTGCACACGGCAGATTTCCTAACAATTTTTCACATGTTTCATACTGTTTTCAACACAGAAAGGATGTCAAACTAGCCCCTCAGAGAATGGTCTGCTTTAAAATGTGATAAAATTTGGTAAACTGAGATACTCGGCCACCTGAGGTACTCTGTGAATCTTCAATAGGGTCAGAACATTCATTGTCATGTGGCCTAGTCTCAAAAGGCTAAAGTTGCCATTTGGGGCCTTAATTCACATAGCTTGTTGGTTGAATGGACACTATGATCATGGAAGATAGTACTTCACGACAACATGACCATTCCCAAACCCAGGGCAGAATATCTGAGTCTCTCCCCCAAGTTAATAATGAAAGGAACAATTACTAGTAGATAAACAGCCATACCATAACAACTTGGTTTGTTGATAAATTAGAGGACACATCTCTCTTACAGAAAAGGCTAAACCAGCAGTTTTCAACCTTCTTAATGCTGTGACCCTTTAATACAGTTCCTCAAGTTGTGGTGACCCTCAACCATAAAATTATTTTGTTGGTATTTCACAACTGTTGTTTTGCTATTGATATGAACTATAACATAATTTTTTTTGAGATAGAGGCTTGCCAAAAAGGTTGTGACCCACAGGTTGAGCTCTGTCTTTGGTCAGCTTTATACTGAATGATATGGCCTTTCTACTAAATGATGATGGGGGGAAAGTCATAGTGAAGGTGGCCTGCTGTGCTTGTCTTTGGGTTTTGGTATCAGGGCCTTCTTCAGTGCCATTAAGAATGAGCTGGACTCTGGGAAGCAGTCATCAATGTACTACTTCCTCCCGTCAGTCGCCTCAGATCCCTGGCCAATCCTGGAGATGTCAGTATTTGTCATCCATTAGAAGTGAAAGGGACTTGGTTTCTGTCATCTTATAAGATGCTAAGGCATGTTCCTAGGATTGTGCTAGGGACTCCTCAACAGAGGACTACACTGGGGCAGGGGGCGGGGGAGAATTTAGGGAAGAAGAAAAGGAGATTACAGAACTCAAGTTTTAGAGCTGACAGAATGAATGATTGTCAAAGGTTCTCTATGTTCTATTTCTTCTAAATGAGGGAACAGTTTAGGAAAAACATCTGAAACTCTATGGCAAGACTTTGGGAGAACTGATTTATAAGCAATAATGTGAGTCATTTTGAATAGGGATAAAGGCCAGCATCAGGGGCCTGTCATTGTTGCTGCAGAAATATCTAGCATGCCACAACTCCTAAAATGCTTAGGCTGCTTTCCATTCCATCTTTGCACATGCTATGTCACTGTTTGTTGGAGTGATTGCCAGTTTTCTACATTCATAATTTCTGCTCCTCCATCAAACCCTGGATGGCCACCTTCTGCTGGGATCCCATCGCATTTGATTCTGGATCTCCTGTAGAACTTGTCATAGTGGTTTGAAATTTCTCTCTTCATACTACCCACTTCTCCACGGAACAGATGCCAAATCTCAGCACTATTATTCAAAAAGCATTCCAAGTTACACGATCCTCTCACGTTGGTATTCTTATACTATATTTAATGTTTGATAGGAGTCTATGGAATAATATTGGGACAGAGTGAAAGGCCAGGCGAGCAGCTGCTTTATTTCTACAAATTAACCCAGAATTCTCCATGGGAATTTTCCTTTCCCTCGGATATGATTTCTTTTTCTTTTTTTCCCCACAAATATCAGGTTTTTTTGTATATGTGTGCATGTGCATGTATGTGTGAGTGAGTATGTGTGTGGGAGTGTGTGTTGTCCATGCAGAGGCCAAAAGAGAGTTTTGGAACTGGAGTAACAGACATTTCTAAGCCATCTGACATGGGTGATGAGATCTGAACTCAGGTCCTCTAGAAGAACATCAGGGCACTTACCTGCTGAACCATCTCTCCAGTCCCTTATGGATGTTTTCAGTTCTGATATTTGTCCAGGGAGTGCAACTAATGCATTTCTACTTTGATAGATGACTTAGTCCTATCACTTCAATTTTATTTTAGCTTGTGCTTTACAACTACTGTACCTCCTAACTATGACCCAGTTTCTGGATGTATTTGTGATTCATCTTCACAACACTTGACTTAATATAATGCATGACTGACAAATAGCGGAGACTCAACACGTTCAGTTAGTGGGAGAAGAATCTAGTGATGTGGGCTACTCTAGATAATACTGGAAGTATTATTTTGAAGATTTTCCTGTTCCTCACTGTGAAGAAATGCCCTTTCCTTGCTTGTTCACACCACTGGATCTGTGAACTTGTGTATCACCCTCTCTAAATAAATAAAACATCCAAGCCTATTGAGGCATTCTAGATGAAATCTAAAAACAGCTGGGGAAAAGGGTGCAAACCTGGGCTTGATGCTCAGATGCAGTGGATAACGGAGATTTTAAAGAATGAAGGACATGTTAGTAAGCTTTTAAGATAACACAAAAGGCTTAAGAAATTGGTCCTCAGCTTACTGGGGAACAGCATACATTTCTAGTGTTTAGCTCTGGGTTTAACAACCAGTAATAAATCCCAGAACATCTTCTATTAGTATTGAGGGCAGAAGCATATCAATGTCCATATCACCTTTTATTTATTTTTATTTTTATTTTTTTTAAGACAGGGTTTCTCTGTGTAGTTTTGGTGCCTGTCCTTGATCTTGCTCTGTAGACCAATCTGGCCTCAAACTCACAAAGATCTGCTTGGCTCTGCCTCCTGAGCGCTGGGATTAAAGGCGTGAGCCACCGCGACTCGGCAGTTGTCCATATCATCTTAATCAAGTGTGGTGGGACTTCTGATTTTATTTTTACAACCATTTCATCTGGCAGGCAACAACTGATGTGAATTAAAGAAGGATTCTAATTTAGATAGGCAAATGTTTTGGTTACATTTTCCTAGAAAATTTCATCAAGTGGAGGATACTGGTATCCAAAGTCCTCAGTGGAAATTCTACCCGATATAGTGTGACTCATCTCCATTTAACCCAAACTCAACTCAGCTCACTTCACCTAAACTCATCTCATCGTCTCATTTAATCTTATCCATCCTAGCCCATCTAAGCCCAACTCACTTTATCCAAAATCACTCCACCTCCACAGAGTTCATTTCATGCCATCCAATTCAACCCAATCAGTTAATCTCAACTCCACCCAACTCCTCTCAATTCATCTCAGATAAAAGCAGCTCAGTGTAGCTCAGTTCAACCATATTTACCAGATCCTGCACTTGGTTTTAAGAATGTAAAGATGAATAAAGCCCAGTCATAGATCTCAACAATGTAACAGTCTAGTAGAGGGCACACTGTAGAGTACACTTCTTTTGGTCACCTATCACTTGCCTGGGAATTATTTAAGGCCTGGCTGTCTGAAAATTTTCAGAGACACCACACACAATAAGAAGACTCTAACTGTAGAGTGTGCAAAGGAGTCACTGTCTCAGGTTACCTCATGGCTTCAGAACTGAGATCTCGCTTTCGGCTTGCACAGAGGCATTGCTGGAAGAAGCGACAGAGTTCCATCAGGCATGGGTTGAGTTTCTTCATGGCCAGGGGCAGAGGAGCATCTGTAATGGCCCCCTCTTTGAGGAGTGGCTGAGGACACCCTGGAACATGCAATCTCAGACATGTGAAGTCAATAAGAGCTCAGCAAACATCTTCCCTAGGGGAAGGCCTGTGACAGGTGAGTATAGTCTATCCCTTATTTCAGCTAGCTTGGAAACAGACATTGGAGAGCATGGTTTCATTATTGTTTAGTGAAGCTACTGTGGGAACTTCAAGAGAGCTAGAGAAGGATGAGAATTGGGTTTCTAAAGGAGAACAGACATGGTTTCTCTGAGGAGCATATTTTAGAGAGGCATCTAAAATGTGGGATAGAGACGTGCTGGGAGGGGAGGATAGCTTACGATTATGCAAGGGATAGCTGGCTTCAGGGGATGGAGAATGCTTTAAATACAGATGGTGTTGTGTGTGTGTGTGTGTGTGTATGTGTATGTGTGTGTGTATGTATGCGGGCACATGTGCACGCCATGTGTAAGGAAGAGAGATGGTGTGATGGTTAGTTATTGATTGTCATCTTGAAAGGATCACCTAATCTGGATTAATTGAGGTGGGGGCGACTCATTCCAAGCGTGGGTGGCACCATTCCATGGGGTGAAGTCCTGGACTGAATAAAAAGCAGACAGTAAGCTGAGCACCAGGACTCATCTCACTCTGCTTCCCAACTGTAGAGGCAATCTGACCACCTGCTACAAGATCCCACTGCCCTGGCTTCCCCGCCATGACAGACTTTGCTCTTGAACTATGGGCACACATAAACCTCTTTCCTTGTTACTTTTTGTCAGCTGTCTGTCACCATAACAAGACACTAATACAGAAGGGAACAGTAGGTTCAAACATGATTCTAGCAAGCCAGCTCACTGAACAACCAATGCTGAGTCCTCCTCCTTGAGGACTAGGTTGATTATGTATCTCGTAACCAGCTTCTCATTATTGTTTAGTATGTAGCCTTTAGGAAAAGAATACAAACATCAAGCAAAGAAGAAAACAGAGTTGTTAAAGATCTCACCCTATTGGTCTCCTGAAACTGAGTCGATTTCTCAAGCCTGTACCCAGGCCCCCTTACAAGAGGAATGATTAAACTCAGACCCAACACGCAGAGCAACTGAGAGGACTCTGTAAGTCCCTGCGATGCTGAGCACACGGCAATGTTCCTGCCATGGAACAGGCACACATAATAGCTATTGATGTCGATTTAGTTATTGAAGTTTTGGAGAGTCTACTATGGACCAGGCACTAACAGACTAGTAGTGCAGCAACGAACAAGAAGGAACAGGGTTCTCCTCACACAGGGCTTGTCATCTGGTCCTGAGTTACATTAGGATGTGACACTTACACAAGAGAGGCCACCTGTCACTATCAAGCAAAATGGCCCAACGTCTAGAAATGAGCAGACGGGAATAGTGGCTTCCCTTTAGTGTAGTTGTGATGGTTGCCTAGCAGATACCCTGAGGACTATCTGGTTCTATAGGAGGATGAAGCTTTTGATTTGATTTTTTTTTTTTTTGAGACAGAGTCTTACGGAGTTCAGGCTGGCCTAAAATTTGCTATATAGCTGAGATGATTTAGAACTCCTAAACCTTCTGCCTCAATCCTCTGACTTGTGGGATTATAAGCATACCTACACCACCATGCCCAATTTATGTGGTACTGGATATTGAACCCAGAGCTTCATGCCTGGTAGGCAAGCCTTCTGCTAACTGAGCCACATCCACAGCCCAGGAAGGGAACTCTTTAGCGGATATCCTATTGAGCAATATTTCTACAGCTCTAAAGTGGTACAAGTTAATTGATACTAATATATGGCTGCTGTCTGAGAACACTGAAGATAACTCCTGTTCTAAACTATGTAAGTGACTGTTGTCTGGCAAGCGTACTGTTGATTTTTGCCCCACTTAAAAAAGAATTATTACTATAGATTATCAATTGGCAAGCTCATGTGAAATTACTTCGCTATACTGACTTGTAAATCTCTACTGAATTTCCCCATTGGTAGAGTTTTAAGACCTTTTTGGTTTCCTCATCAATTACTGAATTGAATAACACCTTTAATATACTGATGTAGTTACATTATAAATTTTATGAGACCTTTAAAGACTTATTGTGGTACTAAGGATGGAATCCAGGGCTCCATGCATGCCAGGCAATTGACCTACAACTGAGCCTATCCCCAGTCTGAGAATTTTTAAATTATAATTAGTCAGCAATATTTAGCAAGTAGAGAGAGAGGGTTCATAAAGCTAAGGACGTTTAAAATATATAGAAACAAAATATTTTTTCCACAGATCTACTGGAACACTAACTGTCCCCACACCATATATCACTGCCTCATTGCCAGACTTCCATCAATGTGTCATTTAGCATCTACTGAACCAGGTACTTTCCTACATCATACAATGGGAAGTGATTCTGCAGAGATTTGACTCCAGGCCCAAACTCATAAGAACCACATCTCTACTATATAACCAACATCCTTAAGAATAGATTCCCATATACCACTTCCATACAACACCTCGTCTATATTTCTCTGCTTCAGGAAGTGACCTCAGGAGATCCACATGATCTAATTCAGTTCACTCCTGAAACCTCACTCTATTATCATCATATCCTTTTGATTTTGTTTCTTAAATATGACCCAAATCTCTCTGCCTATGTAATTACCTTTTACTTTTAGCCCCCATCATGTGTGAGTTCCCTCACTGCACCCTCTGTTCCGGTCTCTCCGTATTCTCCACTCTGAGGTCAGGGATATTATTGCAGAGCGCACATCTGGCCATATAGCTTTCCCATACCTCAGAACATGGGCCAGACTCCTTGGCATTGCAGCAAGTTGCTGATGATTTCACTCTCTCTATCCTCAGTCCCTGTGACTCTCACCTTCAGCACAAGAATTCTAGCCACAGAGGCCCTCCCTGTTCAGTCCCCAGGAATACCAATCTTTCTGGCTCCTGTGGTTTTGCTTATGCCAAAGCTCTGCAGGAGTCCAGGCTTCACAGCATGTTGTCAGAAGGTAGCTGCTCATTTGGGCCTCTGCATGTTTTCCAGCTGCAAACATTCTCGTCTATAGGACCCACCAGAATCCTTTAATGAAGATAGCATTATCAATCTTCCAGAATTATTGGACAGAGAAATTGAAATGGTCCTAACCTTAACCTTGCACACAGTAGGAGCTCAATAAACATTCACTGAAGGGATGGATGAGTAATTTGTAAAACCTTTGTGGAATCCTTTTTAAAACAAATTTTTGGATGAGCAAAATAATTTACTCAAAGATGTCAGAGCCTCTGTATTTTATGCAGTGAATGCTTCATGAGATAGATGATAGACAGAAGGATGGAGATGGTACACAATAGATAGGTAGGCAGAGAGCAATCTACCAGGCAGGTATTGAAGAAATATCAGCAGGAATGACTAGGGATATATAGACAGATGATACAAGATAGATAGGTGGATAGATGGAAGGATAAATGGACAGTGACAGCTATATAGCTATAGCTATAATTATAAGTATAGATGTAGATATAGTTAACTTGTGTTCTAGAACACAACCTGGCTATTGTTGGCATCACCAGCATTTCTCTTTGGATCTCTTAGGAGATGGACACAATTTCTTGGTAATATAATGGGGTCTTTGTGTTTGAAAGACCCATTCACCATTCACTGGAAGCCATGAGAGCTGAAGTCAGTCTGAGGATCTATGAAACAAGAGAGTGTGCAGGTTCCAGCAATTTAATAATGCCCTGTTGACATATGACCAACCAGCTCTGTAACATTCAGGAAGCTTGTATAGAAAGATACTCAGGAGGAGGCAGGGCCTGAAAACCTGACCAACTTTGAAGGACTAACCTTGTTTCTGTTTCACTCATAGGGAGCTGACAGCACAGAAAAGAAGATAGCATGCCAGCCAAAATCTGAGAAAAGAAATTCAGGTCTTGGGAGTTCTGGAAACCCCAGCCTAGGAAGCTGCTGCTTCTCAAACCCATGGGAATGGAGTGTTCAGGGATGTGGCCAGCAGGGCATCCTTTAAAACACAGCCACAGTGAGTCACATCCAGCAAATGTGGCTTGGAATTTGGAGTCATCATTTATGCCTTCTTCCCTCTCTGCTCATCCAACAACCAGACAACCTGCTCATCACAAGAGCAGCTTCTATTTGCAAAGTGATCAGCACACTTCACTAGACGTTCACACAATTGAATGTTGATCAAATTAAATAACATAGAGCTTTAAAATCCCAAATCAATTCAGTACACATTATCTTAATACAAGACCATGTAGAAATGAATGAAGAGAACAGATGTTTTTAGTGCTCACAGCAATTGCAGTTGTTCTTGCTTTAAATTGAGAAAATTAATCCTGAATGCCACACCTCCCAAAAGTAGATGAGCTGAGATTTGCATCCTACCAGTCAGAGCCTACATTTATCAAGCAAACCTCTTTATTAGACTGTACTATCTCATGCAATAAAACACAAGCTTAAGCAATGACTGGATGTTCCCACTCACTTGAAACTTGGTGGGATACTGGGACCAGGGCTGGCTCTGACTCAGGGGTGAATGGCCCCTCTGCAGGAACAGCATCTGCAAGTAGCAAGAGGAACATTCTTCAAAACTAAAGTGGGATGACCTTGGGCTATTAAACACATAACCAGAGAATCCTGACACCTCAAAGATAAGAGTTCTGAAAATTCACAAGGAAATGATAGCCAAAGGAAAAGAAATGGCTTGCACATGATCACACAAAAGGACAGCACACCAACACAATGTTAAGTCACTTCTCCTGGCTCGTTTCCTCTAATGAAGTACAGTGACAGCATACTTGCAGGTGCTCTTGTCCCATTGTGCCCCCAGCTCCCAGGCTACACTTTTCGTTGAGGTGTGGAGTTTCTCGGTTTGGCCATGCAGTCTCACCTGTCTGTGAGTCCCTAGGAGCTGGTGCTTTGGTTGGACTCGGAGTCTGTGTTCCAGCGGTGAGTGTTGCTGAGGGGAAAGGAGAGATGTAAGCATGCATCTTTTCAAGGGAAGCCCAATCTGAAGAAGATGCTCCATGTCTCATCGATGCTGCTGACTAGGCCAGATGCCAATCAGGATGTTTAAGGTGCATGAATGAGTAAGAAATGTAGCCACAATCAAGTTCTTCCTGGAGTATGTATGGGAATGAATGAGTCCCATCAGGAACTGGTAAAGGGTGATGGGGCCATTGGAAACTTGCCAATATCAGTAAGATTTGGTGACACTGCACAGGACAGTGATGGCACTGACCAGGGAAGTGTGGAGCCCTCTGAGACAAAGAGAACATGACTTGCTTGTCATTGATCTGAGTCATGGTCTACACATGGACTCCATCTGCATTCCTGATAAATCACCTGTCAATAATTTTAATAATAGCCTAGGCTCTCAGTTCAACATCTGTCTTTCATATTCATAAAATCTTGGTTTTAGGACTACTTCAGGACATGACCTGTGTTGACATGAGTCTGACCTCTGGCAAGCTAGCAAAGCAGCCCTCTTTTCTAGAAGATGAGGGAGAGAGAGAACATTAAGCTGGCAGATCCATTCTGTGGATGAATGAAAAGACTAAGGTTGGGCTGCAATCTGGCCCAATAGATAGGCACCTCATTCAGCGGGTGGCATTGTTGATTGCAACGAGAAACATAGAGCTAGTGAGAATAGGCCTCCCAGGCCAAGCAAAAAGACCGTGCAAAGACCTGGAGGATGAGCAATGGGGATTGTTCTGTGGTTGCAACCCAGAGAATGAAGTGGAAAGTGAGGGAGATCCTGAGGAGCCCATGGTCCAGCCTACATTTCTGTAATGCAGTCCACTACTTGTGACCACTCTTCTGCTGGGACTGTGAGTTTTGTGGTATCCAATTCAACATGGCTGTCACCCCATGGACTTCCATGTGAGTGCAAAGAAGACTGCTACAGTCATTCACATACAGCCCATAACTGCCAGGATCCCCAACTCCAAGGGAAATCTGGTCATTTTCTCAGGAGGGAGGGGGTCAACATCATTTGATTTTTCTTCAGGTATTGATAAGACTGTAGCCTCCAGTAAAGAAGGCAGTAGTAATGTTGGCTTCCTTGATGGATTTCTATGTAAACCTTGAGCACCTGAGCCACATCCAACTTGTCTATGACTGTCATCTAGTTTGATTAAATGGCTTTGGGATCACAGAATACTGAAGTGTAAGGGACTGGGGGCATATGACTCCTATAGATGGCCACAATGCCTACTGTGGATAGCTGGGTCAGCTTAGAGGAGTTGTAGAGAGTAAATGGTGTCCACATGCTATATAGTGAGTCAAACTCCTTGCAGATGTCAGAGCTCTGACAACTCTCACGTAACAGACAAGAAAGTGGGAACTCAGAGGGAGAAGGGAAATTTCTGTAAACAGTGTATGTGGTAAAGACAAGACTTTAGTCCAGTTGTGTCTGAAACTGAGAAAGAACTGAGTTCCAAGGTGACTATTGTCCCACTGACCAAAGCAAAGTGAATTTCTTTTAATTTTCCTCTACACTAGTGCAAATGGCTGACAGAGTTCAAATCATCACATCAGGTGTTTATATGGTTAAAGGTATCCAAGTAGCATTCCCCAGATCTCACTATACAGCTGAGATTTTTGTGTCTGAAGTCTGATAAATTTCATGTGCTCCATCTTCTCTCTGTATTTCTTAAGAAATTTAGTCATCTGACAAACTTATATTGAATGCCTCTTTCAGAGAAGCCTGAACCTGACAACATAAAACTTTAGGGAGAACACATCTTAGAGGGGAGAAATGTCAAGTTCACAGTTACTAAAACTACAGCTGTGATGCATGTTATAGCCTATTAACCATGATGGGCATGTGAAGAGGATTCTGTCCACCTGTAAATATCAGAGGAAAGGACTGTTAAAGTGAATAAAGACATAAATTTTACCTGTGAGAGGAGAATGGACAATTCATGAACATGGGACAAAGAAAATGAAAATCAGGGTGACTATACTTCCCAAATATGATCTGGGAAATAAAAGGTTAGGTAAAAGGTTAGGATATAAATGTATTTTGCTTTGTTTTATATTTTCTGAGGTTTTATTACATACACAGGCATGAAATCACATGGATACATATGCAACACAACCACTTATCAAATATGATCAATTCTCTTTTATAGCTCAAGCTCTCCTCATGACCTGATGGCATAAATGTATATGCATGTGTAATTAACATTTATCTTATGTTGCATCAAATGTACATGCTGTGTATGTAATCAACATAGTGCCATTAATACTATGAAACAAAGGCAGTTAGCTTGTCTGGAAGGTTGACTTCCCATGGCCACTGGTCACTTGCTTAAAAGGCAAAGAAAAAACCAGGAAGTGAGTTTATAGGAAACCAAAAGGAAATGCTAGGGATGTAGAAAGAGCACAGGAAAGGGGGAGAGAAAGTGGGAGTAATGAAAAGTGGTAGAAGAGTAAATATGATCAAAACATGTTGTATGCACATATGGCAATGTCATGCCGAAATCCCTCATTCTGTGAAATTAACATGGAATAGGAAAGGCTAGAGAGTCCTGTGAAGAAGGGGCATTCATTTATTTTTTTTCATAAAAGAGAATAAAGGATTGGAATAAAGAAAGGAAGAAGAATTTGTTTAATTATCATTTATCAAATCATTTATTTATTTTTTCCTACTGTCAGCATATGTGTTAGATTTCAAAACTCTAGAAAGATATTCAACACATTTTAAAATGTAATTGCAAAGGAGGTGAATGGTGTCTCTCACCTGAGGCTGTGCTGGACTGTGCTAGTCTGCTGGGTGTGGTCAGTAGCCCAGCAGGATGTAACAGGCTCCCTGTGCTCCTGGGCTGCTGGGCATCTTCAGGGGAGGCTGATGTGGAGGGAAGGCTTGCCCATGGTGGCCCTTTAGATGTGCTATCATCCATGGTCTGGGACATAGACACAGATACTGTAGGATCCCATGTCTGTCTGTTTGTCACCCATGGTGTTCTAGTTATATTCCCTGTAGCTGCATGTTGAAAGTGACAGTCATTGGAATTGTTATTCTTGATCTCTTTGATCATGTATAAAACTGCAGACATATAAAATGCTCTCAAAGGGCAATTGCAATGTGTATACATAACACAGAAAATCCAGATGTTTATATTTTACTGTGGACTAGAGTAAGTAGATTAAAGTGAATTTTGTTTTCTTTGGCAACAAATCAAAAGAAACATCTGGGCTGGAGAGATGGGCTGGTGGTTAAGAGTACTAGCTGGCTTTGCAGAACCCATATCATGGCTCATAATCATCTGTATCTCTGGCTCCAGGAAATCAGATGCCCTCTTCTGGCCTCCACAGGCACTGCATGCATGTGATGCACATACATACATGCAGGACACAGGCACTCATGCATATACATAAAATAAAAACAAACAAATCAATCTTTGAAAAAAAGGAAAACCAAAACATCCTCTCTAAACCCCTTGGACTCGCAGAAAGCTAGAATATGTGCTTGAGGATGAGGGGACCTGTCTCAAATGTAAGAGATATATTTCTAATTATGTGACAAGCTGGGAAGGTTGTTTGAGGCTCAGAGACCTGGAAGCATTGGTGTGGCCCGTTTTCTTCACACTGTGAAACACATTACTTAACACATTTTACATCTGCTGTTTGTCTGTTCTTGTTTTCAGTGTTGGAGATGGAATTCAGGGCCTTGCCCATACTTTGTATTGTTTTTGAATGTCCTTGAATAGTTGCTCATCAGCGGATGGTACTATTTTAGAAGGTTATGGAACCTTAGCTGCTTCCTGACTGTAGATCCTACACAACTGCCTCCTGCTTCTGCCAACTTGCCTTCCTCTTTATGGTAGACTGTATCTCTTTGGACCATAAGCCAAAACAATGCTTTTCCTCCCTTCCATTGCTTCTTGTATTTGGTCATAGCAACAAAGAAAGTAACTAATACACCAATCAAGTGCTTGCCATTGAGGCACACCCACATCCCTTCTTTTTAGCCTTGATGTTAAACTGAGGATGATGATGATGATAATAATAATAGTAATAATAACTCACAGAACTTTCCTTAGTCAAGCTAAATCTTCCCTAATCATCCTTTAAAAATGTCAGGTAGTTTCACATGTTTGTTCCCATAGGAGAAAGTTAAAAATCTTTTCTCTCAGTTTATTAAACTAATCCTGGTGGATGATTTTTACAGTTGAGAGTTAAGTGGGGGCACAATTGCCTCCTTTAAAGTATCCAAACATCTCATCTAGAAAATGAGTTGTCCCTTCATGGATTTGAATGTCCTTACTCTCACTAAAGGTCTGTGTTTTTTCTTCTATCAATTGGTGTTTTCCTTTAAGGACCATGGCTAGGTGTTTCATGACTTACTTTGCCTCTGGCAATCATCTATTCTCACGTTATACTGGAATATTTTACAATTTTGTATAGTTTTCACGTTGTAAGTTACCGTATTAACCCTTTGTAGCTGGTGGTTGAATGTTACTCCTCTCTAGTGTTGAGACACATCCTTTACTTAGCCTGCCTGCCTCCTTTCAATCCTTACCTCCTTGTGGAAGGTCTTGTCTCCTACTGTGCTGAGCAGGATGCCCTAACTGGGCTCATGCGTGAAAGAGCTCAATGTAAATTGGATCATGACTATAGTGTGTCTCCCTCCTGTCTGTGAACTTGAGAGAGAAAGGGGAAATTTAAAGAGCCATTTTCAAACTATCCTGCTACCTGGAAGCAATGGTGTCTTTTGATGAGTGAGTGAATTAATGGCTTCTGATGCTTCTGACCCATTGTTGCAATTGATAATGCTAACTCTTACTGGAAGGGATCACCCAGTTTTATATTATTTCCAGATAGGAAATATCAGGTCATTGTGCCTTTTGTGTTTGGTGACAATACTGTTGATATTGCACACAATGTGGTAGGATTGATTAGGAAAATTCTTGACCAGCCACTGCTGGCATCATTTTATGCTAGAGTGGAATCACTAACACATTTTTGGTATCAATACCCAACCAGGTGCAGATTAACCAATCTGTGCCATGAAATTCACCATTTCCTGTGAATTCCCAGAGAAAAGATATCTACCTACTTTGTTGAAATAAAAATGTCTTATTTCAGCAAATACTATCTTTATGTAAGATATTATAAGCGGGGGAGGCTGGGTTAAGGGTATCAGAGAACTCTTGGTATTGTTTTGAGGCCTTCTTAAGACAGCACATTTCAATATGGAACTCTGTTACCAGGGATTCTAGAAGCATATATCACTAGTGCAGTTTCCCACCGTTGATTGACCCTTCTGAACACTGTTTATACTAAGGTGGTGGGAAGAATTGGATGAAAGCATTTCATTTATTTGTGTGAGATTAGAGGAAATAGAAAGAAGACATAGCAGAGGAGAGGGAAAACTGAGAAAGCATCTTACCTGAGGTGGGCTGTGTGTGAGTGGCACTACTCTGTGTGCCTATGGTCCCAACAGGATGCTCTGGAAACATCTCTATGTTTTCTGTCACCTCTTTCTCTGAAGGAGTACTTGTCTTTGTCCAGGGGAAGGTCTTCAGAGAAGATACCCACTGTGTGCTCCAGTGTGCAGGATTTGATCTTAGAAGTGACTGCTGGCTTTGGGTTGTGAACCCTGGAGTCCTCGCTGGTCCTCTGGTAGTTGCACCTCAAAGGAAATAGCCAATGGCAATGTTAACTCGCTTGTCACTTTAGGCAAGTGCAGCTGTTGAGTCACCAAAAGACAATTAGGCAGCAGCTACATAAAGTGCAGATAGTATTACTTTGAACAGTACCATATGTCACCAAAGGGATGCTTGCTCTTGAGTAAACAATGAGGCTAAATATCTAACTCCACAGAAGTTGTGTAATAAACCACCGTGAATAAAGTTGTCAGTACTAAAAGTGCCAGACTTTAAGTGTCTCTCCTGATGAGACCTGGGAGCTTCTCAGAGTCCTCATGTTACTGTGCAGCCCCTCAGCTGCTCCATGACTCTGGTACTTGTCTCTTCAAGAGTAACGAGGCTCCTGCTCTTTGCCTCATGGGGACATGTAGGGACTGAGGTAGCATCAAGAGAAGTTGGGAATCCCAGAAGAAACTACTTAAAAGACTAACCTTCAGCAAAACAGACTGGTAGATTTGTTGAGAGAAATCTATCTAATGCCCCTGTTTATTCCACAAAGAATAGGAGAAAAGTACAAATAGTAGATTGGCTAATGCTCTCCTTTGGGAAGACTGAGACAATGGTAGGCCAAGCAGTGAAGCTATAAGGTAAGAGTTACCCACTAGCCTATAGGGTTCCTTCTTCTGGGTGGATGAGACCTAATCTTCAGCTTGTATTGGATTTTGTTTACCAGGTGCCCTTTAGTGGGTACTTATATATGTATATAGGGACTTACCTATGCAGTTGCAGGAGATGACCCAAAATTCTCCTTTCTTCTACCCTATTTCACACCTAGACCTCAAACACCTCACATCACCTAATCCTTGATCCCAAAAGTCAAACATGGATGTAGTCCTTTCAATTCAACTGTCACCTGGGCAGGTAAGTGCCTATTAGGGATGTCAAGAGTAGTGCCACAATGCAAATATTGCTTTTTCTCCCTGAGCATGAGTACTAAAGGGAGACATGATTGAGATTGGGGGGTGAGAAGATAAGATTGACTCAACCCTCAGCTCTGTTCTTAGAAGCAAGCAGGAAACCGTGACTTGTTACATGCCTAGTTCATCTCACCAAGTGACCCTGTCCCTTACAAAGTGAGCTTTCTTCCACAGCATGACCAATAGATACCCTGCACTATCACAAATCAAAGCCCACCACAATGGAATTAGAGCATTATTGGCTGTGTTAATTAGTTGACTGTAGAGACACTGATGAAAAGCTTACTATGTGCAGATGCCATGAAAAACACTGAGACATAAAGCAGATGGTGGGTCAAATGGAGGTTTCCTGCTTTCAAGGTTCATTCACTAAGGAGGTACACATATAAATGTCACTGTGATATAACCTAGAGTAACACAGAGTCCAGATAACATACAGATACTGGGCTGAACAACGAAAGATGGATTTGGGTTGGGGAATCTTGAGGACATGAGAAGATAGCATCCGGAGTGGCCACTGACAGGCTCAGAGCTGTGACAGAATGCACAAGTTTGCACAGAGTGGTGTGAAAATGTTTTTCTGTTACCGACAAGGGCAGCGATTTCAAATTGAATGCAGCAGAGGAATCACGGGAAAATAGCAAATACAGGAAGAAAGCAATGTGTTCTCTCTAATGACTCTGGAGCCTCTACGGCTGACTGTTGAGTTCTATCATGTAAGGGACAAAACCCAACTCGTATCTGAGGAACACTGCTCTTGTGGCTATGGATGGATAGTTTAAAGGAATGCAAGCGTGTGACAAGAGACATTTGGTCATAGGCTGTTCTGGAAGATGATGAGGACTTGAAACAGACACACACATCAGGTGGACTCAGGGATGCATCCAGATTCCAGATACTAAGTGTGGGAAAGAAAGAGTTACCAGTGGTTTCAAAAGTAGCACATGGTGATACAGAAGACAGATGATAGTCGTTGAAAGAGGATGGATGGGAAGGACCTCGGAACTACAGGGAGGCAATGACTCTAGAATAAGGACCAAAATTCCAGTAGCTTCAAGAGCCCAGTAGTTAACACAGGAAATAATATGTAATGCAATAGGGTGCAGAGAGGATTATGGGAGTAAAGATACAGGTATCCCTCATTGTTGTCACAGAGAGGAAGATCCAGGGTGGCCAATATTTTTCCCTTAAATACTCCAGAAATCCATTTTTTTTTAATCAAAGAGAAAAATCCTCCGATCTTAGCACTATCTAATTGAATAAAATTCCTGAAGGCAGCATCTCTTCTCTAGTGATCTGAGGCATGGTGGGGGTGAAGGGTGGGGCTCTGGTCTCTCTAATAGTTTATACTTACCCAAAGCATTGGAAACACCACTGGTAAATGTGTAGTTGATAACAGGAGATTTCTCCACCATCTCCCAGAAGTCAGAAAGAGTCCTTCCTGGAAAAAAAAAAAAAAAGAATTACACCATGGAGAAGGAAGCTTCAGTTTGTGTGCTGGAGAGTGAAGTTCAATGCTCAGCCAGAGAGCCTCCGGGTCACTGCTGGTACTCACCTGACTTCCCTGCCATCACACAGATGAAGACGCAATCGGATTCATTGGTCTGACTCACTGTAAGACAAACCGGCACACAACCAAGACTTTGCAATAACAACCAGGTTACAGTTTCTAGGGCCAGCTCTGAAGCTACAATGTTCTTTCTGTCTGCCTGGTCCCCACTCAGCATATCACGTGTGCTGTCTCAGTGAACCCTCATCACCATCCTCTATGAAAGATGTAAGCACATGTCTGCAGGCCTTTAACAGAGCACAGACAAGTGTGTTTAGGAAGTCAGAAGTTTTAGATTTTTTCAGTGTCTCATGGAATGTCTGTACCACACTGACAGAAGAATTGTTCCTCCTCTCCAGCTGCCAGCAGTAATCAGGGAAGCCTGCAGCAATCACATTCATCCAAGCCATTAATCACTCAGCAAAATGTTTGACCCTTTGCACTTTGTAGAAAACTACTGAATCTAGTCCCTGAATCTGTCTTTTTGTCTTTAAAAGGGGAGGGGGAGTCACAGTCACTACAAGAGTCTGCTGATACCCTCCCTGTGCTGATTGTTGTATTTGCTGTTCAACTTTTGGGACTCTAGGAAGAACCCTGTTTGGATGATGGAGCCACCAAGGACTGATGTTAGAAACTAAACCATACCTAAGACCTAAATAGAATTTACCTAAAGGTTCCTTTCAGCCTGACTCATGACAGGGCTTGGGATGTGGAAACCTATCAGACTTGGCTACATTCCTTGAGGAATGCCAGAGCTCAAGCTTGTCAGTCACTTGCAAGATACACACCCGAGAGGATGGAGGTTGACTTAAAAATCTCAGTGAGGTAGCTGGTAGAATTTCCAACGATGTCCACCAGCAAAGCTGTGAAATCTGCAAGACAAATTAGAGAAGCTCCCTGAATTCCGATGTAGAGACGCAAGGGGAAACAGATTGCATTTGGATTTTTCTTTTTTTTTTCAGATTTTACAATAATAATTCAACTTAATCTGTTAAAGACTATTGATACTCACACACAGAAAAATACTAATTCAAAAAAAAGTAAAAGTAAATTCAAGCAAAGAACTTTAGGAACCACTTTTATAATCTAATCTAACTCTCTCTCTCTGTGTGTTAATATCCAAGAGCTACCAAAGATCCCCATCACTTTGTCTAACTTTGTTAGACTATCAAACCTATTCAAGAGGAATCAGGCCCACAGACATGTAAGGCCAACTTACATAAAGTTGGAATTTTTAAATGCAGCCAAATTTGATGTTGGGTTGTTAACTACAGACATCAAACCAGACAAGACCTTTACAAAACATCTTCAGGAATATCTTTAGAGCAAGGGAGGAAGTCTAGGAGACTTTGTATAACATTTTAGCTTGAAAAACCATTGAACATTTACTCTCTGAACAAGATTTGAATGGGATCCACAACCAGCACTGTGAGCATCACTAATCAGCAATATTTCATGTTTTTAGATCTAGAGATGAGGCTGCCACTTTCTCCTCTGTTAACTCAGGGCTCTCCAGAACCCAGAAGTTTTTGGGTTCTCTCTCAAGGGGTACATTGTTGGACAAACTTCAGTGATTTCTAGATAGGAAGCTCCTGGAGCCCACTGGATGATTTCCCATCATGCCTCATACGGACACTTCTTTTACACTTCTTTTACTCAGCAACAGGATTGTGTGTTGCTTGTAAGAGCAACCAGACTTGAAAACACATACACTGTAGATGTAGACCAATGCACTGTGATAATCAGTAGTTGGTGGAGCAGGCCAACACTGGCAGGAGATGGGCAATGCTGTGCATTAGCCTGAGCCACAATCTGATTTTACACGTTTGTGTTTGTGTGGTCATGTGGTTATCCTGGATAGGGAACTGCTATATTGTGTACCTCTGCAGGGGTTGACACAACTCAGTGCAGAAGGCTGGTGACCATGAGCCTCTTCCTTTCTATATTATGTTGTAGAGTTGGATGATGTGTACTCTCTCATTATGCGACCAACTATTTTCCTTCTACTTCTCAGAACTCTCCATCAGTTTACTGAAGTATATAGTAATATGCAATACATATCCATAGTGTGCCAGATACTGGCACACTGGAGATTTTTGTGATATAAACAGCAGAAGTTAATGTTAAAGGGGGCTCAGTTACATGGTTCAGCATGGAAAGGCATTTGTCACCAAGCCTGCTGACTTGCATTTGATGTCCAGGACCCACATGGTGGGAGAAGAAAACCTATTTCTGAAAATTGTCCTCTGGCCTCCACACATGTGCTTTGGCACACTACTGTTGCATGTGCACACTCCCCCTTCAATAAATAAATTTAAACATATATTTAAAAATACTTTAAAGTTAATGGAAAAGAAAGACTCACAAGCTGAGTGATAAAATGAAAAGTTGGAATCACAGGTTTCATTGCACAGAAGCAGGGCTTTTGATCCAGATGGCAAGGATGGGTCCTGGTTCTGCCTAAGACTTAACAAAAATGATGGTACTTTCCCTGAGTCCTATAGCATATTGCAGTTTTTGGTTTTTTTTTTTTTTTTTTTTTTTTTTTTTTTTTTTTTTTTTTTTTTTTTTTTTTTTTTTTGGTTTTTCCAGACAGGGTTTCTCTGTGTAGCGGGCGGTGGTGGCACATGCCTTTAATCCCAGCACTTGGGAGGCAGAGGCTGGCGGATCTCTGTGAGTTCGAGGCGAGCCTGGTCTCCAAAGTGAGTTCCATATTGCAGATCTTGAATCTGAGCTGAGATTTGCCTTGAGCCAAAAGTCCTTTCCTCCCAAGATTCCTACCACCACTCATACAGTCTGTTACTCAGGGTCTTCTGTCCACTTCCTCTTTGAAACTATGTTTAAAACTCTTTCATTGGGCTTGGAAGAAATTAAATTACTGTTCCTTTGAAGATATTCTTTGTTCCCGCAGAAATTTAATTTACTGATTTACTATCAATGGTCAGAGAGGGGTCATGTCTAAGTCCCTTTATATGTAAATAGAAGACAGGAACAATTTTTTGTCTACTCAATTAGTGATGATTTAAGACTGTCTTTTAATATTCGGTGTGAACAAGGCTGTGGAACAAACATCCCACTGAGCATTGCTGACAAGAGGGTAAACGCCTGTAAGATTTCTAGAAGTTTTAGCAAATTGAATCGCAACAAGATTTGTTTCCCTGTCGACCAACAATTCCATTTCAAGGGCTTCATCCTAGAGAGATAATTGGGCTAGTGCTTCAAGTGATTCTGCACAGGTGCTCATCATATCACTGTTTATAATAGTAAAGTTTGTCAGGAAAAGAGACAGGTAAATAAACCATCATCCTGACTTTCAGTGAACATCGTGCATCCATTTGAAGGACTGGCCATATTTCTATATACTGCAATAAAATGGATTTTAAGACACACACTCCAAAAGAAAGAAATCCTTACCAACTATACATTTGATGGAGGATCAGAACATCATTACACCCTCAAAGAAGCTTCTTTTTGCGGTAGATAGGAATCAACACAGAGACCCACAACTAGACAATGTGCTTGAGCACTCAGCCCTATTTAAATAGGATGTCATTATCAAACCCCTCCTCTCGACACTTGGGAATCTATTTTGATAAAGATTATAAGAGCTAGAGGTGGTGGAGCATACCAAGGAAACAATGTTTTTCTGAGTAAATCAGGACTAATACATGTGAACTCTCAGAGACTGTGACATGACCTGCACAGAGTCAAACTTGATGAGGTCCACTCACTGAGATGGGGACATGAACACAAAGTCCCATCCCTAGCCAAGAAGCTATTTGCAATTATCACCTTTTGGGAAAGGGAAAAGCAGTTTTCTCCAATGGAGTGTCACCAGGTATATCAACCGCACTCCAGGGCAGACCCCATTCCCAGAAATAATTGGCCTTTTTATTGCTTTTTATTTTATTTTGTTTTGTTTTTCTTTTTTTAGTTGGTTGGTTTGATTTTCTTTTTCTTTTTCTTTTTTTTTTTTGAGAGCAAGAGAGAGCATGATGTTGGATGGGTAGGGAGATGGGGAGGTTCTAGTAGGAGTTGACAGGGGCTGGAGAATATGATCAACATATACTCTATGAAAAATATCTTAACGAAACCTGGACAGAGTTAGAAAGTAAGTTTAAAAAAAATACACACTCCAAAAACTATTTTTAACAAGAGAATGTTAAATTTTAGTTAGGTCAAGTTTTTGTTGTTGTTGTTGTTTTTCAACACAACTATATCTTCTTTTTAGGGGTGTGGCTATATCACTAAATTCTGTACAAGGGAATGTGAGTAGTTTCCACACCGTAAATGTATAGCAAGTGAATATGCTTTCCAATTCCTTTCACTCTTGTCTTACGGCTCGAGTGTAGTGGTAAACTAACTTGCATCCTGAGAACAAGGACAATACTTTATTGAAGGCAGAGCAGCAAGCTAGAAGGAACTTAGGTCTTTATATTTGTAGATTACATAGCTATTTCAAATATTTCCAAAACTTATTAATATAAAAATACCTTAAATAGTTAAGTAGAAAAGGGAAACAGGAGAGAAAGCCCTTTCTTCTTTTGCAATCTCTCTTTTAACAAGTAGCCAGAGGAGTCCTTTTACAGATACGGTACAGACCCTGCTGCTCCTGTGCACAGGAGAATCACCCTATAGCACTGAGCTCCTGAGTTATTGTCCTTATGGTTCACCCGCTGCCAGGCATTGGCAGAGCCTTCATTTCCTTTCTGTCCCCAGACTCTAAGTTCCACTAGAACAGAATGGGTCCTCTCTGCTCAGGCCAGGAAGAGTGCTTGGGTAATAATAGATTCTTAACAAAGAATTGTTACTTGAGTGAGGTAGTAGTAAGGGAGAAATCTTCACTTCTATTGTCAAGATGTTTTAAACTTAAAAAACATGCAGTACTTTTAGATTATAAAAGTAATACGTTCCAAATATTGCAAAGCCATGTTAATGAATTCTCTTCCATTTCAAAACACTCCAGTCTTTTTTTTTTTTTATCAGAGATAATAGCCTTTCTGGTGGCCAAAACATACCTATTTTATTATTGATAACATTGTATGCTGGATACTCTTTTGAATTTCTTTTCCCATCTGAACATTCTTGGGAATGTTGTTTTCCTCTTAGCAACAACAGCTGGCAGCACATACTCATTTATGCACTATATGTGGCAACTTTTCAAAGTTTCCTGGTGGTGGATGTTCATATTTTCCCATGACTTTGCCACATAAACAATGGCAATGAGCACCTATTTGTGTATAACAGAGACTTCTCTATAGTAAAAACAGACAAGGTAATGTGCACATCATTAAGTGTACTAAATATCACTGTGTTACCTTAGTATGAGAAAAAAAATATACTCCTAGAACTGGTCCTGCCCCTCACTTGGGCAGCACAATAGAGCTAACCCTATTGGTGGAGGTGTGGGTGAGCCAGCCCTGAAGTTGTGAGCATGGGAGAGCTGTCCCCATTTCTCATCTGTCTTGTCTCATGGTGGCATGGGTGGGGGAGAGATACTCTCCTGCCCTCATCAATGAGCCAGGTGGGAGAGCTGGTCCTGAGGTCACAAGAGCAAGAGAGCTGTCTCTGCCTGCCACCCGCTGCAGCACTAAAGTGGACCCAGCACCTCAACCGAACAACACAGTAGAGCTGACCCTGAAGGTGTAGGTGTGGGAGAACTGACCCTGAGGACATAAAAGCAGGAGAAATGGCCCTGCCCCTTGCTCATGCTGTAAAGGGTGAACTAACCAGGGCAATGCTGGAGAGCTTACCCTGGTGGTTAAGACAGGGGAGAGCTGGCGGCCTGACCAACCTTGCGACTACACAGGCCCAGAACCACAGTTATGTGTTGACCCACCCCAACATCCACTCCATCTGTGATCTACTGGAACATGGCAGGGAGGGTGTTAGTGTACGGACCCACGGCTGTAAGATCTCCATGACACAGGGCAGCAACGGGATGTTCAGGAAGAGTCCCACTGAGGGCCCAGAGTCTGTGGTGTAGCAGAGACAAGAGGCCTCAGACCAGACTAATGATTATTTTGGATGAATGCCTGCCTGTAAAAAAAAAAAATCTATGGATAAAGGGGTTTACTGCATGACTCATTATATCACACTGCAGCTGCCACGATAAGATTCTCCCTTTCTTGACTTTTATTTTCCCTTCTTCTCTTAAATTTTATTCTGTTTTGTTTATTTATTTATTTATTTATTTATTTATTTATTTATTTATTATTTATTTATTTTTATTTTTTTTTTTGCTTGGGGAGGGGAGGGAGATGGGTGAGATTGGGAGACATGATATGGAGATGATGTGAAAGACACAAATAATAAATAAAAAGAAAGTTTTAAAAATACTCCCAAAATGGCAAGACCAAAATTGAAAAAGCTACACTGGTATGGCAGACTCCACCTACCTGATAAGTCATTGGTCCGATTGCTCAAACAGTAGCAGTACCTGGTCGGGAATTTGGCCGGGTCAACTGTCTTCGGGTTGGAAACTGTGACGAGAAAATGTTTCCTCAGTACCACGACACGTTGGCTGGCCCTGAGCCCCTCACCCACCACATCACCACAGGAGAACCGTTATTACTTACTGTTATAGATGGCCACAGAAACCTTGTGAAAGGCAAACGAACTATAAGATGTGATGCTAAGCACAGAGAAGAATTGCTTGCTGTCTGTTAAGGAGAGAAAGAAGCACAAATACTTGCTGACATGACCTTAAATAAATCAATACTAGCAATGCCTGTGATCTCAGCTCTGGGAGGCTGAGGGCAGAGCATTCTGTATTTGTAGCCAGTCAAAGCCAGATAGTAAAATTTTGTCATGAAAAGCAAATAAAAAATTATGCATGAGGAATAGTGAATATGACCACGGTACAGGATGTATTTATACAAAAAAGTCATAAACAGACATCGAGACCAGTGGAACACAACAGAAGACCCAAACAAGATTACATGCAACTATGGTCACATGATATATCTTAGTTAGTGTTCCTTTGCTTTATCAAACACCATGACCAAAATTAACTTGGAGAGGAAAGAGTTTATTTCATCTTACAGCTTATAGTCCAGTATCCAGGGAAGTCAGGGCAGGAAATCAAGGCAGCTGCCTGGAGGCAGAAACTGAAGCAGAGGCATGGAGGAGTGCTTCTTACTGGCTTGCTCACTCATAGCTTTCTCAGTCTGCTTTGGAATAGCACCCAGGGCCACCACCAGCCCAAGGTTGGCACCACCTGCAGTGAGCTGGGCTCTTCCACATCAATCATCAGTCAAGAATATATACCACAGGCTTGCCCATAGACATCTGGTGAAGGCACTACCTCAGTTGAGGTTTACTCTTCCAAAATGACCCGAGCTTGTGTCACATTGAAATAAAATTAGCCAGTACATATTTGACAAAGATGCTAAAAACAAACACTGGAGAAAAGATAGTATTTTCAACACATGGTGCTAAAAAACCAGGGCGTCCACATGCAGAAGAATGAAATTAGACCCTTGCACAAAAATTAACTCCAAGTGGGGCAAAGATCTCAATTTGAAACCTGAAACACTAAAACTATTAGAAGCAAGCATAGGCAGTGCCCTACAAGATATAGCTGTAGGAAAGGCCTTTCTGAATAGGACTCCATTTGCCCAGTGATAAAAGACACAATTGACAACTGGGACTTCATAGTACTAAAGGCTCTGGACAGCTAAGGAAACAATCAACCAAAGGAAGAAAAATCATACAGATTAGGGGAGAATCTTTGTTAGCTATGTATCTTACAGAGGGCTAATACTGAGACTATATGAAGAATTAAAAAAAATCAAAGAGTAATGAAAACAAATAACCCAATCAGATAATGAACTGTGGGTCTCATCAGAGAGTTCTCAATAGAAGAAATAAAAATGTCGAAAAAATAACTGAAGAGTGTTCATCATCTTTAGCAATTAAGGAAATGAAAACTGAAACAACTTTGAGATTTCATCTCACCACAGTCAGAATGGCTAAGATCAATAAAACAATTTACAGCAAATATAAGCCATTTTGCTTAGGAAGGAAAGAGAACTATAGGAGGACTATATGTTGGAATGGATCTTAGAACCAATGGATACACCTGCAATAAAACTCCTGTATCTAAGGCTCGGGGAACATTGCAGAAGAGGAGGTAGGAAGATTCTAAGAGCCAGAGGAGCTGGAAGTCTGCTGTGAGGATGATTCTCCTAGATACGACAGGGAAGTTACACTTACAATAACAACAATATGACTACCTCAACAGGACCAGAACAATTACAATATTAATAGACATGCTAAGAAGGAAAGGGGAAACCTCATGGGGTTTTACCCCTAGACAAAGAACTATAGGCAACTAATGATTCCTGAGAGAGTGAGAGATGGAGAGAGGGAGAATTAACCTAAGGGTTGAGGCCCCTAGTTGGTTATCCAATACAAAGACATCTCTGAAATCATGTATGTACAAGCCACAAATGTATTGACTCAGTGAGTTGTCTATCATCTATGTATCTATCTGTAAAATAACAATCAAAGAAAAAAGACCATCAGTTTGAGAGGAAGTGAGGGGCAGATATAGGTTGGAAAGAGAAAAGGAAAGGGAGAAAAGTGATATATTTTAATTATAGTGTTTTAATAAAAATAAAACATCATAACAAACCCATTATTTTATATACTATTGAAAACAAGATAAAACATAAAAGAAAATGAGAAAAAGTGAAGAACGTGGGCATGATGGAACATGCCATTAGTCCTAGCACTTGCAAGTCAGAGGCAGGCAGATCTCTGTGAGTTCGAGGCCATCCTGGTCTACAAAGCAAGTTCCAGGACAGCCAGGGCTACTACACAGAGAAACTCTGTCTCAAAAACAAGAACAAACAATCAAAAAGTGAAGAAGAAAAGAAAAACAGTATTTTATAAGAAATACAACAAATGCATGATAAAAATAAACATAAATAAAAAAATGATTATGAACTAAAACAATAATCAGCATGGTATAAGAGCCCAAAAAGTACAAAAGCAGTATGCATAACTTGGTGGTAACTAACAGCTTTAACTGAATATAAGTTCTGCCAAATAAGAAGGAAATCACACTTGGCATTAGAAACCTATGTAATTATGCAGGGCTAGTAAAGTCATGGATCTTGGAGGAGAACCTACAACCACCAGTTTACTGAGCTAGTATAAGAAACTAAATTCTAAACATTTATCTTTGTACTCAGAAGTAAGTATAGGTCTCATCAAAGAAATGTCCTATTGTAACAGACAGAGATCATTACAGAAAACCACAACTAATCAAAACGCAGAGAACAAGTGACTCTGTAGTTCTCAGCCCCAACTGATAAATCTAGAACCCAACTCTACACCCAAGGCTCAGGGATTGTAGAGGAAGAGGGGGTGGAAAGACTGTACGAGGCAGAAAAATAGGAAGTTTGCTGTGAGATGTTGTCTCCTAGAACTGTCAAAGAAGCTATGCCCGTGAAGTCTCATCAACATGGCTTCGTAAACAAGATCTGAACAAGGACAACACCAATAAACATGATGAGTTGGGGAATCTCACAGGGCCTTAACCCTAAACAAAAACCTATAGGCAAATAAGGAATGCTGAGAGTAGGAGAAAGAGTCTTCCCCAGGGAAGAGTCCACAAATTGGTTTTACAATATCCAGTGGTAAACCCTGAAATCATAAGTAACATTATATGGACTGAACAGGCTATATTTACATATTTAGGAGCATATACATATGTATCTAACAGGAATTAAAGAAATAGAGGCTGTGAATCTGAGAAAGGGTAGTAAGTGTGCATTGGAAGGCTTGGAAGGGAGAAAAGGATACGATAAACAATGTAATGCAATTATATTTTAATTTTGAAAAATAAATTAAAAAATAAAAATGATAAAATTAAACCACACAAAACCTACTATAATAGTTGCCACTCGACTATCTGGTCTACCTGGAAATTCTAGCAGTCTCTAAATGAGCAGCTTGGATGTAGTAATTTCTCCAAGTTGTTGTAACAAATTTCCACACACTTAGAAACATAAAAACAAGAGAAGTTGATCATCTCAATGTTATAGAGGCCTGTGAATGTGGATATCCAGAATCCTGAGTTGTTTTAATAAGTGCCTCAAGTAACTTTTATTTGTACATATTGTGTAGCCCTAGGAAATGCTATTCACATAGCCTTCAATGTTGAATTGGCATTCTCTAGCCCTTCACTCTGCACAGTACTTATTGCCTATGAATTCTCTTTATTGCTTAAGAATTCTGTTTAATGCATTCTTTTTCCTCTCCTTCCACTAAAATATGGATGCCCAGGGCAAGGGCTTTTATCTGGTTTGTTCCTTGTTTTACATTCAAAATTTAGGATAGTGACTATCTGGTATGTGGGAGGTGGTCCATAAACATTTACCAAGTAAGAGTAAAGCAGAATATAAATAATAAAGGAAGTAAGGATACACCAGATATCTTTCATGCTCTACTACCATTTTGAAAGAATCTTTTAGATATCCATCCTTTGATTCTTGTTATAATAAATTCTTGATTTCTAATCATTAAATACCTGCTGCCTATAAGTAATTTTACTAGAATCTAAAAGAAAATAAAAAGAAGGCTAATTAGAGCAATAATGTAAGCCTCAGAACTCCTTTTGTCTTAAAACAATATGTATTAAGCTATATTAACGAATATTTTTTCTTAGGGTGATACAGTTATGATTGCAAATGACAGCCTTGCACATTCATCATGCTGGCGATGCAGTTTGATTTCAGAATGCTCTCAGACCTCCTGCTTTATGGTGATGCATTCATTGTCATGATATCATCAAACAGGACAACATGTACTCCATTTTGATCATGGAGACACCAAGATACAGTAGTGTGATGTGTCCTGCCAGGTCATAGACAGACTAGAAATAAGCCAGTGCAAGAGAAGTTCTGATCCAAATGGCATTGAAATTAGTAGTTACCTTTTAAAGCTCTACTGAGCATCCCATTCACAAGCTCTGTCAGGTTGAGTGCAGACAGATCAACTGACCTTGCTGGGAGTTCTGAAAGAGATTCAAAAACATCTCTGGTGGGATTTTTCTCTGCAACAGAAACAGTTTCTCATTTCCAAAATTAGATCAGAACTTCTTCTTCAGGCACATGCTGAACACAGACCAAGTGCCAGACACAAGGGGCTCAGAGGTAAGCAGCAATTCATGCCAGGAGCTCAGTAGGTGACAGTCAAGGACACATACTATGACTCATATAGCACTTGTTTCGAGTGACTGTTTTATCTCTGTGTTTGGAGAGAACAGGAATTGACAGACTACCTCTCATCCACAGTTGGAGGTTCCAGGCCATCACGAGTGTTCTCAGCACCTCTGAATTTGGAAATTGTGCACTGATTTACATGTGGACCCAATCCTGGCAGGCTACTGGCATCTACTAAAATATTGTTAAATTTTAAAGTTCCACAATTTCAATGTATGGGCTTTATCCTCAGAAATGCAGATTTAGTAGAACTTGGATATGACCCAGACATCAGTATGGAACAACAAAATCCCCCAGGTATTGGTGTGTATGACTATATGGAAAGAGGCTGCCAGTGGAAATATTCCCTTCTCCTAGTTGTTACTTGAGCACATGGAAACGTTAGTGAACCAGGCTGGCAGAGTGGTTGATAGTCCTCTTTATAGTATTAAAATCACTGTTTCCAGTTTTTACCTCATGCTTAGATGGTGCTACCCCTGTGGTGTTAATTGAGAATTCTTTTAGAGAAGTGGAAAAAATTGCTTAGCAGTCTAGATTTCCATAGCAAGGTAAGTGGAAGACTCACCCGTGGTTGCAAGAACCTCTACCCCCTTTACCATCTTCTCTTCTCCTTTGAAGACAGACTCTGGGAAAAGAAAAGTTTTCATGACGTGACGTAATTCTCTATCGCCAGCCCCAGGGATATGGAGAAGGCTTAAGGTGGCTCTTAGGCTCAATAGAGTAACATCACTGGGAGATTCCCCAGGAAGGAAGAGCCTGGATCTTCCGGCACTTGATCACCTAATTCAGTTTTAGTTCTAATCTGTTACCTGGATATGGTCTAAAGAATGATATACTCATAAATAAAATGCCTATAATGCAGTGTCTAGTCTACTTAACTCATTAACTGAGTCAGGAAACTGGGCTTTGGAGAAGAGAGCAACTGGTTTGACTTTGCACAAGTCCATGGGGTGAAGGGCTGAGAACTCACTTCCTAGAACTGCAGTGCAATGGAACTCTATAAACATCAGGCCAGTTGCTTATGAGCTTCTGGCTTCATGAAGCTTCTTGACTGTGACTTTGGAAGGGGGAGACTCGTGAGCAATGGCAGTTAGTGTTGTAAGCATCTCTAACAGGGTCCTAACCTGGCCAGAGGGTAGGAAAAGGCCTCTTTGAGGTAGGGACTGACCTGGAGGACTAGTCACTTTGAAGTAGAGGATGGGTAATCACACCACACCTGTTGCTACCACTGTAAGCAACAGTAAATTGCTTAATTGTAAATTAAGATGGAAATGCAGAAGAATAAAGGTATAGAGTCTGAAATATGTGCCCAGTGCTCCTGAGTTAGTCAGGACTGTAGGGCTGGCCTCCATACCTGCTGTGTAAAGGAGGGATCCATATTTCTCCTTCTTGAGACCTTTGTTTCCAGACACTGAAACAAGAGATTCCATTAGTGAAATAATACCCTAGGGTACCTTCTCACACAGTATGTGACATCCTTAAAGATCATCTTGTCCATCACTGCCTTTGAAGGATGGAGAGACAAAGACCCTGAGAATTTAAATGACAGACCCAAGTCCCACAACAGGCAGAGTCAGCATAAAACCAAAACACAGGCAGATGAGATCTTCAGTCAGACAACTTTGTGATGATTTTCATCTCGATTCATATTTCACTATAGTAAGAGGATGTAATATGAGATCAATCCCTTTACAGTATTTTAAAAATGTGTTTTTGGACAGTTTCATATATGTATATAATATGTCTGGTCATACTCATACTTCTCTCTTAGCCTCCTCCTACCCCTTCCCCTTATGCTGGCTACCAAGTCTTTAGTGTTTTTCCATTTTGTTTTGTGACCCACTGAGTTTAACCAGGGCCACTCAGGAAAGCATGGAGCATGGGCAACTTCCACTGAAGAGAATGACTTCCTCTCTTCCAGCAGGTCTCAACTGCCATTAGTTATGAAACGATCCATATGAGATAGTTATTGATAAACATGCTGCTGATTAAGCCAATAAAAGTTTTTCATCCATTTATTAATGGCCAGACCAAGAGCAGGCTCATGCTTCTGAAAAGTCTCTTGGTACCCAAGCTCAGGCACAGGATTTTAAAAGACAAATACATAATGAATCCATCAGTGTTCAAAGGGAGGACTGCTCTAGTGAGGGATTTGGGACAGCCTAGTAACATCTGCTTTCTTTGTATAGCTCATCAGTATTTTTCAGACACTACATACTATGTTTGGACCATGGTCAAGGTCATGGACAGTCCCAGAAGGGTTACCAAGGCATATGTGGCTCTTGGGGGTGGAAGGCTCAGAAGTGACCAGGCAGGCATAAAAGAAAGTTAGGATGGGATGGTGTTACCTGAGTCATTTCAGCTATCCTGGTCAGGTCCCATGTGCCCCTCCCCCAGCTATGACTGAATATTTACTGGCTTACTCTGGTGTGGGTCCTATGAAGGCAAATGCAACAGTTGTGAGGTCATTGGTGCGCAGCCACATCATACCTATAAAACAGCATTTCATGGCCAGCCTCCCCATTGTCCAGCTCTGACATTCTTTCCGCCCCATCTCCCAAAGCCTCCTCTATAAAAATTTCTGTTTGAGGAAATCTCTGACCAAACATCTTCCTTCCTTCCTTCCTTCCTTCCTTCCTTCCTTCCTTCCTTCCTTCCTTCCTTCCTTCCTTCCTTCCCCTCTTCCTTCTTTCTTTCCTACTTTCCTTCCTTCCTCCCTCCCTCCCTCCCTCCCTTCTTTCTTTCCTTCCTTAGGACATTGTGCTGGTTGATTTTTTTTCACTATAACATTTTTATTAATTCGAGAATTTCATACATGCATATAGTGTATTTTCACACATACACACCCTTCTCCTAACCCCTTCCAGATCCACCTCCCGCTCCTCTGTTAGGTAGCAGTCTCCTCCTAGATTAAAGCATTCCATCCTACAGACAAGTTCATTAAGACAGGAAGTAAACAACTCAAAATAGCTTTAGGAAGACCCTTTCACTGACCCGATTCACTAGGCTCTTCCCTTTCCAAGAGCATATAAACAGTAAACACTACTGAGGGTCGTTTTCAGACAAGCCCACCTCACTGGCAGAAGCAGAGATCAACTGAACCGCCTGAAAGAAACAAAGACCAGACAACACCTAGCATGTTATCACCTTTATTCTTTCTAATTTCTTTTCATGTTGGAATTGTTCTCAATTAAAAGGGAGAAAGTTGGAGGCTCAAACAGAGTGACTATTTGTGAAAAATTATGGCACTCATATGCAATATATTGGTACAGCTGGTGGCTTTGGAGAAAGAGAAGTGGTTTCTTGTGGAAACATTTTAAATGTATGCACATGTTGTACCATTTGCCTTTTGAAACACTGGATGCTCTCCTTAAAAGTAAAAATTAGAGGAGATGGGAATGGGGAGTGGGCTGGGGGGAGGACGGAGGGGGGGTGGGAAGAGGGAGGACAGGAGAATCCGTGGCTGATATGTAAAATTAAATTAAATTATAAAATAAAAAAATTTTAAAAATTAAAAAGAAAATAAAGAGAAACTTCCATCCTCCATAAAAGTCCGAATGAGTATTGACCAAGCTATCCTGTTTATTTTTTAAATTCGGACTGGATGTGCATCTCTGGCTGCTCTATGGGGTGTTTTACAAGGCACTTTTCATAGGTAAGCCAATTTCACACCATGCAAACCAGGAAAGGTAAAGGTGAGTGAACTATTTCAAAGGTGATTACGGCAAACAGCAATGCTTCCATTTATAACATCTCGTCCTCTGGTGAAATACCACAGTCTGCATGAATTTAGTAGGATCCCCAGAAGAGAAGACCCAGAGAGCTCTGGAATCTGCTAGAGCTGAGTGAGCTGGGGAGGCACAACGACCCATTTACCTGTTGTAGGTAGGAGAGCCATTCCCTTCTCTTTCTTGCCTTCGCCTTTGAGAGCAGACACTAAAATTAAAAAGGAAGAAAAGGTTGCACCAGAGAAGTGACAATCAGACAGACATCAGACATGATTCAGTCCGAGTGACCTGTTTTCCTGTGTGAGGGAACTGCCATCTAGAGTTGTGGCGTGGTTTCTTTAAAATCCCCCATCTGTTTTGTTCATTTCTTCATTACTCATCACATATTTCCCGAAAACAAATACGATTGAGACTGTTACTCAGCATCAGAATCTGATAGCTATTGTGCATGTTAGGGAGGCCAATATGAAAGAAGGGAATTCAACAGCGTAAAGGGCAATAATTACAAAGAGTGCTTTGATGGAAATGTGGATATAGTTGACAGGGAGCCTGATCACAGCTCAGCAACATGGAAGTCTTCCCTGGGAGGGTATGGTGAACTGAGATATGAGGATAAATGGTATTTGGGCAGGACCTAAGTGGCTGAGGGCTGTTCTACATGCAGATAATAGCATTACTTGTGAGCATCTCTCTAAAGAGCTGGCTGAAGGTCAAGGTGTTGGGACATTAAAAAAAAGGAGGTAGGCATTTATGGGAGCTGGGGAAGATGAAGTGAGCAAGGTCATGTGGAGCACATAAAGGACTTGGAATGCTATTCAAACAAAAAGAAGACATCACTGAATCTTTTGTGGGGAATAAGGGTGGGGATCATGGAGGAATACAATCAAGTGATGTCATCACCTATATACACAGATCACGTGGGCTGACAAGTGGAGAATGGAACGATAGGAGAATTAGTGAGCTAATTCAGAGTGTTTTCCTGGTGGGAGAGCCAACAAAGGATGGTGATGTGAACAGGGTGGTAGAGGGCAGAGCCTTCTGTGACACTCGAGCACAAAAGGCCAAGGGGTAAAAATACACACCACGATTGCCATTTTGACCAAAGCACTTAAGATTCTGCATTGAAATATTGCTTCTGGGATTCTTAAAGCACAATAATATCCTCCTCTAATACACAGAACAGACACTAGGAAGTGAACAACCCACCTGTATTCCAGAGAGAGAGGATACAGGCAAGGCCCATACACAGCCTCACTGGAGGACCACGTACCCAGATGCTCGGCATGCTGGGAGGCTTTGTCCACCTGGTAGCAAAACATCAAGCACTTAGAGGAAGCCAGGTTTGCTTGTTAAGCACTCTGATGTAGAATATGCTCTGTAAGCAGTGCTGGGGAAGTTATTAGTATAGAATCTCATCAGGAAAGGTTTAGGTCATGTTGAGATAACAAATGGACACCATGATTTCTTTAGCTTAATTTTGAAACAAAGTTCATTTTTTGTTAACCTCCATATTTGATTATGAACAGTAGGAGAGGGAGCTCTGGCCCACAAAGTTGTTGAAGAACCTTAATTAGTGGACTCTCTACCATCTTGTAGCTTTCTACCTGGTAACCTGTTAGCTGTGGACTTCTTAGCTGTGGTAGTAGTAGTAGGGGATAGCTGGTGGGTTAGGTATCACCCTTTGTGTGCTTTGGCAGAAAGTGACATGTTTAATTTTAGTTAGAATCTGTGTCTAAGTCATGCACCTACTCTGTGCAACTGCAGGGCATCTGGTAATATGGGGGAGGTTTGCATGCACATTCTAGGGGTAGTCATGTCGTTTCTGGGATGAGAAATAGCCTCTAAAGACAAAACATTACTGTTAATGTTACTATTTATATTAAGTGCTATAATTATGGACATAGGTGACTATTACAACTTGCCCAACTCTGTGGCATCTGAGATAGCTGTCTTGGAGAGTTTATTCTGTAGCATGAAAGCTAATGTAGAAAATAATAGACCAATAATAATGACAAAAATATATTGAGCACTTTCTGTGGGCCACATACCACACAGAACACTCATGTATATTTTTTCTCAGTGAAGCCAGAACTGATCAGCGTTCCCTCCAGCTTAGGGGCATGAGAATGATGGGTAGGCAATGAAAATATGGTGAACTAAGGTAAGGATTCTTTCCTCCAGGACCTGATCATGATGGCAATACTACTGTGCCCTGATGACCTTTGTATATAAGATGAACAGTTGAAAGTTCATTCTGAAGATTACATAGAGTACATAGGATCAAAAAATATAGGGCTAGAATGGGTGCCTAAGGATCTTAACTCTTTCTCATCCCAGTACCTTTTGCTCTTTGCCCTCTCTCCTTCCTCTTCAGCATTAGCACAACTGCAGAGCCACCAAGATGATGAGAAAATACAAGCTCACATCAGGAAAAGTCACTGTCTGTATCTATACAACAGCTGCACACATTCTGTTGATCACTGATCATCATGTCAACAATGTCTTTCTATTAAAAGTAAATGTGTTAATCTTTATTACTTTAAGACCAATTGCTGCTGATTTTGCCCATGGAGGAAAAAGTTAATTTTCCTTTAGTTTAGGTTTCCATTAATCTCCATTGCTGAATCAATTCTATGTTAGGAGGAAGGTGAGCAGAATTATTAACAAATGAAAACTGAGGAAGTACAGTTAAATTGAGTTCGAGACAATGAATATTATTTTAGTGTTTCTCATTCAGTACTGGAGACAAGCCTGATTTGGAGAGGCAGAGGGTTCTTGAAAGATTTTCACACTTTACACAGTAGATGGGCTGGACCTGAACTCATGGCAGCACTGATCACTTCTGCCTTCTCTAGCCTTCCTTTTGCACATCTGGGCTACTGTGGTACAGTTTAGGGTATCAGATAAGGAACATGTGTCTAAGTCAGATGCACTCTATTTGACTCCTGAGTTGAGCTTTTTAACCTGGATCTAACTGGACCTTCCCTCAACCCAAAGAAACTAACAAGACTTATGGCACAGTTGTTTGAAAGCATGGAGTCTAGAGTTACACTTTCTGAATTTATTCCCCGGTTCTGCTGGTTTTTGTTTTTGTTTTTGTTTTTGTTTAGCTGTCTAGGTTATTAAAAGTATTTGTACCTCAGTTTCTTCCCTCATGGCTATGATGACTATCAAAACATGTTCTTTGTGTATAATTCAGTAGACAACATCTTGCAGAGCTAGAGCTACCTGACTATTCAACCAAAGGTATGGTGCTCAAGAACATTGGTACTCCATTGAGCAAACGATTTTCTTCATGGGACAGACTTATAGTTTTCAAGGCCCCATCTTATAAATAAAATCTGTATCAGCTATCAAATATTTTGCTCAAAAACTAAGTTATCATTATTCCTTCCATTCCCCATGGCTATTATAATATCTACAAACCACTGCTCCTTCAGTGAATCTTGCAAAGAAGCAAATCAGTAATGTTAATGAGAACAGTAAAGTCCTGAGGGATTAAGCCACCTGGAGACCTGGCACTTCAGCACATGGATTATTTTGAGCTGAAAGCTACTGAGAATTGACAGATGCAGGAAGTAACCTTTTCAGAGATTCCTTTATCTGACAGAATGCACCCATTTCCAATAAATGAATTCTGCCATAAACCCCATGTCTAGGAGGCCTCTTATAGCCATGAGTATTGGCAATGAGTTGAGCCTGCAGAAGCAGCTCTCCTTAAAGTAAACCTTATCTTCAGTTTGTTTTCCCATGCACTTACCTTTCCATTGTGCACCACATCTATAAGCTCATATGACCATTTCTTTGAAAATTTTAATTATCTCTTCACTACTTTGTTGACCTCTCACTAAAGCAGTATGTGAGTCTCTGGACCTAGTTGCCTCTTTGGGATTTTTATTTCATTTCTGTGAGGATTGACATAAGCATATGGAGTACTCCACTTCACTTAACCTAATTTTTGTTAGCTCAATTTGCATGGCCTCAGGCATTGATGCTATGAGGTAGAGGCAATAAGACTTCTTTATTGGTTGGTAGGCTGTTCTCCGTGTACTGAGCCTTCATGTTTGGACACAATATCTGGGTATTACTTTCTGTGCCTATCATATTAGACAGGTAATACCTTTTATATAATATAAAGAGATCAGAGGTAGACCCTTAGCTCATGGCCACATGGCTTCTAAAAGGAGAGCTGAGTGTGATGGCTCATGTCTATAAACCAGCCTTCGGTGGTTGAGACAGGAGGATCATTGTAAGCTCAGAACCAGCCTAGGCTACAAAGCAAGTTTCAGACCAGCATGAAATACAGTGTGAGAGCCCATTTCAAACAAATAAAAAATCAAGCTCCAAACAAATCAAACCCAACCCAACCAAGCACAACACTAAATAAGAGAACTGGAGATTCATTCCTACCTGCAAAATACTGCCTTAGAAAGCCATGGAAAGGGTCTGATGCTGAAAAACGAAGTCGATGACTTCCAAGCATTTTAATTGGATAGAGGGGTTAGAAACCCAGAAACTACCCAAGAGACATATAAAAAGGGGTTATTAAACAGTTAAAAGGGTTAGTAAGACAGATAAAAAGGTTATTGAGTCAAGATCTGCCCAAGAGTCTCATAATGTTAACTTACAATACATCCACGTTTTATCAACAATAGCCCTAGTGTTGGTGGTATGAGCAGTAAGAACTAAACTCCCAGAGTCTTAGTAATCAATGTATTGTTCCCAGTTAACAAGTATTACAAATCACCAATGTTTAGTTTGAACTGACAAACAAGTCTATCTTTCCCATTGCACTGTGAAGGGGTGAAGATGCCCCTTTACAGCTGAAATCACAGGAAAGAAAAACTCAGAGAGACAAACTACAGGCATGAGCAGCCACAATGACTGTGAGATATTTACATTTCCATGGTCATTTGCTCATCTGATTTCTAGCTCAGCACCTGCTCCCTCTTCTGGGAGAGGAAGTGGAAACTGAGTAAATAATTGTTCAAGGCCATTAAGATGGTGATAAGATTGTTCTACAGCCCTTAGAGAAACTCAAACAGGAGAGGGGCTGTCTTTTCAAAAGATCTAATGAAGAGCAAGAAGTGGACAGTCTCTGGCCAGGACGGTCACATAGGATGATCCACTTGCCCTCAAAGCCACCCTCCCATTAGTTGCTATTATCCTTATTCTGGAGTTCGGAGAAATACTCAGTAGCCATTTCAAGGCATGTGACCAGAAAGCCAGGAGGTGTGTGTTTGCTGTCCGAGTCCATGATGGATTTGAGTTTGACTTGAAACAGAAAGTTAAACTTGGCAGCAGCTACCTTGCTGTTAAACACATCTTGGGGCATTCTTTCCTTATCGTTTCAGTTTCTTGGATTGAAGACCACGTTTTCCTTATCTCAGAAGTGAGGACAATCTACCCCCTCACTGGCTCAGGAATGCTTTAAGATCCTAATCTTAAAAAGGAAATGGGAAGCAGCAGATTGTGATCAAAGAACAGAGACTTCGCTCAACACAGTGGAGATATGGCAGAAAGGGTTCTCCTATCGCTCAGCCTCCAGGAGCCAGAACACAGGAATTACAGCATTCCTTAGCTGGCCTCAAGCTCTTGGGGTGAGGAGACCAAAGGCAGCTTAAAATATCTATAGTATATAACTCACCAGTCTCCTGAGCAGGATGAATGACTTCAAAGAACTTAGACAGCCAAGAAGATTAGTAGTGAGGCCAGAGTGGTGAGATTTATATGAGTTCTTAGTGAAAGATACAGGGGGTGGGGATGGGGAAGGACTTCATAACTCTGTTTTAAATCCTCTGGAAAAAAAAAAAGGAATAATAATCCTCCCCAAAACTCTGGGCAGTGAAAGAGGATCATCTCCATCAGAGAAAAAATGCTTGTGTGATAAGCTGAATAGAATCCGTGAGCTGGATGACAAAGCACCAATTCAGCCTGGGATGGGAAAATTTTCCTGACAGCAATTACCATGTGGTGGGGGATAGCACAGAAGGAAGCAGGTGATGAGTCGCTCTTCCTGTCCTGGAAGTTTTTGGGCTCAACTTCACCTGGCACACAGCCAGCGGGAGTCTTCTGAAGAATTGGCCAGGCTGAGGTCAAGGTTGGCAGGCACCTAGAGTAGGAGCATCAAGCCAGCCAACTGCCCATGTGCACAAGACTTCTGAACTCAGGAAAGATGTCAAGTTTTAAAGAGTTTGTGGAAAAAAATCAAGAATATTTTGTTGACATAGAAACTACATAGACAAATTTCAGGACTGATGGCTGCTGCGTGGGATAAAAAACAAAACAAACAAAAAACCCACTAGATGAAGTGTATTTCCTTAGACCCAGAACTGTCACAGTAAGCAAGCTAGGGTCCCCATCTATAGACCTGCATGTTTCTATTTGGGAAGATTGTTGATTCCCTCAAAGTAAAGTGGTTGATCTACAGAATAGGGATCACAATAGTGGCTACTGTGTGGGATTGCTGTATGGACATAAGGGTCACACAAATCCTCACTGTGACAAGTGTTTATTAGAAATTACCCACTGACAGCTTAGGAATCTGTATTTCTGATCTTTTGGTTGTTTCCTGTAAAATACAACTACTGTGCTCATAATAATAGTCCCAGGGGAGGCAGCAAGAATGAAAGTCACAGCCCTGGTCCCACTTCTGTGTCTCTATAGCTGTGTGGCTTTGGGTAAGCCACTTAACCTCTAACCCCCATTTTCTTCACACTTGAAAATGCATTGATTATTCCCCAAGGTAATTTAAGTCTCTCTAAACTAGATAATTCATATAATAGATGTAAAGCAGAGCCATTATATTGACTCCTAGTATCCTGAGATGATCTACTCACTTCAGTGGAACTCACATCCAAGATCTTATCTCTGAGTACCGTCTCTGGTCCTTCACTTCCTTTCTCTCAAGCCTGGATTCCATGTACCATGTGAGTATCATATCCTAATACCTCCACCATCATCTCTTTCCTGATTCCTTGGATACAGTCTCACCGTGAATGCATTTCATTGTTACTTGGCACCCGAGTTTTATCTAACCTATCTAAGCACTTGTTGTGAACTCCAGGTTGAATTGACACTAGGTCAGTGTTTCTCAACCTGTGGGTCATGACCTCTGTGGAGGGTCACATACCAGATATCCTGAATTTCAGATATTTACATTAGGTTTCACAACAGTAGCAAAATTACAGTTATGAAGTAGCAATGAAATAACTTTGTGGTTGGGGGTCACCACAACACAAGGAACTGTGTTAAATGGTCTCAGCATTAGGAAGGTTGAGAACCAGATGCTCCAGGCTGTTAGCGGTCTGTTTATCTGACTCAGCATGGGTTTTAATGTCTTGCTGCAGAAGCATCACGTGGCGTCAGTAAGTGCTGCCCCCAGGCTTGGTACTGAACATTTAGGTATCAAGGCTCTCACTTCAGCTTTCCTAAATTCTGAAGGAAAATAGGAATTAGCAAAGGAAAGTTGATTTATTTACAGTTTGACCAAACCAGAGGGAGGGAAAAGTCTATTTTCCTCTCCATTGGGTCTGTGAACATCTCACAATGTATAGAAAACCAGGAAACAGGTCAGACATGTAAATTTAGCTGAGACATTTTGATCCTTTCCTATGGGGAGGTAAGGTTTCAAGCCCGGCAGAATTCTCTCTCTCTAAGTCCATTCCTTTAATTATTAAATCTTCCTTTAATTATTGAAGTTAAATAGGTGAAGGGTAGAAGGTTGTGTGTCTTTCTCTCTGGAAGACAGCTTAAGTTCCAGCTCCTGCATACCCATTAAACACAACTCGCAGGTGAAATAAAGGTGAGGGTATGATGGTTGAGGTGAGGGACAGAAGTGTCTTCAGAATTCTGCCTTTCATAGGGACTTCAGCGGGGGATCATTGTGACTGTGGTTCAACACCCCAAATGACAGCTAAATCTAACATCGAATGCTTGCTGTTCTACGAACAAACAAACCCAACAAGTAGAGAAGAACTGATAAAAAGAAATATATTTATTTACAATTTTGGTGAGAACTGGGGAGAGAAAAAATTCTCAGGTTCCTTCTACTTTTCCTATACAAAGGGCTGCAGTTTATAGAAAAGATTAAACAGAAGCCAGGAGATACATATACATATACATATACATATACATATACATATACATATACATATACACATTTTTTTTCAGCTGTGAGACAAGTTACCAGAATCTTTCTCTGGCAGTTCCTGCTTGGCTGCCAGGACTTCAGGTTGTGGTCACCTCAGCATGGGATTTCCTAGGGAAAATTTCATTGTGTGTGTGTGTGTGTATGTGTGTGACATGTTCAACTGTGTCTTTAACTATCACTCTCCACTTTGTTTTTGAGATACAGTCTTTCACTGAACCTGTAGTTCACAGTTTCAGGGAGCCCCAAAGACCCACTCAACTCTTCCCCAGATCTAGGGTTACAGATGTGTATGGCCATGCCTACATTTTATGTGGGTTCTGGGGGTCTGAAATAAAAAATCTTCATTCTTGCTCACTAAGCACTTTATCTACTGAGCCATCTCCCCAGCCCTAATGTGTGTGTATATATATGTATATATATATATATATATACATATATATGTGTATGTATATATGTATATATATATATTAACCAAAATGCTATTTCCCCTCTTTCCTCTCCTCCCAGTCCCTCCCCCAACCTTCCCTCTCTCCTCCCCCTTCACCACCCCTCCCCATCATCCATTCCTCCGTCATCCACTCCTCCTTCATTTCTATTCAGAGGAGGGCAGGGCTCCCATGGACAACATCTGCCAAAAGTTGAAGGTGAGGCAAGCCAACAGGAGAAAAAAAAGTCCCCAAACCAGCAAAAGAGTCAGAGACAGCCCCTACTCCCACTGTTAGGAGTCCCATGCAAGCTACACAACTGTAACATACATGCAGAGTGCCTTGGTCAGTCCCATGCAGGCTCCCTGGTTGTCATTTCAGTCTCTGTGAGCCCCTATGAGGCCAGGTTACTTGTTTCTGTAGGTTTTCTTGTGGTATCCTCGACAGCTCTGGATCCTACAATCCTTCCTCTGCTTCTTCGGCAGGATTTTACGAGGTCCACCTAATATTTGGCTGTGGGTATGCATCTGTTTCCATCAGTTGGAAAGCTGATGATGAAGCCTCTCTGATGACAACTGGGCTAGGCACCAATCTATGAGTTTAGCAGAACAGAACAACTGGGCTGGGCACCAATCTATGAGTTTAGCAGAACAGAACATCATCAAGAATCATTTGATTGATTTTTTTCTTTTTTTGGCCAGTTGTGTTCTATCCTAAGTCTCTGGGCTATCCAGCCTCTGGGTCCAGGCCCTCCTAGCGGTATGAGGGGTGGGCTCCCTCTTGTGGCATGAATCTCAAGCTGGACTAGTCACTGTTTGGCCATTCATACAATTTTTAGCAGGATAAATTAAAGGTTATGTGTCTGAGTTGGTGTCCCAACCCCTCTACTGGAAGTCTTGCCTGGTTACAGGAGATGGCCAGTTCAGTCTCCATATCTCCTATTGCTAGGAGTCTTAGCTAGGGTCACCTTCATAGATTCCTGGGAATTTCAATTGCACTAGATTTCTAGCTTGTCCCCAAGATGGCCTCCAATTCTAGTTTTTTCTCCAGTACTCTCTCCCTCCATCTTCCCCCTACCTGATCCCTTCTGTTCCTTAACCTCCATCCCCTCCTCCACCTTCAATGTCTATTCTATTTCCCCTTTCCAGGAGATCTACTGTCCCCCCTTGAGCTCTCCTTGTTACTTAACTTCTCTGGGTCTGTGGATTGTAGAATGGTTATCCTGTATTTTATAGCTAATATCCACTTATAAGTGATTACATACCATGTTTGTCTTTCTGGGTCTGGGTTACTTCACTTCGGATGATTTTTTTTCTAGTTCCGTCCATTTGCTTCTAAATTTCACGATGTCATTGTTTTTAATAGTGGAGTAATACTTTGTTGTGTAAATGCCCCACAATTTCTTTATCCATTCTTTGGTTGAGGGACATCTAGGTTGTTTCCAGTTTCTGGCTATTACAAATAAAGCTGTTATGAACATAATTGACCAAGTGTCCTTGTGGTATGGTGGAGCATCCTTTGGGTAGATGCCCAGGAGTGATATAACTGTGTCTTGAGGTAGATCAATTCCCAAATTTTATGAGGCACCACCATATTCATTTCCAATGTGGCTGTACAAGTGTGCATTCCCACCAGCAATGGAGGAGTGTTCCCCTTGCTCCATATCCTCTCCAGCATGAGCTGTCACTTGTGTTTTTAATCTTAGCCATTCTAAGATTAATGTTTAATTCTTGAAGGTCTTTATTGCACTACTACATTCATTCACATGGTTCTGAAATATGTAGTTTTAAAGCCAGAAGTGTCACTGGCTCACAGAGATCTGAAGAGGAATGGTGACCTTTGTCTTCCCAGAGTATGCCCCAGTGCTACTGTTTCCTCCTTTCCCCTCACTCTGGCAGCTGGACTACTGATCATAGCTAGAGAGTAGGCAATTGGTACTATCTGAACTGTCCTGAAAGTTGTATGTCATGACAACAGGGGCCCTGCTATTGCTGTCCCCATTCTGCATTTCTTGATCCACTCACTGGACCATTTTGTGACACCTTAACCATAAGGACCTTGCTGATCATGGGAGGGCTCTTCCTCTCTTTAAAGGCCAGTTCCTATTTGCTCAGGAGCATGCTTTGCATTCCCCCAACTATCCCCTCCATAAAGCTCTACTCTTCCCCTAGGCTAGGCTCCAGCAGAGCCCCTTGAATTGATTTGTTGAACCTTTAACGTACTTCCCATGCTTTGCCAGTTCCTTCCCAAGAAAACCCTAATAACGATTCTTGGCTGTCTTCCCCTTGTTCCCTCTGCTCCTAGATATACCACATGTGCTTTCCTGCACATTTTGCCATGCCTCCTGCTCTTAAAGCACCTTAAGTAAACTTCCTTTGTGACTGTCGTCTTTCTTGTCCATAAGGGCATGAAGATGGGGATCTTGAAAAAGCTGCCTCTTCCTATCCTTAAATCAACAATTTTCTCCTCCCTATAAACTCATCCTCATGATCATGCAAATATACTGTTTTTTTTTTAAATAAAACAAATGTCTCCTTGTCTCCTCACATCCCTTATATCTCTCAATCTCTTCCTTTTCCTTTATGGGGACCACTGTCAGATGTGTTCTGTTTATTCAGTGCCTCCATCCCTCTCCTTCTTTTAACTTAAGTCACAACAACCAGGAATGACACCAGCATGGGTCCCAGGAATTCCAAGTGGCTGACGTTTTTCTCACACATTTCAGCAGCATTTGGTGCCATTAGCTGTCAGCCTTTCCTTGGGATGCCCTGAGCTTGATTTCTTTGGTTTTCTTTATTTTCTTAGGGGTTCACACTGTGTCCACTTTGCTGGTTCCTACTCATCTTCTTACTCTTAATCTTAGATAACCCATTTTCTTTTCTCTATGCTTGGTCTCTAGGTGACACTACCTATGTCTTATGGTTTGAAATGTTTCTCATGAGAACTTGAAAAATAATATGAATATATAGATAAGCATTGGTATATAATCTTTGGCCCTGAACAGTCTTATTACCTTTCATTCTTTGTGTGAATTTAAACACACATATGCCATGATATGCACAAGGAACTCAGAGACATCTCAGGTGTCTGCCCTTGCCTTCCCCCTTGTTTGAAATAGGGTCTCTTGTTTGTTTGTTTTCCCACTGAGCATGCTTAAACTAGGTGGCCCATGTGCTTCTGGGGATACTCCTGTCCCTGTCTTTTGTTTCCCTGGAGTGATGCTGGGAGTACAGGTGTATGATATTATTTTTAGCTTCATATGGGTTCTGGAGATTCTAACTCAATGATTCTATCTTGATGCTTTCTCGGCAACTACTGAAGACATTCAACCATTTCCCTAGTCCTTACAGTCCTCTGCTGGTCTAAGTACTCATGGCTCTCATTTGAATTGTTGCCAACATGATACTGTTCCTGCCTGACTTCACTGTTCTTATTTTGTTCCCTTCAGGCATTTTTAGGAGAGTAGCCATAGAAGTCATTTTCAATATAAATAACATCTCACCATCCTCTACACAAAGTCTTGCACCGAATCCCTCCTGACTCAGAACAAAAGCAGCCAATAGCCTATCAGCCCTCTATGACTTGACCTGTATTACTTCAATTTCCTTTCATTGTCCTCCTGCCTCTGCTAATTCCCTTCACCTTGAACTCACCTGACACTGACCTGGCCAGAACCAGAAGACCATCTGCCACCAATGTTTTCAGACCTGATGTGGGGCCAGGATCCAGGACAATCATACTTTTCTTAGGGAAGACACCTTACACGTCCCCAGTGTGGGGAAGCTATTCGGATCTGGGTCAGCTGGATGCCTGTGCTCAATGTAGGAATACAGTTTTGGAAACAATAGCAGATTCCCCGGAGCATCTAGGATGTGAGGCTCTGAATGGGCTATTGCTCCATTTATGCAGATAAAAAAGGATTTTCTCAGGGATATAATTTTTCAGGTCTATCTATCATGCACTTGATACTCATGAGACTGAGGGTTTTGTTGGGGGAATGAGCACATAGCTGCAAGGTGCACAATGTTCCCGTCAACACAAGTTGTCCATAAACACAAGTTGTTCCCTTGCAGCTAGACACTGACCTAGCTGAAGAGCATTGGTGACGGCCCATTTTCCAAGAGGCTCCAGGTACTAGGTATCCTTCTGGTAAGAATGGTAGTCAGCTTGCCTACAGCTGTCCTACCCTGCCCTTTGACTCTCTCACAGTGGTTCTGTTTGTCTTTGTGTAAGTAGGATTTGAAACTGGACTTGTGTGCCACATACTGATAATCCTGCCCCAGATTCCTTCTAGCTGTCTTCTAGTACACCGGCAGTTGAGGTATAGTTCTCTGTGCAGACAGCTCTACACCTTCATTGGCCATGTCTCCCCATTTCTCTACCTGAGTCTCACAGCACCTTGGAGTTCATTCAGTTGTAGCAGGAGTAACCTGAGCGTGTCCATTAATATCCAAGGGCAGCTGCCAGCCAGCAAAGGGTAGAATCTAGTAGGCTCCTGTGTGCACCTGGAATAATGCTTTGGTCCAATTCACATACATTCTCAGAGGGCTTCCTACAAACTAAGTCCAGTTAGTTGCAAAGATTAGCTTCCTGGGACCTGCTGTGGTGCCTGGGACCTGCAAGGGTAGGAGTACTTAGGTTCATGTTAAAGGTTCTGTGCTATTTCTAGCTCTGGGAAATTCTCTTGTCCCATGGTAAAGTCCTGGCCTAATCCTTATATGTGGTCCCTTTATTAACATCTTAACTTCAAAAGAGCCAGGCACAGCAGTACATATCTGCAATTGGGGACAGGACAAGCTGGCTAGGCAATCTATTTAGATCTCTGAGTTTACTGAAAGAACTGTCTCAAAAATATTGTCATAAGCAATTGAGGAAAACACCTGACATCACCTTTGTCCTCCACATGCATCTGCACACACACACACACACACACACACACACACACACACACACACACACATACCTCAACTTCTCTAGTAATAAGGTGAGGGGTTTTTGTTGTTGTTGTTGTTGTAGTGGATCCCAAATTGATACAACCACATATTTTCAAGTTGCTGGAGAAGCAAAAGGGTAGAGACCGGGTGAGCAGGCTTCAGTCACGGATGCTAACTGATGCAGTCCATATCTAGTTTCACAGATGATTATTCAAGTGAAAATTCCTCATGAATTAGTGCCCAAGAATCCAGGTTCTGGAATCAGACAGCTGAGTTCAAATCCTGGTTCTACCTCTGTGACGTTGGGTGAGTAACCAAACTTTTAGCCTTAGTGTTCCAATTTACAAAATGGGGCTGATAATAGTTCCATACTCAAGAAGGTTTGCAGTGCAGAAGAAATGAGACAATTCACAGAAAACAAAAAATGTCTATGCTCCATAAGCACTTGGTGGATATTGGCTCTTATTGTCACTATGTCTGACAGCACAGAGTTTTGGAGAGGCTTTTAATGTCCGGCTCCAGAGATGAAACAAGACCCGTCATAATGGAGATTCTGATGTCAGCCAAGTTCATTCTGTGGGGCAGGCAAAGAACTGAAAATCCAGCAAAGACTAACAGACCCAAATATGAGAAAGACAAAGAGGGGGAGAGAGAAAAAGAAACAAAGCTTTCATTGAAACAGGCTGACATGTCCTGTTGGGATAACGATGCAGGAGAAACTTGAAGTAATAAAATCCATGCTATAAAGGATTTACTAGTAAGCTTGCTTAGGAAAAATTGAGTTGCACAATGTAGACCAAAGGAGCACTGCCTCCAATGTGACCAGGAGATAAGTCATACACTTACTAGACTTGTTAGAAATTGTAGGAAAGACAATTTGGGACCTCGAACATAACGAAGTTTGGGCTTTGGTCACCCAGGTTGCTGGCAATTAGGATCTACTCCCATAACAAAAGGAGACAACCCTGACTGGAAGGGGCCAATGGACCTGTTCCTGTATCAAAGAACATGCCTGTAACAGTCAGCTCAAAGGGATGGCACAGGATGACAGCCATCATGAAGCCTTTGTCTGCCAGCAAGTCCTAGCTCTTTTCTCAGGAAAGCATAATTCTGCCAGGTGGGCAAGATGACCCTGGGTAACAGCTACTTGAACAATACTGATCTACTTAAAAAAATAATTCTGGCAATAGCTTTGCTGTGTAAATCTCTCATTGGCCCAAATGCCAGACTTGCAGTTTTAGGAGTCTGTTTAAATTTTTCAAAGTGTGACTTGGTGTGGAGACTTGTAAGAGATTTAAGGATGACAGTGTATGTGGAATGTAAAATCTAAGGCCTACATAAGCGAGTCACATTTTTGGTTTGGGTTCATTCTCTTTTGTGCATTAGCCAGAAAAAAACAGAAAAACAAAAAACAGTCAGATGATATTTTGTTAATGTGTTTTTTTGTTTTGGTTTGTTTTGTTTTTAATCAACCTCTGAATGCTTGGAGTGTTTTCTCATGGGGGAAGGCATATTAATGCTATATAACAATATGGGTGGGAGAGGACACCTAGAGTTGGGAGAGGGTGTTATAGGTTAGGCATTTTATAAGACTCCTTGGTCTTCTCATCTTCCTTATCACATTTCCCAGATGTTGGTCCCTTAGTGGGTCTTTTCCACCCTCTGCCTTCCTCAAGAGAAAGAAGGCAGCGTTCTCAGGAAGGTCGTCTTTGCTTTACCCGCCTGCCTCCATTTCCCCACACGTTTTAGCTACAGAAAGATTCCTTAGCACCAATTTCCCCTTTCTTAGTCTAGATTGACAGTGTGAAGCCCCTGCTGCCTTGGAGAAGTTACCTACTATGATCATTTCTAGCCACAGGCAACTCCTAGGCCAGTCATGGAGGTGTTGGGGAGAAAGCAGATACTGCAGGAGTGAGAACATTATGAAACAGACACTATAGTAAGTGTCTGTGCAGGGCACTCAAGGCAAAAACATCAAGTGTTGTTTGGAGGATGAGAGAGTCATCAAAGACTTCCCCCAAGGTACTGATGTCCCATCAATGTCTTGGGAATGGGTGTTTCCTTGGCCATGGGAACTCTTGCCTAGAAAAGCATTTTCAATTAACACCCTGATGTGTCAGGGGAGCTGTCAGCTTTTATGAAGTAGAAGCTATAGGGTATGCTTATGGAGATGGTGTGCTAGTAGATGGGTGGAAACATTACAGAATACTGAAAGGGAAGGGTAGGGGTGGGGCATGGTTAACTATCAATGATGACTGTATTTTAAAGACAAAAAAAAATAAAATAATTTAGGTCAGTGATTTACAACCTTCCTAATACTGCAACCCTTTAATACAGTTCCTCATGTTGTAGTGACCCCCAACCATAAAATTATTTTGTTGCTATTTCAGTAATTTTGTTACTGTTACATATTGTAATGTAAATATCTGCTATGCAGTGTATCTGATATGCAATCTCCAAGGGGGTCAGAACCCACAGGCTGAGAACTACTGATAAGATATAGGTACTACAGAAGATGAATGACATAGCATGGTTGAATTTCTATTTCTCACAAGGCCACTGTGTCACAAAGGATGTAGAAGATGGGCAGGAGATGAAGGTTCAGAAAGATAAGAAGAAGAGGAATGGAGCAGGTAGGAGGAAGAGAATCATGATGAGCAACAAGGCTACACATGGTGACCCAAGAAGTCAAGAACAACTCTGAGGTATCTGACTTGAGAACCTGGATGGGACAGTGGGTAGGAAACAGGACTGTGCAGGGCTAGAGGTGAAAAGTATAGGGCAGAGCCCTGGGATGATGGCCTTTGTTATTGAGGAGAATCGAGAACATTGCTCCTTCTGTCAACGATAGGAACTAAGACCACAGGCTTGTCGGTCTTTAATTAGGAGAGAAGTTTTTCCCTTGGGAAGGAAAGCTCTGAAAATGTAGTCTGAGGATGCTGGTAGGGGCAGAGGTCAGAAAACAGGGTGCGGTTTCGGGCCTTAGATATAGACAGAAGTTTTCTCCAAGGGTGAAGAAGTGAGGTGTTCTCCCTGCCCTGTGATCTTTTTGACTTAAGGATAGTAAGTTCCAACACTGTTAATGTGCCTGGAAGGCTTTTTCTTTCTGGACTCATCTGCTCCCTAGTGCTGCATTTCGAGCACACCATCTCCCTTACCTTTGGAATGTTCCCAGTCTCCTCAGAGTATTTTTTTATAAGTATTTTTTTAATAGAGCTGAATGGGGTTTGGACATGAAAAAAGCAAGGATGTTATATAAGCAAGGGTCATAAATACACGAGTGTTTAAGGAAACAGAGTTGAAAAGTTGGTCTATACCTTTGTATACTCACCAATATCTCAACTCACAACTGAGAATTAACATATTCTGGTTTGATTATTTTGAAACGTGCACCGCTAATAAGAAGACAACTCTTGCCAGATTCTGCAAATTAATTATTGTCATGTATATGTGTATAACTAGTCATTTCTAGGAGTAGTGCTTCACGATGAGCTCTACTAAAGACTACAAATCCCAACATCCCTTTCAGGCTTGTCAATACCATGTGACAAAGTCTGGCCAATGAAAATGTGACTAGCAAGGACTAATCACTGAATCCAGGGCAGTTAGAGGATGGTATGACTTTTCCATTTTCTCCTTTTCTGGGTGTGCTTGGTGGTTGGAAAGGACTGGGTTTATTCCATGCTAGAAGTACCCTAAATCTTTGCATCACTCTTAAGCATTGAGAAAGTCTACAATGGACTTTCATTTGGACAAGAAATCAATCTTTGTGTGTGGTTTTTCTGTACCACCAACCAGTGCCTTTGACGCTTAGGAATACAACCCCAAAGAGCCACTCTGAAGCATTTCTCAAACATTTCTCACAAAATCATCGAAACATCTACTTATTAATAAGTGGTGCAATCTTTATTGATTTTGAGATAGAACATAAAAAAATCAGGTAAGAATTGTTTGCATAATATATATGGAAATCAACCTATTAAAGTTGTCAAATATCGGACAGAGCCAGAATATAAATTACACATACAGTTTAAAAATTACAGGAAACCATATTATAAAGAGCACTAAAGGGCACTTGTGGAATAGTTGTGTTCCCGTGTAAGCCAGAATGTGGAGAGCCTACTCATAGCACAGAGACAAATCCAGGGAGCAAGGCACCAGAATTCTATGCCGTAAAAAGGGGTGAAAGAAAATATAACCTAAAATCAAATACAGTGGTTCACATCATGGGAAACCTCAATTTGTTCTTCCACGGTAGGTGTTATCCATCACTGCTACATTAGGAAAAGGGGGAAGAGTATTCTAGCCCATCTGAAGCAAGAGAGGGATTTTTTTTTCTTTTTAAAACAGGAAGGATTGGCAAATCTGATAATGTGCATCTGTCCTAAGTTGGCTTTTCAGAACCTGGCCCAGGTTCTCTCTATAACAGCTTACATCTGCTATTTGATTGAAGGGTTGTTCAAATCTTCTACTTAGCCCTCAGGGAGGGCCGAAGGTTGGAGCTGATCTCCCATCCCTGGATTCAGAAGGGTAAAGAATGGCCCAGTTAGGAGACCCATTTGTTGTCCATGCAGATTCCTGTTCTCTTAATATTGAGAAATGGAGACATAATTGATCTGCCCTTTTGGCCTCTCAGAGAACATGTTTTAAAGGCTCATTTATGTCTGCACAATATTTCAAAGCCCTAAAATAAAGATGCAGTCTAGAGGCACAAAACGAGAGTCGACTGAGGCTGGGGCACTTTTGAACTCATTCAGATAAACACAGTGACAGAGGGTCTGCGGTGACAGAGAACAAAGGGTGTTTGTGGGAATATCTGTGGCCACCAAACTCCAAGGGCTAATGGACTCCAATGTGAACCCTGTGAATAATTTATGTGGCATCACTTTCTGCCTCTGACAGCTAGATTGTGAAAACATTCAAAGGACCTGCTGAATAGCAGGGGGCAGCTGAAAAGTCACCCTTCTCTCTGGAACATGGGTGGGCCTGTGATAATTTCACCAGAAAGCTGACTGCACAGAGGAGGGAAATATCTTCTTAGGGACCATGAAGCCCGACTGGGGAATAGTTCTACTGCCTGGGAGAAATTGGTGTAGGGGCAGGGATAGGATAAGCTTTTGAGGTCCATGGCTTTGTGTAAAATCTAAGCTCCTTCTCTTGTAATATGTGACATCCAGGCAGCTGTCTTTCTCTCAGCTTCAATTTCTGTGCAGCCAATGACAGCCCTCACGTGAGCTTGCATTGAGGATGCAGCATGTAGGCAATGTAGAGAACTACGTCTCATGCCTGCAACTCACAAGGACAACTTTGGGGGAGCTGTTCTCCTATCCCGAGACCTCAGTTTTGTAAACAGAGTTGGAGAACAGAGCATTGAAACCAAACTTTCTCTTATTTTCATAGCTCTTAGTTTTCCAATTTTAGTCGATATTCCTAAGTACTGGGCTAGGTGTGGCTAATTAACTTCAGCTGTTCTTGGGTTACATAGATCTGTGTGTATGTGTTTTTTTTTTTTTTTAACTATGTTAAAAGTTACTATTCTTTCCTGGCACTTACTTAAATCTCAAAGGAGTGCTGTTCAGAGGAAAAAAAAAGACTCAGGCAGAATGAAAACCTTTAAAATAATCCAGTCAACAAAAGACATCCTATAAAGTGTCACTTTGCTCTTCGATTCTTTCAGGAGCTTTTGGATCAGCCAACCCAGGACGGCTAACACATCCTATCTTACTAGTGGGTTTCATAAAGATTTTTGGGGAACACTGTCAAATTCTGGCAAACGTAAGCACAGCCCAGGTGGAAACTCTAGAGACCTGCACATGAGTCATGAAGGCCAGTTTATTCCCTAAAGTGTTATCACAGTTACACAGACATGATATGTTTTTAAGCAGAACTGATTCTAGACAGCTTTTAGCAAAGGTCCAAAGAGTATCTGTCTATGAAATGGCAAGCATAGGTTCCCCTGGGGTAAAGTGAGAAGAACCAGGCATGCTCAGACAAAACCCAGATATTCCAGTACACAGAGTCACCTTTGGTAGAACTGGAAGTGTGTGGCAAGTCAGATTCCCAAAGAGATCAGGTCGTACTTAAATCACATCTATAGAGAAGTCTCATTCAGTGAATCTGTATCTGAGGATGCAACCCAAGGTGTGAGTGGAGCTGAATGAGTCCAAGGGATGGACCAATCTTGTGTCCAATCTTGGCACAATAAAAGAGAGAGCAAGAATAGTCATAAGGATGGACAGTAGTCATGAACACGGTTAAAAGGTTGGTCTTCTGTCTTTACCTTACCGTACTCATCAGCATGAGGCTTCTCTGGGCCCTTTGATGATAAGATAATCAGAAGGGATATTCTTAAGACTAGAGGGCATCAGCCCTATAGGGTGAAGTTCTCAAAAAGTATTTCTGGTTCAGCTGTTTCTCAAGGGAGGCAGGAAATTTTCATTTATCTTCCAGGGTCAACATCTAGACCAGGGGTCAGGAGACCTGAGATCTAGGTTCACTCCACTTGGTCATTATTTTAATCATCACGAGACCTGATTAAAGCCCCTATCTCTGAGCCTTTATATTCTGCCAAGTGACCAAGGTCTTGTTCTGTACATTTTAGAATCTGTGAAATTGTGTTTCCTCAATTCTGTGGAACTATATCTGATCTTAGAGGCATACTGAAGTTGAGGCCGCTGAAGGCTGAGATCACATCCACAAGGAAGAATCTGAACAAGTTTTGGCCCTCTTCTTGAAGATATCCCGTTCACAGAAAGGGTACTACTGGTAGCCTTCATGCCACAGTTGACTTTCCTTTCATATTAAATTAGTTCTCTTTGTCTATATCTCCTATAAGTAATTTTTTAAGAGAACACTGCTACATCTGGCACTGTTTAATAGAACTTTCACCACCTAGCCACTGAGAACTAGCATTCTTAATGCTCCTTTCAATATTCCTTATCTCCCACATTTTGATGGGAAAAAATCATATTGCAGACAGGTACATGGTTAAAGAGCAACTGAAAAAAATGCCTAGTTTTTATCATGCTATAATTTGGATTATATTTCCACCAGTTTTTTTTTCTAAAAAATATTTTCTGGTATAAACTAAAGAGTCCATAGGTAATATCACTAATCAATGTTATGGAGTCTATACATACTGTAAAAACAGACATAAATAATCATTAACAGTTTTGGTATGGACCAGTCACTGTACTAAGGGCTTTATACATAGTTGATTGTCTCACTTGAAATTTACAATAGAATGAAATAGTTTTGAACATCCCAAAACTAAAATTTTTATACAAGTCATCTCAATATCCCCTTTATTTGTTTGACAAGGTCATTCACTCCATGGTTTCAAAAACTATGAAAACTTCATAGGTATTCTGGTCCTTAACATTTCTAAAGCTGAGAACTACTGAGCTGCTACCTGCTGCCCAGTTTAGGGTACAGACGGCTCAGTTTTGAACTGGGTAAAAGCAGCACGAGACTTTTTGAATTTTTTGGGGGGGGGGGATGCAGAAAGCATATGTAGGTTAAAGTTTATGCTGGAAATAGCATGCTTTTGAAGACAACTGAAGATAAATTCCTAAGAATAGCCCAAAACGCCAAAGCAAAGAAAATCTCTGTGGTCCTGGATGACTTGGGGACATATTCATGAGAACCAAAGAGTGTCTGTTTTATGCAGCAGCAGCTGGGGATAGCAATGGATTGTGGGAATCAGGCTCTATCTGGCAGCCTTGTCAAAAGTATGGTTGACTTCTGAGATCCTTTCTTCTCTTTCCTCCAAAGATTTTGCTCTGTAGGTTTCCATGGGCAGAGTGATTTCCTTCTTTTCAAATAGATGTTGTGTCACGACCTGTACCAGCCCCTTGTTGGTCAATGGGATGAAAAAGACGCCTCAGCTACTTGTCAGGCCTCCATTGAGGCAGGGATATAACTGAGAAAGTTAGTTCCTCCAGGAACCTTCCCATGTGCTTACATCACTTATTTGGTGTTACAGAGTCCAGAACAATAAACTCAAATGTAAAGTCCCCTTTCAATGAACTTTGCCATCCCTGAGGTGACAGGATCCTGGTCATTTTGATGCATGCTTTTGCTCCACCTTTCTTCTGTGTTGAACTTCCAGTTCTCCCTCTGGGAAGCATTCCTATTGGCAGACAGTTCTCTGCAGCTACCAAATCAGGTAGGAAGAGTATAAAAGGATCATTTATAGTTGAAACCACAAGCTGTCTTACAGCAGAATTCGGCTTTCTGGTCTCCCAATTTCTGTTGAACAATCCTTGGTGTTCAGTGATACCTAGTGAATCTTGCTAAATGAATAACCAAATGAATGCTTTGTTATTACAGCTTAGAGTAGCATAAAATGATGAGAATGATTTTGGCAAATTGTGAGTAGATTCTCTTATGGTATGTTTTCTAATGGTGCTTACTCTTGAGCTACAATGTCTAGGAACGGCTTTGTACAGAAATGACATAAGATGCATAATTGTTGGTTAATTAGTTTGGCTTTACCTATACACTTTGGTGTTCTCTATTTACTTCTTCATAAAAATAAGATTTTAAAACATCAATGTCATATCTAGTAAGTCTGAATTCTAAGTTTTAAAAATAGTTATTGAAGAGAGCTTTCTCAATTCAATATATTTTCTTTTTCTCCCTTCCTCTATTCCAGTTTTTGTATGGTTTTAGTATTTGCCTGTATAATATTTAATAGTCAAAACTTACACTTAAATTCACTTTTATTGAGCCTAATAGAATTAGTTTTAATTAGCATTTATGAATTGATTCTTCTTATTCATTTTTATCTTGCTAAAATGTCTCCCTAATGTGTGTGTGTGTGTGTGTGTGTGTGTGTGTGTGTTGTGTTGTGTTGTGCTATGCTAGGAATCAAAGCCAGAACTTTCTCTATGGTAGGCAAGTACTCTACCACTGAGTTATATCTCCAGCCCTACTTCTTAAAAATTTAAATATATTGAATTTTAAAACATGGCAGCCAAATATATATAATGATATCATCCTTTTACCTGAGAAAACTATTCTCAGTTTTTGTGAGGGAATTAATTTGTCAGTATTTCTGCCAAAACTGCTGTGACTTCCTAAGCAAGCTGTAGAGCTACTGGTATGATTTCAGGTACATGTTATCCAATTCTTCTGGATTATTCTGTCCTTAGATTCTTTTGTCTTGATTTATAAAAGATCTTTATGGGACACACACTGTCATTTCAACCCCAGGACTAGAACTTCTGCATCCTCAGTTAGCCATGGTGACCATATAGTGTATCAACAGGTTCAGATGAGTAGGTTTGGTTCGCTAGTCTAGAATTCTTTAAAAAAATATTACAACAGAAGGATTCCAGATCATCTTTCTCTGTTTGTTTTCTTAGATGGGAAAGATCAACTCTTAAGGTTCTTAGCATTAGTCCTTTACACAGTATGTATTTGGTTGTGCCTATCTGATACAGACAACTCACTAGACATCTACTAAGTCGATAATCAATACAACACTAATTCCTGCCCCTCTGATTTTGAATCCTCAGGACAACAAAACTGCTCACTTACAGCTTGCTTGGAAAACAATGCAAGCTCTAGTTCAAAGAATTCTTGACCAAGAACTCCAATGAACTCCCGAAGAAATGCAGCCATATGTAACATACTGATGCTAGGAAGTTCTGAAAGAAGGTTAATATGTTAGGAAAAACCATGTGGTGCATATTGTTCTCTAATTTCCTCCCCTCCAATAACTCATGCACATAAAGAAGGATAGCATATGTTAGGTGCTAGATAGCACAGCTATTTCTGGTGAAAAAATTCTAGGAAAGTCAGATTCAAGAACCAAGTCCTTAGGAAGAAGCATAAGTTTTCTTATAGTCCCATGGCACCACTGAGGTTATATTGAAAGGACTGGGGGAACAGGTCCACAGCCTTTGTCTTTCAGATTGCCAGAAAGTCAATTTGAAAACTATTTAAGGGAAGACTTTACATCCAACGTGTGTGATTGTATTAATATATTGCCTGCCTTGGACTGAATAGTCATTATCCATATATTCATTCATGATACCATCCATGAAGGCTATTCCACTACCATCCACAGTGCTTGCCATCACTTATGGAATTGCATGCTTTGGATTATGTACCTATCATCATGGGACAAGATTTCATCATTACTTATTCTCAGCCCTTCATACAGGACCAATCGGCATGTGGGTTGAATGAAACCAATTGCTGAGGGATCTTTACCCAACACAGAGCAGAAGACTAGCATTAGGAACTTATGAAACCATGAATCAGATGTCTGCCATGGTATCTATGGATCTTGAAAACACAGCAACAGCATTGGCAGAAGTTGCATATAAACACTTACTTAGGGTAATTCTATCATCTTGATGGTCACCATGGCAATCATTTAAAACCAGTGTTTATATACACGAAAAGACTCATACACTAATACTGTAGCATTGTGATCTAGCAAGAGTAGCCAAAGTCCAACCTTATTCATCACAGGTTTTTAGCAAGTAGCAATATTTCCCAAGAGGCCACAGGGTGGCTTGTGCTTAACATCAATCCTTCTGCAGCAGGGCAGGGACTTCTAGGCTATCGGCTGAGACTTCAGCAGCTCTTATGATATTTTATGGTTCTAGTATTTTCACTGAGAAAATCTGGGGGAGTAAAAGTGGCTGATTCTGGGAATTCTTCCTACTTGTATATTCATAACTAGTTTGTATTCCCCACCCTGGATCCCACTTGCAAAACACCAAGTGAGCATGCTTTGCAGTCAAAGCAGACATCCTCCTCATTTTGAATAAAGAGTGGAGGTTATAACCCATAGACAAAGAGCGCTGGTGTCTTGGTATGATTTCTGGATCCCAGTGTGCACATGGGATAGTGTGAGGGGAAACTCGGGCAAGCAGGGAGCCAGGTGGAGGCTTTGAGTCCTTACTCTCCACGTGACAACCAAGTGTCTCAAGGAATGTCACTTGACTTGTGCCCAAATTTCCAACTTTTAAATAGAGGACTTGGAAAGATAATTGCTCTTGATTCTAATTTCCAATTTGGATTCAAGTACAGGCAGAAGAGTGAGTTGGAATCTTATTTTGAAGACACCAAATATAGCTCCTGCCTAGAGGGACACCCCACTTCTGGCAAATTTCATTATCTTTGGCTACATAAATTGGGAACTATTTTTCTGTGTCTGTGGCAGGTGTGTAAGATTTCTCCTCACCAATCCATAACACATATGATGTCATATTTTGGATCACCAGCATCTTACAGATGAGTAAACTGAGGCATGGTACTGAACAACAGTAGACCAAGTCCCCTTGGGAGCTTTTAAATAATTTTTCCAGCCTTCCATTAATGAAATAATTTTGAAAATCTTGGCTTTGGGTATTGATTGACTGTCTTGTCCCGGTGGTCCTCCTGTTTGCTCAGTAGACAGCCTCACTGGAATGCAGTATGTTTTGGTTGAGAAAAGTATTCCCTTGCTTTAGAAAACACTTGATTAACTGGAGCATTTTATACAAAGGAGAAGTGAGCCTAGAAATAACTTAAATTGGTGCTCCCAGTTTATCCAAATTAAAACCCAAACCAGCCAACCAAACAAATAGCACAGCTCATCAATAAGTCTCCCTGTCCTTGTTCACTCATGATTAAGAGTAAGAAGAGGAGATTAATGTGTATCTAGAAGAGACTAACGGTGCCGTTTATATAGTGTCAAGTCATGCAAACCATGCTGAAAAGGAAGTGACTCTGTTGCAGTGACACAGGAGGGAGGAAGGCTGTGAGAAGCCCCCGCTTGCAGCGGGGGGACCACCGCGCACATGCATGCGCCTGACACAGCCACTTACACCATTGTGAGTGCTAGGTGTGAGAGTAAGTGAGCTGTACAAAGTCCGTCTACAGTACCAGGAGTCAGCCAGTGACCCCTTCTAAGTAGGCTTGTTGGAAGGGGTCCATATGGAATCCGAAATGCCATCCCCAGTGGATGACATCGGCATGGAACCACTAGGCGTGAAGGGGTCTGTGTCTGTGTCCGTCTCCCCCTCAGCCAGGTACCTCTTCTCCCTCATCCAGCTCGATCCCCCACTGGGGCCAAACATATAATCATCTCTGTCCTGGGAGATGCTGAAGCCACTTGGAGACCGCTCCAGCTCCTCGTGGTTGACGGACATGAGGGACAGAGGCGTGTCGCTGTCCCTGGTGATGCTGCGTCTCTGGCAGGGTGGGATGTGGTCCGAATAGGGGCCTTGCGGTTCTGTCTGGGAGTGGAAGCTCACACAGGAGTCCAGAAGAGTCAAGATGGGCAGAACTGTGGGCCTCTCTGCATATGTACTTCCCGAGGAGGGGAGGGTGGCCTGAGCCTTTGTAGAACTGGGTGCCCCTCGGGTCAGGTTCACAGGTTCATGTGAAAAAAACCCATAGGGGCCGACTCTGTCGATGGGCACCTGGTGGAAGCTGTAGGGTGGGTCTGGGGGGCCTGTCTCTGAGTAGTTGCAGATGATGGTTTTCAAATCAGAGTACCTGTTGTCCTCTTTCTTCTCCCCTTCCGCTGGGGAGGAGGCCCCCTTAGTCGGGTAGTACTCTGTGACATGCACCTGCAGGCGCTCCATATGCTGCATGTGCATGTCCACAAGGAAGTCCAGTTTCTTCCCCATGTCATGAACCTGGAAAATACAAGCACCTGGAATCACTGCTCCTCGGGATGGGGGCGGGGGTGAGAGTCACAGTCACTATATACCATTGCTTCTCAGAAGGGATGTTCTGCAATTCTTAGTAATAGCAGCAACTCTAACTGCCTCCAAGCCTTCTGCTAGGAGGTCCCATATACACAGTAACATTTATCTAGAAATAGACAGGCAAGGATGTCCCCTGGAGTCAAAGATTAGAACCCCACAGACAGCTTGAAAATAAGTGTTACAGGCTTTCATTATCCCCCTGCAAGAGGTGATACTATTTCAGTCAAGGAGTGGGGTCCTTGTTTTTTTGAGACTTTCCTTATATGCAAGCATACAGGGAGGTTGTTAGTGTCTGTTATTGATACCCGGTGACATAAGCTCTGGAGGACAGTGTTAGCATTAATGGAGTTTTACAGACCTAGAGACCCAACAGGGGCCCTCAGGAAATGACAGAAGCTGCTTCTGTGTTGGTCATGGCATTCCTAAGTTTGAGTGTTTGTGAGCACAACTGTACAAATGTGTGCACATCTGTGTGTGATAGAGATGTTCCTTCCCTGACAATTAATATTTGGGTATTTACACAAGTCTGTACACCTTTGTGTGTGATATCTGCCCTCAGATACCCTGCAGCTCACTAAATCAGGTAAGTAAAGAACCTCATTGGATGGATGGGTTGTGAGACTCAGGACAGGTCACAGAAAAGGTATATCTGAGCCATGGTTGTAAGGGACACGTAGGCACCAGCTATGGGACTTTATTTTATGCACTTTAGTGACTTACTTAATTTTTACAACCTTACAATGTGAATGCTATTGTGATGTCTGTTTCATAAGTGATGGCTCAGTGACCAGAGAGGTGACAACTTGTGAAAGGTTACAGAGCTAGGAAATAGAAGAACAAAGATTATAAATTAAAATTTAAAAATAAGAAGCAACAGACCAATCATTGAGCTTTGCTTCTATTTCCCCTACATGGATTAGATTTGGGTGATGAATAAAAGAATCGACATGAGTCCGGGAGGGAACTGATAGAGCCATTTACCTAGTGGACGACAGAGATGAGCTACATGGGGTCAATTGAGTGAACCTCTCTTTGTACCCTGAATGGCCCTTACCCATAACTTAGCCCCCTGCCAGGCCTTCTCATGAAGGTCGCCCACAGATTGGAACTAGAGCAAAAGAGAACAGAAAGGAACGTGAAACTATGGGTACAGAAGTGACATCTGTTAAGGGACTATCATGAAGCATCTGGATAGCAGTGACCATCTATCTGTTGACTAGTTACTGTACACCAGCTAACATTCTAAGTAATTCACATGTGTCAGTAATTACATGTATTGTAATCAATTTAATCCTTATAGCAACTTTGTGATGTATTTAATCCCCTGTATGGCAGACAAGCAAATCTGAGGCTCAAAACAGTAATTAACTTGCAGATGATCACCCAGCCAGTAAAAGTGAAACTAGGGAATTAATTTCTGTATCTTTCTTTTTTTTCTTGTAGTGGTAGGTGATATTTCTTTTTTATTTTCATTTTTTTAAGAAATTTTCTACTCACCCTACATACCATCCACAGATCCCACCTCCTCCCTCCTCCTACCCCCCAGCCCTCCCTCCCAAGCCACCCCCCATCCCCACCTCCTCCAAATCAAGCCTGGTGCCTGTAGTGTGGCACCTTGCGCAGCCTTGGTGGAGCGGGGAGGGGCTTGGACCTGCCTTGGCTCAGTGTGCCTGGCTCTGCTGACTTCCCATGGCAGGTGATATTTAGAATGCCTTATCTCCATATGAAAATAATGGAATCTGAAAATAAGTACTATAGAGCTGGAAGGATGGCTCAGCAATTAAGAGCAAGTGTTGTTCTTGCGTCCCACCACCCACATGGTGGCTCATAACCATCCAGAACTCCAGTTCCAGGGACCTCTGCAGGAATCAGTCATGTATGTGATGCCTACAGATATATGCAGGCAAAATATTTATACACATAAAATAATAAATGAATCTAAAAAAAAGAAAAGAAGTTTACATGCTATCTTTTTTTGGTGAGGCTTACCTGTCTTTCTACTTTTACAAACTTTCCCATCATGCTTTGGTCTTCAGTTTCTGATGTGGCTGCCCTGGCTACATATGGTTCATTCCTAGGGAAAAGCCAACAATTCCATAAGATCATTGCATCCATTCTGACTGTGCAAGGTCATTCTAAGTTGGAAGACCATGCATTCGACCATGGTTCTCATACAGGCTGCCAAAGCCTAGAGGAGGTTATTTTGACACACTTAGTCAGGACTATTGATTGTATACTTACCTTCCCTGTAGGGGGATGTGAAAACAGACAGGAAGCTGTGGTGACGGAGGCTTTGCTTTGTGTTGGAGTTTATCAAGTATCTAACAATGCCTAGACTGTCTATTCCTTTAAATTAAATTCCTTTACCTTTCAATTTCAGAGCTTTTACCCTGTGGGGGATGAAGGAGGAATTGTCTCATCTCTGAAATTCTATGGAATAGGCATACACATTTCATCCGGTCCATTTTGTTAAGAATGCCAAACACCTGCTGAATCCGGAAAACAATACTGGAATGATGCTGTATTTTCTCTTTATGTACAACTATGAGCTGTCTAAATTTTTGTTTATTCCAGTATGTTTACACTATGTGGAGATGAGATGTTTCAGAGAATCTTGCTGTTGCTAAAATCCATTTGAGTTGGGCTTTCTCTTGACAGCTGATTGTTTTCCCTTTTCTAAGCTGTTGTCTCTGCTAAGTTACTTCTTCATCTGAAGAGTCTTCAGCTAAGGCAAATTTAAAAAATTAGTAGCCTCACGCTACATCCAGCCCGCCAGTGTTTTATCTGTCCTGCATAGGTACGTTCAATTAGATGTTTAATTAAAATTCATTAGTTAACATGGGGAAATGAGAGTTTTGAGTGTCCCTTTACCTATTTTCTGGGCAAATTTTTGCTTACTTTACAAATCCTAAGATAAGCTCCACGGTTTCTATAGTTACAGACTTCTGTCAAACCCAGACACTTTCTCTTATTAGTTTTGTGACTTCGGGAGTTAATATCTCTTAGTGTCACTTTTATTATGTATGATATGGGTGTGATAAAGTGCCTGCCTTGGAGGTCTGCTAGAGCATTACATGTGAGAATTCATAGGAAACAGTCCACATAGTGCTATTCTGTATTATGTTTTATTCATTTGTTTATTTTGAGATGGATCTCCTCTATACCTCAGGGTGCTCTCAAACTCAAGATCTTTCTTGTGTTCACTTCTCAAGTGCTGGGATTACAGGTGTGTACTATCAGACTGGATTCTGAAAAAGTCTTAAAATATCCCAAGTACCATCTCAAAAATGAGGAAATTGTTGCATGCCTGCAATCCCAAAGAAGAAGGACTGGCATGGGTTTTAGACCAGCCTAGGCTATGTAGTGAGACACTGTCTCAAAAACAAAAATCAAAGCAATACAAAGCCTCCAAGTTAATTAACTAGTCAATTAAAGTAAAATAAATAAAAATTTATAAGAGTGAAACTCTTGCTGGGCATGGGTGGTACACGCCTTTAATCCCAGCACTCGGGAGGCAGAGGCAGAGGCAGAAAGATCTCTGTGAGTTTGAGACCAGCCTCCTCGTCTATAAAGCAAGTCCTAGGACATCCAGGAGTGTGTTATACAGAGAAACCCTGTCTTGAAAAAAAAAAGTAGAACTCTCTAAAAGATACTTATTTGAAAATGGATTATATGGAAACAGGGCTCTTTGTTAACACTAGCTACAACAGAGCATAGTAACAGTTATTCCCACTAGATGGGGCAGAGCCTCAGGTTCCAGTATTCCTTCTCATGCCAAGCCTAAGGCTGAAGAGTAGATGCCTTCTTTCAGCACACCAGTGATCTTCCTCCTAAGAAGAAAGTGCACAGTAGCCCCTCACTCACTTGTCTTGCTTGCCTTAAAGATGCTTTGGAACAAAGAGGTGCAAACGCAAACAATGGACTCTTAAAAGGGACAATACTTGTTCAAAAATTTAAAGTATTTTTTTTGGAGTGAGAATTCTCTGATTTACAGTGCTGTTGGGGGTCCTGGCATCTGAACACCTTCTCACTTTGTCTTGGAAGGGATATCAGTCGACCCTCAGGGTACTGTGCAGGGGAAAGCAAATGAGCTGACCAAGAATGTATATGCTCTGCTAACACCAGATACATTCTCTGTTTCTACAAAACTCGTGAGTTTCTTCGTGTTTTATAGCCAGAACACTAGTTATTTTCTATCCTAAAAACCGTAGAAGTAAGTATATGCGTTCTTGGAATAGGGGCAGGAAGTCACCTGTACAGAGGATTTTTCAAATGGCCACAACCTGAACCAGCCTTCCAACTCTCTGTTCATTTCATTTGGGAGAGGGCAACGTCCCCCACATAAAGCACCCAGGCTGGGATTGGGGGATAGTTATACTGCACAGGCCTTGTGCTCAACAGTCCATCAGTCCACGACCACATGCCCCACCTTGGAGACTGCTGGGATGGGTAGGTAAATGCTGACCCTTTCTGAGACTTCTTATGTTTTGGAGTGGATGGAGGTCCAGGGGTGAAAATCATATCTATTCTGAAAGAAGAAGAAGAGAAAAGAAAAAGAAAAAAAAAAACAAGGAGAGATTAGATGACACAAAGCTTTCTTGTTGTGAGAACATTATTTATTTTTAAGATTTATTTATATTATATATACAGTGTTCTGCCTGCATGTATGCCTAAAGGCTAGAAGAGGGCGCCAGATCTCATTACAGATGGTTGTGAGCCATCATGTGGTTTCTGGGAATTGAACTGGGGACCTCCAGAAGAGCAGCCAGTGCTCTTAACCACTGAGCCATCTCTCCAGCACCCAGCATTCTTACATTTTTTAATTCAAATGTGTGTTTGGAATATGTAAGAAAAGGGAGGACAGTCAGAGGAGTGGGAACAAAAGGAGAGAAATTGCCAGCCAGGACATCGATATCTTCTTCAGTCTGGGGGTGCAAGGGCATCTTCTCATCCCCAGGATACCAAAGGGAGATAATCTGCAGAGTTGGGGAGAGGGCTATGACTTATCCCTTATAGCAAATGCCACACCTATGTTGCAAGCCTATCTAATCTTCCAGCTCTTTTATCCATCCCCAAGCTACCTAATTAGAGGAGTTTTGCTGTCAGACTCCAGGATCCATTTTCAGCTGCACAGACCACACGATGCTATGCATGGAAGGATGGCTTAACCCTAGCTCTGGCACCGTGCTTCTATTTCCATACAAAACACCAGCTCAACATGCTGTCCATCATGCTGTGGGGCAGGGACAGAGGTGGGGGTTGTCAGGATGACCACTAAGAAGCATTCTGAAATAGTCTTGGGTCACATTTTCCCCCGTGAACTCCGCTTCGTTTCCAACAGACACTCAAGGCATCATTTGAAGTCAGCCCTACTTTCTGTCTGGGCCACTGAAGTATACACAACTCTTCATCTTGGCAGGCAACCTCTAGCCATAATCTCCAGAAACACATTTTCTTGACAACTGTCAAAAATCATGACAGTGCAACTGTCTATTCTGTAAACACTAAAACTGCCTAATATTTTTTGGAGTCTTGCCTGTTGTTGGCAGCATGCTATCTCCCTCTGTCTCTCACACAGCCGTACTTACAGAGTTGATAGCATGGAGGACTGAAAATTTGTTCATACATCACAAATTTGGTCAGTAGGTGTTGAACCCTGATTTGCTATTTACTACTATGTGTGGGACAGTCATGAATAAATATACTCGCAAGCTAATACTGCCACCAAAGCCTCATTGGTGCAGTGTTCCAACTAAGCCTGGAGGACACTCCAGTAGGGGAACACGAATTGGATGAGAAAGCAGAAGCCCAAGTCAACGTGAATTGTGTCAGTTTCTTTTAAGGCCTCTCCTATGAGGGAATTACATCACACATGCCATGTGTATTTCTGAGCAAACACATGTTCATTTTTGTGTTAATTACACACACACACACACACACACATACACACACACACACACACACACACACACACACACACACACAGCACAGCACATTGGTTCATATGATTGCTAGATCCAGGCAGAGTTCATCTTCTGGTCTTGTGATGATATCATCCTTGACATACATATATTTATGTTGAGTTTTTAATTTCTTGACTGGGCAATTTGGGGTTAATCTGCCCTCACAGCTTTGGTTTCCCCATCATAATTAGGATACTTGTATGATAAGTACCTTATAGGATCCTAATGGACAAGATACATCAATGTAAAGTACCTAGAAGCTCAATAAAAGTGTAGTATTATTTTTTTTAAAAATCTCCCTAAATGGTTTCAATTTTTCCATATTCTCACTATTATGTATAACACTTAAAATTTTAACGTGTGGTTAAAATTTTACACTTTGAATTAGCTGAGCTGTCTAGATGATCCGAGTTTTATAGTTATCCAAAGCACCATAGTCAGGAAATAGTTAGACATATACACATCTTCTTTTCTCCATCAAGTCCATCAGGGAGCTGATGCTGGCCATGGCTATGTCTCAGGGCTTTTCTGCAGCTTTGAAAAACTGGACTAAACAGAACAAAGTAATAATCATCATCTTTGGAAGGGACAGAAGCCTCTGGTCACCATGGTTCCATTACTCTCTATACCTTGCCAAGCCTGAGTCTGAGAGTAAAGCTTGTTGGCCCATACATCTACAATGCTTGATGGGCATGTCTGTTGTTGAAGTTTCTCTGCTGTATTTTGGATTACTTCTGAATGCCTGTCTCTTAAAACTCTATGGTCATCTGACTTGGATTCCCCAGTAGCTGAGAGAGCAGATGGGCCCTTCCCATCTGAATGTGTTACCTTGTCTGAAGGTACTTTATCCTGGAAAGCATGTCAAGATGTCCTGCGGAGTACTGCTCAATCACATCTTTCACGTCATAAGGCCTCAAAGTCTCCTTGAATTTTTTTTTATACAGACGGAATTGTAGAATTCTGTAAGGCAAAGGCATTTGTTCACCATGGGCAGACAGTGAAGGACACCAGAATGCACGTCCAGCAAACACCAGAGGCAGGGGGAGAGAAGAAGGAAGAGAAAGCTCCTGGATGGCAGAGTGCTGGCCTTGGGTTCTGGTTCTGTCCCTTTGCGTCGATTAGGCTGACTACTGCCACTCTTTCAATCATTTGAATAATTACAAAATTGAAGTAATGACAACTTTTGAACAGCTGTTGAACATTCATCACATAAGTGACACTAAGTGTCATGCTTTATGACCGGTCTTCTAATCAATTTGCAGAAGAGCAGTCACGGCTCTGAGAATGCCATGTCTCCTAGGTCAGAATGTCAGAGCTGGACCAGAGCCAGGCATTCGTGTCAACAAAGCTCTTGGTGGCTGTCACTGCCACACTGCTTTTTATGGCCGATGCTCGTCCTCTTCAATAGCTGCTTGTTAAATTTCTCAATTCAACTGTGTCAGAATAACTGACAGAAATGACTTAGGAAGGAATGGTTTATTCTCACTCCTAGTTTTATGTGAATGTTTGGTGGGGAAGGTGTGGAGGAGGAAACAGATCTAATTGGTACCATCCAGAGCCTAAGGTGGCTGCGTCACATCACAGACCAGGAAACAGAGAGCTTCAGACAGAGCAGGGATAAATCTGTACATCTTGAAGTGCCACCGCTATACTACTGTCTTAACTTTTCCTAGCTAGGCCCATGCCAACCTTCAAAACAGTATCACTTGCTGGGGACCAGGTTTGCAAACGCCTGCACATTCTACTTTCAAGTCATAACAGTACCTAAGCATAGTATTCTATGTCCCACCACTTAAGAGTGGAGATAGAAGGGTCAAGAGTTCAAGGTCATCCTCAACTATATAGTGAGCTTGAGGTTAATTGGGGTGCACAAGACACAGTCTCAAAATCCACAAACAAACAAAGGAACAAACCAAATCAAACCAGAACCATGGTTTCTAATTCTTTTGCTTTGGGCTCCTTAGAAAGGCTCTGTTCTGTGAATTTGTACAGGTTCATTATAACATGGGGACACCTTCACCTCCCCATTCCTGAAAATCAATTATGCCACTCTCAAAAGCCACTGTCTTCTGAGGACTCCATCTTTCTGTGCATAGTGCCAATCTAAGCTTAGATTCAGTCACTCATAGTGTCAGGAGGTCCTGCCTATGCCAGGCCCTTCCAGTTCCCATTGGCACACGTCTCTTGAATGACACAATTCAAATACATTTTTGTCTTAAACCATGGCTGTAGCTTCTGAAGACAATTTGAGCATATTGATCAATTTACTCACCACGACACAGAATTTACAACTGTCCTTTACTTAGCTTCACTTGAAGTGGAGACACTGAACGGCGGCTCAAAGGTCAAATCCGCCTGTTGCCGTTTGAACAGAATGTTCTAATGGAACTCAGCCCATGCTCCCTCACTTATGCTGTGTGATGGCAATGCTGAATCTTGAGACAAAGACCTAGGGATCACAAAACCTAAGATGCTGGTTGGGATGGCACTTCAAGATGTACAGATTGATCCCTGCTCTGTCTGGATTTCTCTGTTTTCTGGTCTGTGATGTGATGCAGCCACCATAGAAAAGGAGTTACCATTTCTTGAATTAAGGCATCTGAAAAAATGGTACAAATTGGTGTGCAGGGATGGGAGCATGGGATAGCTCCGTAGAGCCCCCCTCTGGATCAGTTTGACCAACTGCTTTTCTCTGATGAGACTGATCAGTCTGCAACCAATGCAACAGACACATTTACCTAACTGCCTTCCTGTCATATCATATATGATGGTGAGTACCACATCTTACAAAACTATTGTCCTCCCTGGTCTACTGCATTGGAAATCTTGCTGAAAATATTATAACTAATTTCTGCTACCCATTAAAGTGAGAGTACATCCATATCCTGCTATATTTTATTTGAGAAGTAGTATTCTCTCTTGACTTTCCTGAATAATTCTGAAGCACACTAGAACGTATTATGGTCTCTTAATCACATAAAAATGTCTATAATTTGTTATCCTGTTAAAATGCTGATTAAAAAGGATAGACGGATGGATACAGGCAGAAGAAAAGCTATACCAAATGACTTAGGTGAGTGTTCAGGAAAAGCTCCATGTCATTACATTGTTCATTCTGATACCCGTTTAGTAAGTGCTGGTTAAAGCCAGAAAGAGGTATCCTGGATCGATGTGCTGTTAACAGGTTTAAAGCAACATTGTTTCCAAACAGGCATCCCTGTGTCAACTGTCTAAGGAAGAATCATTGTACTCTAGGTAGTGTTCTCCATAGAGTGTGAAGTAGCCACAGGACCTGGCTCGAGGTGACCAGGAAGAGGCTCCTGTCTCCTTCCCAAGGTCCAAGGGCAATTTACCAGCTGTGTCCTATGGAGATGAAGTTGGGGCCTGGGAATGTATGTCGCGGGGGTGGAGAGGTGTCATTACCTGACAGCTCGGATGGCAGCCTTTAGGGTGGGGATCATGTCTTCAATGAGGAAGTCATTCCCATAGCCCCTGTCTTCTGCCATGGGATCGCCTGTCCCAGCATCTGTGAGGGGGACATATATGTTAATTTAGTCCATTATCAATGGAAAATATCAAGAGTCCACCATGGAACCAGAATCTCCAGTATGTATATTAGTCACCCCTTATCTCTGTTCCCACACTGTGGTCCTCAGTTGTGACACCATTTATCCATCCTTAGCATCCCCACTGTGTGGTATAGAAGTTTGAGTAGGTCAGAACTCAGGAGTGGCGGAGAATTCTAGCAGGTAATTCTGGTGAGCTCTGCAGCTGCAGGTGATCACATGAGTGGCAAAAAAACACAGGTGTGGTCCTCTGACTCGGACACACCTGAGTCAAAATTCTTGTCCTGTCAGCATCCCTGCTTGTGACCTTAGGAGGTCACTTTCTGAGCCTTCTACACCTTGGAGGTTTTAGAGAAGAAGGAGCATTATGATGAGTGTCAGGGCTTGGTGGCTTCAGCCATCGAGGACGATACTGTCCTCATTTTCTCTTCTGTTAAGTGACAGAAGTGCCTGAGGCCATTGTTCCTTTAGCACTTAACACACAGGGTATTTTTTTCTGATCCCTCTTCTCCATCCCTGGGGGTGCTGGTGTGCCTCTTTCCAGAAGGCTCTACACCTGCCTCTCTGCATTCTTCTAGTTGCCTTCATCATGGCTTCCCTTTCCAGCCACAGTGCAGGTCCTAAGGTTCCTTGGAAAGGTTTGAGCTGGGGTGCAGTCATGATTCTAGCCTAGTTCACCGGGAAGTGTCCTCACTGATGAGTCACGGACTATGTCACTGATGCATCCAGCCCACGAGACAAATCAAGTGAGGCGTGAAGTTGGTGGAAGGAGGGATGAGAGAGACTGTTTTGTGGAGGCAGGAGCTCTTCAGAGGAGAGAATGAAAGGTGAGGAAGGAGAAGGGAGGGCCGGGAGAGGACATGGAGAAGCTGAGAGAGCAGGACATTACCTTCAGAACTCTGCCAGAAAGCGTAGGCTTTCATGCGGAAGGCGGTGCGGAAGCGCTCTTTATTGTTTAAGCCAACGGGCTTTGGTTCTTTAGAAGGGCTTTCTTCTATGGCATCTACATTCAGAGGGGTAAATAGCTTTCCTTTAGTATTGCTACCACGAGGATTAGAAAGGCGAACCCGATCCAAGAGACCCAGCTTTTGGCTACAAAATAAGCAAAAGTGAACAATTTTCCTCCTTCAGTGCAGGTTCTCGTAACTTCCCAGCCCTCCGTAAAGACTCACATTCTCTCCTGAGGATGCAGGGGAACTGTGCACCTAGGGAGCTAACCTGCTGCAGCAGACGGGTTGGGATGGGGGTGAGGAGTGGCTCACACCTTAATTCTAGCTCAGAACTTTTACTACTCATGACATCTTGAGTAAATTTCCAATGTCCCCAGAGTTCTACCTGTGCTTCTATGGAACCTAAACCAGGGGCAAGATATACAGTACTATCCTTTACCATAGTAGTTTCAAGAGCCTGCAGGGAACCAATCTAAAAACAACACTGTAGTTGGGTAGGGGGAATAAAGTGAGAGTAGGGGGTACATTCACTTACTGAGAGTATGTTTTCCTAATTGTTTACTGGTTATCTTTATTAGTCTTTACAATACCTAATTGATTAAACCTTATCTTAGTATGCATGTATAGGAAAAAGGCACAGCAACTATAGGGTTCAATATTATCTGCAGTTTCTTGGAATGGATCTTCCATGGACAAGATTGAGCTACTAATGTATAGTCATATACAACAAAATTTCTTCTTTCTTCATGCTCTTTTCTATATCAATAACTTCCCTTTTCTCCTTACCATTTCATTTTATCCAAATAGCGAAGGGCATAGACAAATTCTCATCACACATCAATCATACATAAGAGAATGACATAAACTACATAAAGCAGGGATATAAAACTACATAAACCTGCTTTCCACAAACAGATTCCTCTGACAGAACCTAGTGGGTTCATGAGCTTTGGTGGGAAAATTACACCTTTAAATTGCTAACTTCCAATCAAAATTTAGCACTCTTTTCCGTTATGAATGTAGGTAACAAACTCATCCCTGATCCAATATCGTGAGAGCATTCAACCTGATACCAGGTACGTATGCCATAAAGCTCACTACAGAGAAGCTCTTGTTTGACTCCATTTCAACACTGCATTTCATAAGCATTGTTTCAATACAACGTTTCTTTCCTAACTATACATTACATTAAATATTTAACATGTATTTATGTTGTGTGTGGGTGTGCAAGCATGTGTGCCGCTGTGTACACGTGGAGGTCTGAGGATAACTTGAAGGAATTAGCTCTCTCCTTCCACCACATAGGCTCTGGAGCTCAGATGCAAGTCATCAGGCTTGTTGGCAAGTGCCTTTACCTGCTGAGCCATCTCACCATCTGTAGCGTATGTTCTGCTCTACATTCCACTCCCCAAGACGCATAAGTTCTCTTACTTGCCAGTGCCCTTTCTTGCCATCTCAGTCAACCTCATGATTACATGCTATTTAAAACTATGGCTAAACTTGCCCTCTTGGAAATTCAGTACTCTAGTCCTCCAAAGACATGGGTTTTACTCTGTTTGACATTTGACACATTTTATGAAGACTGTGCATTTTCATCTCAGTTTGTGCCACAGAGTCACAGAGTAGGAACAGCCCCCTACTTGGCACTTCTGGATAGTTAGCATACTTCAGGTATGAATTTTAGAACAAAACTAGGCTGTGTGGAGGGAGACATCTTGATAATCCATGTGATGGACCCAGGACACATAATTTCATTTTTCTGGTTGCCAGATTCCTTACGTGCAAGATGGTGACCTTATACTTGTATTCACAGGGCTTATTATATGTTAAATGTGATAATGCATGGAAAGTGCTTATCCCCATCTACGATACAGGAAGCCTCCACTAAGCTCTGGCTGTCATCACTATCTTGGAAATAATCCTCTTCCCGTAGAAGCAGGAGAAGGCTGATGACATGTGTGGAAAGGATCAATGTAATTCCCTGGGGCATAAAGGCAGGGTTTTGTGTTTCAGTTTTTAAAAAAAAATTATACAAAGTGGGATGAGCTTAGGGGATTTATATAGCATTTTGTATTTACTTAATGCTTTCCTCAAAACTCATTCTGCCTGGGTAAAAGCTAAAATGTGAAGATCCTAATTACAGATAAACTAAATAAGGACAAAATTAATGACAGCCACTTTGTCCTGCCTTGAAATTTCAGCATGACCTCTGAACATCAGAAGGATAATGAGAAGACCCTCTTACTCAAGCAGTTCTGAGATTTAGGATTCATTTTCCTGGAATTCAGATGCTTCACTGCTAATCTTAAGAGTCTGAATTGCTTTGGCCACGTTTCATTTAACAGCCCACTGGTCACAGATTACACTTTAGACTGTCTTAGGAATCCAGATACATTGGCACAGAAGCCTCAGCCCCCACACCTAAGAGGCTTACAGAATTCTTCCTCCAGCAAAGTGGATGCTCAGCTTACTTCTTAATTGGGTTGCCTGAAATCCAAGACCCCAAAGGATAATGAAATGCAAGCCAAAGTTGGTGACTGAAACTCAAAACTCATCTCTGTCCTTCTCCATATGGACTCCCAGTGCATAATGCAGGCCCTGTTATTAGAGTACAGTGTAGAAGCTGCTGACAGCACTTTCCCCTGGAAAGCAAGAGTCCCCGATTTATTAAGTGCAGACAAATAATATCCACACCTGCATTTGAAAAACTGAAAATAGATGAACTGGGGATGGAAAAGTAAAACCAATATTGTTGTCTCTTGGTAGATACACGCCCTGGGTTCCTACTTCTGATCCAGGGAACTTTAGCTATGTTCAACACTACCAAGTTATCTGACATTCAGATCCTTAATGTGCTCTGATGTCTACCTGGAGAACCTCTATTTCTTCTTACTTCTGAATTACCACTACTCTTGTCTGAAACTTTGCCTGGTGCCTGAGCATTAGTGTCCAGGATAACAATACAGCACACCCAGATGTTCAAAGTAACATCCACCATTCAATATTCCCTTAGCATAAGCCAAGATTTTTTTCATCCATGGTGTTTGGCCACCATCACTCAAAATCAGACTCACTGTTGACTCTTCTACTAAATAAGATGTTCTTAGACGTCATTGGCAGCATCTATAGACAGTTCAATTAAACAACAATTTGGAAAACTTTACTGGCTTCTTGTGGATAGAGGCAAAGGACAGAGAGCAAGACAAAGGACAGAACCCACAACAGAGAATCATCTGTCCTACTGATGGTACTAAAGCTGATAAACCAGGAGACAAGCTTTGGGGCTGAGACAACCTTGTTCAATCGCAAACACAACATCAGCAAGTACTGGCACGTCACTAGTACTAAAAGCTTTTTTATGCTGTTAAATGAAGGAACGAATAAAGAATCGATTTTCTTGCTACTCTCATACATACAGCTTCAGTAGAATGAGGGTGTGCTACATTATGGAAGGAGGGCAGACCAGAATGACAGAAAACATTTCAAATCTGTTCATCAGTTACTAGTTCAACTTGGGTAGGCCATTAGCTCAGTGAACCATGTTCATCTGTAAAATGAAGCTAATATTTTTTCTAATTCAGAAAAATGTGCTCAACACCTTGTGAGTTCTAGGCTCCTGATAACTTTCTGAGTATACACTAGTGACAAGCCTGAACATGGAGGTGGTTCCGATCTGGTTATGACAGATCAAGAAGACATGTCATAAACTGCTTGTATTATTAGAATGAATTAGAGGAGAATAAGAATAAAACTGAGAGGTTGATAAGAAAGGCACTGAAACCTTACAGGCAGGAGATGACGATGGTATAGACAGGGTGGTCATAGTGGGAAGGAGAAAGAGCTTGGATGCCATGTGAAGAATTAGCAATCGTCTTTCCTGGTGGATTCTGGACAGGTGTGAGGGAACATGTGGGAGAATGATGATGGTCATTTTAAAGCAGGGCATGACTTGGGTGCTGAGAAGAAATACAAAACAGAGTTTCACATGTGCTCTAGATTTAGGACTTCTGACAGGAATCTTTAAAGGAGGCAGATCGGGATTGTGTCTATCTTATTTGTTGTTATATCTTCAGATGCTAAAATGGTTCCTGGTATATAAGACAATCTTTTTATTCACTGAATAAGTGAATAAATGAATCAATAATGGATAGATGGATATGCTGTCAACCAAAGGAGAGTATTTACAAAACATCCATTATGTGTGGAATATGTGCACATATACATTTGTATAATGGAGGCCAGAAATCAAGGTTGAGTGTCTTCATCAGTCACACTCTACATTTTATTTCTTTTCTTTTTCTTCCTTCCTTCATTTCCTCTTTTTTCCCTTAAGACAGAGTATGTAAGTGAAGAGTAAATGTTTTCCTGTGTTGGTCCCCTAATAATCTGTTTCTCCACGTAGCTGCTTTTGTGCATGAGTAGTGTGCCACTTACTAAGCACTGACCCCTAGTGAGGACACGCTCCTCAGCTGCAACAGATTCATCCCAACCGAGCCTGGGGGGTCAGTACTAGCAAGATTCTCACTTCATTGGCAATGACATAGAGACACAGGGAGGTCATGTTGGGGTGCTTGAAGTCACACAGAACCCAAGAAAGGGAGTCAGTTCTAATTCCCATGAGTACTGCCTAATTCTACTACCTGGAAAGACAAAGGGCTACAGATCTGAAGGGATCCAGGCAGATGGATTCAAAATCTAGCCACTGTGTGGTTCTCTGTTGCTGTTTTTTTTTTTTTAATCTTACTAAGCTTCAGGATCTTCATCAGTATGTGGTTACAATGAATACCTCAAGTCTCATACCTTGATTCTGATAGCTTCCTACCATGTACAATCACATGACATTTGCTTTTGTAGAAGGAAAAAGTGGGCCTACATCTCCCTCAGGAACTGAGTTGGTGTGGGATACTTTAAAACATATTCAACCCTGCTAAAATAACTCTTACTGTTAATGACAAATTATTTAAATTCTGATCGTCAGCACTCCTTCTGATATTCATTTTTCTGTAAAAAAGCAGACTGTGGGAGATGGGGCAATTCAATTCTCTAATTAGCAGCTATTGTATTATCTTCAGCTCCCCTAGCTGTCATGAGCAAAAAGACTGTCAGTCAAACAGCCAGCCAGAATACCCTCATGCTCCTGCCAGACATCTTGAGCTGTCCACAGACATATTTAAAAAACTACATGACAAGGCTCAGGCTCAGCCAGGACTGTTTGAAATAGTTTATATCATAAGCCATGACTCACAGAGGTGCTGACAAGGCAAGGCTATGGGGCTAAAACTAATGACTGTGATTATCCCAGGAACAGCCTCTCAGGCCATATAAGCAAGTTGCTTGACCTCCCTGAGCGAGTCACTAGGAGTAAACCTCTGGGGGATGACTCCCCTGCTGATGCTACATTTGGTCCCATTAAGGGCTTTTTGTTGTGGGCTGAGCTGGTCACCCAGAGAAGGACACGGCAGACAGTAGTGGAGTAGTCATGGCCCAGGCAGCGGGAAGATGGTGTTCAAAGCAGCACAGGCTGAGAAAGCAGCAAGGCAGTGAGGAGACTCACAGCTGAAGAAGGCACAGACAGTTTTGAGTGCAACCAGTGCAAGAAGGAAAGCTGCTGGAATAGATAACGGGGCGGGGGGGGAGAGAGAGAGAGAGAGAGAGAGAGAGAGAGAGAGAGAGAGAGAGAGAGAGAGAGAGAGAGAGAGAGAGGGCAGAGAACTGAAAAAGATTAAAGCTGTGAAGAGGCAGAGAAGGAAAACTGCCGGTCCTGGTCAAACAGACACCTCTCAGGCTGAAATGAGTAACACTGGCTGCTGTCAACGCCAAAGAATCCCCATAGCTAGCCCTTCCTGGAAGCTTCAACATCAACTACACTAAGGGGATGAAGAATATTAACTTCCTAGGATCACACAGGAGTGGAGACACTTGTGGGACCCAATGGTCCCAATACTACAGGGCTCATGAATCTGCAACCTTAGAGGGCTCCACCTGCAGCTGCTCACATCTGCCTACGGTTAAATGCTCATTGATGCCAAACACCAAATACCCAGGGAAACAAGAGACACCAAAGACTAACGTAGAGCTTCTCCATCATTGGCCACAGTTTCTGAGTAGAAGAAAAGGGTCTTATCCAGATGATTGCAACAACAGAAGTTTGAATTGTTTCTCCCTCCAAATAAGTTGAAGACCTAAACTACGCCTTGGAGTGTGACTTTTACAGATGTAACCAAGCTAAAGTCATACTAGAATAGGGCAGACCCTTGGTCCAATGAGTAGTATCTTTATAATAAAAAGAAAAGAGAGATTTGACACAGATATACTCAGAAAGAAAAAGGCCATTTGAAGGTAGAGGCATGGATTGGAATGACGGCAAACTAAGGATTGCCAATGACCATCACGAAGAGACAAGAGCATCGTCAAAAATCTTTGGAGGGAGCATAGTCCAGGTGACATCTTAATGTCAGACTTCCAGCCTCTTGAACCTCTTGGACCTCCTGAACCATGGTAAATTTCAGTTGTTTTAAATCATCCAGTCATTCGGTTTATGGTAATTTGTTATGGCGAGCTGAGGACACTAATATTATCTATCACTGGTAGTTGAATGGCTGAATAATATAGCCTTCAGACTTGTGGAACCAGGAGAGCTGGGCCAATTCTTCTGTCTTAAGGAATGAGGAGATCGTGGGGGGAGATCTACATGAGGTTTGTATAGAGAGGAACTTCCTTTTTCACATTTTCACAGACATGAAAATGGGGTTCCCATACTCGTTGAAGAACGCAGAAGAATACACTAGCTGTCAGTTAGTCTGTTCCCATGGGAGAAGGTAAGTCACCCACTTGGATTATAACTGTGAATGAATATTGTCCAACATTGCTTGATGAAGTAGGTGGCATTTTATAATCAGTATCCACATAGGGTTTTTCTCCAGCTTTCCTTGTATCATGGTGTCACAAAGGCCATGTCACACACACCTCTGCTGTGGTGGATGGGACAGTGTCTAGTCTGTCTCTATGTTGCTCTCAAAGCCAGATTTGGTGGGGAGTATTATGAAATGTCAAGCCCAGGGCCAGCACTGCAAATAAAACCTATTTTTTGATTCCTCTCCAACACCTATGTACCAACCTAATCATAACCCAGTGTAAAAGGTGTGTTATAAATAGCCATGATACCCCAATTATTTATTAGGGAAAATAGAGGCAAAGCCTTTACAATATGCCAGGGATCACTCAGGATATACAACTTTGGCCTAAACCTCACTTCAGCATCTCTATTACTCTGCAGCTTGGGCCAGTGTTGTAGGTCTGGACAGCGGGAGAAAATACTAATTGTATGGGGTCATACTCAAACCTCTTGTTTTTCACTGAGTAGCAATTTTCTCATCAGTAAAATTAGGGGATTGGGTTAACTGCTATCAAAATTCCTCATCCCCCTTCACAATCACTGATTCTAGGGTCTGGAAGGACTTTATTGCCAACAGCGCACATGACTGTGAGATGAATTTCGTGTGGTGATGTCAGAGGGAGAGATAAAGGATGAATGACAGCCCTGGGCTGCATGTTCTTCTTTTGCACAGTGGGTTCTGGCTCTGTGTCTTTTCTGGCCTCTCTAGCCTCCTCTTCTGGCAAGGACTTCAGCTCTTTGAGCCAAGACAGGGTAGAGGAAAACAAACAAGCAAAGGGACACCTGCAGTGACCAAGGAAGCCACTGCACTGTGCTTGGGACCAGGACCTGTGGACCCAGACCGGCTGGATCCAAGCCCTTCTGTGTGTCTTTCTGTTTACAGATACTGTGCAAAGTTCTTATCTCTTTGAATCTCAGTTATTATGTATAAAATGAGGATTCAAAATAGTATTTAGATCATAGGGTGGCTGTGAAGTTTGATATACACAGAGCCAGACCTGGCAGACAACACTTATTCTTTGTAAATTATTGTCATTACTTTAAATCCTTTGATCCAAAGAATAATTTGCTAAATGAGAAAGACATAATCACAAGGCAAGAGAAAAGGAAGGTGTCTGGGATGACATTTTTGCTCTTCAAAGACAAATACACATTCTGAAGTGTGTTATTCAGAGTCAATTGTTTGAAAATACAACTTGAACAATTGGGTTCAAGCAAGCAGTTGTCAACATAGATATCTGTTTTTAGAATTTAAAAATCCTAGTTTCCATCACAAAGACACTCTAATTACCAGCAGGATGCTTGATGCCTATATACTGAATCCTAAAACTGATGGTTAAAGTGGTGTCCAGAACATGAAATCCTACCCTCTCTCAACACTGTGTAGAATAAATGAGGTTTAGTACGGCTTAATGTTGATGTTCCTTGGTGCAATATTATTACTAAGACTGTGAAATTATGGAGGGACTTTATGACTATCACAGACAATGGCTGTTTTTGTCTACTTGCTGTTGCATTTACTGTTCATGAGAGGAGGAAGTACCTTATTACATTCAGGAACTTATTACCTCTATTCTCTCACTTCACTCAAGTGAATGTAATGGAGTTTGTCACTCACAGTACTTATTTCACTCTAACACGTAGAAGATATCACAAGGGTTGGCCAGCAGTAGTTTCTATTCCCTAAGGAAAGAAACTGTCCAAGGCATAAATATATGACCAAATTAGGTCAATATGTAGGGTTCCCTGTGTTTTTCAGACTGCTGGCTCATGAGTATTAAATCTACAGAGGAAAGAAGAAAACGTATTTTTTGGGGGGGTTACTAGCATACAAAGATTAATCAACACATGGACAGTCAGCTATGAGAGTGAACTCATCATGGAATGAATAGAGATAAAAGATGAAATAGAAAAATCCAGAAAGTCCCTATCCTTGTTCCCAGAGGCTTCTGACTCTTTTAATGGATACGTCAGCTATTACATTTCTTTTATAAGGTAGAGTAGTGTAAATTGACTTCATGATGTTTGTATAATATAGACTTTGTCCATTCATTCATCCACCCACTATCCATACATTCATCCATTCACCATTCATCCATCCTCCATCCATCTATCTACCCATTGGTCCATTAACTTATCCATTTTCCATCCACCCACTCATCCATGTACTTATACTCTATCTACCCACTTTCACTGTGTATGTACACAAAGCTGACCAGGTTTTCAGGTTATGTTTAGGTGCCTCAGAGGTATCCAGTCTACTAGATAAAGCAACTGAGAAACAAGTATATTACGTAATCATCAGTACTGTGAAGGACACTTAAGCAGGATCAAAGGGAAAGAGACTGATGAGGCAAGAGTGAAGAGTCAGAAAAGGTCACTTTTGGCAGGGGACATCAGGCAGAATCCCAAGAGAAGTAGGCAGGAGAGCCATATGAAGTCATACACAAAGAGTTTTTGGCTGAAGGCGACTGCTCTAAGACAAGATCATGTGTGTGCTGGGTTAACTGAGCTCACTTTGTACTCACAAACACTGAGGGCATTAATGACTGACACTTTAGGACATTCCTCCCTAACAGAGTAGAAGGAAGCTGAAACCCCTTCTCTGGCTATTTTTGTGTTGATGGCATTGTAAGATGTGTGAGCGTTTTAGATCAACTCTTTGAAGGTAGCATGAAGATAAAGTTGGTTGTTATTTAGTCACTCAGCAAATATTTATGGGGTACATTTATATTTCAGGCATAAGTTTAGCTTCAATACTGATGTGTGTGCATGTGTGTGTAACATAATGTATATATGCATTCATATATGCTTTATTACAAAAGTTTTGAATCCCAACCAAAGTCATCACAATGGATATACTCAAACCAGGTAAGAAGAGATGGGAGGAGCCAGCTGCTTCCATTTATGTAAGATTGTACAGCACGGCATATCAACTGTTCATCTCCCTGTGAGCCTATCTTTTTGTTTTGGTTAATCACAGGATCATACACACCAAGAACGAAGTGCACCATTATCAGAGCCAACTGTTCAGTCAACTATATGAATTCAGCTGGGCTTACGTTCCACAAGCAAGTCCACATGAACCAAAACAGTCAAGAAAGCCCTAAGTAAACAATCATGTTGTAAGCAAGCAAGAACTTGAGTTCCCACAACTAAGCTGACTAGCTGACTAAATGATTCCATTTCTTACCCTCAAGACTGCATCTGGATCTAGAAAGAAACAGGAAACATAACTGTTTCCTTATGTTGTCAAACAAACAAACGTGGGCTGTGTGTTCCAGGAGGAGGCAATAAGATGAGCTTCAGATTTCACTCTGACTATATGGAGATAATAATGTGAGACTGGAATGTCTGTTGATTGGCAGCCTACTGAAGAAGCTAATTATAAGGCAGCCAATGAAGAGGAGCAAGTTTTCATTTAAAGCATCTGCTTATTGTTGAGCATTCTGTTGTCATCTTGTTCCCTTCCTTCTCAGGGGAAGGAATTGAGTTTGTCCTTCCTCGAGATCTACAGGCTGTGCACTTATACTTGCTCCCATCGTTTCCCTCACCAATCTGCCAGCCCTACCTGACTACTGTTCAAATACTGGATAAAGAGGATTTAATGGCTTCTATAACCAGCTTTGATCTTCTCTGAGGAGGATGAAATAGCAATACCCAAGTCTAACCCTAAAAAAAAAAAATCAGGGAATAGATTTTCCTTTGCACCTTGGCAGAGTGGGGGGTTCTTGAAAAGGCACAAATATGTTGGGAGCCATATTTCAGAGAACCTCTTTTCCATACCCAGAGAAACAGCACTAGAAAAGTTTCAAATGAATTTATTTGATCCTCAATTAAACCAGAAGCATAAAATCCAATTTGGAATAATATACAGTAGTCCCAACTATGGTTTCAGTTACCTTCAGTTAACTATAGTTCAAAAATACTACATGGAAAGTTCCAGAAAACATTCCATAAGTTTAAATCAAGTACTTCTCTGAGTAGTGTGTTGTCATCTCTTATCATCTCACACTATTTTTTCAAAGTGAATCATCTTGCTTTATAACCTAGAACAGGGTCCAGATGTTGGGTACCTTCTACAGAGGGGTAAGAAGTTGAGAAAAGTAGCCATACATAACCCTGAGCCTCTTCTTGCCTCTGCAGCAGCCCGCAATGCACATGGCTTACTGGAAAGCCTCATGGTTATGGGGAATCTGTGTTTGCTTTCTAAAGTGCCATCTGTGATGTGAGCCCAAGAAGCAAATGGAGAAAAGTACAATGGTAAACATTTTTTAAAAATATGTGCATTGATGTTTTGCCTTCATGTATGTCTGTGGGAAGGTGTCAGATCTTGGAGTTAAAGATAGTTGCTAGCTGACCTTTGGCTTTTGGCAACTGAACCCGGGTCCCCTGGAAGAGCAGTCAGTGCTCTTGACCACTGAGCCATCTCTCCAGCCCCAGTGGCAAACATTTTCACACTTAGATCTGACTTTGAATTTGGGTTTTGCTACCTAGTTCTTGTATCATTCTGGAGAACAGCTAAACTTTTCTGAGTCCCTGACTCCTTGTTCACCAAGGAGAATAATCGGGCTTATCTCATGTGGTGATTGTAAGGATCAAGTGAGATAACCTGCTCAGAGCCTAGCTCTGAGGAGACAGACGTTCACTATGTAGCTGTTGCTGTTATTCATACTAAGTTGTCCTTAACTAAATTCACATGAAAATGTCAGAGGAATCAGTGTTCAGCAACAGAGTGAGCACCAAAGACTAGCTTGTGACCAACATGGCTATCTAGCAGCTTCCCACCATGTAGAACTGAACCCTCCCCAAAAACAACGGTGAAAGGAGGGGCTTCATAATCAGAAATGTACCTGGCTGCTGCTTCCAGTTGTTCTTTCCTATAAAAGGGGGAGAAAAAGAAAAAAAAGTAAATAGCATGACGTGGTTGCATCTTGCCCCACAGTTTGCCTAACTGATTCACTTGGAAGGTAGATCAGGGCAGTTGGAATAAAGAAGCATTCTGGAACAAGATGGTGGGTATGGAAGGGAACCAAAGCATGAGGTGGGCTTTGCCATGTGCTCCAAGCCCCTGCTGCCACAATTTGGTCCTGTGTTTCTAAGTTTGTCTTAGCTGCTCATTCATCAAGAAAACGAGTGAGGGCCTACTCAACCCCAGGATTCACAGCTCGATTCAGAAGGTTTGTTTTGTGGTAGAGACAGATCAGGAAATCAGGACTGCCATTGTAGTTGCTGTACTCCAACCCCGCCCTGCCACCATGGCCAAAAATGTTACCACCGTGCATGTTGACTGGATAGTAAATTGTTTCATGTCTCTTCTCTTATCAGGTATTATTTTAAGCGCTATTTATGAATTTGTCAATTAAGCCTTATAACAACACTAAGAACTAAATACTACCATCATACCATTTTTCTGTTGAGAAGGCTGAGGGACAGAAAGTTTAATAAATTGCCTAAGGTCTCAGACACAAAGAAGTGAAGCTCAGATCCCAACCCAGGCAGTGTGTCTCCAGAGCATGCCCTGTAGTGATGGGGCTAGTTGAACACGCTGACCACATATTCACCATTTTGAGCCTTTGCACAGCTCTGTCTAGAATTCTCTACCCATTTTCTCTACCTGGAGCATTCTTGTTCATCCATCAATTCCCCCAGGCTGGACCTCAATCCAGACAGAGTGTTCTAGCACTGGGGTCATCCATGGTGGATTTCTCTGGCTATAATTTCAGAGCTCAGTAGCTTTCTTTCCCCTTTTGTTTTCATCAGCTTTCATACATCTCACCAGTGCAGACTTCATAACCTTCCATGAATCAGGTACCAAGACAGATACTGTCATACATTTACTCAGTTTCACCCTTATGACACCAACCCCTTCAGAAATGGGCAATGTTTAGATAAATCACCCTTGACCTGTGGGATGCAGGCGAGGATGCATCAGAGTATCACATACTTCTCTCTAAAATAGCTGTTTCTTCCCAGACACACAATGGAAGATCAAAAGCTCTGGGCAGAAGAACTGGGTTCCAATCTTTTTTCCAGCATGTACTTGCTGGATCAAATCAGGTATCATTCTCAGTGTTCTGACTTTTCACTTACAAAAATGGTCACAAGGGATGGAGAAAGAGAGGATCAGGAGAAACCACAAATGAAGACAAGATTCCTTTCTGACATAACAATATTGCTCTGGAGTTAGTGTGTTGAATGATGCCCAACTTCGAGAATATACTCAGAATCACTACACTGTTCTCAGTAATATGTATCTCAATAAAAATTATTGTTAAAATGTATATAAAAGGAAAAAAAATCCTTTGGGAAGCAGGTTAGGACACATTAGCGTACCTGCTTTTCCTCTGTTACTAGCATATGGTGTGGGTTGGCATTCAGGGACATTCTTTTCCCAAAGGACTGTCTCGTTTCAGAGTGGTTGCTAAGTGAGTTTCTCTAGTGACTCTGTACTTTTGTCCTTGAAAAACAAAACAAGAAAGAAATGTTCCCTCTTAGTCTAAAAGCCATTCCCACATCACAGCAGCTGTCTGCAGCACAATGTAGCCCTCAAGTGTCTGACAGCCAGGACAATGTTGTATTTATAATAAATCAACCAAAAAGAATAGGCCCATTGCCAAGGCCTTGGGATGCACAGCTAATGAAAATCATCTTGGCTCTACATTCGGTCTGGGTCCACATGTTCTTGGTTTTGAGTCCAAGGTCATTCTGTTTTCTTAAAGGGAGAGATACTGGCCCATTCTAGGAAGGCTCTGATTTATAATATCCCAGCCCCTAATCAATAATAGCAGTAAGAGAGTTCTAAAAACACAATTAGCAACATCCGAGCAAGTAAGTTTAATTAAGTTAGAAGATACAGTGAGTAACCCAAACTTAGTCCTTTATTTAATTATTCATCTATTGCCTCTTACCTCTTCCACAAGTCACCAGTCCCCTTTATCTTTCTCAGAGCCTCTCTCTCTTCTCCCTTCTTAGTGCTTCTACCTTGGCTCATGCCATCAGACTTCCCTGAGAAGTGAAAGCCCAGTGAAGGTGAGGTAGGAAAGGTTTTCTGGGACTGGGCTTGCAATTCTCCAAGGTCATGGTCAGGTTCCATATTTCCATGTTGGTTATGATCAATGATTGTAAAGTTTTTAAATTAAGCAATGAGTCCATAAATCCAGAACCCTTCTATTTCCTTAAATCTTTTAAAATTGATTGGTGTGTATGTGTGTGTGTGTGTGTGTGTGTACACATGTACTTGGAGGAGTCAGTTCTTTCCTTCTACATGGGTATTAAATTTAGGTCATTAGGCTTAGTGGCAAGTGCCTTTAGCCACCGAGCCATCTTGTTGGCCAAATTTCCTTAAATCCTTAGCACAATGTAGTGGTGAATATAAAAGGATAAATGGAGGCAGTATTCATAAGTCAGCCATAGATTATCTACTGAGTGTGTGGGAGAGTTGGGTAGGTGTTGAGAGAGCCACTTACCTACTGTTGGGTTATATTATGGTTCACTGAAATGGCAGGTACTTGTTTGTGGAACATGCTTCAGTAAACATAGTTCAGGGCAGACTCTACTCCAGTAATGACATAACTTTGCCTCTACCTTTTCTCCTAAGTCAAGAGTTCTAGAATTCTAACATCTATCTATATCCAGAAGTCTAGGCTCAAGACCACAGCATCAAAACACTAAAAAGGAAGAGTCTACTTGAGAATCCAGGCAGTGAGAAAAGCATGGGCTTCAGAAAACTATCAAAATGTCCAAGAATTCTGAGTCCTAGGTCATTGATTGGTAAGTAGAACTTAGTATCATCAACCATTCATCTTGCTACTCAGTGTTCACCATGAACCATTATGATAAAATGAAACTATGGCTCCTCCTGGTCAAGATGGGTTTACCACCACATTTCTATCATAATTTCTGAAGGTGTATGTTAGGTTTATATGTTCAAAACAATGTCAATAACTCTAACATACCCCTACATTTGTGAAGACTGACTTATCTCAGAGGACCTGTTAGCATTAAATGAAACACAGATATTTGGAAAGCAGTGGATATCACTGCATGTTACGTTCCTTTCTCTTCTCCTTATGCTAGCCATGGGAAGAGGCTATCCACCCCTTGGGCTTTTAGTTCAATTTTCCAACTCTGAGAACATGAAACACTATTAACGGATTTCCAATGAACTCCTTGGTCATCCTTGCCCTTCTTCCCTTGGTTGAAATGGTCTGTGAGTGTAGGCTATGACCAGGTCAATGAATCATCAGTCTGCTGGGATAGCTGATTGTACTGGCCTCAGTTTCCTCTGTCCTCAGATTCTGTTCATACAGCCATTTCCTAGTGCCTTGCTGTTTACCTTTATCTGCTCACTGGAGCATATTTTAAGATTCATGGTACATAGAGGGCTTTGGAAACTAGTGATATCTGGTTTTACTTCTGAGGATTCAGACTTAATTAGGCCAAGTATATCTGAATACCAAGGTTCTGCTGTTTTTGTTTGCTTAATTTCCCAATGATGTTAATATGTGGTCCATCTTGGGGGCCATTCCCTATTGCCTTAGAAGATACTCTCTAGCAAACCATGAGACCATGACACAAAGAATAGACTGTGGTAAAGAAGGTCAAACATACTCTGAGCACTCAGACAAGTGACTACTTGCCTGAAGAATGGGAAAGAGACAACTGATTCATAAAATCTCCAGGTTGCCACCAGGTCAATCCTATTGGGGTTGGTAGCATAATATCTCCAGGCAGCCTGAGGAGGAAAAAAAAGAGGAAACAGAATGACATGGGTATCACATGAAATGTTCACACAGCATCCTATGACATTCAAACAACCTTTAAGCTCTTGACTCTTAAGAATTTGAATGTCCATCTAGGGAGGACTCAGAGAAGCAGAGGCTCTTGGCTTCTAATAGCTTCTTTGGAGTAAAAACTTGACCATTTTAGAGCTATGATAAGTGCTGTGGTGAGCTGGGACATGGAACGACAAATTGAGATAGAGAGGAGGATAGAAAATCCCTGAAAGAAATGGTTATTCTTTCCAGAGAGTTCCTTGAGACTGTTTAGTCAATTACACAGGAAAATAAAGTCTTTGGTGCTACTTCCGAGTATAAGAGAGACTGGGAGCTGGCTCTCATAGACTGAGCTTCTGGGATACTCTGATGGTTTGCAACTTGAGGGCATAAAAGAACAAGCAGACTTTGAATATTGAGGCTGGCATAGAAACCAGACTGTGTTGGATGCTACCATGCTGTATCAGTCCCACAGACCCACAGAAGTACCTACTGCAACTAGATACAAGCTCTGGGTGAATGGCAATGTCCTCAATACTCAGGAAGGCACAGTGAGGGCACACTAATTTCCTATTTACTATGCCCCCTGCTCTCAACAGCCCATACAATCATGATACAGACTCCCTGTGATGCCTAAGGGGGAGCAGTTACTCCTGTTTTATCCCTCTTATTACTCTGTCTACAGTTGGAGGAGTAACCATGATGGACAGAACCAGGTATCCAACATCTCCTGTTGAGGGTCAGGACAAACTGGTGAAGTAGCCAATATTTTGTACACCTTTGGTTCCCCCCCCCCCCCTCTCTCTCTCCCTCTCCTCATGGGCTTTCTACTGCTGACAGATAGGAGGTGATCACAACACTCCTTGTAGCTCACTAAGTACCTGGTTTTTGGTCAGCTATCTCTTTTCAGTGGGTCACTGGATCAATCCTATGATGGGAAGAAGAATGAAAAGGAGGCTAAGAAAAGTCACAGGCCTAAGCCAAATTCTTCACTCCAAGATTATCAGGGGAAAAAAAAGATCAAATGGTTTTACCCATGAGTACTTAGAGTACTTGAGTAGCTTAGAATTTGGGTGAAAAATGGTAAGGCTTTCACTGACAACACACATAGAGTGAGTAGGCAACCACGGTGATGTCTATAATCACCCACAAAGGAGCAAATGCCAGCTGGTCCTCTCCTGCCTAGGGATGGGCTTTTGTTCTTCCTCTCTCTCTCTCTGTCTCTCTCACTGTCTCTGTCTCTGTCTCTGTCTCTCTCTCTCTCTCTCTCTCTCACACACACACACACTCACACACTCACACCCCTGGACCCATCCTAGTTCACCCCCAGGCACACAGACCTGGATGAGCTCAGCGGCTGGCTTCCTTCTCTTCTCAAAGTGCTTCTGACGGTGCTGCTCCTGTACCTTGAGTGCCAGTCCTGAGCCAAGGATGCCCTGCAAGGAGACGTCAAACCTGGGTCAGCTGCCCTGGGCTCTGCACTGCACTCAGCATCCCAGCCTCATTTCCGGGGTAGCAGAGAAGGTGTGGTTCAATGACACTCTGGAGCCCATGTTGGCATTTGAATGTGAAATGTCACCCACAGGTTCATGGGATTGAACCCTTGGTCCTTATCTGATGGCCCTTTAGGAAGGTTGTGGAACCTTGAGGAGCCTTATTGGAGGAATTAAGTCACTGGAGGTGGGTCTAGGTGTTTGTGGTGATATTTTATTTGTGCTGAAATGTGGCGATATTTTATTTGTATGTTAATAAATAAAGTTTGCCTGGAGATCAGAGGTCATAGCCAGCCATAAACAAAAGTCATGCAGTGGTGGTACACACCCTTAATCCAATCGCATGGCAGGCCATCTCTGTGTGTTCAAGGACACAGCCAAGTGTGGTGACACATGCCTTTAATCCCAGTACCAACTATAGAGATCTGGAGGTCTGTATAGACAGGAAGTGACAAGGAAGTGAGGTGGCTGGGTTAAGAGCCAATGAGAAGGCAGAACAGCAAGACAATAAAGGTGCAGGTTAGACAGGAAGAAGCTGGTTTTCTTGGAAAGCTATGGCGACATGGTGAGTTAAGGTTAGTTGGTGGCTATCACTCTGATCTCTACGGCTTTTACCCCTGTATTTGGCTCTGTGTTTCTTATTTAATAAGACTGTTTAGAAATTCATCTACAGGTCTTCTGTAGCCTGGCCCTATGGCTTGTCCACTCTGCTTCCTGACTGTACATGTGATGTGACCAGTTGCTTCCTCCTCCTGCCACCATGCCTTCCTGGATACTATGTACTGTATCCTCTTAAACTGTAAGCCAAAAAGAAATCTTCCTCTACTTGCCAGGCATTTTGGTCATAGCAATGAGATGAGATTTTTGCAGTGGCGATACTAGATGGAGGACAGAAGGGAAGAAGCCTTTTTTTTTTTTTTTTTTTTTTTTTTCTCCTGGAGTAAAGAGTCTGGTTAAGTGAAACTAGCCTGAAGCCAAAAATGTCTGGCTTCCAATCTGATAGCCACAGACCAGATGTGAGGCCCTGTATAAGGCTCTTATCTATGCTCTATCTTTCTATAGGGTCACTGGATCATAGTACTTACCTCACAATGATCTCAGGAAAAACCTAGATGATAAATAGGAATTGTTCCAGAAAGGGATGCCACACAGAATAGATGCCCTGCATATGCTAATTGAATTTTAAAGTATTTTAGCTGCTTGAATTGCCCCTTGGGACATGTACTACCTGCAGAATATCCAAGAATTGAATCTACTTTGATTTTCAGGTCAGAGACCCATGTGGACTAAGTAGACAGACTTAGTAGATAGACACATTCAATATGAAAGCGAATTAGAGGTGGTACCACATCCAGCCCATCCAGCCCATCATTTGCCAGTTTCACAGATGAGCAAACAGGTTTAAGATCATAGTAAAAGTCAAATAGCTGATGAAAATACATGTAAGTTTGCCAGTAATGGAGAAAGAAATTCTCTAGTGAAGGAACGGGGATGGAGGAGCAGCAGAGGGGTTGTGGTTTAAGAACACTTTCTTCAAGCTGCACAACTAGGAGCCAGGCTTTAGAACTGGCCTGGCTTGGGGTTCCTGACTCTACATCCCAGGAATGTTTACTAACCTTTAATTGAGCCTCAGTTTTTAACTCATATTATTGGCAGGAAGACCAAACGAGATGATGCAGATAAAACATTTGGCATGATTTGGACACACACTGATTCCAGGGTGAGAGAGCCTTCTGTTTTTACTCTCATGATACCACCTTTTGGGGATCTTTCAACATGTCAAGAACTACTCTTGAGAGAACTAAAAAACATTCAAAAATTGAAGGCAGCAAGTGTCAGGCCAAAGAAAGGAAATTCAGATGTGAAATACCTGTTCTGTGTAAGGTTTTGGGCATCAACAGATGAAGACAGAACCTTTGGCCCCAAGGGTTTGAGGGCAGGCAGAGATGGAAACCTGTAAACCCGCATGGAGTCAGAATGGGAGGGGTCTACTGACACTGACTGAAGATGGCAGTACCGGGTCTTAGAAAACAATGGGGCCGCTGGGCGGTGGTGGCGCACGCCTTTAATCCCAGCACTCAGGAGGCAGAGGCAGGTGGATCTCTGTGAGTTCGAGGCCAGCCTGGTCTATAGAGTGAGATCCAGGACAGGCACCAAAACTACACAGAGAAACCCTGTCTTGAAAAACAAACAAAAAGAAAGAAAGAAAGAAAGAAAGAAAGAAAGAAAGAAAGAAAGAAAGAAAGAAAGAAAGAAAGAAAGAAAACAAGGGGGCATTTGAAGATCACTCCTGGTGGTGAGAGGAAGCAACACAAGCCACCATGGGAGAGGGGTGAGATATACCATGCCTGAGGTAACAGCTGGTAAAATCCAGGATGTGGAGCGAAGGATACAGAAGGGTGAAATTTGAGGCCAGGGATGTGAGCTGGCTCTAGGCAGTAAAGGGAACTTCCTGTCACACACTGAAAGAACTTACTGCTGGAAGGGCAAAAAAGGAGACGCCAATTAAGGAAAAGGTGGCAGCAATCAGACGTCCTTCCCAGGTTTTAGGTGTCTTGTCTCCATAGCCGATGGTGGCCAGTGTTATCTGAAAAGGAGAAGAGTGCAAAGTGGGTTTCCCCAGGTAGGGGACGTTCTCTCTCTCTCTCTCTCTCTCTCTCTCTCTCTCTCTCTCTCTCTCTCTCTCTCTCTCTCTCTCTGTGTTTATATAGTTGCTCCTCTATACTCATTGATTCCACATCTTTGGATTTAACCAACTGTGCTTCACATTTTTTAATAAATTTCACATATTTTGAAAATTTTGAATTTAAAATATTTGAATAAAAACAAAGGGTAATTTTACAATGAAAATAATACAAATAAGAACTATAGCACACCAATTATATACACAGTATTGACATGTCATTAGGCACTAAAAGTAATCTAGAGATGATTTAAATACATAGGAGGATGTGTGTGGCTCGTATACAAATGCTACAACGTTTTCTAGAAGGGACAAGCATCTACATATTTTGACATCTTCAGAGAAGCAGAAAAAAATTGAAATCAATTTCCTGTTTACACCAAGGAATGACTGTACTTGTGAATGTGTGGATTTATGTACAGCCATGTTACGAATTGTGTTTGTGAGTGTATTTGTATATATCATCACATGTACATGTCTCTCTGTCCATATGTCTGTCCTGAGTAGTAGATTCCAGTGTGTGTTTATGTGTTTATTGAGACCACAGTTCGCAATACCATGGCCTCTGCAGCCATCTGCCTGCCTTCCAATCTCAAGTGCTTTAAATGAATTATTAAACTAACTTAACTTCTATGGCTCTTGCCTCCTGTTTCTTGCCTAAATTTTTTCACTTTTTCAAAAAAGACTAACAACAGGTGTTTGGGCTCAAAGTACATTAGTAAGTACTGACAACTTAGCATAGTGATGTGGAGCAAACATGACTTCAGTAAGTGCCAGATTTCGTACCTTTGTGTGGCTGTGCACGTCTATATGGGCCTTCAGCTCTGTGTGTCATGCATATATCTGGTACTGTGTTTGTGTACCATGGCTTGGCTGATGACTGCCCATGACTAACGAGGCCAGGTCCCAGGAAACCATGCAAATAGACTGTTCTGAGCTCTAGTTTCCTCAAGCTCTATACAAAACTGTTCTAGGTACTTCTTCATCAGTAGAAACTTCTCGTTTCCTCTCTGTAGATCTGATGGTGGAAGTGGTCCACTTTTGGATGCAGAATGAAGCTGACTGAGTGTGTCTATGCTCTGCCTTTCGCCTCCCTATGTATCTCGCAGTCAAGTTTCCATAGAACCTCCCCAGGGTTGCCTTTCAACAAAGGTGACTCACCAGGCCCCACCACAGAGCATCTGCATAGGTCTCAAACTCCTCTTTCATCTCCTCTCCTTGTGCGTCCACCTCTGGCACATCCTTCTCCACCAGGTAGACAAGAAATGAAGAAAGGATGAGTGTCAGGAAGCCGATGTACCAGGCAGTAATGAGTTCCTGGAACAGCGAACAAAAGAGGGAATCAGTGGGAAGCCCTCAGATGGAAGCTTGACCTAGGCAGTCTGGAATTGGAGTCCATGTTTACCAGCTTTCTTTTCTGAGTCTCATCCCTCATCAGTGAAAAACAGGACCAAGATTACGAACATTTCCATCAACTACTAGAATGTTGTAGGCTCTAGGAGAAGAGGAAAACTCCATTCTAGGTGACCTGCTGTCACAACCCAGGAGGTTTTATGGGAAGGTGAGTGATCAGGAGAAATTGGTTATTGTCAGAGACAAGCTCAGAGTTTGGGAGACTTCATGTGTTACAGAACTGTACCCAGCAGGGCAAAAGCTCAACTTTATGTGCAGATTAGTGGCAAAATGCAGCTAATATGACCCAGAAGACAAGGTCACAGACAGGGACACATTCCTGCCAACATGTCACTGTATGATCCAAGGGAGAACTATATTTTCCTATCTCTGCGTAACATCTTAATTTTCAAAATTAAGAAAAAAAAACTAGGCCAAAAGAGTCCTGTAGGTGTTCTGGATTCCAATGGTGGAATTCAGACAAACTATTGTTATGTTAAATGATCTTGCATATCAGAATATATGAAAAGTAAAATATAAGAGGCATATGAGACCTGTGATTTCATGGATACTGTCACACAATAAGATGTAAACAAGGACAAGTGTTAAAAGGAAACACGATAGTAAGGAGCATAGAGAGACAAGTCCATCCCTGGAGTTTCAAAAGCCCTGAATGGATGGAGGTGATGATCTATAGTGGGTCTTTATTGCTTTAAGTCTTCCTAGGTTCTCCTGTCACGGTTTAGCATGGTGGAGCGGATGAGTCACAACAACGGGTGAACATGATCTGGATGTAAAGTTTGTGTTCTTGCTGAGGCATCTCAGAGAGATGTCGTTGGCACAGCTGTCCTTCCTGGGGCGGTCCACTGTCAGCCTGCTGCCTTTAGACAGGAGAGTTTCACTGACAGGTTGCCTCTCTTATCACCTTGGCTCACAGAGTCCCCGCTGCCCATACTACCCTGTCTGTTGGGCCAGATGAAGAGCCCCCTAGTCATCAACATTCACCCATAACCTTCATTACGATATTTTCCAGGATCATTTTATCCCACTAGAGAGTGTTGTGAACTGAATGGGAACTACCCTTCATAGGCTCAGGTCTGGAACACTTCCTTCCCGGCTGGTGGTGCTAATTTCCATGGTGGTGGAAGCCATGAAGACTTTTTGGAAGTGGGGCTTAGCTGGCAAAAGTAGGTCACTAGGGGTAGGTCTTTGAAAGTCTTCCTTGGTTCCAAATTCCTGTCTTTTTTTTTTTTTTTTTGGGGGGGGGGTTTCGAGACAGGGTTTCTCTGTGTAGCTTTGCGCCTTTCCTGGAACTCGCTTTGGAGACCAGGCTGACCTCGAACTCACAGAGATCCGCCTGCCTCTGCCTCCTGAGTGCTGGGATTAAAGGCGTGCGCCACCACCGCCCGGCTCCAAATTCCTGTCTTAATCTCCACTTCCTGGTCTGCTGTGATGTGAATGGCCTCCATCACACAGCCCTGCTGCCACAGACTCACTGCTCTGTCAAACCTTCCCCATAACAACATACCGAAACTCCCTGAAACAGTAAGTCAAAACGCATCTTTCCTTCCTCTCTGTTCTTTTAAGGGGGGCATTGTGTAAGAGCAGTGTCAAGGTAACAGCGAGAGTTCGGAGGTGTTTCCTTCATAGCGTCACTGTTTTTTAATAAGTCCGCTTCTCTAACTCCGTTAGGTTTCTCTGCTCATAGTCTTGTCTTCCCCACAGCCTCACATGCACACTGCACTTATGTAAGTTCACACATGCGAAGCAGGAGGTTCTCCTCTGAGGGTCTGCCCTGAAGGAGATAGGAGAGCAGAAAGAGACTGTGTATTCCTTCTCTGACGGCTGTCTGAACACCTGCCTCTTGCTTTGTAGCTCTGTCTCCCAGGCTCCTGCAAGCCAGAAGATTCACTGGTTGCTTCTTTAGAAACAGCGGCTCGATCACGTGCAGCATGCAGATACGCCAGCTGTGCTGGATTATTAAGAGGGGGTCTAATAGCTGACACTGGGAATTCAAATGGGCTCTTCAAGGGATCCCTGACTTTATATAATTTTCACCAGCAGCTCTGTGGCAGAGCCTGTTCCTCCACATGCCAAGGATCCTAGTGGTTAGCCCTGGGATCAAGGGATTGGTGTCCAACCAGTGTTGGGAAGCAACAGAAGCAAATGCTTTCCCATGTTTGAAAATATGCTCTGCAGGATCTGCAAGGCCTCCTTTTCCTGCCTTGGTGACTCAGGGCTCAGTTTCCTGACACATGAGATCCAGCTAGCTTACCTGACACAAGAAGCATGAACCAGCATCACGTGCCAGGTTGGTAGAGACCCTGGGGTGTATTTGTCCTGGGAGCCGTGCTTGGCCTATCCTAACTATAGGATCAGCTTTAGAAGTTTCACCCTCGCAACATGGGCTTCCATCTCTGTATTTCTGAATGGCAGAGGAATCAAGCACAGAACTTGGCCCAGAGTGAAAATAATGGATTTAAAAATCCCCCGAAGTGACACAGAGTTTGGATCAAAATTAGTCTGTGCAACTCCCAGACCTTCCCCTCCTGTCCCATGCTGCCTGTGTGAGCTCGCTCTACCCTTTCAACCACGTGGAGGTACAGATATTACCTCTGAGCTGCTAAATCCTCAATGGTCATCCCTACTTCAGAAATGAGGAAACCGAAGGCCAATGAAGGGTGAGTGATTTAACCAGGTATTCATACAGTGGAGCTGAGACCTAAGCCCAGGTCTGCCTGTGGTCCACATCTTCTCTGGACCACACCCGCATACACTTCTCTCTCCATTTCCTCCTCCTCTCTCGTTATTATCATTATCGTCAGTGTTGGCAGCATGACTACCCGCAGGGACACTATAGGAAGAGGTGACATAGAAAGGCACAAGTAGGAGAGAAGCCTGCGTCACTTCATGGCTTCTCTGTTACACTTACTTTGCTGTGGGCACAAATAGCTGAGCCCAGGAGCTTCCAGGTGCCACCCCTCCTGTCCATTCGAAGCATGCGCAGGATCTGCAGGAAGCGGAGGCTTCGCAGGGAGGTGGCCAGGACATTGCCCTGGTTTCCCACGGCAACCACTGGCACTGAGGCAATCAGCACGAAGATGTCTGGTAAAGAGGGCAGACCGTGGCAGAGAACAGGGAGAAGGTCATGCAGAGGAAAGACACCATCTTAAGTGCTGTCTGTGGACTGATGAACATGTGTCCAGCGGGGGCTGGCCTGAGCAACTGTGTTGAATTTGACATCAACTGCCAGTAGTAATGGATTGTGCTGTGGATGATGAGAAACAGTAACTCTGAGCACAAGTGACTTCCCAGGAGTTAGAGAAAGACCCCACTAGACTTCAACTCTGGCTCTAGAGCTCAGAGGTACAATTTCTCAAGGACCCTTGCGTGGCACTTGGCATTTGGTATCAGATGAGTTGAGGAGAAGAGGAAATTGGGGCTTGCTCAGGATAAAGAAGTGAAGCCTGACTCTCAGAGACTGTTTTAAGGGTTTTTTTGTTTGTTTGTTTGTTTGTTTTTTCTGAGTAAGCAGGATATAAAATGGGAACTTGGGTGTGATTTATTGAGTGATTAGTCCAGGGGCACTGGATTCTCCCAGAATTGTTATATTGGGGTGGCGTGGTGGTTTGAATGAGAATGGACACCATAGGCTCATGTATTTGATTGCTTGGTCCCAGTTAGTGGAACTGTTTGGGAAGGATTAGGAAGTGCGGTAGGAGAAGGTGCAGCCTTATTGGAGGGGTGTGTTACTTGGGGAGGTGGGCTTTGAGGTTTCAAAAGCCCACACCAGGCCCAGTTGCTTTCTCTCTCTCTCTCTCTCTCTCTCTCTCTCTCTCTCTCTCTCTCTCTCTCTCTCTCTCTCTCTCTCTCTCTCCCGGCCTGCTGCCTGTATATCAGGATATAAGCTCTTAGCTACTGCTCCAGCATTATGCCCATCACTGGGCTCCCAACCATGATGGTTATGGACTAACTTTCAGAAACTGTAAGCAAGCCCCAAGTAAATGCTTTCTTTAAAAAGTTGCCTTGGTCACAGTGTTTCACTACAACAACAGAATAGTAACCAAGACCAGTGGGATCTGCTGCTCACTGATTATGAAACTGGAAGAACTCAATTTTGTGAACTTCAGTTTCAATCTCTGTAAAACAGGCAAAATGTGGTCTGGTCTGAGAGAAGTGCACTCTCAGTCATCAATGGTGTGGCACTTCCTACCCCTGATGGCCTAGCAGACACAGGTGATTTAAGCTACATTAGTGAATGAGTGTGCTACTAGTCTAGGTACTGGAGACACACACTACCTGGTGCTCTGTGGCTTCCTTACAACCCAAATGCTAATAGTGAGCCCAGTCCCCAACTACTGAGATTCACTGCCCTTATCACATCTCAAGGAATAATCCCAGGAGATGGATTTTCAACACCAGATAATTTTTCACTCTCTGCATCCATACGACTTCCTTCTAGAAAGAGTGTAGGGGAGGACTGAGGCCACCACTTGACTCCGTTGTCAGGGCTTACCCAACATGCACAGGGGCTTCCTGGCAAACTTCAGCCTTCCACGCCAGCCTTTGTATCGACAGCAACATCCGGCGGCCCATATCCTCAAAGCAAACTCAGCTCCAAAGACGAAAATAGCAAATGTTTCCTGTGTGGAAGAGCATATGGAGTGAGGTTACCCAGTACCCAGTGTCAGGACTCCTGAGAGCAGAAGAACTGGGTTTCTGTTGCTGCTGCTCTAGTGGTGAGCATGCTGGGGACAGGGAGAAGAAAGGGGTAGGTGAGCCACCTCTGTCCAGTTTTTTTGTTTGTTTGTTTTTCTGGTTTTTTTTTTCTTTTTTTTTTTTTTTTTCCAGAGCTGAGGACCGAACCCAGGACCTTGCGCTTGCTAGGCAAGTGCTCTACCACTGAGCTAAATCCCCAACCCCTCTCTATCCAGTTTTTAAGCACTCCTGTCTTCATCTTGGCACATTAACTATCCAAGCCAAATGAATCTGTGCCCGCTTCTTTTCCAAAGATTCCATTCCAACCAATCATTTGGAAAGTCCCCTGAATTTATTAAAAATCCCTAAGGAGTAAAGTCAAACACAATCTGCCAATGCCATCCAGGATGCTCAGACACTGGCAGGACTAGCTGGCCAATGTTGCTCGCCTTAGCTTTTGGGCCAGCCATTGCCTCAAGAATTTCTTAGTATCATCCTCGGTTTTTACATTTTGAGAAATCAAAGGAGGGTCAGGGTTTAGAATGGAATGAACCTTTAGGTAAATTTTTGGAGGGCCAGAAAGCTATGGGTTATCATTTAATACATGATGGTTTTAGCTTGCACTTGTGTGCCCCTTGTTTCTGTCCAGAACAGTGGATGGTCATGAGGAAGTCCACACCTATGGCACACCTGGCCAGGCAAGGGAAGCATTGCTTTTTCTTGGACCTAGACTTGGCTAGGCTAGAGACATTAGGAAGCTGCAGTCCAGGAGAATAGTTTCCAGAGGTTGACTCCCTACAGCTGAAAGTGGCCTAGCTTCCATCCTGGAGTACAGGGCCAATGGCCCATAGCTCACCAGCAGCAAAAGCCAGTCTCCAGACACAGTCTCGTACTCCTTGAAGGTGGTGAGCACTGCCAGAATCAAGCATCCCAGGACAATCAGAAACCTAGAGGGAAAGAGGAAGGAAGGAGCTTGAGTCCTGGCTGGTCCAGCAAGCAATGGCAAGAAAGGGTCAGTGAGGACACTGGACAGTGTCACGTGCTTCTCAGGTTAACCCATTCATTCCCCACAGCGACCTTGAAGGTAGGTAAGACGAAGGCTGAAGAGGTTAAGCAAGGTGCATGCTGTTAATTAACCAGCTACTCCACAGAATCAGTTACTTAGACGTTTTGATTTTTCGTGTCCTGGAACACATTTTCTGTTCAACACACCTGATGATCCACCAAACTAAATTTGCACCCCAAACCTTGTCTAGGAATTTAACCAGAATCACTAACCCCTTCAATGTGTTAGGCCTTTTATTTGAAATGAATAACTCCGAAATCTACCCACTTGGAGCCGCAAATCCTCTTCTCAGGGGACAGCAAGGATGATGGTGATGTCGATGATGTCTAGACCAGCACCCCTTATCACTACATTTGGTCAGCACCTGTCACCTGCTCTTTCACACATGCCAGCTCATCATCCTTAAAGTGACTCTCAAGGCCAACATGATCACTCTCCTGCTGCAGGATTTTTAAGACTAACATGATGTAAAATGTTCAATGCTTGGTCTTACAACACAAGACAGCAACCCAGCTCTGTGAAATTTGCCTTGAGTTGCCATTGAGCATGGAAGTGTATGCAGAGGCTGGGAGAGTGTACAAAGAGAAATTTGATGTTCCAAGCTGAACTCATGTTCCAGAAATAGGAGCCTTTACTCAAGCTGTCGCCCTCTTCCTCCATCTTGCATCTGGTAAACCTGGGGATGACTCCACAAGACATGCGTGACTGTTCTCAGTGAGTCATGCCCTTGTAATACTGCCTCATTGGAGTACAAGCAGACCCCAAATCTCATTCCTCCTTTGCTTGCTTCAGTGTACGGCAAAGACCACTAGATAGTCAAGCCTGTGACTGCAGCACACTGCGTGGATCCCCATCTACACAGAATAGAGCTAGAGAATCTCTTGCTGGCCTTGTAAAGGGCCTGTGGGGGGTTGAATGTGGCAAAGAGCTGCTGTGGCTCATGAGGTCTGACCTCTGCTCCCAGTTCATGATAACATGAAAGTGGAATCTGCCCTACAACACCAAGAATTGGTCATCAACCATCCAGAAAGAAACATAGCCCTCCCAAACATCAACTGCTGCTCTGCAAAGCTTCAGCCTAAGACCCAATTGGATTACTGATGCTCAGAGACTGAGGTACAGAGAGAAATGGTATCATTACAATTCACTAAGATAGAAGCAATTTGTTATACAGAGTGATAGAAAATTCAGTGTGGGTTGGGAATCTGCCAAGTGCATCTAACTTTCAGAGTTGGATGACCATACAGTCTAGGTTGCTTGGCCTGTCACATCCCACTCCTGGACAGCAGAGAATGTACCAGCTCCTGTCTGTATCCAGTGACTACCTCATGTCTCAGCGCTCTAAGTAATCCACAGTTGCTTAAAGAAGGCATTGAAGTGACTTCAGTAATTCCCTGTTGCAGAAATCAAAGACACGAAACACACACACACACACACACACACACACACACACACACACACACACACACACGCATGCATGCACGCACACACATGCATATGCACACACAGTATCTATGTATAATATAACAGCCTTCCTTTATCTGTGGTTGCTTTTTGTGGTTTCAGTCATTCAATATTTGCCTAGTCTGAAAATATTAAATGCAAACTCCAGAAACCAGTCATTGATGGATATTAAATTATTTTATTACAATTTATTACTGTAAGTGTTCTACTTTATGCCAGGTATTGCCATTAATCTTTTACTGTGCTTACTTTGTAAATTAAGCTTTATCATAGGCGTGCAGTATATATAGAAAAGTATAGTATGAGTAGTTTGGTTCTCTCTTCCATTTGGGCATTCACAGGGCATCCTTGCACATATATACTATGGACAGTGGAGACATCTGTATCTACACCTGTGGACAGAGTCAGCTCAACAAGGACTGTGGTCAGTGGTTGCTGTCATGGTTAGCAATAGAGGAGGGGTGAGGGGATAAGAGGCTCCTGAAAGAGAATCTTCCTGGTGGCCTCATCAGGACTGAAGAGGTTGATGGGGAAGAGTAAGAGGACCACAGTGAGGATCTTGTTGCTAGGAAATATTAAAAACAGATGGTCAAGAGGCTGTGCAGTAGCCTTGGACCCAAGAAGAAGAGAAGCTTCATGTGGACCTGCTGAATTTGAGGTCCAAGTGAAACGCTACATTGTGCCATAAAACCCCAAGTTCAAAGTTGACAAGAGAGGTTGCTCTCCTATGGAGCTCTAACAGTCAGGGAGAGGAAAGTGGAGTATTCAATCTCCCACCATTCAATTTCAGCATAGTTCTTAACAGCCCATAGCATGCAGAACCTGGACTGTGCCAGCAGGGGGCAGCCAACCACCACACAACTAGTTATGCATGTCCTTCCTCAGCGGAGTTATTGGGATCTACTCTCTGAGACTGGAGAAAGACCAGTAATTTATGGAATATAAATCATCTAGGAAGCCCTTCCAACCCTGAGAAGAGGAGACATTTTTTTTTCAGCTTCTTGCAAATTTCAAAATGTCTTTAAAATAACTCGATTTCAGCAGTCAGTCTTGATGACAGAGGCCAGAAGTGTCTGGGCAGCTGCATCCCTGCCCTCCATTTCCTTTCTGTCTCTTGCACTGTAGGTGCCTCACTGACCCCTTCTTTTCCCTTTGCCAATTTTGGCTCCCTTTCTATAGCCTTGACTGCCTCCTTCCCTTCCCCCTCACTACCTTGCTCATCCCAATGTCTCTTCCTCCACTTTTTCTCTTTCCTCCCACCTTCTGCTCTGCTCACATCCTCTCCCTCCCCTCTATGGTCTTCAGTTTCAGAACAAGAGATTTGGGCAGAGATCCCTGTGGAGATCCACCAGAGCCTTTGTGTTTACAGTACCAGGCTGTGTTTGAGAGCAATGCTGGTCAGTGTCAAGGCTATCTGCATGCCCATTGGCACCCCTGTTTCTCCCTCAGCACTCTTTCCTCATCCTCTACCATCTTTCAGCCAAGGTGGAGCTCAAGGAGTCAGGGGAGAGACATGGAAGGGTCACTTTGAATTGCACACCCTTCTAAACTGTACGGCTTTGATGATCAGTACAAGGGCCAGTGCACGCTGTCCAGGTAAGCTCAGTACCAGACCTCCACCAGGCAGCACACAGGAGGACACAGGCAGCTTTTTAGACAGGGAGGTGAAGGAGGACCAGCCATGTCACTGAGCTAAAGAGATGGAAAATGCCCACATTATGTTGCCACTCCATGTGGTGTTTCTCCTGAGAACATCAGAGGGGGCGTGGAAGTGTCACTATTTCATATACATCCTTACACAGATAAGGCCCACACTTTCAGGCTCAGGTGACAGTGTCACCAAGGGAATAAGAGACTCCCCTTTGCTGAGAGCCAATAGGGGGCCTTGGTGGAGAATCTGCAGAAGATGTAGATAGTATAGGAAGGCACCTGGCCACCTCATTTTACTGGGAGGGCAGTTCCCTTTCTGCTCCTCTGGACTCCCACATTTAGGAAGTCTCTGTCCAGGGACCCTGCAGGTCCCCTTTACTTGCAGTTGTTCTGGGACAACTTTCCATCATCAGTGGCTCCAAAATGTCCCACAAAGTCAGGGAGGCACTGGATCCACTGGATTATCCTTCGAGTTCCTGCATTGGAAGGGATGAAGGACCTGACATCTTAGCCACATGTAGGCAGACTGAACTAACAGAGCATTGTGGTTGGTTCTCTCACACCTGACCACACTCAAGGCAATGTCATGGGTCCTGGCACTGGAGAGATGAAATATCTCCAAGGCAGAGAGCTTCAGACCACATCAGAATCCTACTGATCCTTCAGTGAAATCTGTCAGAAGTAAAGCACTAACTGTGTGCCAGGTTGCTGCTTTTCTTTTATTTGATTTTTGATTTTTGATTGATATATAATACTTACACATATTTTATGAGGCTTAGTGTGGGGCTTTGATTCATGTAGGTACATGATGTGTGGCAAGCAACTCAAGGTAACCAGCATACCACCTTAAATGTGCCATCTATTCATGGTGAATACAATCAAAACAGACTAAATGTGCCTTGTTTTATTCCTCCTCTTGTGGTGCAGAACTTCACAACATACTCTTCCTACATAACAATATACTTGCTGACCAACTGTTCCCACTTCTCCTTCCTCATCTTCTCTCCAGGTCCAGTAACCATCATTCTACTGTCTACTTCTAAGACACCAACCATTTTAGATTTCATGTACGAGTAAAACTGTGAGGTCTTGGTTTTTCTGTATCTGACTTCATTTAACATAATACCTTCCAAGTTCTTCCATATTATTAGAAATGACATCACCTCATTCTTTCAGTGGCCAAATAATATCCTATTACATAATAAAAAGTAAAACCAAACAAATGAGATTATGTCAAACTAAAAAACTGGCAAAGGAACAAAAGAGTGAAAGACAACTGCTGTGGATATCGTTCTGTATAAATAAAACACTGATTAGCCAGTGGCCAGGCAGGAAGTATAGGCGGAACAAGGAGAGAGGAGAATTCTGGGAAGTGGAAGGCTGAGTGGGAGAGACACTGCCAGCCGCCGCCATGACAAGCAGCATGTGAAGATGCCAGTAAGCCATGAGCCATGTGGCAAGGTATAGATTAATAGAAATGGATTAATTTAAGATATAAGAACAGTTAGCAAGAAGCCTGCCATGGCCATACAGTTTGTAAGCAATATATCTCTCTGTGTTTACTTGGTTGGGTCTGAACGGCTGTGGGATTGGTGGATGAGAGAGATTTGTCCTGACCGCGGGCCAGGCAGGAAAACTCTAGCTACAGACAACCATTTATCTGACTGAGAAAAAATTTGAAACTATACATTGACAAGGAGTTACTAATATCTATATTATGTAAAGAACTCAAATGATTCAACAACAAAAAATCAAATAACCAAATTACACTGGTCTAAAGATCTGGATAAATTTTTCTCAAAAGAAAATATAAATATAACCCACAAGGAGTAATTAAATCCCAAGTGGTCAGGGCTTCAAAATAATGTTTGAGCCAGTCAAACATGGTTGATGAATTACTTTTGTCTTGCAAACTCTATAGTATGGATTGGTTGAGACTACCTGGAATGCGGGATTTAAACTGCTGCCAACTTAACTAGAGGAAATGTCATTATCAACTGGTAATGTCTATTGGGTAAAGGACAATACTAAGAATTTGCCATGCCCTAGGGACATGAGTATGAGTTCCTAAATGCTACTCTAATTATTTCTCCAGTGTTTCCTTTTCCTGACTGTTCATGCTGTACCCCATCCAAATTCTAGCAACCATGATATTTGAGGAATCCAAATAAGGCCTCTTCTTGTTCCTTCATTTTATAGAAAGCACATGTGTACACCAGAGGTTTAAATAATGTACATATGAACATAACATGACTCCTGCAGAGTGATGGTGAGGCTTCAGAATGATGATAAGGTCCTGGTTTTCCAGCTCTCAGCCTATACACCTCCCACATTGCCATTCTTTGCTTCGTATTCAATAAACTGGAAAGAACTTTGACAGGACGTGTGCTCTTCCTTAACATAGTTAGAATGTGTTGCCTTTCATTAAATACCACATATCTCAGAGCTAAAAGTGAAATATTACACACTAGAAAAACTCAGGGAATTTAAGTAAGATAGGTGTTTACTTTGCCTTTTGAGATCAGACCTATGTTCTCCCTTTTCCTTCTGGAACTCATTTTCTCTGCTCAAATGTGTATGCTTAATTATTGGTGAGGTTTAAGTAGTTCAAAACTATGTCATCAGATGTCAGGGTCTAACAGTACAAATGAAACAGTACAAAGAATAATTTAAAAATGATTCATAGCAATTGCTTCTTTTCATCTTGTTAAAAGTTGAAGGACTCACAACTACAGAATCAAAAACACCCCATGAACTGAGGCTGCATCTCAGGGTGAGCAAAGCAGCACATACACGCACTAAACAGGGCAAATGTTCATGTGTCATGATGGAGTACAGTCAGAGACACCTTATCTCTGGACTAGAGAGAGGGAGATAAAAATTAAAGAGCCCAGGAGAAAGTACCCTCATCACTTCATTTCCTGCATCCACTCTATCCTTCACATGCCTTTCCTCATTATTTACCTAAGCAGACTAATCAAATCCCAGCTCTTTAGCAGGCAAGTCAGGCTCTCCCACATCAGATCATGCCAGGGCAGAACAGATAAGAGGGATAATCCCACTATATGCTACCTACAAGAAATTCACTTTAGAGTTGAAGGCCCAAATAAGTTGCAAGTTTTCAGACAGAAAATGCTATCCCATGGAAAGGAGTCAAGATACAGCAGATGTGGCTCTAATAATATCACACCTCAAAACAGATATGAAGAACAAATTTGCCCTGAGAGACCAAGGAGAGCAGAGCACCACAGACTGATAAGGTTCAACCCATTAAGAAGATACAGAGTTGTAAACAAATGCACATCCAACAACAGAGCTCCAAATATACTATGTTTTTCCAGGCTCATCTCTTCATTCTTTGCTCCTCTAAGCATAGCATACTTAAAATTTAGTAAAAACATGGAAGACTCTCCAGATTCTATTTCCTCTCCTAACTCACCATCTTCCTCTCATCCAGTTGATGTATCCTTTCTCTTTCAAGCTCAGATCAGTCACCTCCTCTATAGCTCTCCTTCCCTCCACAAACTATTGGATGACTACTTGTTATACACTGGGAGTTGAGAGCAGACCATACTTGTCTCTCAAGTGCTTATATTTCATCTCTTGCTTTCCAAACAGTAGTAGGGGGAAAATCTGATCATTCACAGAGGACTTTGCTTTTAACTTTTCATAATCTCATGCATTCCTTGACATGGCCTGACTACTTTAGGCTCTGGGAATCCAATGATGAACACTGCACATCTTAGACTGTTCCAATGACGTAAGTCTCCTATGATTTCCTTTAAGGAGAAAAGCTCATGTCATAAGGCAATAGCTGAAGAAGCTTCCTGTCTTAGTTCTGTTTCAAGCTCTGCTGACTACTCTCTCTAAGCTTCTCCTCATGTCTGTGTGTTTCCATCTGTGAAGTATGCAATTGAGGGGAATGGTACAATAAGTCTTTCTGGGCTATTTTTATGGGTTTAGGATGGATGGAAGAATCTGAGCTCAGATATCAGCTGTGCTGCTTTGCTGCATGGAGGAGACTTTCATCATTTGGAAATGGTAATGACATAAGCTCCTAATTCAGGGCTGCTATGAGAAGTAAAGAAGAGAATGCTCTTGGGCTACACAGTGTCACCCTTGACACAGCACGTAGACCTGACCTGTGCCAGTTTCAGCAGGAGTAAATTTTAGCTTGAATGGGTCATGCTAGCAAATAGTCACCACATGGCTGACAGACTCACTTGCTAGTTCACCAAGACCCCAAATTACTTATTTAAAATTGGAAAATCTAGAAATCACAAGTCCCAGGAAGATTGTATCTAGTTCCATCACACACTGCCTTATCCACATCATTCCAAGTCACACTTTTGCTCTTCCTAAAGAGCTTTACAGATCCACCCAACCTTCTATAAGCATTCCATCTTTTGGGAGGGTGGAAGCCTCTGCCTGGGGATAAGGTTTTTAGCTTTCCCCAGTCCAAGCAGCCTCTTTTTTCCTCTGCATTAACAACGCCAGCTGAAATACACATCATTTTCATTAGCATGCCATCAACACTGTCTTTTCACCCTGTTCACATTTGACACTTCCATATAAAGACAATGCTGTCCTAGCTCTGGCACATCACATTGTTTTTCCCTGTAGGATAGTGATAGGTGCCATTAGCTAGGTACTTGCATTGTCCCTGACTGTGGTATCTGGTTTCCTTACAGAATACAAGGTTTCATTATCAACAAAGCATTTCATTTGGCACCCCAAATTTGCATTCCAGGCTACTAGATGCCACAGAGAGATGCAGGGTTATATTCTAAGGATTATCTTCAGACTGTAGGCACCTGCTATATTTCCCTGAAAATTCAGGGCAACAAAGGAATAGATCAAAGGTTGTGGAGCAGAGCTGTAGCAAGCAGACCCTATGATGGCCCCCAGAATAGATTCATCCTAATGACACCTCTGGGGAATTCCCACTGTGTAAAAGAAGCTAGGATTTGTTTCTAGTGGGTAGGATATGGTAAGGAGATAGGATGCCATGTTTTGTGATTAGGTTACAATGGACTGTGAATTTTACCTTGCTTCAGACTTTGCTTTCATGAAGCAAGCTGTTGGGTTTGAGACATCTGCATGGTATTGAAATAAAAGTGCCAGTCACCTAACAGCCAGCAAATAATGGACCCTTTAGGAATGGGCTTTTCGAAACCGCCACTAAAAGGGTTTTTGTAGAGAACTTTCTTTGGCTGAGTCTTCACAGGCTAATGACATGATTCTGGGAGCCACATCTGGACTCCGGATACAGAGAGAGGGAGGGAGAAGGAGGAGGAGGGAGTTACGAAGAGAGAGAGCAAGAGGAAGAATAGGAGGAAGAGGAAAAGGAAGGAGAGGAAACAGATTATTTCTCATGTGTGATACTGTGTTTTGGGGGAGACTGTTACACCACAAAAGATAGAAATAAAGGCTTATTAGGGTATAGATCTTGGCCCAGCAACCAGGGACTTTGAATAGATTTTAATTTCCTGAAATCTCACTTCCTTATCTATAAAACAGGAGTAACACACAAAGGGATCTCTGCTGTCTGAATACTCTTTACCAATCTCTTGGCATGTGGGAGATCTTGTGCAGCATAAAAAGTCTCATAACTAAAAAGTACTTTCCTAATAGGAGCTCCAGGCTGGTGTGATTGACAATTGTCATGAGGGTGACCTGGATTTGCACATCAGCCTCTGTTACTTCAGCAGACACCTTGAATAGCTCAGTCAAAACCATTTGCATAGTAAAAAGGCTAAGCTTACAGCATGCAGGACTGTATGATGGTTGAATGGAAATGATGAGAGCTGATGATTGATTGGTTGATTGATTGATTGAGACAGGGTCACTATACACATCACAGGCTGGCCTCAAACTCACAATCCTACCTGAGTGATGGGATTTCAGACTGGTGCTATCACAACTGGCTGACAGATATTTGAAATACAACACAATTAGCAAAGGATGTTCTTGAATGGGAACATTGAAGACAAGCCAACTGGTCCTCAAAAGGGCTCAAACCTCACACAGTCCTTGTATTAGCTCCTCTTTCTAACTCTAAAACCAAAACACTAAGAGGATAATTTAAAGGTGAGGGATTATTGATTTTAGTTCAAAGTCTCAGAAGGTCAGGTCATGGTTGTTTGGCCTTATGCACTTGGGCAGAACATCATGAAGTGTGTGCTAGACATCTGTTTACCACAGGGAGAAGTGGAGAAAGAATACAGGAGGGACCAAAGACAAGATGTAGCCTCAGTGACCTAATTTCTCCAACTAGGCCACACCTCTTACCTTATACTACCATCCAATAATGCTGTCATATTATGAATCCATTAAGGAATTAGTTCCCTCTGGAAGAGAGCTTCATCATGTAGTTTTCTCTGGTGATGCCCACATGCTCGAGGCCCTTATAGAAACACACCTTACCTAGAGGTGTGCTTCACTAATCTCTCTACATTTCTTAATTTTATTAAACTAACAATTAAAATTAACCATTGCAATCCTTCCTCTCAGAGGGTTGAAATAATAAAATGTGAAGTCATATGATTTGGGCCTTTTATAGCCATGTGGCTGCTGGTAGCATGCCTATGTCCCAGAGATAGACCACACCTGTGCGCACACTGTCAGCACTAACTGGACTCCATGTTAATAATAACAATAATAATAGTAAAAGATGAAATGAAGCTGGAAAGGAGATTGGTTGTGGGTTCTGGGGGAATTAGTGTGAGCTGGTAGGAGGTAGATATGACCAAAATACAATGCATATGGGGTTTTTAAAGAACAATACCCTTAAATATACTTCCAACTAACACTGAATTCAGTCTTTGCCAATTCCAAAAGTTAGAACACACATACAATTCTAATCTATATTTCAACTCTGAGATACAGTAAAGATGATTTTACATTTCAATCACATATTTTTAAGGTAAGATACTTATAAGACATTTCACCTTTTTTGTTTGGTGTGAATTCCCAGTCCCCTTGTGCAACCATTCCCTTGAAGTAGAGTTCACAGAGCCCTGCTAAGTAAGGGGTAAAGGCTACCCTCTAATCTCACCTCATGGGACAGTCAGGGGATTAAACAATAATCATTTAAAAGTGTCAACATGTCAAAGCGCCTAGAATTAAGCACTAATAGGATAGGGCACCAATCAAACACTAGCTTATTTTTTCTTATGCTCATAAAAGGTATTCCAAACACTGATTTAACAGTATATAAAAAAAAGATTGTCATTTAAAATGTCTGTGTTCTTGAAAAGGAGAAGAAATATTACATAAATAACAAGTCCTGGCTAACCCTTCCTCTATAGCTATGTGAGTGTCCTACCCACAGACATGTAAGATAGTGCAGATTTGGGCCATCTGAATTAATGGGCGGCAAACAATGGTTCTCAGACCAGATCTAACCCATTGTTTTGTTTCTGTAACTAAAGTTTTATTGGATCACAGCCATGCTCACTTGTCAATGTGACACAGCAGCAGAACTGAGTAGCTGCAATGGAGACCTTCTGGCCCACAACACAACAATATTTATTATTCCAGCTCTTCAAGAGAATGTGGCAGCCAATGAATAGCATCATCTTGGGCAATTTATATGCCTGATGCTATACAGAAAAAAAAATAAACTTAAGAGGAAGAGACTTAGTTCTAAAACATCCTTGCTAACTACAGGACACTTCAAAAAATGACTACATGGATAAAACAGGCATATCCACATTTTGTGAAGGACTCATTGAAGAAATTAATATGAATGATGGACAAAGATTTAATCAGGGCCTGCATGCTGTATCTGACATTAGAAACATCTGTTTAAATTTCATGGTATGTCACCATGCTGAATTATTTCTTCTCCTTCATGTCTCTGTTCCCTACTTCCTCCCTTCCTCTTTCTCCATTTCCTCCCCTTCCTCCTCCTTCCCCTCTCCATTTCCCGCCTCATTTTCCTTTTCTTTCTCCTCCTTTTATAGGACTGGGATTGAACCCACACCATCCTTAGTCTTAGGCAATTGCTCTACCACCAAGCAGCTTTCCTCACTTAAGGAGTAGAGTACATCAGTCTTAATTTTCATTATAATTTAAAGAATTGTATACTTTTATGCAATGAAACATGATTGTATCTACCCTTCCCATTTTCTGCATCCAACTCTTACATCTACCCCAATGTGCTCCTCCCATTTCATGCCTTTTTAACCTTTTATTTTCAAACAGTCTTCCTAAGTCCCTCAAGGCTTCCTTGGGCTAGCTCTACAGTTAGTCGGACGTTGGACTTGCAACCCTCCATTTTCAACCTCTGAAGTAGCTGAGATTCAGGCCTGAGTCACTTCTTGTGTGTTTTGTCCTGTCATGAATACTTTTAAAATATAACAGCAGTGTTTAGACTCACCATTGTTGCCCTAGGCTTGTGTCTGGATGGCACTAACTGGCTACCACCTTGAGATTTAAGGCAAACTTTTCACGACCCAGCAAGCATTCTGGGGAGTTTCCATCAGTGAAAGACTAGGGATTCAGAGTTGGATTGGACATGTCAGAGTCTCGTGTCCAGCCTCCCCACTGGCTTCCAAATCTTCATCTGGAGCATCATGAAGTGCTGCCTTGTAAGAATATTTGGAGTTAATGGCTGTAAAATTCACACTAACAAGCAGTAGGCACTCAGGAAATGCCACTTCCCTTTCAGTTTGCTGACAAAGGCATGCCCACTTACAAATTATTTATCATTGGGAACATGAACTTGGAGGCAGACAGGAAGTGAGATTAAATTCTGACCTTACTAATTGTTGTTGTGTAATTTTGACTAGCTACCTTAATTTTTCTGCTCCACCAATCCCTCACATTTATTTGGAGGATCTCCAAGAATTGTTATGAGAATGAATGTACCTTAAATTGGGAATAACCTAAGATATTAGGTTAATGCTTGACACGTATTAACAGTCATTACTATGAATAGAATTATTATCCTTATCATCTCAATAAAGCAGTGTCTGGAGGACATGTAAATTCTCGGTAGCTGGAAGTAATTTTTAGTCAGTACATCTAGGAACCACCTTTGGAGAATGCTCCCAAGTGACACTAACCTATATTTCAGTGTCTTTCACACACTGCCAACTGTAAGACATTATAACTAAGAAGGAGAATCTTCTGATTAAGCTATGTTAGCCATTTGTGATAACTCTCTTTCTCCTCCTAGAGATGTGAAAGTGAGAAAAATACGTCTCTTACAAAGGCCTTTTATGTCTTCCAATTCCTCCCATTCTCATACAACGATGTACAACTCTCACTTAGAACACCCAATGTCCTTGTCAAGTCACCACCACATCCCCCTCGAATCATTCTAGTCTCCTGAGTGATCTCTAGCATCCTTGCGTCTTAACCCATCTAGTCCATCTGCCGCACTCAGCTTTCTCGGCCTCTTCCTTATTATTTAGTGCCTGGCCTCTGCATTTTCTGAGGCCTTTATTTGGCTCAGCTCCCTTCTCCCTCTCCTCGTAATCAATACTCCTACCACTATTCTCCATGCTCATAGAATTTCTTATGTCTTGGACTACTTGATTTCTAAGGAAGAAAGGATCTGGGGAGTCAGGCATATCTGAGTTCAAATTTTGAATCACAATCCTAACCCTATACACTTGGTCACAATTGTTTCGCTTCTAGAAATCCAAGCATCTTTGATTATGAAACCAGGCTAGTGAGATGCCAATGTGAACACATCCCAAGAACTGTTAACCTAGAGCCAGGAGAGCATGTACATGAGGGACAGGCTGCAATGTTCCTAGCTCTTCCAGCATTGCTACAGAACTGCACAGCAGACCCCGCTCACTCTCTGTTAACTTTTAGCCAAGGTACTATGTCATCTTATACAATCTCCCCCAGTGATGTCTTGGGAGAAAATAATTGCAATTTTTTGGAGGTTGCTAATTTATAAAAGGTAATCCAGGAGTTTGCATGAAAGACCTTCAACCCACTGTCATCAAGACCAGAAGTTTTACAATTTCAAGGTATTTCATAGGATACCTTGTACCAGAGTGCTGGGGAGGGGCTGTGGAGTGCCCAGTAAGATAGAGAAGCAATAGAGGCCAGTATGTCTTCTTTGCAAGTGTCTGTGAGACACAACAAGGTGGACAAAGACATCAGTTAAAAAATCTATATACTCCAAATCAAAGTCCAGCTAACTCTGAAAACAAAACATTCTTTGCTTCACACTGGACTGTTTTCTGGAGGTCAAGATCTCTTTCCAGTTAAGTGATGTCAAGTCTAAAGAAAATGGTTCATTCAACACTGGATAGCACCTACTGTGGACATTTAGGCAGCATTTATATACAAATCAGGAAAATGGAATTAGCACACCCAACAAGGAAAACAGTAGACTCACTGTGAGAGTCTGCCATTGATCCTTGCTTCTCTGCCTCAAGTCAGCAGGAAACAGAGTATGCTATTTGATTTCTCTTAGCCTTATCTGCCTTAGTTTCACAGTGGCAATAACACTCATTGTCTAGTCTATGAGACCACAGTAGAGATCAATGATAGAGGATGTGAGGCCCCTGATAGATGCTGTGGCAAGAAATGATGTTAAAAATGGTTGAATGGCAGTATCAGCATGACTGCAGGCACTGGACACAGTACTGTGTCCTGGAAGATCATAGCAGAGGCCATACAGGTTGGCTGCATCTACAAGTATACAAGGGTAAAAGTCACCCTTGGGTCCTAAAGAGATCTGCTGCTCTTTCTTGGGCCAACGAAGAAGAGGTTTTAGAGTATGAGAAAGTAGTACAGGAAATGGGAAGTAAGTACATGTTTGGCCTCTACTGTAATGGAGTATCTTAAATAGAAAGAGGCAGGTGCATAACAAGCTCAGAGTAGGTACCAGCATTTTCACCCTATCCCTGTTTCATGTCCTCACACCCAGCAGGATATCCCAAGAGAGCTGTAGGCTTTGCAACATCTAGTCCATAGCACCTGGCCTGGGTCAACCTGGTTCTGGTGGCCTCCTAGTCCTCTGCATAGGCCTGAACAGCCTCTCCCCACATGGCTCCCACTGCTGGCCCAAAGAATTCCAACTGCGACAAATTCCTAGTTATTTTGCAAGTCTATAGACAACTTGATTCTTTGCACTTCCAAGTCTTTGGATTCAAATACTCAATTAATGAAGACACTGGAAAGAGAAAAGAATGGAAGCAGAGATCTGAGAATCATCAGATTGAAATCTAACCCAATAAATCAAGTACTTTCATTTTCCTCTGTCCTTTTCCAGTCCAAGGACAGAATCATATATAAGTTTTACAAATTTGTATTGTCACAACACTGCACTCGGCATTTTATCTTATTAAAGAATAAATATCCTTCTGCTTGACTATAAAATATTCAAAACAGTCATGTTTAATGAAAGAGCCACATTCTGTGACATCAGAGCCCTAAATATGTATAACCATTTCCTTACTGCCAGATATTTAGGCTGCATCCACATCTGTGCTCTGATGAAGACTGCAAGGAAAAATGTCTGTGCATCTAGTTCTTCTTGGCTAAAGAGCAGGTCTTTACAAGAAAGCCCTGCAATAGCTTTCTGAATTTAAGATCCCAGGAAAACAGCTATACTAAGGTTATGGTCCCACAAGACTGACTGACAGATTAAGACTTTGTGATTATGGTGAACTGAAATGTTGCAGATCCAGGGCCAAATTATCTTGGGCTGTTTTCAGTCCCCTTAGAAGTCATTTATCACCCACTACTGTGACTGATCTATGTTTGTGACTATCAGATAAAACTCCCTGGAACGTACTAGGACACCACTAGCTTCCACCAGCTCCAAAGCTCAGAAAGTCATCAGATATCTTCTGGAACCTCAAGTTGAGATTGCTTTGCTTTGCTTTAACATGCTTACCTGATGTATATTTCTACAATGCCTTCATTTGTGACTTTCTCTTGTTTCGTATCTACAAAAAACATCTTGAACCCTGTTCCAAGTTGGCACATGTATTTGAGGAAAGCAAAGTCTGTTTTCTGGTCCATGACTACACACATTACAATAAATATACAGGATGAACTATCTCTTGCTCTCTTTGAGGTGAGAGCTGGGTTTTATGTCAACATCTTTAAACATTTGTGATAGTTAACACTGATGATTAATCTAACATGACCTAAAGTCACCTGGGGAATAAGCCCATGAGTATGCCCATGATAGATTATTTAGATTAGGTTGACTGAAGTGGGAAGACTAACCTAGAATTCAGGCAGCACCATTGTATAGTCTGTGGTCCCAGACTGAGTGAAAAGGAGAAACTGAGCTGAAATCAAGCAATCACCTCCCTCTACTTCCTAACTGTATATGACAAAATGAGATGTGACCAGCTGCCTCAGACCCCTGCTCCCGTGACTCCCCCCATTATATCTTGGAATTATGAACCAAAATCAAACCCTTTCTTCCTTCAGTTGTTCTTGATGGGTTGTCACAGGAATAAGACAAAATACCAGTACAACACCCAGATTCTTGGTGTATTCTGCCAGACTGCTCATCTAAAGGATTGTTCGACCTTCCATTGTTCACAAGAATAGATAAGGAAGCTGTTTCCATCTCAGTTCCAGCAGGACTGGCAGTTCACACTTATTAAATATGTTACTGGTTTAATAAATATAAAAATGGCACCTGGAATTTGCATTTTAACCAGAAAGAAAAAATAATGTCTCCCACCAGAGGACTAATGATTTCTTAAGAACCTTCTGCTGTGGAACAGAGGTTCTTGAAAGAAAGGAGAGCGGTTCTTCTCAATAGTTCTGAAGTTATCTGAGGTAAGCAATTACTTTTCCCACCCACACAGCAGCCAAATCAAACTCCAGCCGTTTCAACCACACTCTGGCTAAAGACAGTTGGGAAATGCTGGCATGCAACTGCCATGGTACTTTTCTTACCATGCTTTGCCGACACACTCAGACATAAATAATTGGTCCTCTCAGATGCAACCCAAAGGTACATCTATTTTATATTATCTTATCCTATTTGCTCCTTCCTACAAGTGATGGTACTGCTTTTGTGAGCCAAACACCTGAACACAAACTAAGACCTGGGTCTCATGCTGTTTTTTCCCAACAAGGCCAAGCACAGTGTGCTTCTCCCCACCCCCAATTTGGAAAACTCATGGGGATGGAAACATTTAGTGGCTTCAAATTCCCAAAGTAGAAAGAGATTAAAAGAAAAAAATCCCCACACATGTGTTCATCAGACAGTCATTAGCATGGTAGAGGAGACATCTGTCTGCCCAGCTGTGCTTCTATAGACAATGACCATCACCGATAATTCTTTGAGCAATTTCCTTCACTCCCTGGGTGGTTTCATATTCCTTCACCCAGTCTTTTACCTAATATGTTTACTAAGTACTGCACCCATTATCAGGGGACAGAAGTGATCAAGAATCAATCCTGCCCTCAAAATACTTATGACCATACAAGAAAGCCAACTATTTCTAATACAGAATGCCCAGTGGACATGGCTCCTATGACTGGTCCCAGATGATGGTCAATAACACCTAACTAAGTTCCTGAAGGCTACTAGCTTCCAGTGACATCACATCCTTAGTGTGAGAGCCCTTCCTATTATCTACCTTTAAGGATAGACCATAGTGGAGAAAAGCAAGAAGGCCACTGAATAGTCACTGATGAGAGGAGGTTGTTGTGGGATGTTCTGTATGGCAAATGTGTTGTTCTGATTGGTCAATAAATAAAACACTGATTGGCCAATGGCCAGGCAGGAAGTATAGGTGGGACAAGGAGGAGAATAAAGCTGGGAAGTGGAAGGCTGAGTCAGAGACACTGCCAGCCGCCACCATGACAAACAGCATGTGAAGATGCCGGTAAGCCACGAGCTACGTGGCAAGGTATAGATTTATAGAAATGGATTAATTTAAGCTGTAAGAACAGTTAGCAAGAAGCCTGCCATGGCCATACAGTTTGTAAGCAATATAAGTCTCTGTGTTTACTTGGTTGGGTCTGAGCGGCTATGGGACTGGCAGGTGAGAGAGATTTGTCATGACTCTAGCTACAGGAGGTACTTCAAGCTTGTTTCTGTTTGTCCTACTATGCCCTACTCCTTGAATAGCATCAGACTTAGGAAATTAGGCACAGTCTTCAAAGGAAAGGGATTAACAGAAGGACAGCAGATTGCTTATGTTTTGATACATGGAGAAGTGAGGAGGGAATGGAATAGTAGGGTCAGGCAATAAGACTTCCAGCACCAACTCCTCTAGAGGAATATTGGGCAATTGATTATGAGATTTAATATGCTTTCTGAATACAAAATGGGTCTAAACAAGTGACCTCTTAGAGAGATTGTAAGTGCAATCCAAAACTGAGGCATAGTATGTACAGGTAAGGCTGCCAAGTGCATTATTAGAAGAAGGATGTGAATGGCCCAAACTAAGTAGAGTCCCATATTACTAAAGCATTCCCTATACTTGGTATGCTTCACACAGATATGATTTGATAATAACTGGGTAGTTTTAAGTTGTAAGTATGTTCTTGTTTGTTACACAGTAGAGGAAATCACACAGAGTCAGAATATAGCCACCAAGTAAAATACCCAGAATCTCTCACTTAAATAAGATATGCACAAGATCAAACAAGTTAAAAATTCCTGCATGAGGGAGAGGGAAAAAATCAGTTTTCTCCTTGAGAGTCAGTAATAGGGAGAGAAGGACTCTAGCAAGAAGCTGTGCATTTTGATGTTACTGTGTATGTTAGCTGAGGAGAACATAAGCACCACCTTTAAGTATCTCAAACATACTAGTCTGGAAAACATGGAGATTGTAGCTGGCACTTGGTGGATGTGCAAACTGAACACAATGCTCCACAAACTCTAAAAGATGTAAGAGTCGTGTAAGGTGGTACATTCTAATACCAGTAGTTAGGAGGTTGAAGAAGAAAGATCATGAGTTTGTAGTTAGCCTGGACTAACTAATGAGATGTTCCAAAAACCAAACAGACAACAACACTTCAGAAAAATAAAATACAAAAAGCATGAGTAAAATCACGCTACAGGAGAAAGCATGTTTCACATCATATCATTCCAGATTAATGGGTCTTTGAGCTTTCATACAACTGTTCATTGTAAAAAAAAAAACTAACTGGTGGTTTTCTCCAATGGAATGACACTGAGTATATCAACCACTCCAGGGCAGATCTTGTGTTCAGGAATAGTTGACCAACACATAATGTACTCCATAGGTTTTTTTTTGTTTTTTTTTTTTTTTTTTTTTTTTTTTTTTTTTTTTTTGTGTGTGTGTGTGTGTGTGTGTGTGTGTGTGTTGTTTGGTTACAGTTTTTTTGTTTTGTTTTGTTTCCTTTCTGGGTGTTATATTTTGTTTTCTAGGTTTGGGAGTTTTGTTGTTGTATTGGGTTTTGGCTTTCTTTCTTTTTTTTTGAAAGAATGTAAAAGTTGGGTGGGTAGGGAAGAAGAGAGGATCTGGAAGGACTTATGGGAGGGGAAGAGTAAGATAAAAATATATTTAAATGTAAAAATTGTTTTAAATAATAAATATAGTAATAATAGGAAGAAGTCCCAAGGCTTTACCCCTAGTTCAGGACACTTGGTGGCTGCTCACACTGGGAGAGTAGAGTCACTTTTATTTAGAAGTATAGCCACTGTGGATGTTTCCATGCTTGTGCCCATGTGGGGCTGCACTAACTGGAGTCAGTTGTTTAAATAAATATATGGTATGAAGTTAGGAGAGGCATGTAGTGGGAGGTTCTCAGGAAGTTAGAGGGGGAATTGTGACAGATGAACATGATCAAAGCACATTGTATACATGGGAAGTTTTCAAAGAACAGTAATTTTTAAAAACTTTTAAGAGCCATCATTCAAACCCCACTCTTTTGGCTGAGAGAACCATCTCCCTGTTTGTTGATTTTCTCATCGCTGTGACAAAATCCCTTACATAAACATCTTAGGGGAGGAAGGGTTTATCTCAGGTCACAGTTTCAGAAGGTTCCATAGTCACGTGGCCCTGTGCATTTAGGAAGACCATGTGGTGGAGGGAGCATGTGACAGAAGAGAGCTGTTCCTGTCATATCAGAAAGGAAGCAATGAATATGAAGAAGGGGTGGGGGACTGGCTATCTTCAAAGGACATAAGATGGTAAATTGAAGATTTTCCTTAACAGTTCACTTTCAGGACATGGTCTTATTTGCACATGTACCTGATGGCTATGCCTTCCTATTCTTGTAAGCAGAGTATGTTTTAATAGAATTTAAGTTTGGTTGTCATTAAGTGGAGGAGAAAGTTACTCCATTGTTCAGAGTGGGGTATGCATGTGATTCAATTCAGACGGGGGTTCCTAGGTTGCTAGGTTCATTGTTCAGAGAGGCATTTCTTCAAGTTTTTTGTGTTCTATATACCTGTGACAGACTCATAGGTGTCTCTGTCATCCTCGTGACTGTCTCTGGAATGTGGTCAACTATCCCTGTGTATTGAATAAGGGATTCTTAAACCTGAGCATGAACCTTATTTGACCCAGGTACAGAGAAAGGCCTGAGTGTAGACACAAGAACTTCCTCCACCCTTGTATCTCTTTCCTGCCTGACTTTGTCTTCAGTGATGTCACCATGCCAGTTGGGCATGACTTTGGCTTTCTCCTACACAGCCATCCAAAACTCAAGGTCATTCTGTCCAGACCTAGACCACTCTTCACATACAGCTTTGTAGCTTCCTCCTCAATGCCGCATGAGGACACTCTAATGGGAAGCGTGTTCCTGCTGTGCAGTCATAACTCTACCATGACAGCGTCTGAAGTCATTAGAGTCTGGGGCACACTATGAAAAGCAAACTTACAGAGTACCAAAACCCAGCCTGTTTATTTGACATATTTATTGTTATGGAACAGCAGGCCATTTATCAAGTGGCAAGTAATTGACTTCTTTCAATACCTCACACAGGCTTTCACATTTATCTTTTTTCAGTTCCACCTTCTGAGCCCAACCTAGATCTCGATCTGCTGCAAAGGTTTGGAAACACAGTTCTGCTGCTGGAGTGCCCATGTCCCTTCCACTTTACCATCAGGATGTTGGCCCTCTCATGCTGGCATGATGCAGACTTCACTGGCCAGGAAGTCCTTCAATTCCACTGACTCCGGGGTATCTCCTTTCATCTCCCAGCCATCTTGATGAAAAGGAAATTTTATTCTGGCTTAGATCTCCAACTTCCGGTACCCCAGGTTTTCAGTACCAGATTTCAATCCTTCTGTATCTGGGAGCAGTTTCAAACAACGTGCCAGGATTGGTTCAAAGAAACAAGCACCAAGAGACCCTACATACCTCATCCCTTCGTGCTCAGCTGGTCTTGTCTGTGCCTCACTTATTCATAGGCCAGAGGTTCCAAGGATATGGAGAGGGAGAGAAGGATGGAGAAGGAGATAGAGGAAGCTTCTGAGGGCCCCTTTGAAGTCTACTCTCACCTTGGTAGGGTACTACAAGCTCTGTCCTGAAACCACCTAACTTAGAAGCAAAGAACCCAGATCCATTTATGAATTTCCCTTGACTTCATGGGGCTCTAATGGGGATTGAGTAACCAACGTTTGCTGAGGATGAGTTATAGGGCTGAAAGGGACCGTATACCATGAGCACAAAGACCAAAGTGTTTCAGATCAGATCATCTTTAGAGATGACACTGAGTTTTCTCCTTGTAATGAGGACAAGAAAAGAAAAATACAGAGGAAAACATAAGATTCCTCAGAAGGAATCTTGATGCTAATACATTGTGCAAACTCATACTATCTTTCTCCAGCATTAAGATAGAGCAGTATATGGTAGGAGGGGTCCTGACAAGTACTTGAGCTGGAATCCAGAGACCCGGGTTCTAGTCCCATTTCCTAAGTGACAAAAGTCATGTTGCTTTACCTCCAGGAGCCAGTTTCCTCCGAGTGACTGGAAAGCACCCACGGGCCTTTCCGAGTCTCCTATCAGCACAGATATCTTCACAGAAGAAGTAACAGACATGCTTAACAGCAAGTGGGTCAATTTTTGTCGCCAAACTAAAGTTGGGCTTTTTTATTAACTAAGTTCACTCCTTTTCCTTCTTTTAGTTTCCTTTTATTCTCCCATCATGTTTTTCTCTCATTCCTTCATCTAGGATAAGAACAGATCTTAAGCAGAAGTATAAAACAATGCAACAGGAAAAAAATTGTGGGGGATTTATGGCCACTGGGAATGTGTGGTCACCTTTCCTATTTCTTCGTTCACGGCTTCCTTTACCCTCTTTCCTCCTTCTTCTTTACTCTTCTCCCTCCTTCACCTTTCTTCTCTTCCCTCCTTCCCCTTGTTTCCTCATTCCTTCCTCTTAACTATCCTCTTTCCTTCCCTTCTCTCTTCCCCTTCCTCTCCATTCTCCTCCCTGCTGCCCCTTTAATTTCTTCCCTTGTCCCCTTTCCTTTCCTCACCACACCACAGGCAAAACACAAACTGTACCGCACTGAACTTGGAGGAGTCCTTACCTGGATGCCTTGGTTGCCCAGGAATAAAAATAAATAAGACCCAACTGCAGCTATAGGCCAACTGAAGAAGAACATGCAGTACAGTCCCCCCTTTATTAACCCTCTACCAACCACACAGGTATATGCCACAGAGGACGGAGTCTTGGGTTTGGCTAGACCACTGTCTAGGCATGTCTGTTTCATTCCATCTCAGACACCCAGAGAGGGCCCCACTGAGAACAGTTGTTACTCTAAGCTTGCATATGTCAAATTGGTAAGAAACTGGTGTGCTTCAGCTGATTTGAAGCAACCTGCGTGCCCATTTTCAAATGCTCAAGAATTGTGCAAACCTGGTAGTTACACATGGCCCCTCCTGAAGACTACATTATATATGCTTATATTTAAATAAAGTGCACTTGAAACACAGATGTTTGTTATTATCCAGTGACTTTGCATTTCACTCTTATTTTTGTTTGTATGATGAAATACTGATGCATATTTCTCTGCCCAACTCTGTTCAATCACCTCATGAAATCTGCCAGAAATGTTTACACCAAAGCAATTGGCAACCATTTATCCACATACAAGCACACAATAGAGACTAAAAACGTATCCAGACTGAGTTCAGAGGAAAGAACCTCATCTATTCATCCACTCCTCTGACAGGTGTTTGGTGATGGCTGTCCTGGGTTCATTTGTGTTGCTGTGATAAAACGCTCTGAAAAAAGAAACCAGGGGAGAAAGGGTTTAGTTGACTTACAACCCCAGGTTACAGTCGTCACTGAGGACAAATCAAGCAGCTAGTTCCCTCACCTCCACAGTCAAAAGCGAAGAGGGAATCAAGGCAACCTTGCTTGTTCTTTTGCTGCTCAACACTCAGCCTTCTCTACTCTTCCACAGTTCAGGACCCCTCTTCTATTGAATGGTGCTGCCCACCACAAGCTGAGTCAATTAACAACCGAAACCATCTCCCAAAGCCATGTCTACAGGCTAACCTGCTTCAGATAATGCCTTATTAAGACTTCTTCCCAGCTGACTCTAGGGTGATCAAATTGACAGTTAAAACTAACTTGCACATCACCTACTAAGCATAATCTACTCACCATTTCCTCAAGGCTGGACTGTAACAGCACATTCAAAGAAGATTCCTGAATAGCTACGTATTAGGGGAAGGGCCCCCTAAGAATACCGGGTGTCTAAAGCATTGCACATCTCTCAACAAGTGTATCTCGTGGGCTTTGTAACTCCTGGGCAGAATCCAATTACGCTATCAAAGAGGGGTCTCTTCAGGCCTGTTCCAATAAGGAGATAAGGATGCTTTAAAGGTGGCTCATTAAGTGTTTTCACGCAAATGGCTTTGCCAGGCTCCCTGACAAACAGTTTTCTCTAAGGAAGTTAAATATTTTCAGCCTTGTTTATGTTATTAATTTGCTTAGCCAAGTGTGTGGTTATGAGTGAATTTTTAATAGAGGATGCAAAGACCTTGTGAAGTGAGTCTCAGCACCAAAACCTAAATGAAGGAGGTTTTATGAATCCCATCAAAATGGCCGCAGACCTTCCTGTACCGCACAGAGAATAAATTTCTCCTCCATGCAGCCTTGGCACAGGTGGAGCTCACAGAAGAGGCACAAGATGAAGAAATGAATGAACCTCAGCTGTTGCATTCTTAACACAGCAGACAAAGCAAAACACAGATGTAACCTTGTGGTGGACGGAATGTGAGATGGAAAAGGAACAGCCTGCTCTGTAGCTCATCATTAGGACCCAAACAGCACCTGGCACATGGGGGCCACACAGGATACTTTATGATCCTGGACCATAATTTTAACAACAACAGAACTCTAGTAACAGCAGAAAGAAAAAAATCATGGAAAAGGATAAAAAAATGAGGATTTATGAAAAGAATCAAGATCTTTTCATGTCACATCTCATACAATCTTTGCAAACATCTAGAATGTTGTATCATTCCCATTTTATGGATGGGGGAAAAAATCTAAAGTTATCAAACTAACTTTACATTGCTGTGACCTAATGTCTGAGGAAAGGAACTCAAGGGAGGAGTGGTTGCTTTTTTTTTTTTTTTTTTTTTTAAGCTCATGGTTTCAGAGGGGTCAGTGTATGAACTACTTGGACTGAAGTGCTTGGGCCAAACATCCTGGCATCAGGGGTATGATGGGAGAAGGTCATTCTTCACCTCCCTGTTGACATGAAGCAGAAGCAAAAGGAAGCGATGAGGAATCAGACATGACCTTCAAAGGTAAGCCTCCAGGTATCTACTTCCTCAGCCTAGGTGTCACCTGTTGCAAGTTTCCAGCAAATAGTGCCACCGGCTGGGGACCATCTTTCAACACATGAACCTGTGTGGGTCAGTTCATATTAACTGAGAATTATTCTAAAACAGACCCAGTACTGCACTGGTAAGAAAAGGAGAGAGAGGGAGAAATGTGTCAAAATTGGATCTGTCTCATTTTAGTTCTATATCCCTGCTCTCTCGTGGTACTATGGGATACATGTAAAGATGCCCGAGAGTGGTCAATTTAAAAATAAAATCTTTCCTTTCCCTCCCAGCACATGTAGTGAGTTTCTTTCACAAGACAAGCTAAAAAACTGGAAACTGAACATTGATATTCCCTCCCTTGACCGTGGAGTGATGGACCAGGAAAGGTGTGTGCGCGCATGTGTGTGTGTGTGTGTGTGTGTGTGTGTGTTCGTGCACGTGCGTGTTCATGTATGTATGCTATTCCTGTTCATTTATTTTGCACGCGCTCATGTATGTATGCTATTCCTGTTCATTTATTTTGCATGTTAACTTTTGACTAAGCTCAATGCTGAACGCAACTCAAAGAATCTCTGTCCCAAAAACTTTTGTTTTGGGAACTTGACCTAATTTTTCTCCTGTGGATGAGAAAATTCAGGAAGGAGAGATTTGGCCAAGGTTAATACCAATGAATGAGACATTTGGGAATCTGGCATAGGCTGTCTCTTAGGCATGTTTCAATTAACAGATTTGTCAAACCCCAATGGGCTCAGGATTTCCCGGGGGACCTTGCTGTGTGGAGATTCTGATTTGGTGTGTAGGCTATACCTACAGCAGTGAAGGGAAAGGTATCCTGACTGTCAGGAGCCAGGCTATGTCTATAGCTGTGTTCTGGTGGGGGATGGTCTCCCTGCAGGAATGTAGCAATCCTGCTCCTCTCCGAGAGAACTATTACAGCTCCACTCTGCTCTACTCTGCTAAGAGTTTCCCAGCAGAGACGTCCATTGCTTCTCTGCTCCACTCCACTCTGGCAAAAGAAGGTCTTTACCCAAAACTGATTCAAGAGAATTATTGGGAGAGAGGAATCCAGAAGAGTGGCTGCCTCTGCCAGAGTGGAAAAAAGCAGCTCCCAACATAGCTTATATAGGGCTTCTTGGGGGTTGAGTTTTTCCAGGATTTTCAGGGTGAGAATTGGTCAGATTTTAATCCCTGAGTTTGGACAAACTCAGAGATTGGCTGGATGTCATGTTCAGGGATTGGTTGGGTTTTGTGTTGAGTTGGTAAGGGGCAGAGTGCATTTCTTTAGCTCTGGTTTCAGGGCCAAAGTGTCTTTCTTTCACTGGCCTCTTTTAACCATTTAGCTCTGTTTCAGGGCTGGGGTGTGTTTCTTTCATTGGTGCTGGTTTCAGGGCCAAAGTGTGTTTCTTTCACTAGCTCTGGTTTCAGGGTCAGGGTGTGTTTCTTTCATTGGTGCTGGTTTCAGGGCCAAAGTGTGTTTCTTTCATTGGTGCTGGTTTCAGGGTCAGGGTGTGTTTCTTTCACTGGCTCTGGTTTCAGGGTCAGGGTGTGTTTCTTTGGCTGGCCCTTTTACCCTACAGCTGTATGTAGTGTCCAGCTCATTAAATTATACTGGTGATGTAATAGTCAGGTAGGCAGTCCCTTGTCCTTAGTAGAACCCGGCCCCGTTCCTCTCTGTCTACCTCTTCTCTAACCTGAGACATCGCTCTGGTTTCTCTTGTGCCCTTTCCACTTCCCTGTTTCTTTCCTGTTTAAGCTTCCTGAAGCCGCCTCAATAAATGACATATGAGCCTGTAATCACGACCCTTTCAATCTATCCCATAAAAAGAGTCATTGTGGGTTATCTGGTTACAAATCTGATGTCACTTCTCAGATTCCTTCAATTCCATTGAGCAAAAGGCACCCATCTCCTCCTGCCCCCCAAGTCCTCTCTAACCACACTATCCCCATCTTTACCCGCTGTGGATTCTGTAATTCAACAAAACATTTAATGGAGAGGAAAAAAATTCATTGCTAAGAAAAATAAAGAATTCACCTAGCACATTTAATCCATGCCTTCTATTTTATACAAGAGGAAAATGTGGCCTAGGGAGGTAAAACTGATACCTGAGGATCCCCAGGAACAACCTGAATAAGCATGAATTCCAGGACATTATAGATGTTTTCTTAGGTTCTCTGGCTCACCCTATGGCACTATGCTCCTCATAGATTCTCATTCATACACATTCCTCCTTCTTCATCTTCTCCCAGATCCACTATTGAATTCGATCATGAGCTGAAAGCAAACTATTCATGTCTCATCCAAATCTTCCCCATGATCCCAGGCATAGAGATGAACAGCTATATAGACACTGGGCAGACATTGTTTTTTGTTTGTTTGTTTGTTTGTTTGTTTGTTTGTTTGTTTGTTTTTCCACAAGTAGCTGCTGCAGGCCAGCCTGATTGTTTGGCTGTGAGATTCTGAGCTTAGAGACAATTAAGGCTAAATAAACAACATTGATCGCAGCCACTACTGACACCTTTCTCCAAAGCAGAGGATAATGTTTAAGACACCATGGGTAACTTAACCTGAGTCTCAAGGCCTGAGAGAATGGATGCAAGGCAGATGCACTAGTGTGTTTGGGTCTGAGCTCTTGGGTTTGTTTAATGAAGTATTATGCTATTTAAAGGGCTCCATGACTCACTATTCACCTTAGGATAAGGTTAATCCTTCTCTCAATCACAAAGTCAACTAAAAATATCCCAATTTATCAAGTTCATGCAAGTAGTTAATGATATCTAAAATTAGTGAGTTTCCACATCAGCCCATTGGTCTCAAAGGTATCCAGAACAAGTGGACAGAAACAGATTCACTGTTAGGAGTCCCACAAAGACACAAGGCTAACAGCCATTACATATAAGCAGAGGACCTGGTGCAGAAACATGCAGGCCCCGCATTTGCAGCTTCAGTCTCTGTGAGCCCATGTGCTTCCCTGACTCTTTTGCCTGTTCTTGGGACTCTTTTCTTCCTATTGGGTTGCCTTGTCCAACCTCAATAGGGAGGCATTTGTCCTGTCTTATTGGATCTTGTTTTGTCCTATGTGGTTGTTGTCTCTTGGAGGCCTTCTGTTTTCTAAAGAGGAAATGGAGGGGGATTGGATCTTGGGGAGAGGGGAGGTTGAGGGTTGCTGAGAGGAGTGGAGGGAGGGGAAACTATGGTCAAGATGTATCGTAAGAGAGAAGAATCTATTTTCAATAAAAATTAAAAAATAAACTAAAGAAAGAAAACAAACTCGTAACAGGTTATTCAATATCCCTTGAGTGAAATGCAAAGAAAGAAACCCATGGCTCCTAGGGAAAGCAGTGGATACTGTGTATATGGATCTCACCAAACTGAATGGTCCAGTGAGATACAGAGTAGGGATCATTCTGGGTAGGACAGCAAACAGGAATAGGTGAAAAGAGAGGGTTTTGAGCTGGAGGAAAAGACAATATTCCAGGAGAATGCCAAGAGGAGTAATGTCCAGAGATGGAGGCAGGGAGAGGAGTGTTGATGTGGTGGGAATACAAAAGAAAGCACCAGGCTGGAGAACAAAGGCACACCAGATGTAGAGGATTTAAAATCTGAGATTAGCATTCTAATGCATTCCAATGGATCTGTCTCAAGAGGAGGATAGCGTATTTCACACAGCATGACAACATATAGGTGGAAAAGGGAATTCACAGATCATTTACTTAGGGTTAGGGCTAGATTCCCCAGAGTAAGAACTGCGGAGTTTACTTGAGGAAAAATATCAATCAATGTCAGCTTGGATGTGCCAAAAGTCATGTAGGTGGGGCAGGAACAACTGGAAAGAGACAAAACCCTTGGCTAAAGTTCCAATGTGTTCATGGCCATCCCTGGTTGTCTTGTGTGAAAGTGCTACATCATTCATGAATTCACTCATTTATTTCTGATGGATAAATCCACACAATAAAAGAAAAACAGGTGAAAGAAGATTCTTTATACAATAATGACTAGATTGCCACAGAAAGAAAAAGGAGGTGTGGAAGATTTCTAAAACTCTAAGAGCTGAGTCATGTGCCAAAAGCTAGGGTGTGCAGATAGGAATGAGGCACAGTGTACCTCCTCAAGTACTTGCTGTCAAGACAGCAGGAAAGCAAGCAGCTATGAAAATCAATGGAATTCCACAAGAAGAGTACTACGGTGGAAATGTATACAAAGTCCATCTCCACAGGAGATAGAGTAGGTAGCACTGACTTTACCATCCTCAAGGGTGGTGGGGTTTGAGTTTATCTTGCTTGCTAGATGGGATATCATCTTTAGTAGTTAATGGAAGCTGTGAGTGGGTCTGGAGCATGGATTCCAGTACACAATCATTGCTGAAAAGGCAATGTGAGCCATGACTATGATACTTCCTTCAGAACATAATGTCATATTTTAGAATGCATGAAGATGACCTGAAGAATTTTCTTCAGAACACACACTTCATGACTGACTACTCCCCAACACAGCATTTAAATTATGTGCAGCAAGTGGTGGGGCTACTTGTAAATTTATATTGACCCAGGAGGATTCTCGTGCTGTAGGCAGGGTCATTCTTTGATAGGGCAGGATCTTATTGACTGTTGATTCCTTAGCAGGGCACACAATGCCTGGCAGACAGCAGGTGTTGAATACATGTTTGTTAAACATAGAAAAAAAAATCAATTATTGAAATAAATAAAAAGTCTAAGCTGTAGAAACATACTTTATTTTCAGACAGATTTAATTTATTGATTTCAACTTTCTATTTGCATCCTTCCAGAGGGCAATGGAGACAGCCTGCAATTAAAACAGACACAGGATGAATTGCTTTTTACAGTTTAATTTCATTGATTGATTAACTTGGTTGGGCTCAGGTCGATAGTGATGGCTGTCGTCTGTGCTCCCCTCTCCGGGTGGGGATATTGGTCTCTACTTGCCCTTCATCTGGAGAACATGTTCTTCTGAAGAACAGCCATCATCAATCCTCCCTGATTCAAGTGCCCCCCTACTAATTGGTTTCAATTAGTGGGGTCGACAGCACCTCTTGCCAATCTTCAGGAACATACCGCACCTTAAGAATCTAACAGGAGGAAAGTTTTCTCATACTGCCACATTTTCCATCCTCTCAAAGTGTTAAAATTAGATTGATTATGGGTAATTGAGTCAAAGGGAACAGGACAATCTCTACTCTATGTGGTGGAAAATTAGTCTACACTGAACTCAAATATCTTGACTTAGACATTGTTTTGTTGCTGTTGTTGTTGTTTGGTTGGCTTTTAAGCTTTCAACAATGCTCTGTGCTGGATCTCCATTCTGCTCATTGCAATCTGCTGTGTTCCAGATCAGTTACATAATGGCAATTCAATTATTTAGAAGGATGGTAAGAGGGTGGGAGGGAGGAGAGAGGAAGGGGAGAAGAAAAGGAAGGATCAGCTCTCCTTAGAAGTGAGGATCATTCATTTGCTTACAATTTCAGGGAGAGGCTGCATTTATCCCAACATTACAACTAAGATTGGGACAGACTGTTCCTACCAGTCTGTCCTCTTTTGCAAAGAGATTGGAAGAGATTTGGAATGGATCCTAGTAGGACTTGTCCTGTATGAACCTCAAGAGGAATACCTATACTCTTTTGGTAGAAGCAATGAAAGGAGAGTGGTCCCCAAATGAAAGAATTGTTAAAATAGCCTTACAGTGGTGGGCTGAAGATGCCACTGAAGTAGAGAGGGCCAAGTCTCCACTCAGTGTCAAAGGACAGAGTTAATTTTCACCCAGAGCTCAAACTATGCGACAGGAAGTCAGGTAGTCTATGTAGAATTACTGAAGTCATTTTCAAGGAGAAGTAGATTATGGCTGGGAAAGCGGTGACATGCTATAAGTTCTTCTAAAGATCCCACTAGATGTTAGTGGGATCGGATGTGTGGTAGGAGAAAAAAGTCAAGATGGGCAAGTGCATGGGATCCAGGAATAAAGCAGGGAATAATAATTTTCACCTTGTTGTGTTAGTCCACTATTTATTAGTTTAACAAATCACCCCAAACAGGCTTGTTATAGAGAAGAGTATTATTTTGCCTCATGATTTTGGAGGCTGTGTGGTACAAACTGCAGTGAGGACCCTCCCCTACACAGCTGTACTACATCATGGCAGAAGTGTGTACACACCTCTCTGTGCATAGTCCCTTCCTCTCCTCATAAAGTAAGCCATCAGAATTCGGTCATGACCACTTTATCCCAAAGATCAGATCTAAGCTAATGAGTTTTCAGAGAATCCATATCCAAACACTATAGTTGAACTAACTTTACATTCTCTTAATGCCATTAGCATAAGACTTGAGTGACTAGCTTCACAGATTTAGGGGTTACTAACCATATTTATACCATCAGGCCCTGCTTACCTGTGAAGCCAACTGGGTGACTTGATATTATACTGTGGCAGCTCACATCACCTTCTGAAAGCCAACAATGACCACTACTTCCTAGTCTGATTTCAGGTACTTCTTATTCATAGCTTGGAAGTGGGCACAGTTGAACATTTGTACAACAGAGTGACAGGATCTGTAAATCAGGACTTTGGGAGGAGTCACAAATCATTCACCAGTGTATCACTGGCTAGAGAGTTCAGGCTGACAGCTTGTGGGAACTGCACAAAATTAGGAATCTAGAAACAGTTGTTTGCAGGTAACAATGGCTGCTGTGGAAGTGGTGACTTTTCCAGCTAAGACAAGAAAGGGGATTCAAGTACTAGATGGGACAGTTCACCTTGAAGGGTACTCCCTGTCCTGGGATTCTGTATTTCTATTCCAGACATTTGTGAAGGATACTAAGACTGCACTGATAATAATGTGCACATGAGAATTAAGAATCACATTGTAAAATGTTTTCATCCACTGCCTGAGTTAGGAGTTACATGCGTGTCTGTGTGCATGTGGGGATGCAGGAGTTGGAAACAGGTTAGAGAATTATAGTTATAGGCTATATCTAAAATAAGTGAAGGAATTGGTAAGTTGTGATCGAAGAAACTGGAATAACTTCCCAAGAAATACAGAGCCTGAGTGCAACAAACTGGTACCCAGACATGCTGTTTGCAAAAAATAATCCCAGGAGCCAGATAATAAGGGACGGTGCTGTTTGACAGAAGTATAAACAGAGGAAGATGAGGCTCACGTCACTCATGCAGGGAAGTATCATCCAGCATGGAGTCCAGTGTCAGTGATCCTGGAGTAGGAGTCTGCGAGCAGAGGAAAGCTCAGCAGATCCTACCAAGATCAAACTGATAAAGACCAGCTAAGCTAGACAGGGAGACCAACTCCCTGTGTCCACATTTTGCCAACTACAGTCATTGAGGCTCTGCTGAAAGTGCACCTGGTACATGGGCTGTGTGTGTGTGTGTGTGTGTGTGTGTGTGTGTGTGTGTGTGTGTGTGTGTGTGTGTGAGACAATGGCATTCCCTAGATTCCTGGGAGAAAGTGACAGCTCATCTGAGACTCTCCACTTCTCCTACACTCGGTGACTCCTCATCTTTGGATTACGATGAGCACAGCTTCATTGCAACTGCTCTGCTGCCTGGACTCAGCCCTCAATACCACAGGCACCTCGTTTGCTCTCCTATGGCTCTTCCTTTCTTTCCTTTCTTCTTATGTATATATTTAAGGTGAACTGCCTGTTGTTTCATATACATGTACATTGTCAAATGACTGCCAGAGTTAAGCCAATGAACCTATCTATCATTTTCCAGTGTGTGTGTGTGGGTGTGTGCATGTGTTTTAAGAACACCTGAAATCTACTCACAGAAAATGTTCTGGACACAATACTATGCTGTCAATATAGTTCTCAGGCTGTTCATTACCTCTCTAGACTTATCCTATGAACACAACTCTGCCTTTTGGCAACTTCTCCCCCATTTTCTCTATCCCTTTTCTATGCGTAACTATTATTCCACACTCTCTGCGCTTATATTTGGTGATTGTGTGTGCGGTGGGGAATGGATTCAATATAAATGGAGTCAAGCTGTATTTTTCTTCTCTCTGGCTTACTCCACTCAGCACAAAATTCTGCAGGTATATCCATGCCTTCACAAATGTCAGTACCACATTCTAAAGACTAAACAATATCCTGTTGTATAATTCATGATTTCCTTACCTATTAATCCACTGATTGACACTTACCAGACAATAACATTCAAAATACCTCAGGAACTCATAAGTCAACTCAACAATGGGTAAAGAACGTGAATTAGTGCTTTTCCTCAAGAACACATAAAACGGCTAATCACATTCTCTGTTTTGATGTCTCTCTTTTATCTCAGAGATATATTTTACTACAAGAAGAACGTCTATCTTTCCAATTCCATAACATTTGTAAATGCTATATATATATTCTCTAGTTGTCTAAGAACATACGGGCATGTCTGTTTTTTTTTTTATTATCTTACTCCATGGTATCTAATATGCAACAGCCATTTACTACATGCATTATTATTGTTGTTTTATTTTGGGAGTTGTTTTGTTTTATTCTGTTTTCATTTATTCTTTGACAGTTTCATATGTGTATGCTGTATATGATGCATTATGATCATGCTCAATCTTCAGCCTCTTATCCCCCCTCCCATCCCGGCCTAAACCCCCATCCTTTCAATAAGTTCCCCTCTCACTTTCATGCCTTTTCGCTTTGTTTTGTGACCTAGTGACTTTACCTAGGGCTACCCATGTAGGCATAGATTTGATATTATCCACTGGATCAAGGGGAGATCACTAGTGGCTATAACACTTAAAACAACATCACTCCATCCCCAGTAGCCATCAACTTCCAATAGCCCATAGAGGAAGGATAGGCACCCATGATGCCCTCTCATTACTATGACTGAATATACACAGGCCAGTCTTGTATATAGTCTACATAGGCAACCACAGCTGCTGGAAGATCATGAGCACGGCAGCCATATCATGTCTTTTCCCTATCATTCAATTATTACATTCTTTCTGTCTCCACTTCCACAATGTTCCTGGAACCTTAAATGGGATGATAATAGATGTCCCATTTAGGTCTGACCACTTATCAGAAACTTATTCTAAGCACTTTGACCAGTTAGGAGTCTCTGTATTAACACTGTCCACTTCATAAAGAAGCTTCTCTGACCCAGGCTTGAGTAGTACCAGTCTATAGGTAAAAATATAAATATTTAGTCATTAATTGGATAGCATGTCCATTTAGCAAAACAAAAGCAGTTGGTCTACCACCTAGGGCGTATGATCGGCTCAGCCATGGGCTCTTTACCAGATAGGTCCACAACAACAGGTACGAGCTCCCTCATGTGAAGTGGGCCTCAACACTAATCAGAAAGTAGTTGGTTACTCCTATAACCATCATACCACTATTGTACCAATGGGAACATCTTGTCTGGTAGGTTGGTACTGTAGCATGCAAGGTCTGCAGCTGGGTAAGACCACTGATGACTTTTCTCATCCAGCTGCCTGTGTAACACCTTCAGGCACTAAGAAAGCTATGGAGCATAAAGACACTTTCACCTCTGTTTCCCTTGATTTCTCTATGTCTACATCTAGTTGTCATGGATACACAGAACAATTGCCTGCATTGTCTGAGGAACTTCTGAGGCTCTCCTGGTCAACATTTCATAGAGAGTATATGTCACAGCTGGCACTGGAAGTTTTGTTTAATAACCCATCACTTCCGGGATCAGTATTATCCACCTACATGGGGTACCACCAATGAATTATTTTAAAAAATGAGATAAAGTATCTCAAGGTCCTGTCTGACACCCAGGAGATATTACATGAATGTGAATTTAGTTTTCCTCTGGTCTTGATGACTGATATTTCAGTTTCATCTCCTGTGAAGTTAAAAGCTGATTCTTCATTTCATGGGCTCCATTCTCACAGGTTTTGTGGGAGACTTAATGGCATATATAGTCCTTTATACTATTGTTACCACCTATCTATTTCTCCACAAGAAGGTTACAAACCCATGCCTACTACCTATGTTTTCTGATGTCCTTCTTGCCCTGTGAACTTCACTTTTATCTATATGAAACAGAAGTGAAAATTTGTGGTATAACTCCTATTTTCATACCCTCTCTCTTGATCTGAAGACTTATGCTACTCACGTTGAGACTAGTCCTGACATTACAGTATGTTTGGAGCAAAGCTGCTGATCCACTGACAGCATGGAATGGAAGTTGATGTTATGATTCACTGAGATGTTAGGGCTGTTTGTTACAGCCAAATACCCAACCAAAACTGACCAATATAGTACAAAGAGCTATGGAAATTTCCATGGAAAAGGCTATGCTAGATGCTTTGTATGCTAATGAGCACAGGTCTGATAGAACACAATTAATTGATGTTTCCCGAAAGCATCCGGTGGAAGAAAAGACAGAAGGCAAAACTACCAGCAAAAACCTGGGAACAGTTACAGTTACACACGTGTGCTGCTGCTGCTGTTGATGCTGATGATGCTAGGGAAGAAATAAATAATAGGAACAAAGGAAGCAGGGGGGAAAGGTGTGATACAGCCTTATCATATTTTATAAATTCTATTTCAAATCCCTGGATTTCCTGTCTAAGTCTTTTTTTTTAAAAATGAAACAGTGTTGGAACTTAATAGAAGTATTTTCTTAATAGGTGTGTGTATGAGAGTTTAGTAACAGAGAAGCACTCAGGAAAATAAACAACAACAACAAAAATAAGACATCCTCGGGAGCGTGGGATTCTCAAAGAAGAGTCGATGAAAGTAAGACATATTCAAGTGTGGGTATGGATTCCTCACAGCAAAATCACCTTGCTTGAAGTCAACATCAGGTGCCCCCACTCTTTGGTGAAAATGAGTTATAATAACTCTCAGTGAGCAATGGAGCACAGAAGAGTTGGGCTGGCTCAGGGGAGGAAGGGATGAGTAATAAAGGCTACAGGATCCTCAGCTAGAGGGACTGCTGTAGAGCAGGCTTCACTCAGGAGGTGCTCCAGTTACAGGAGAGAACAGGGGTGGGGAGAGGAGATGTGGAAACCCGGCTGCCAACTCATAGCCAAGACATCTATACACAGAGGTTCCACCTCCTCACAGTCTTGCTTTCTGCATTCATTTCCCCAACGTCCTCCTATTCACAGGAGTTTAGTATGACTTCAGAAATGCAACATTTGGTATCAGATCACAGCTGTCTGTAGAGATCATTCCTCTGCATTGGGCACCTACTGTGTGCTTGGAGGCTTTGTCAACCTCGTTCTGTGAAGTTGGTGCTTTTATGCCAACTTTCAGATAATGCTCAGGCTTTCACAGGATGTGCCTGGAACATAGCAGGGCTGAAAAATATGTTAACAGAGTAAGAGCTATGATTTTTACATGTTAACAATGTTCTCGACATGTTGTGCAAAGAGAAGTCAAAATCGCACCAACATGGCTGCTTAGTTGTTTCAGCTCACTAGAAGGTACTTCGAGGCTAAGTCCTCTGCTCACACAGAAGCATACTGACAAAATCAGACCTGCTGCTGTTGGTCAGAGAATGCTCTTCTTCACAGCCAAGACCGAGGCAGTTCTGCCTCTGCAGATGTGTGATTGACATGTGCACACGGCTTCCCAGGACTGGGCTTCTCCCAACAACCCAAAATATTCAGTCTCAAAGCGACAAATGAAACATTTAGTTAAGCCATACAGACAGAAGGGTAGTTACAGCGATTCTCCCAATCAGCTCATTGTCTACTCATTTATTAAGATGATATGAGAGATGAAGGGAATTGTGGGAATCTGCTCTGTGGATCAATTAAGAATGGACAACACAGCAGAACAAACAGTCTGCATACAAGGAGCTCACAAGTTGTAATTAGCTTGGATAATTCTGGTGAAATTTAGATTAACTATTGCAATAAAAACTTGGGGAAATGTCTAGAACATTGTTATCATGCAAAAATCATAGTTCTTACTCTGTCAATGTATTTCAGCCACCACGGTTTCAGGTACATCTGAGGGAACCTTGGTGAAAGTCTGGAAGTATCTATCCCACCCTGAGGTGCCTGGGAATTTTTCATTCAAAGTTGTCCTCTAAAGTCTTATCTTGAAGACAAGAACAGGGTAAGAGTTAGGCAGAGAAGATTGGAAGGGGTTCTACCAGATGAAAACTAGGGGGCTGGAGGCAAGGTCCTAAACAGCTCCCTGCACATTGAAGAGCTAAGCACTTGCCATGCAAATACAAAGGATGCTTAAGGCTCAGGATGGTGGTTGCAAATGTGGAAGTCACAAGTTCAAAGTCAGCCTGAGTTACATGGTAAGTCCCTGTCTCAAAGAAACAACAAAAGAAATTCACTGAGAAGCTTCAGCGGAGGAGAAGGTACAGTTAGGGTCACAGTCATGCTTCAGAAAGACACTGCTGCTAATCAGGCTTTCCCAGGACAATGTGCAGGAGAGACCCAACTAGGCTGGTAGTTGGCTCAAAACGCAATGAAGACCTAAAGTCAAGGATAATAGGGTTTGAGTATGGTGTGGCTGGCAGGTATCCCTCACTGAATTTTGGTATACAAGCATGTTGGAAAGAAAGTTGGTGAGTCTAATTCTGGAGGTTGTATTCACATGTCTTTTGAATGGGATCTTCCAAACATGTAGTCAACACACACAGGTAGGAACTCTTAACAGAATCAGACCAGGCACTGAAAGCTGTGAGCTACTAGGTAGTGAGCTAACTCACGGGAATACCTAGGACCAAGGACAGCATTCCAAACAAGCAGGGACACTCTTCCCTAAGACCTTTCAAAAGACATGTTCTTGCCACAAAATATACTAAGTAAGAGACCAAATATAGCATCTTCTCCTTACCCTAGGCAAAACCTAACAGGAAGAGTGAAGTCCTGGACTGAAGGGATTATGACTAATGACATGCCACAGTATCCTACAAGGAGACTTAGAGGAGGGGACTGTCAGTACACTGGCTCACATAATTGGCATCTCCTAGAGCACATGCATTGTAGAAGGCTTGCAAGTTCTGGCAAGGAGGAGTAGGTGGGGTCTGACCGCTCAGCTTTCCATGGCTGCCAGAAGGACCCTGCATCTGGGAAGCCTATCTGTCAATAACGTTTATTTCCTTGCTTCAGGGTCATGTGGGATCTGACTTGTCTCTTGAAAGAGACAGGGTCCAACAACATCTCAATCTTTTCCCAGAGGCTACTTTCCCCAGGGAAGCCCAACTAGTATACTAACTGGCCCCCTTTCAGGTTCCTAGTAGGAAGTGCCCTTGGAATCTGCAGGGCCTAACTGACAGGCACTGGATCAGTTTCTCAGGCCAGGACCCAAAACACCTCTATCCTTTCTAAGGCAGAACTCACAAAGAGAAAAGCAAAATCACATCCACACTCAGCAGAACACACACACACACACACACACACACACACACACACACACACACACAGAGAGAGAGAGAGAGAGAGAGAGAGAGAGAGAGAGAGAGAGAGAGAGAGAGAGTCCAAACTCTTACCATATTAAATCATATACAATTCCTTATAATGTATCTCTCCCTACCACTTAGTCAGGAAAGTCCTAATGACATTATTTTCAGGGAAGAGAAAAATGAGATACCAAGAACATCGACCAGAAGGGTATATTTTAGTTATAATTTTGACATTTGGGTGTAGCTAGAGTTTTTCTGCCTGGCCCACAGTCAGGACAAATCTCTCTCACCTGTCAGTCCCACAGCCGCTCAGACCCGACCAAGTAAACACAGAGACTTATATTGGTTGCAAACTGTATGGCCATGGCAGGCTTCTTGCTAACTGTTCTTACAGCTTCAATTAATCCATTTCCATAAATCTATACCTTGCCACATGGCTCGTGGCTTACTGGCATCTTCACATGCTGTTTGTCATCGTGGCGGCTGGCAGTGCCTCTCTGACTCAGCCTTCCACTTCTCAGCTTTATTCTCCTCCTTGTCCCGCCCATACTTCCTGCCTAGCCAATGGCCAATCAGTGTTTTATTTATTGACTAATCAGCAACACATGTGACATACAGAACATCCCACAGCATTTGGGTGCTACATACACTGATCTAGTGTTTACTATGTGCTCTAACAGTATCATCCTCTCCCATCTCCCTTTCTACTAACAAAAACCCAATTTCATTAAGAACCATTCCAAACAATTCCCACAACTTCCTTTATAGCCTAGGTGATCAGGTGATAGCGTGTTGGCCAATGAAATATAAGGGGATGTCTTTGGGGGTTCCTTCATGAATGGGTTCCTGCATCTTCCTTATGTACTGTGCATGAAATTAATATATATGGATACAGCATTGTGGGCGTCATGAGGCAACCAACACAAAAGGAGACCAACATGATCATGTAGACATTGGCCCTGGCATTGTTGAGTAGCAGAGAAAGTGTCAGCAGCTTCTTGCTTCATCCTCTTAGGTGAGAAAAATGCAATCCTCTCCTCTATGTCAACTTTATTAGGGACCTCCTGTCCACACACATCAGAGATCCTAGCTAGCTGGCACTGTCTCCCAGGCTGGGACAAGTCACTTAGGATACCAATTGAGGTGAGAGTTGTCTATTCAGAATTTGGAAGCAAAACTAGATTAGATGTGAGAACTTCACATTTTTCTAAATCAAGATGCCAAGTTCATGCATTTCCTGTGACTTCACTTGGATGCTGTTAGAAGAAAATCTTTTGCTTTGTTTTCTCTTTTTCCTGCTTTCTAATCTAGATTCCCCTAAACTCTCTCTCTATAGACATAAATCTTGAGTCTACTGGTTAGATTGCCAGCTTTACCTTGACATTCTGCCAGTATGTGGAAAGCCTGGTACATTTAGGATATATTTTGGGTTATCTCTGAGCCACAGCTTCAACATTAGCACCAACTCAGAGCTGATAAATCACCCAGACAGCCTACTCTGAAACCGCCGGTCGAGGTTTGGTTTGCACTTCAGACATTCCCAGTGAATAGGAGGCAAGAACGGGGGCGGACATCCTGCCCCCTTCCATTCATCTCACATACAAACACATCACTCTCCTTCACTGCCTGGAGAGATACCAGCCTAGACAGGGCCCTTCATTTAACTCTGCCTTAGTCATAAGACATAGAATAAAAATAAAAATCTCTTTTAATTAATATTTTACAGAAATCTATATTAGATGAATACATATGTAATGGGATTGCATCTCCTATTGAATTTAGATGATGGGGGTGGAGAGGCAGGCAAAAATTCATTTATTAATGAAAAGCCATTTTAAATATCTCTACAATACTCTAAGATTTATTTTTTTAAATGTGTGTACACATAAATGCAAGTGCTCATGAACATCAGAGACATTGGATTCGCCATGGAGGTAGAGTTACAGAAAATAATGAGCTGTCCAATGTGGGTGCCGAGAACCAAACCCAGGTCCTCTGCAAAAGCAATATGAGCTCTTAATCCCCCTGAATATGAACCATCTCTCTAGCCCCTCAAACAACTTTTAAAATTGCCAGGCTCTAGCACATTGGGTATTACAGCTGAAGCTATAAAGTAAAAGGTCTAATTTGACTTTTTGGAAAAATGATGGGGTGAGTAAATTGAAGATCAAATAATTTATTGTCTGAGATAGATCACCTTTGACAGTGAGTGATGGAGACCTGCATAATGATGCTGATGCAATGGAGACAACTGAAGTAGACCTGGAAAGGCAGTGTACGTGCGCATCCTATAAAAACCTGTGAAATTTCCCCTAGTGAGCACATAGCTCAGTGCAGACTAGATTCATGTATAGATATGAAACAACACAATGTTGATGTGTTTATACAGTCCATTGCAGCAACCATGACACTTCATATTCAGGAATCAGTCTTGGTTGGATTTTAATATCCTCCCAGTAAATAAGAAAGGGGTTTGATTAGTACAAGACATTACTAGCTTGCAGTGATGGGAGTCAGAACCCTGCACAGTTCTCCCCATAATAAGTGAATGTATACATGGCAAGTAGAACTCCAGCCAAGGGACTTTTTGGAAGAATCATTCAGGGAAAACCATAATGCAGTTCTTAGCCAATTCCAAGTCATGGTTGCCTGCTATGGGACAAAGAAAGATAAAAAAGCTATACAAGAACACAGAAGATTCAACCCGAGATTCAAAATAGGACACTCACAGAGCACACACTGTACCCTGGACACACTGTGACAAGCAGGCACACACTGTACCTTACTTGATTTCATAGCAAATATTAGACATGAGCATATGCTCTTATTTTTCATATAGGAAAACTGAAGCTCAGCTACTTTAATGACTTGTCCACATCTAGGCAGCTAGTAAAGTGGCAGATTTAAAGTCTGTTCTCATATCACATGCTAAATCTGGAAAACCCAGCACCTCAAGACCCTGGGCTTCTCTCTAGGACCACTGTTCTCAGTCCAGTCCCCAGCCAGTGCTATCTGGGCCACTGCAGGGGTTTCATTGCATAGCTTTGTGCAGTCCATTCTCTACCCAACAGAGATACTTGAAAAATAAGTCAGATCTAATGATCATGATTATGCTTACTGGTGAATATGAGAGAAATCACTGAATTGTACATGCTACATGGTGAATTTTCTAGTATATATATATTATAGCTTTTTGGGGGAGGGGTTCAAGACAGAGTTTCTCCATGTAGTTTTAGTGCCTGTCCTAGAGCTTGCTCTGTAGACCAGGCTGGTCTCAAACTCACAGAGATCCACCTGGCTCTGCCTCCTGAGTGTTAGGATTAAAGACATGCACCACTGCTGCCCGGCTATAAATTACAGCTTTAAAAGGTATTGGGAAGCACTGAATCCACCAAGTTCAAAGATGTCTAAGGTAGACCCCGCCACTCTCCAATGGCTTCCCATGACACACTGCATCTGGACTGAGGTAGGCTTTACTCATGTCCTGTGAAGCCCCCGTGACAGGTGCTTCCCAACTGCCCACCTATATGACTAGCCATTTCTTTAGGGCTAGTCTCTCTCCACACACCGTGTGAGTTCCAAGTTCAGGGCTCTGAACTGACTTGACACTGACTGGGCTTGGAATAGTCCACACATCTCTGTAGGGTTGGCTCATTCCTACCATTTGGATCTCAGCCCATATATCATTTCTTTCAAATGGCCTACTCTGTGATTCAGTATTAGTTATCGTGCCTCTATGCCACCTTCCATGGAATCTCCAAGTTTCTTTATTGATGATGCATGAAAACCTCATCTGCCTCACATGGATATGGTGGCATGGGACTCAGTGATATTGGTGAATAAGCCAAGATTTTTCTCTTCTCACCTTGCTCTTGACTGGAAAGACTTTTCTGGGTCTTCTTACAAAATCACAATTGCAAAGAGCAAACTGTTTGTCTACTGTCTTTGTCTTTGTTTGGAAAACACTGAATTCTGCCTGAGAGCCAACGTTTTGAAAAAAGAGAAAAGAATTTATTTTTCAGAAGGACAATTGTTTCCCATATGTTTTCAACCACGGTCTCTGCTTGGTTATTCAACACAAATATGCCAAACAACAATCTGACTCCCTAAGCTTGCAAGGAAGGGGGGAAAACAAATGAAAAGAATCCTGGGAACGCTATTCCACCTGTGTACACTAGACTGTGGGAGGGCCAGCAGGAGGACAGGGACAAGGCTATAAAAACCTGCAAGGGCAGCTCTCTTCATGACTGATGGATAGTCTCTAAGTCTTGACACAATGTTAACTATTAAAGGACTGACATATTACAAAGAAAGACCGTAATTTTTACATTTTACTGTTTGTAGATAAGGCTTCCTTCCAAAAGTCAATTCAACCCCGAAATGAAGAGGCTGGGAAGTGGAGAACAGGGCTGTTCCATCCAGAGCTGCTCTGTTCCCCTCCCCTCCTGTTTCCTTTCGTTCCATGGTCAGCTAGCTCCTGCAAACACACTCTGCTCCTCTCACTGCAAGTTGCTAAATCCAAGGTCTAATCAACCATGTTCTAGCACATGAATAAATAAGCGCTGAGCTAGACACCGGGGGAATTTAGCACCCCTGTAAGTACCTCTCAGGTTATTACTTGGAGAATTAAAAGTGTATTTCTTGAGAGCCACTGATTTAAGAGGCTGGTGATGCAGGGAGAGATAAAAGGAGACTCAAGTAATTTGAGAAAGGAGGAAGTAGAAGGGAGATGGTTAGCCGTCAGGAAGTCTCAGGTCTTAGCAGCAAAACCAACAGATAGAAAAGTATGAAAGCCTGTGGTGCTGCACCTCTCGAGTGCCATGGATGTAGTAATGTCCAGAGCAATGGACTGCTCGGGGAAATAAGGCAGACCTCACAAACTTTAGAGTACAGATTGACTGTACTCAGCTAAAGATAATGCATAAAGATAAGACCTGAATTTGAATCTTGGCTCTGACCCAGGGAAATTGAGTGAACTAGGATGAGTCATTTTAACTTCCTCTGTCTCAGTTTCTCTGTTGGCAAAATATTATCCAAGTTGTTGTGACTATTTGGAGGTGTGATGTAAACTCACCAAGAGCAACCTTCAGCATGAGGTACATAGTGATAAAAGCCTTGCTGACATTCTCATCTCCCATTCTTAAAAGCACAGCCTTTGAGGTCCTAGGGCAATACCTGAATCCTGGTTCTGTTGTTTATTATATTACTTTGGAAGTACTCTAGATCTCAAGGAAGTGATGCAGCTTGGGCTTACGGCACCATTTTCAGGTGGGCTTGGGGAGGGGGTGGACTGTAGACTCATTTGCATTTTTTAGTTCTTATTATGCCCCCTCATGCAGCTCCATGCATGTGAAATGTCCCTTACAGCCTCATATGTTCAAAACACTAGGTCCCCATCTGATGGTGCTACTTTGAAAGTCTGGGAAATAGGGCCAGGCTGGAGAAAGTGGGTCACTGGGGGTGGGGTCTTATGGGTTCTATATAGCCCAGCCCTATGTATGGCCTGAGCTCTCTCGACCCTCATCAACTGTTATGCAAACAAGTTGCCCTATAATCCTGCTGCCACAATCAGGAGCTTCTAACACCACAATGAAACCTGACATGCTTTTCCTGCTAAGATGGACTGTATCCTCTCCAACTATGAATTAAAGTATACAATTTCTCCCCTAAGTGGCTTCCTTCCAGTAGTGTCTATCACAGTGGCAAAAAATAAGCACAGAAAAATTGGTCCCTAGAAATCGGGGTGCCGCTACCATAAACCTGACTATGTTGTATGTAGGCCTTCGTCATTGGTTGCAGAAGGATTGTAGAACCATTTGGAGAGGTCTTAAAGAAGCCTCTGATGCTGTAAGTAGAGCTTAATGATCAACTTGGTTGGCGTTTTGAAGACCAAACTGCAGATGGAAAGGTGAGCGGGACAGAATGTGTTCACGAGACTTCGGAGAGTGAGGGAAGGACTATGGAGAACTGGGCTGGAGAACATTCATCTTACATTCTGGCAAGGCATGGAGCTACATTGTGCCCATGTCCTAAAAACGTGAATGGGCTGAATTGAAAGGCAAGAGACCAATTTATTCAATGAGGGAAATTTGAAGACAGCACAGCATCCAGTCGGTAGCACGGTTGTTACTCCCTGCTTTTAGGCAAGTAAATGGTAATTTGTTGAGGAAAGAAACAAAGCTGAAGTTTGGATATGCTGGGTTGCAAAGAACTTTCTACTTATTAGAGACATCAGAACCATTAAAGAGACACTGCACATTTTTTTTTTTAAACCAGGACCATAGGAAAAAATGGTGTGGGAGAAAGATTCTACCCATTGCAAGCTCCAGGGTATAAAGCTGAAGTTCCATGTGATAAACATCCATTTGAAAGGAACCTGCCCGAAAAGATAGAGCTTCTCCCTCTCTGGTGTCCTGTTAAGAAACAGTGGTCTAGGGATGTTTTCCCAGGTACAGCTATGGAGACAGGGTCAGGATGTAACTTGAGCATGTAGCGGAACTTATTGTTCTCATGTTGCTGATTGCCTGCACAAGGAACACAAGAATTACAGAGTCGTCAGATCTTGTGCCAAGGTCTTAGAAAAAAGCCTGATGATGTCTGCCAGTGTGTGGTAGGTCTGATCTTCTAAAAGGAGGTCCTGAGAGGCCACTGCATGAAGATCTGAAAGTGAGGCCAACATTTCAGTGGAGATCTCAGCATTTTGGACATGTCAAGAGCATGGTACATCTTCTGAGGAAAGCTGAAGCCACCCAGAGAGGGCAGCTTATGAGAGCAGCTACAGTTGCTATGGGAAACAAGACTGTAGGAGTGAGGCTACCCAAGCCCACTGAAGTCAAAAGGATGTCATACCAAAACCCAGACATCAGATATAGAGTTTTGGCATTTGGTGTTTGCCATGCTGGGTTTCATCCTTGCTTTTATCTAGTTAGTCTTTCTTTTCTATCTCTCATGTCTCCATTTTGGAATGAGAATTGAAGACTTTGTTTTGCTCCAAGTAGAGGCTTTGTGATTGTGACCAGTGCTGGAACTATAAGACTTTGTGGAATTTTGATTGAACTGCTGTAAGTATTAGTTAAAGACGTGTTACATTCTTTTACATTGCATTTGTTTAACTCTGGACAGCTGTTACTTTGCCTGTCTAAAACACCTGATTGGTCTAATAAATAGCTGAATGGCCAATAGTAAGGAAGAGGGGGATAGGCGGGGCTGGCAGGCAGAAAGAGTAAATAGGAGAAGAGAGAAGAGGAAGGAGTGAGAAAAGGAGGAGAGGAGGATGCTAGAGGTCAGTCACCCAGGTACACAGACAGCCACGGAATAAGAAGGAAAGAAAGGTATACAGAATAGAGAAAGGTAAAAGCCTAAAGGTGAAAGGTAGATGGGATAATTTAAGAAAAGCTGGCTAGAAACAAGCCAAGCTAAGGACGGGCACTCATAAGTAAGAATAAGTCTTCATGTATTTATTTGGGAGCTGGATGGTGGGCCCCCAAAGAGTTAAAGAAACAAAACAATTACATTGGACTGAATACATTTTGCATGATTAGACAGTCACAAGCCTATGGTGTTCAGGACTGGAAGGTATTGTGAAATGTCTCCACCCCACAGGCACCTGTACTTGAACACTTGGACTTTCTAGCTGCTGGGGCAGCTTTGAGACAGTGTAGAAGCTTTAAGAGATAGGGCCAGGCTGGAGGAAGTGGATCACCAGGTAGGGGGTGGCTTATAGCCTGACCCAACTTCTGATCTGAGTTCTTTGCTTCCCAGTTTGCAGAGATGTGAGCACGCTGTCTCATGCTCTCAATGACTTGTTCACGAACTTCTCCCAGTATATGAGCCATGCCATGCCTTCCCTGCCATGACAGATGCTGCCCTTCTAAGTTGTGGCTACAATAAATCCTCCTTCCCTTAAGGCAGTTGTATTAGGTACTCTGTCACAGGGATGAGAAAAGTAACAAATCCAATGACACCCCTGTCAGGAAGGTCACAGCCAGCCACTCTTCCAGGAGCATAGGCTCTAATTGAAACTTCTATCCTCTTCCACCCACCATCCTGCCCAGCTCTCCCGTGGACCGGTTTCTAGTCTCCTCCATCCACCAGCCTGCCCAACTTCCTGTTCTTCAGTCCCGGACTTTTCCATCCATCAACCTGCCCAACTCTCTTTGTGCCTTTGTCCCAGAAAACAGGGCAAACATTTCCCCAGGCAGGCACCCAAACCTGACTCAGTGCCAGCAACACCATGTCCTAGATCCCAGACAAGAGGAGACCTCAACATCCCCCATCACGAGAGGGTACATATTTGTCAGTTGGGTTCCATGACATACTCCAAGCACCTAGAATCGTGCGTATCTGGCACATAGCAGGCTCTCAAGAAGGTTCTCGCCAAATAAATGAACATGTAACTTAGCTTCTGAAACTTCTGTAACTTAGCCTCTGTGTACCTGTGGTAGGTGTTTATGCCTGCCTACCACTTTACTGCTCATAACCACCCAATGCCAAATTACACCGTAATAATATCTTTACTGATGATCGACCCAGTGATGAGAAATAACCTTACTCAAGCTCATACAGCTGGAGGTCTGTAGCCATCCCTACCACTCTACTCAGTGACTTCTAAGCACAATGTAAAATTCTGCTTGGCTCAAGATATTATGCAACAGGAACTGAAAGGGGTATGGAGACCAACTCACCCAAGCCTGCATCAAGCGCCACAATACAGCCAAGGGCATCTGGGCAGATCAAGGAGATTTTAATTTGCTTAGGAACTCGTCCCTCTCTGAACAACCACTTAACAGCAACCGATTTCTTCTGAGGCAGGAAGTAAACTCAGCTAATTTTTGAATGCATTAGTGGGAAAGAGAAATCTTTTTGAATCCTGTAGAAAGACAAGTGCCTCTTTTGTGGGTGAGTCAGGGTTGTCGACCTGAAAGATGCTTAATGTATCTACTTGATTCTGTCCAGCAAGTTTTTACTAGTCAATTACAAACAAATAAAAAACACCTATGGTGTGTAGGGCAGTGCACCAGGAACTGCAGGGGTGGGATGCATGGCTGGCATTTATAATCCCTGCAGGAATCAAGGGGGGTTGATGGCATCTATGAATTTGCATAAATCCTTTGCATCATGCAATCTTCAAGGTCAATTCAGAAAGTTAGTACTGTTATACTTAGTGCTGTCAAAAGACTTGTCCCCCAACATACAATCAGCAAGTAGTAAAGTTAGGACTTGAGGAATCTGTATAAATAAGTACAGTGGTAAGACAGGACTGTGGCAAGAGTACATCCAGCCAGTCACTGACTGCCTAGCACTGAGCTAGGGAATGCACTTCTGGTTTAAGAAGGATGGGGAGAGAAAGTAAGAAAAGAAAGAAGAGAAAGAGGAAGGAAAGGAGAGAAGGGGTGATGAGGGAAGGAGGAAGGAGAGGGGAAGGGGTAGCAAGGGAAAGAAGAAGCCAGGAGGGAAAACAGAGGAGGGAGGAAAGTTTGAGAGCCAAGAAAAATGAATGGGAGAGAGTGGGAATCCAGGCAAGTTGTAGATGCTGCTGAGTGTTAAGTATACACAATCCTCCAAATGAGACTTTCTCCTTTTAACCAGAAAGATCAAAAGAAGGAAAGCCACATCCCTGACACCAGGAACCAGTGTTATGCACAGACTTTTTTCTCCTTTTGCTCTTTCAAAAGTCCATGTTTGGGAAATTCTAACTGCAATCCCTCATATTTTGCATGTGCGAGATTAAAGCTAGGTCTGAGGGTCCTTTGTCTGAGTCCTGCTACACGGAGATGCGCCAGTGTCTTTTCTGCCTCAGTTTCAAGGACCACAGAAGCCTGTGATGCAGTGTTTCCTTTCTGCCCCTGTCATTCCATAATCACGCGCTGCCATCTGTAGTCTGGGGGCGAATATCTCTTTATTATGTACTGCAGTTTTTATCATGAAACTATCCTGACCTCAGCATCCAATGGTGCTGAACTGATGGCAGGAAACGAAGTGAAAGCTACCCACAATTCCACTCTCCTATCACGCTAGGATCATCTCTGTTGGTGTTCTTTCGTGCGTGCATTTACATAATTGCAATCACAAGTGCACATTTTTTAAAGCATTTTGAATGTCCTTTTCCTACCTCCCAAGGGACAGAATCATAAGTCATACCTATCTATAGCAAAAGCCTTGGAAAGACCGGAGTTCCCTCTGGGATTATTTTCCTGTGACTCGGTTTTTGGTTTCTTTATTTACAAAATGGGAGCAATCATATTGTATATATCAAGTAAAGGCTCAAAGATGACAAGCCCAAAAGCCAAGACTGTGTTTCATGGATAACGAGCCATCCATGGTTTGGGGAGATGGCTCAGTCAATGCAATGCTGCCTGATAAGTATGGAAATCTCAGTTCAATCCCCAGAAGAGCTGGGTATGGTGGTGTATACTTGTGACCTCAGGACCTGAGAAAAAACAGGTAGATCTTTGGAGCTCACTGATGATCAAGGCTACTTGGTGAGCTTCAGGCCAATGAGAGACCTGTGTGAGAAAACAAGGAAAGTAGTGTTTGAGAAGTGACAGCCAAGTGTCCTCTGACCTTCACATGTCTACCACATATGTGCATGGTGCACGTACACCCCCACTATGCATCTATCTACACATCTACACACACACACACACACACACACACACACACACACACACACACACACACACTCACACACACACAGTAAAAAATGGTCACATATTATGGTCTCCTCTATTGTCTTTATTCAGTTGACTTTAGCTGGACCTAGGGCTTCAAAGCTGGAGTTGGTGTGGCTTCAACAGTTCCTAACACCTAACAGCGAGTTCTAAAGTTGGAATTATTTAACTGCTCATCTAGACACCCTGGCATCTTCAGGACCTAACTCATGACCATATTTGTTTGTGATTCATTTCTATTTATGAGCATGTTCTATAGTTTCATCATCATGGAGACCCATATTCACTTAACAAAGCCCCATTGAGATGTGCTTTCTTACAGGAAGCCCCCCTTTATCTCCGAAACATCCACCTGTTACATTATGACTGCAGTCTGTACATGTATCTCCTGATGCACTTGTTAAGTATACCCTAAATATACAAGAAACACATGAATCCATTTATTGGTTATTTTTTTCATATTTAGAAACTTCTGTCATTTTCCACCCTTCTCATGCCCAACAAGAAAACAATAACTCATTTGCACCCACCAGTGAACTTCTAAGTTAACCTCCAAAGTGATTTTGGTTCCCATGCCTCTTCTAAAATGACTCACTAGAGATAAAACATATCAAGGAAGAGCAGATAGAAAGACTGTAAGAGCCAAAAGATCAAGAAATCTACTGTGAGATTTCATCTCCTAGAAATAACAACGAAGATTCACTCGTGATACCTCAAAAATACAGCTGCCTAAACAAGACTTGAACAAGCACCCCACCAATGACATGCTAACATGGAAAGGGGAAATCTCAAAGGGCTCCATCCCTAGACAAAGAACTATAGGTAACTAATGACTGCTTAGAGAGGAAGAATTAAGTCTTCCCCAGGGACGAACTCTCTAACTGGTTATTAAATACCAAGTTGGCAGCCCTGAAATCATATACATACAAGGAATACTAAATAGACTTAGCAGATGGTATTTATTTATTTATGCATGTATACATGTATGTAACAATAACAATTAAAGAAAAAGAGGTCATGAATTTGAGAGTGAGTGAGTGTGTGTGTGGGGGGGGATGTGGGATGTAAATGGAAGGGGTTGGAGGTGGGAAGTGGAAGGAGGGAAATGATGTAATATATTTTAGTTAAAAGATGTATTTAAATAAACAGTGACAAAAAGACATGAAGATTACGTCATGCTTTCTAAGTAGTAAATAGTATCCTGCAGTGTGTGTCACAGTTTCTGAAGCTTTTCACGGCCACATGTAGTGCTACTTCCTCATATATACCAATGAGACTGAGAGTTTCCCTTGAAATAGCACCCAAACTATCTATCCCTGGAAAAATTCCTCCCATAAACAAAAAGCTTCAAAGGGTAGTTGTCAAATGAATAAACAAAGAAAAATAATAATCAAGGGATCTTTCCAGAATCCACATAGAGAAAGGAAATTCTTGGGAACTTTTGATTCTTCCTTCTCAATTCCCTTGTTGGAGCCTGGGGGCACTTTCCTGCATCCAGTATGGCCAAGGACCTGAGGTTGAGACAAGGGACCGGCTTCCAGCCAGCATACACATACCACCTACCTTGCTCTCTAATTCTTGTGCAAATGTCCAGAAGCCTATGGGCTAGGCAAAGAGGATTTCAATAAACCCAGGAAATAAATATGTGTCTTAAAATAGCCGAATGAGAGATTTCCAATAAGCTGCTTCTGCACAGGCTCTTGAGACGAGTCATGTGGAGAGAAAATGCCAACCACTGCAAGTTCACAAAGAGGCTGAAGCAGAAACAGAAACAGGAGGTTTGCAGAGCCACGTGCTGTCTCTGCAGCCCAGCTTCAGGGTTTCTTTTATGAGCCAGTCTTGAAGTTGGAAAATAAACATTGCTTTGAATCTTTGAATCATTATTTAGCGAAAGGGGAGTGATTTCTTAAATTTTTTTTTTTTTTTTTTTTTTTTTTTTTTTTTTTTTTTGCTTAGACAGGCTTGGCGGCTGAAGTGGTAGTTTCCCTGTTTATTTGTTCTCTTTCTCCAAGAAGCTGAACACTTTTGATAGATTGTTCCAGACCTTACATTTCCCAGGGACATTACTGCATCAGTTGACTTCGTGGAGTATTCCACTTCAAGGGGAGACTGTGCCCTCTTTCTGCTTGCCCTAGTCTTTCCATGAGGAGCACTGGCTTTCCCTCTGTTCTTCTCTAATTGTAGTTACTGATGCCTCAACTTACAGGCTAAGTACCACTTCCTCCAGAAAGCCCTCAGTGACCTGCAGATTTATCCAGGCAGGGCTGTGTTACAGTCTGAAAATATTAAATGGAAATTATTATGTCCATAAGTCTCAAGTACACATCATCCTAAGTACTATGATGAAGTCTTGTGCCATCCTATTCTGCCCTGCCTGGGTTGTGAACTTTCCTAACCTAGCATATCCATAGCATCTACACTACCTACCCATTTGCCACTCTGCTATCTCAGCTACCAAATCCAGTGTGTTGGCACATCATTGTTTGTGTTCAAAAGCCTCTCTTTCAATACATCACGGCTCCAAAGTGCAAAAGTAGCAATACAAGAAGGTATAATGGCATAAATCACAGAAGGACAGATTAACTCTGGCACTATGTGGGTGCACTATGGGGAACCTGGAGAAACATAGTCTTTAGAGAGCTCTAGATTATGCATAGCTTTGGGTACCTGGTAGGAGCCTTGACATTTACCTTTCATTAACGGCAGAGGCAGGCTACAATATAAACTCATTTACTACTAACCCGAGCTAGAAGCAGGTGTTACTATAGTCTTTGTGATACTGGGGTGTAAAGAGAAACATTAAACACTTCATCAAAGCCCACACAGCCAAAGTCAGAGCTGGAATTTAAATCCAGCTTCCACGCTCCAAAACCACAAAACATTACAGCTCCATGACATGTGCATGTCAAAAGTATATATCTACATGTAAGACTAGCATCTCCCATCACTGTTCTGACTTCCTGTGAGTTATAAAAACTATTTTAGAAACGGGGGTTTAAAAAGTTGCAACCGTCATTAGCCATTTTTCTAATGGTAGAGAATCTGTTGCTGGTTCATAAAAAATGAGGCCTTTGCCAGTCAACAAGTCTCCATAAATAACACAGATGACAGTGTCATCTTTCCCAAGTAAGTGCATAAATACATATATGAGTATCATATCCTCTTACTATGGTTTGCTATTTACCATCTTCATTCCCCTATGAAGATGCTGAGTCCTTTAAACTGACCTGTAGGGGGAGCTCAAGACCCTCTTTGTCCTACTGAGTAGCAGCACAGACAGCTCAGGTTTTCTTTTCTTTCCTTTCCCTCCCTCCCTCCCTCCTCTTCTCCTCTCTCCCTCCCTCCTCTTCTCCTCCCTCCCCCTCCCTCCCTCCCTCCCTCCCTCCCTCCTTCCCTCCTTCCCTCTCTCCCTCCCTTCCTCTTTTCTTTCCTTCTTTCCTTTCTTTTTGTACAGGTTTTCACTGTGAAGCCCAGGGTTTCCTCAAACTTAGGGCAATATGCTAGAATAACAGGCAGGCGCCACCACACCCGATTATCTATCCCTTTCTTCTAACAGAAGCACCGGACTGTCTTCTACATGCCTCTCCACACCAACACATTCACATCATGTAGCTCATCTGGACTGTGTATCCTTCACCTCTACCAAGAAATGGCAGCCTCTGACCCAGCCAATCAGTGGTTGGCAACTGCTCCTTGCCACAGTGATCAGCTGGGGGATAGACAGCCAAGACAATCCCATCAGCAACAGTTCATGGATCATATTCGCTGGGACTTTGAGAAGAACTTTCTCCCCTCACTTCATGAGCCAGTGACCAAGCCATGGTCAGCCCTGGAACTGTAAGCTGCCCTTCCTGCTGCCAGGAAGGAGAGCATCCATAGAGAACTGAGGAGTGAAGAGACAATGAAACACAAGTCTCTTGATGGCATCATTGTGAGTCCCTGTCTTCAACCTGTTGGGAATGTCAGCAATTCTTGAGTGGAAAAAAAAAAAGCTGACCCCCATGAAATACCTTCTACAAGAGGGATTTGTGTTGAGGGCGAGTTAAATAGTTTATAGTTATTAAGTTTATAGTCTGTGGTTATGGTGCATTTTAAATATTTCAGAAAGTCTTAAATATTTCTTCCTTAAATATTTCAGGAAGTTTCTGAGATAAGCTAATTAAAGTGACACTTAGCTTAAAATATAGAGTACAACTTGGAGTGTGTGTGTGTCGGGGGGGGGGGCTCAGTAGCCTAGTTGTGTCTGAACATGAATGGATTATAAAACACCCTCAGAGAAGGCTTATGACATATGGACGGATACCTTCTCTGTCTCCAAGAAGATGAGCAGGACTTAGGCAGAGTTACTTATCTTTCTTGGAAGGATCCAGCTCCTTCCCATAGGGCATCCTGTCACTGGGGGGCTCCTTCCTATTGAGATGAAACTGCCACCCAAACTTCACTGAGGGAGGCTCTTGTGAAGTGAGGTTCATTAGCTATCATAGACACTCTAAGGTATTTCCTTGGACTAAAGAGGGTAAGTCAAAATACACACATTGCCCTTTGAAACTCTGTTTTTATTGAATGGTGTGGAAGCCGGCAACAAACACCAAAGGTAAGGTCTAGATCAGAAATAGCTGCTAACCATCCATCCACTGTAAGGACTGTGCCTTGTAAGATGCTATGGAAGGTGGTACATGTTATCCTGAAAAGCATCCTCTGAGAAAGAATAGAGGAAGCCCTGGACTGGATTACTTTTCCTAAGCATTTGCACTGTTTCATTTTCTGGTCTCTTCTGAAAGATTCATTTTTGTTCCTCATCAGGTTCCTGTCTTTGTGAGGGCAGAAAGCCGAGCTTATCCACCTATAAAGGGTGTTGCTCAATCTAGGCTCCCTAGGTCCACTTGGGTTCCATTCTGGTTTCCTTTTCTGGTTTGGCACTCACTGCCAATGGTATATATCAGTAGAGGTTACAGCTAATAGTTCCTATAGTTCCTATAGCAAGGGCTTATATGAAATAACTAAGCTCAGAGCTATGGCTAAGGGGAGATGGTCAGGACACATAGTCAGTGTGGATATCCAAGCATAAGCAAGTGAACTAGCCTCATGTAGCATCTTGTCTTAACAGAAACATGTCTATCTAGATCTTTACATGGCCCAGTGTGGGCTTCAGAGTTATTATCACTGCCAATAAAACTAGGGCAGACATGTAAAACTGTCCTGTTCAGAAGTGCATTAGTCATGTCCAGTGTCCTGGGTCTTTCCTAGGAAATCAGTCTCTTGTGTTTGTGTGTATGGTAAGTTTCTCTCCCAGTGAGGAGGCCCATAGTCCATCACCATGTCTGATCACAGATGTCATCCTCGGCTATTTCTGTATCATGTTCCCCAGAGGTGTTCTTCAGCACGCTCTGATCTGGTGGGTCCTTGTGGTGCTGGCTCATCACAGCTCCTGGCATCCAGAGAATGATGGTGTTCCTCTGGCTCACCTTTCTTACCTCACTGGCTTCTGAATGGCAAGCCAATGTATTTCACGGCTTGTATCAGGAGAACATTGCACGACCAATGGAAAACACCTTCCCACTTTATTGGGGAGGAGTTTCACAGCACAGTTCTACATCTGTTTCTAGAATTCAAGCACTCATTCAGGCATCAGCCTGTATTGGCAGAGGGTGGTGGGTGTGCCAGGCTCTGTGATAAGGAGATCAAACCCCACATGACACCACAGCAAGTTTGCCTCCCGGTGAGAATACAAGAACAGCTGGCCTTAGGCACCACTCACAGCTTTAAGTATAACTGCCGACCTTAAACGGGCTACCTTCTCTGTGTCTCCATGACCTCATCTTCAAGTAAGGCAATGACGACTCCTTCACAGAGTTAGTAGTTAAAAAGCATATCAAGAGTAAGGACCCAGCAAAGTGCCAATGACAAAAGCCAGGACTGCCCTGCCCACTCAGCCCTACTGAATGCTGAGAATTAGTGTGTAGGTCCTGATGGTACTAACTATCCTACCAAAGAATTAACCGAGGAACAAAAAAGTAGCCACATTTCACAGGTCACCAGTGAACACAGCTCCAGGGTTTGCTCCGGACACCAGCAGCCCCCCTGCTGTCTGCAGCTGCTGGAAGATGACAGCTCTCAAGCAGGAGTTTCTACATTCTCTCCCTATCTCTTGTCCTCTGCTTACATGCTTCTATCTCATGCCTGCTCTTCTCCCCAGTGCCTATAAACAAAATGTCTGTCTGAGAGAATTATCTGCAATTGTTCAGGTTTCTCCTTGGTAGGGAACCACTAAAGCACAACACTTGGAGAATCTGACCGTGATTGACTTTTACTTGACCTGAAAATCTTACCCCATGCACTCAGAATCTTTGGTCAGAACTTCCCCCAAATTCACTGTATAAGGTAAGTTTCTCCTCCGTGCTGAAGATCTGAAGAGATCCAACAGACTTATTCTGTGGCCCACATTCTACAGCTAAGGTACACAGACAGCCCATGTGGAGAAGGCAGGGAGGACTAGTTCCTAGGAGAAGCAATAGCCTCAGAAGCTTTCAGCCATGCTTCTAAAACTGTGTTCCAGAGATAAGCATCATCTGGAAAAAAAAAACCAAATTAAACTTTTCGATCCTCTGGAAATAACTCAAAACTTAGAATAATGTGGGTTTGTTCATTCAAATGAAGTGGCTGAACCTCTGTGAAGAGAGGTTGGCTATACTTTAATTTGCCTATCTCTTAGTCCCCCTAGTCCTAGGCCCCATATGACAGGCCTCTAGAACAATGCTCTACAGATACAGTCAAAAGCAACAGCCTAGCCATGACTGTGGAAGATGGTGCAAAGCTGGAGTTTCTTCCAAGTCTTGTCTTCAGATAGCTGCCTTGAGTTTGTCTGGTGGCACCCCAAAAACTTCACTTCCTTGATTTCTGACCTGACTCAAGAGTTTGCACGGTGAGAACAGACTTCTCCCAAAGGGGCTTGTGGAGAACAGTCAGTGGCAACTGTTAAATGTTTTAGCTACCTTATATAGCCATTGAGTTAGGAAAAGCAAGTTAGCCAAAGACTTGAAAGGAAGTCTGTGATACAGAGCATCATAATATCACGTATCACAGAGAATATCACAAGCCAAGCATATGTGTAGGGCTGTGCATATGCTTTGGTTTACATACATGAGAATGATTGACCCAGGATGGGTCTACAGGCTCCCTGCTGCTTTTGAGGCTGTGTGCATGCAAACAGTGAAAGCTGAGGTTGTGTTACAAGCTGGCTTCCTGAGCAATGACACTACCAGAACCTCTCAGTGATGGCTGGAGAACTCATAATTAAGGAAGTCCCTAAACTGACCACCAAGCTAACACAGACTTCTGTGGATAAACATGATACAGAACATAGAGACCACTCCTACAAATTCAATACAGGAACAGAACCAATAACAGTCAAGGGGAATCTGATTTATAGAGCTGTCATATTTTAGTGCTTAAAATGTCCACTTTCTGAGAAATACGAACCTGCAAAGAAACAGGAAGTTATTACTTACATGCAGGGAAAAACAAACGCATAATTAACAGAAACCATTCCCGTGGAAGCACAGAGAGATGAGTGACTAGACAAAAGTTACAAGCCTGCTATTTTAAACAAGTTTCTAAAGATACTAAAGGAAATCACAAATAAAGATTTATAAGGAAATTAAGAAAGTGACAGCTCTCCATATGGAACAAAATGATAAAGAGAATTTATATGTACATTAAATTAATTGATAAGGGCCTTGAATCAAATGAAAAACCTGAGAGAACTCAACATCACATTAGAGCTGGCAGAAAAAGTGAGGCACCTCAGAGGTGAGGAGAGGTTTCCAGGCTGAGTCACAGACATAAAAAAAGAAAAAGAAGGAAAATGATTAGAGCCTGAGACTTGTGTGCCACCACTGCATGTACTAATGTTCTCTTTCCTGGAGAAGGTCACCTCTCACAAGATCTCACTACGTAGACCAGGCTGGCCTTGAACTTGTAGAGTTCCTCCTGCCTCCGCCTCCCGAGTATTGGGATTAAAGGCGTGTGCTGCCATGCCCAGCTTAAATGCTGGATTCTTATAGTTCTTTTTCTCTCTGTTACAAAAGATAACCACAAAAAGAACAATGACAAATCTGTGTTTATAAATATAGAATATACATTGAGATCTTATTCATATGTAAACAAAGACCCGAAAAAGGATTTTTTGGAAAATATTAATATTAAGTTGACATGAATCTGAACTAGAAATATTATAAATTAGTAAGTTATTTGTACTCCCCCACTAAGAATCCCAAGAAATAGCTAAAGAAATAGTTACAGAATGAAAGCAAGTCCTAGCAAAATATCTAATACAAAAATAAAAAGTAATGCAAGAGGGCTTTAAATACATTAACTAAGAGTGGCTTGTACATACTAACCTAAAGGCAGAGATAGGCCAAAGAGAAAAATAAAACATGTTTGAACTACAGGCTATTTACAAGGAGCACAATTTAGACTTAAATACAGTACTATGACTACATTGAAAGAAAACTTTAGGCAAAGACTTTAACTTTATCACCTGAGGGTGTTATACACTTGCTAGGCAAGGTAGAGTGAAACAGAAAATTGTTTTTGTATATAAAGAAGAGTGTTTTATGATAATACGGCAGTCAATCCACCAGAAAGCAGGACAATTTTAAGCATATATGCAACTAATATCAAAGCTCCCCAACACATGGGGAATAACTATAAGGAGAACCACACAATTTTGTGCAAAATATTGGCAATTTCAATACTCTAAATGAAATAATGGATGGAACAACTAGGTGGGAAGACTTATATAACAGTATCAACCAGCTAGACCTGACAGACATCCACAGAACATTGCACAAAGCAACAGAAGAAGACGTGTTCTCCCAAGTACACATGGACTGTTTCCCAGGATGCCCATATGCTGGGCTATAAAACGAGTTTCAGAAAACTGAGAAGGCTGAAATCATACACAACATGTTCCTCAATAACATCATCATAAAATTAGTTATCAATAATAGGAATAAATTATAGAAGCCCACACATGTATAGAAGTTAAACAATATCAACCTACAAAATCAAGGGGTCAAAGGAGAAACAGAAGAGGGATTAGAGATGCCTTGAAATGAGTACAAAGATATAACCACATTGAAACTTATGAAACACAGCAAAGGGAGCCAGTTTAGAGAGAAATTTGCATTTTAAAATGACTATATTAAAAAAGAAAGCTATCAAATACATAAACTAAACTCCCCCCTGAAAAACCTTGGGAAAAAATGGCAAAATAACTCTTAAGCCAGGAGAAAGAAAGTAGCAATTAGAAGACAGAAATCAATGAAACAGAGAACAGAAAAATGATAAAGAAAAACAACAATACCAAATGTTCATTCTTTGAAAACAGTTACAGAATTGACAAGACCATCAACTTGGGTTGTTACAAAAATGACAGATGACATAAGATATTGAAGTTAGGGAAAGAAAGGACACCAAAATGAGTTTGAGTAGGTATTATGACTTATTATATGCCAAAACTAAGATAATCTGGAAGTAACAAATTCAAAGAAAGACACAAGTGACCAACACAGATCCATTAAGAAACACAACTGGAAGCCGGGCAGTGGTGGCAGACGCCTTTAATCCCAGCACTCGGGAGGCAGAGCCAGGCGGATCTCTGTGAGTTTGAGGCCAGCCTGGGCTACCAAGTGAGTTCCGGGAAAGGCACAAAGCAACACAGAGAAACCCTGTCTCAAAAAACCAAAAAAGAAACACAACTGGAATAGTAGTAAAGACATTGAACCAATCACAATAAAGGAGTTTCTCCTTATATCACAATTATCCATTTATTGATGATGTTTACTGGTATTTATTTAAAACACTAATAATGCTTTGAGAAAAATAATTTCCAACTTATTTTAGGTCAACATTACCCAGATAAAGATAAATATAGAAACTAGGCATAAAACTACACACTAATATCTATTACAAACATAGATATAAAATACTTTAATAAAATCCTAACACTCTGAATCCAGTAACAAATGAAAAGGATTATATACTCTGTCTAAATGAGATTTTTTTTCTCCTATAATAGAACATTGATTCAATATTTGAAATCAATCAATAGAATGTATCAAATTAATTGAATGGAAGGTTTTCCCAATGATTACATCAATTGATACAGAAAAGGCATTAGTACGATCTATCACTTATTATGAGGAAAATAAACTAAAAATAAAAGGAAGCTTGTTCCGCTTTAGCAAAGTCATGTAGAAAAGGACCAGAGCTGGGTTGAGGAGAAAGCTTAGTGGGTAAAGTGCTTGTAATAGAAACATGAGTTTGATCCCCAGAACTTATAGAAAAAAAAATCTTGGCATAGTGGCACAAATTTGTATTCTCAGCACTGGGGAGGTGGAAGTAGGTAGATCCTTGAGGCTCCCTGTCTAGACTAGCCTACCTGGAAAGACTTTGTTTCAAAAAACACGGTGGATAGTTCCTGAGGAATAACAACCAAGACTGGCCTCTAGTCTCTACATACACATGCAGGGGTACACACACAGACACAAAACAACTCCTGCTAATGCCACATCTGAGGCTAAAGAAGTTAACCCATCAGAATCATAATTATAAACGTGTTTGCCACTAGTAAAGAGTTCCAAATAGAAGACATGGTTGGAAGCAAGCAGGACAGAACTAAAAGAATAATACACAATTCAACAAAATGACTTGAGATTCAATATTCCATTTTCAATATTGGAAAGAACAATTAGTTGGAAGACAATCAGTGAACATGAAGAATTATGTAACAGTAGAACCCAACCACACAGGCAAGAAAAGGCAATCATCTCCATCCTTCATTCAATTTTGGAACACAAGATTCTACACCAGACAATCAAGAAAAAGGAAGTGAAAGACTCTTTCACTAGAAAGGAAGGATAAAATCACCTTTATTAGAAACTAACATGATCCTATGGATAAATTATACACAGGGACACACACACACACACACACACACACACACACACACACACAAAGTATTAGAACTAATAAATGAGTTCTGATAACTTATAGCATGCAATGTCAATATTTGAAAACCAATTACATATCTATATAACAGCAAGGGACATCCTGAAAGTTAAGAATACAGTTCAATGAAGAGCAGCAGCAAAAGAAATAAAACAGAAATGTGTTTAATAAAAATGTACAAGGTTCACTACTGAAAACTATAGGATGTGTTTTTCTTTTTAATTTTTTTTGTTTATTTTACATACCAACCACAGACCTCCTCTCATCCCTCCTCCCACCTCCCACCTTCCTTCCCAACCCCTCATCCCCTCCTCCAACAGGGTAAGTTCTCCCATGAGGGGACAGCTAAGCCTGGTACATTCAGTTGAGGCAGGACCAAGCCCCTCCCTACTTTATCAGGGGTGAGCAAGTATTAAAATTATTTTTAATTAAATAAATGTCATAGCATCCTATATTTATAGACTGGAGTCCACAATAGTTTAAGAAGACAACTCCTGAAATTACCTACAGATTTTTAAAACAATCTCTTTTAAGATCTCAGTTGCAAAAATTGACAACTAAGTTTCAACTTGACTGAGATCTTTCCTAAATACAGATCAGTTTAAATATAATGAGTAGGTTACACAAATTCCAGGATAATGCATTCCACATATTGTCTTTTCTGAACTGAGGGCTAGAAAGGCTTTTTCATTTCTTCCCAAAGGAATGAGGGTATTCATGTACTTAACCATAAATTTATTGAACATAAACTGTGAGACAAACATTATTCTATGATCCAGGATTGCGGATCTGAACTGAATAGAAAAAAATCACCCTCCTATTGGTGGACATGCTACTGAGGGGATAGACACTTTAAAAAAGAATGCATACATGCATCAGATTGTACTAAGTCCTATAGGTATTAAGAGATAAAGGAAACAAATATTTGGTAGAATATGAGGGTATAGGGATGATTCAAAATAAGTTGCTGGGATGAGCATTGTCTGGGAATTGTTTCCAATACTGGGGGAGAATTTTAAGCCAAGTTATTTTCTTGCTCCTCACCACCCTTCGTAGATAGATCAACAGCTGAAGGGAAAGTTATGTTTGGAACCTCTGTAGGTTTTGTATATTCCTTTGTTCTTTGATCCATCTAACTTTCCGTCCTCTACTCATCAGCCAGCCAGTCAGCCAATCACTCATCTGATACTCAGTCCATCCAACTTTCCCTCAATACAATCACACATTTACCATCTCACCCATCCATTCTTTGATTATTGAGATATAGTTCCCACAGCATAAACATTGGCTTTTGAAGCATGAAATATAGTGGTTTCCAGTTCACTCACAAAGCTGGACCACCCTCAGCAGCAAACCCCATTCCCCGCATCTCTAAAATTCAAGGCTCTACTATGGAGGCATGCAGGCAATTCTGATCTGGAGTGAATTGAAAGAAACCACCGGTCAGTTCAGAAAACTTGTTTTCTTTTCTCTGAAGATGAAGTTGCCAGTCCTTGTTGTCATGCTTCCCAGCACAGCCACCTCCACATTTGCTTCCTCTGCCCCGACCAAAGCTGCCTGCTGTGCCAAGCAGGGCTTCCGCTCTGCTAAATGGACCTGCACGATACACTCAGCTGTGCCTTTTCACTTTGCACGCACAGCCCAGGCCCTGCTGGAATTCTTGAGTTTCCTGATGGGCTCACTTCCTCATCCCTGCTCTGCAGGCAGGCCTTCCTAAATGCCAGGAGGTGTTTTGATGCTTGAAAGAGAGACAGTGTGCAGTCTCCCCTCTGCTGCAGGAGAAAGGTGGGTGGATGTGTGGGTGACAGGCGCAGTGGGGACCCAGCTGGCGGGAGCAGATGCAACTGGGAGAGCAGGGAAGAGCAGAAACAGAGAGGGCTGAGACAGGCTCTGACCTTGCTGCCCCTATTGGCCCATCCCTTGCTTCCAAGCCCACAGACACCAGATGCCTGCATCAACACCTCACTTGGAAAGTAGGCAAAGGTTGTACTGTAACTATACCATGAAATAAAACTCTTTTTTTGTGCAGTAAAAGGGCTGAAGCAGAGTAAGTGAGCGAGACCCAATCACAGATTTTAGGAATTGTACATGGGCAGATAATCACAGCGGCATTAGCCATAACAGCCCCACAGTGGGTACAAGCCAACTTTCCATCAACTGCCGAATAGATACATCTGGTACAACAACAGGATGGAATTTTATCTGGTGATTAAAATAAAATTTGGATGAACCTTGAAACACGGTTAGTGGAAAGAAGAAACCAGACACAAAAGAGCAATATTACTGCCATATTGTGTGATCCTGTTTATAAAAAGTCCACAAAAGGGGCTAAGAAGATGGCTAGGTGTTTTCCATGCAACCGAGAAGACTGGAGTTCAGATCCTCCATCACTCATGTAAATGCAGAGCCTAGAGGCTGGTCCTCATAATCCCAGAACTCTGGAGGTGGAGACATGGTGTCTTAGGGTTTCTGTTGCTTCGAAGAGATACCATCGTCATAGCAACTCTTATAAAGGAAAATATTTAATTGGGGTGGCTCTCTTACATGGTGGGACATGGCAGCATGCAGGCAGACGTAGTGCTGGCTTCATCTTGATATGCAGGCAACAGGAAGTGGTCTGTTTATTTGGGCATGACTTGAGAATACATGAGACCTCAAAGCCCACCTCCACAGTGACACATTTCCTCCAACAAGACCACACCTACTCCAATAAGGCCACACTTCCTAAAAGTGTTACTCCCTTTGGGGGCCGTTTTCTTTCAAACCACCACACATGGGCTCTCCAGGCAAAGCTGGTTAGTTACGCTAGCCCAATCTGTGAGCTCTGGGTTCAGCAGAGACACTTTCTCAGTAAATCAAGTAGAGTGGTAGAGGATGACACTCAATATAAACCTGTGGTTTCCATGCACACAGCCACATGTGTGTTCCCCCTACATGCATGCATACTGCACATACAAACACACACAACAGTGTCCACAACAGGAAGCTTTATAGACTTAAATTAGTGGTTACTATCAACAGGAAGAGAAAGATGGGGGGGGTGAGATGGTGAAGAGGGGTGAGAGGTAAAAGTGCTATATGTTTTTAAAGGTTATGTTCTGTCTTCTTTGGAATATTAAGTTCTTCTAAGTTAGATTTTGGTGATTGATGCACAACTCTGTTTTGAATTTGAAATATGAGAAGCATTGAATTATGCATGATATTTTATAAACTTTTTTTTTTAATAATTGTTTTGTGCATGAGGGGAGGTGTGAGTGAATACATGCACCCCAGCACGGATGTGGAGGTCAAGAGACAACTTGTCTGAATTGGTTCTTTCCTTTTCCCATGTGAGTTACAGGAAGTGAACTCAGGTACTCAGGTCTGGCAACAAGCACCTTTACTGACTGAGCAGTCTCCCCAGCCCTAAATTATACATTCCAAATGGATAAACCATATGGAATATGAATTATATGTCAATAAAGCTGTTATGAAAACAAATTGTAGGGGAATGGTAACATCTCAGAAATTCGAATAAATAAATTTAATGTTATATTTATTTGATAACTAATGTTCAATATTTCGTTTAACAATTATGATACAATCTGCAATGAAGAAAATATCAAAATATAAAAATAATAAGCTCTAACCTTAAAGCCACACATTGTTATTCAATCTACCTTCATCATGGCCTTGGACAGAAAATATATTGTGCAATCAACTCCACATCTGGAAACAGCAGTTACTTCTCAAAGGGGCTCAGGTCAAACACAAAGGACTCCCTCCTCCTCATTCCAGTGCTACTTCTGAAGTTCTGTGGCAATATGTGGCTGTTCACCATATTGCCCTTTATGCCAGTTTGACCATTAGGAATAATTATTAACACATGACATTCTAAAAATATTTTTCTCAGGTTTGTTTAAAGGAATAATGGCTATTAGGTATTCAAGCATGGGTAATAAACTAATTCTCACAGATTCTCTCTCCAGGCACAGGAAACCCAGTGATAATTGCATCTGGAGGTGTCTATGTTGGAAATGCTGAGACAGGTAATGTGGTAAGACCTGCCTCATTCATCCAAACATATCTCCGGCATAGCTACTCTATACTAGTTCTTTGTGCTGGGGACCATGGGTCAGAAGGGCTCAGGGTGACCAGATGCAAGTGAGGAACAATACAGACAAAGGTAAGAGGCAGGATGAGCAGGCTACATCTCAGGGGTGGCTGTCCAGTGACTTCATGTGCCATAATATACTCTGTGGATAGATGAGAGCTGGGGAAAATGAAGGGAAATAACAGGAGCCACTGTGGTACCCTTCAACACCAGGGAATTGCTACATCAGCTGATTTCTAGCTGGAGCCTGAGCCTTACTTAACCCTGATGCTCATCTTTTACTAAATGCACTAGGTGACAAAGGGTCTGCTTATTGAGTTATACCAACAACTCTTTGAGTGTCTACAGTCCTCATTTTAGTTAGGAAACCATGTCCCTTAAGCTGAGCTCTATTTCAATCCCCCATCCTAAAGCCCATGCTCTACGCCATTGCTTTGTGTCACCCCGTGGGTTGGAAATAGGACCCAGGCACTCGGTTCTGTTGGGTCAGTGCTGACCCCTCTACAGGTCTGATGGATCATCAGGTACCACTGCAAAGGACCCTTGGTTCTGGTCACTCAGGCACTTACTGCAAAAGAGTATGGCCTGACTTCTGCCACGTAGACTGCTCAATCCTGCTCAATCCCTGACACCAAGTGTTTTCTCTAGGTATTTTGAGGGCTGTCTTCTTGGGGCTGGAATTCTGCCCCTGCCTTGAACCCTGATTTCCTAATGTTCCTGATAATGACTGTTCCACCTCTTCACTCATCAATACCTAGGTCCCATGAGGTAAGCACAAACACTCCATTAAGGATCCAGGCCCAGTTAGCTTCTGCTAAATTGCCTCATGGGCTTGCAGGGTAAGCTGAGACATTACCCCAAATGGCCTGAGGGAGATGAAGCCAAAGCACATCAAAGGGACTCTAAAAGTTAAAGGTACCATAGGTCTAAAGAAAGACTTATATATGAAACCAAAAGAGGCAAGAGGCTGCACAGACCTAGAGTGGAAGGGAAAAGCAGAGTCAGAATGAAGGAATGAGGGTCGAGCACAGGGCTTTGTCTATTCCTAGCTTTGGTCAGAATGGCTGCTTCCACACTTTGCTATATATAGGGACATCTGTTCCTTCACCTTGGGCTCCCTGTCTTGAGCCCTTGCTTTCCCTGTGCCGCATCTCCGGATTCCTGTGTGTCCTAACAGATGTATGCCTAGCTGTTGGGGCCACTCTCTTGTTTTGCCCCAAAGGCCCCACCCTCTTTACTGAGTTCTTACATCACAGGAGAATTTACTTCATGGCAAGTACAATATGCTAAAAGCATCATTGTAGCCGGAGACACAGAGCAATGCCCTGACTTGTGCAAGTCTATCCAGCAAGTGGCAAAACTAGCCTATAAATTCAGGTTAGTCTCCCTCTGTAAGCAGTGTACTTGACTAGTGTCATGTGCTGGCTGGTGTCATCTTCAAATCCATGTCATCCGGGCCAGTCATTGCATGAGTTATCCTCTTCATGCCCACAGATGCCTCTTCCCAAACATCTAAATGGCTGAGCTGGAATGACACCGGGTAACTGTCTACCATCAAACTGTGTAGGACACAGCAGAGGCCCCATTCCTCTAGCTCCAACTACCAGGAGTTGATGTCATGCTGGGGTCATTTCTCCTGAACCTTCTAGGTCATCCTGTATGAAATAGTAAGTTCATCTGGGCAAGTGTCCAATAAGCATATGGAGCACACAAAATGGAAGATTAGGCGAGTAGACAGGAAGAAATACAACTTTGAGATTTGCAGTCATCTCTAAGCAGTAGTTCCTACATAGATTGTATCAGAGCCTCCAATAGAAAGAAATAAAATAATACAAGTGTCAGGAGTGCCACTGCAGAAAAGCCAAGGCCATTCAGGTCTGGGAGGAGACACAGAGGGAATGGACCCCAAGATCCACTTACTGGGGTTCAAATCCATGAATACCACCCTCAAACTCTGTGGTTTTGTATAAGTTAATCCCACTTCTCTGTGCTGCGATTCTTTATCTGTATTTCAAGATCCAGTTATCAGGGTTTTTAGGTTGACGGTACCTAGAATACAGCCTTAGTAAGCATGGAAGGGTGTGCCATTATGATAATAATTTTGCAGCTGTAGTTTGGAAAGTCCCCAGAAGTTGGAGTTGAGAACAATGGAAAAGGAGCAAGCTGACATGGCAAAAAAACTAGGCTAGAGTGAAATGGATCAATGAATTGTGTGATACGGAACGATACTTAACTTTCCTGCTACAATTGATCTATTTGATAAATAAGAATGCTCCCTGATAGACTTTGGAAAGTACTGGTATATTAACGGGTCCTTACCTGGCAAAGTACTCAGTGCATAGCAGGCGCTCAGAAAATCTCAGCTATTGTTATTAAGGCATTCTACAATAGGAGGGCCTGTTTCCTTTCAGCCAGATCTGGAGGTTTGGGGTGAGTAACCACTTACTCTTCTCATCTGGCTGCAGCATCCCCCCTGTTGTTCCACAGGAAATTCACATTTGCTTGCAACAGCAAGGCCACCCACTGTCAACTCTCGGGCTTAGAACCTACAGAAGGCAGACCTAATCATGCAACTTTAATTTGCAGCAGTGAGCTCATCCGTCTCTTGGGTCCCACTCAGAATGCAGGATTGCAAAGACAGGCGAAATCGGCACTGGCTTCCTTAGAGAAGGCACTGTTCTCAGGCTTTTACCACCTGCACTGACATCTTCGGCTCTCTCTCCTAACCTCCAGCCTGCGTGGGAAACACAGCCATTTGCCATGGAGATGAGGACTTTGTCCACGGAGAACATCCAGGCAGCTTCTGTGCAAAGAGGCTAAGTGTCACACACTTTGTGTCAGGAAGGCGAATTTTAGCAGTGAAAGATGCAAATTGTTCAGTGTGGTGTCATGCTATGGCATGATCCCTGTGTCTGCTGCTCATACGGGATTTGGTTCATTTGACCTTTTAAAAATAGCATCAGGTGCTGAGGGGTCACCAACTGGATCAGGCCCTCTGAATGGGTGAGACAGTTGATTGGCTTGATCTGTTTGGGAGGCATCCAGGCAGTGGGACCGGGTCCTGTGCTCATTGCATGAGTTGGCTGTTTGAAACCTGGGGCCTATGCAGGATCACTTGGCTGGGAGGAGGGGACTGGATCTACCTGGACTGAGTCTACCAGGTTGATCTCAGTCCATGGGGGAGGGTTTGCCCTGGAGGAGGTGGGAATTGGGGGTGCGCTGGGGGGAAGTTGAGGGGGGCGGGAGGGGGGAGAACAAGGGAATCCGTGGCTGATATGTAGAAATGAATTGTATTGCAAAATAAAAATTAAAAAAAAAATAGCATCAGGTGAGTCAGATTGTCTCAGAAGCTTTTTCTTTTTCTCCCTACAACAAAGGGCCAAACAGTGCCTCCCCATCCTACTCCCCCAAAATGGTCTTTAGTGAGATTGTGAACTTTTTCAGCTTTGAAAATCACTTTGTTAAACCTTTTACAGCCCTGGTTATGTTACTGTCCCCATGGTGACCTGCCCAGTAGAGCAGAAAGACTTGGAAAACTTGTTTCTGCTATCATCTACCAGTGGGGGTCTTTTGCAGGCAATTTCCTTTCTTAGGGCTGCTGGCCCTGTGCCCTATACAAGAGAAGTTAAAGGGGGCACTTTCCAGAATGCAGCAAGGAATGGAAGGTGCCACATAGTCGAAGTGCTTTTCAGCTAGAAAAGCCTCCTTCAAGGCTATCCTGAAATCAGCATTTACAGAGTCCACACACTTGTTCATTGAGCTGACTCGTGGGCACATCTCTCAGGGAGGATTCTCTTCAGAAACACACTAAAAATGTACCCAAGCATCATCATCAAAGATGGAACACTAGTTATCTTTTGTCTCTCTTAAGGTATTGGGGACACGTAGGAAGAGGATAAAATGTGCTAGCATCCTTTTGAGCCTGTAGCCAAGCTCTACCATATCAGACGATCTTCATTATTACTCTATGAATGATCGTCCCAGTTTTACAGATGAGACATGAGGCAGACTTTGCTGAAAGTTCATCTCATCATAACCTGTTTTATTGTTCTTTGGGAACACTCAGATCCCAATCCCAGCCTGCCCTGCAGCAAGTATGTTCAAGAAAATAAATGCCTTGTGTCTGTATAGACTTAGTGAATCAGACCCAGACTCATTACATACACCTCTGACACGTTTCCTCCTTCAGACAGTTTGACCACCTCTAAATAGTCTACTAAATTTTCGAATTCATCAGTGGATTAAACCCTTGGTTAATTCAGACCCTTCATGATGTAATCATCTTTGGAAGCACACTCATAGACATACCCAGAAGTGTGCTTTATCAATCTCCTAGGTGTCTTTCAATTCAATCAAGTTGACATCCAAGATTAAACATCAAACTTGAGAGCATCCCTTCTGGGGCATGGCACAGCCACAAGATGAAACTGACTTGGGTCCCTGTACATGAAGTGAAGTCTCCCACTCTGCTCAGTAACTGAAATTTTGTGCTATATATCTGAACCCTGTGGTGATATATTGTGCACCCCAATAAAGCTTGCCTGGGGATCAGAGGACACAGTCATCTACTAAATTAGACATAGAGGTCAGGCAGTGGTGGCACACACCTTTAATCCCAGCACTCGAGATATCCTGCCTTTGCTACCAAGTATTTGGGAAGCACACACGCCTTTAATCCCAGCACTTGGAAGGAAGGAAGATGGCAGGGCACAGAAAGGTATATAAGGCGTGAGTAAACAGGAATTCTCGCTCTTGAGGCTGAGGACTTCATAGAGGTAAGAACATGGCTGGCTTGTTCTGTTTCTCTGATCTTTCAGGTTTTACCCCAATATCTGGCTCTGGGTTTTTTATTAATAAGACTGCTTAGCAATTCGTGTTATAGAACCCTGAGGATTTTCCTACCACAGCTGCTTGCAGGGCACTAAGCATAACAGCTAAAGAAATTGATCTTCCTGTAAGAAGTGAAATCTACAGATGAACAAGGAGCCCTGGCTTTCACAGCTGACCTCACCACTTGGATCCTTCAGGAAACCCTTGTCTGGTTTCTGTTGACTGCAATCATGATTCCAAGTGTCTTTGTCCATAACGAAGTTGCTGCTGTCCACTGTCTGGAAAATCATCAATTAAACCGTGTCTCACACTCAACCAGGGTTCATGGTTAGGCAAAACCATTAACATTGGAATTCAGCTACATCCCTTCCTCTTGAGTCCCACTGCCTTTATCTCAGGAGCAAACATTGCAACCGTACTGTTACCCATTTCACCTGTGTCAGGAACTGTTTAAGCTCTTTGAAGACATCCTAGCACTTGATCCTAGCTTAAATTTCCTGGGCATGTGCAGAGTTTTTATCTGGCAGAGAAATATCTGAAAAACACTCTGAACCTGTCACGCCCTAATCAAAAGCTTCAGGGCCTCTTCACAGCCTACAGGGCAGAGTCTAGATTCCTCAGCATGATGTTAAATTCTCTCCAAAATCTCATACACAAACCTTGTCAACTCTTGACTCAGATTACAGTACGCATCAGTGATTCCTAACTGCTAGTACACTTTAGAAATCCTGGCAAAATAGCTGATAGGCATATTCCCCAGTGCCACCCAAATTCTTCCTATGAGACTCAGGAATCTGCACATTTGCATGCATATATGTGCATGTATTTACATGTGTTGGTGGGTGCATGTGTGTGCATGTACATATGGATCCCAGGAGACAACCTCAGCTATCATTCCTTGTGTGCCATCTACCTTGTCCTTTTTTTTTTTTTTCTTTAGGATCTCTCCTTGGCCTAGAATTCACCAGATAGTCTAGGCTGGCCTTGAACCACAGAGATCTGCCTGGCTCTGCCTTTCCAGTGCTGGGATTACAAGAACAAAGGACCTCATCTGCCTTGGAACTTTTAATGGACTTAAGTTTTAGGTTCAAGCAAAAATGAGCAGAAGAGATTTCCTGTACACTTTCTGCTCCCATACATGCATAGCCTCTTCCACTATGCAGCTCTCCCAGAAGATGGAGACACTTGTTAGGACTGATGGCCCTGCAAGGATACATCATTCACATACAGACTACAGTTTGCTCTTGCTGCTGTGCTTTCTTATGAGCTTTGACCAGTGTTTGTCAACCTTCCTAATGCTGCGACCCTTTAATACAGTTCTTCATGTTGTAGTGACCCCCAGCCATAGCATTATTCTCATTGCTACTTCATAACTGTAATATTGCTACTGTTATGGACCTTAATGTAAATACCTGATATGCAGGGTGTCTGATCAGCAACCACTGTAAAAGGGGTGTTCAATCCCCAAAGGGGTCTTGACCCACAGGTTGAGAGCTGCTGGTTTAGACAATTATAAAGACATGTATCTACCATCACAGCACCAGCCAGAGAGTAATTTTCTGACCGAAAATCCTTTGTGCCTACTCTGTTCACTCCTCTCCCTGCATTAACGTGTCTGTGCCTTTTTTTGACTCTTAAGTTTCAGCTTTTTATGGAGTGGAAAGCACACAGAATGCAGCTTTTTTTTGTTTGTTTTTGTTTTTGCTTTGTTTTGTTTTTGTTTGTTTGTTTGTTTTTTGGTTTTTTGAGACAGGGTTTCTCTGTGTAGTTTTGGTGCCTGTCCTGGATCTCACTCTGTAGACCAGCATGGCCTCAAACTCAGAACGCAGAGATCTGCCTGGCTCTGCCTCCTGAGTGCTAGGATTAAACGCGTGTACCACTACCACCTGGCCAGAATGCAGCTTTTTATGATAGCTGTTTTCACTTGATGATGTGCATTTTTTTCTTTTGTATCTTTTCAGAATTGGTAGCTTTGTAAGTGCCAAGTGGTATTTTACACCCACCATTTATGTATCCATTCATTTAATGAAGGGCATCTTGGTTGCTTTCAGTTTGGGGCAATTATGAATAAAACTTGTTATCTCTATGAAAGGTCCTGTATAGATATGTATTTTCAACTCCTTGGTGCAGATACCAAATATATGATAATTAGGTCACAGTAGAGTAGAGTAAGACTTTCAAGTTATCTTCCAAAATGGCTGTATCATTTTGCATTTCCACTAGCAATGAAGGAGCATTCCAGTTGCTCCATTTCCTCATCAACATTTGTTTTCCTCAATGTTCTGAATTTGGGCCATCCAAATAGGCGTATTGCTTCACTGTTGCTTGAAGGAGCATTTCCCTGAGGAAACATATACATTCATTTGATATGGAGCCTTTTATCATCTGCTTATTGTAGCTGAAAGTTTTTCTGTGTCCTGCCCTGTCTGCAGCCTCTCAGACCCAAATAAACACACATAAGAGGCTTATGTTAATTATGAACTGTGTGGCCATTAGCTCAGGCATATTACTGACTAGCTCTTACACTTAAATTAACCCATAATTCTTACCATGTGGCTTGGTACCTTTTCTCAGTTCTGCCTTGTCATCTTGCTTCCTCTGTGTCTAGGTGGCGACTCCTGACTCAGCCTTCCAGTACTTCCCAGAATTCTCCTAGTCTGCTTATTCTGCTTATTCTTCCTGCCTGCTACTGACCAATCAGAGTTTTATTTATCAACCAATCAGAGCAACACATATTCATAGCATATAGAATGACACCCTACAGCAGCTTATTTGGCAATGTCATGTGTTCAGACCTTTGGACAACTTATTTTTAAGGCAAATGTTAGTGTTTTTACTGTTGAGTTTGAAGATCTGTTTGTATGTTTTTCATAATAGTTTTTTTCATCTGATAAATACTGGGCAAATGTTCACTCCCAATCTACCTCTAGTCTCATTTCACAGTGTCTTCTATAAAGAAGAAACATTTAATTTTAATGAGGTCCAGCCCATTGATCCTTTCTTACATTGATCATTTCTTAGGGATTGAGTTTAATCATCATCATCATAAGCACATCTGGATTTCCTTCCCGTTATCTCCCAAGAGAGTTCTGTCGTGTGTTTTACAGTTAGTTTTTCAATCCACTCTGAGCTACCTTTTTGTAACACCTGTATAACCTGTGCCTGGATCTGTCTTTGTATGTGAATACACAACTGTTTCATGTGATGAGTAGGAAAAACCCTATCTCCTCTCTGTAGTATTACCTACACTGTAGTAGAATCTACACTTCTAACATGCTTATTCATCAGTTCTGGTGTATTTGGTCTAAGGACCACATTTTGAAAAACACTGCTTTCAACACATTGTCTTGCTGTTGCTAGTCAGTATTAAAACAACCAACCCTCCATTCCTTGTTGCTAATTGGGCTTTATATCAGAAACCACCTCTTATTTACAGCATCCAGAATTACTTGAAGCAAGAGGTAAATCTTCCCTTCCCTGCTGGGCTATGGACTTTTGTTGACAAGGTCCCAGTTTTGGTAGCCCTTGCATGTTTCTCTCTTGACTCCTCTCTGTCACCTCAAGCAAGAGCAGTGCTAAAACAGGGGTCAATAAAATCTTGTCCATATGAACTTCTCCTTTGTGCATTCTGTCTACATCAGATTGGCGGGGCACAGGGCAACGTAACAGGGTCTTGTTCATATCCAGTCCACTCTCCTTCCCTACAAAACAGAGCATCTTGAAAAGGCTCATCTCTGCCCCAGAGTTTGCAAGTGGCCTGTTTTCTATGAGAATCAACTTCCCTAACTTTCCCACTCTCTAATGAAACACCTGCAGCTTCCCTAAGATTTCAAAGCTGTATTAGTTTTTATTTTTCTGAGAAAAAAAATAAGCATATTTCACTATTCAGCTTTGCTGAAGTAATCAAGAAACTTTACATGTTCACATTACAAGTCTGGTAAATGGTTGTGGACACCGCCAGATTGGTAATGGGTGGATGGGAAAGGCTGTTTTTCTAAAAATCCTAAGTTAGGAATTCTCCAGTTTGCAACACTGTGAAAGAAGACCTCCATCTGCAAGGACCTCTAGGCACAGGCACTTCATTGCAGAAACAGGCACATTTTGTTTTACAAACATACTTGTCAAAGGCTGTCCTTCTGTGGGGGACAGAAGGCAAGGCTCAACTCACTTCCTGCCTTCAACTCCTACATGGGGAAGACTTTTTAGCTTCTTGGTACCCTCCTTCGTAACCTAGGAGGTCTATACTCAAGAACTACTGGAGTGGTTTTATGAATAAAACTTCATTCAGACACAGCCAACAACCCATCCTCACCAGTGTTGTCTACGGATGCTACTGCATACAGTTTATGAAGGCAAACAGACTAGTCCCAGTAGAAATGTCTTTTTACTGCAAAGCTATTTGCCAGCAAGTTTAGGAAGAGATTTTTACAAAATAGTTCCTGACCAAAACTACTAACCGATCTCAGAAATACACTCTTTCAACTCTATGGAGAGATGTCATTTATTCACGGGTGCTCAACTAAGTATTCAGGGTGGGTTCAAGACTATTCTTGTAAACAAGTTTCCCAGGAGACTCACATGTGATGAGCACACCGAGGGAAGTGCTCACCTTGGCATTTGTGTTGCAGTGGTTCAGGATTCATTTAGTGAATCCAAAATAAGGATTCATGATTTCAATACCTCTTGACTTGATTTCTGCAACTCAGCTGGTTTCTTTATCAGCCATGGCTGCTAAGGATTTCACTCTTAATAACTTCCTCTGATATATCTTTCCCTACCCTCTTTTTAAGGTCATGTGTGTGCATGTATATGTCCATATGTGCATGAGTGAATGGATGGATGAGTACAGGCATGTGAAAGCCAGAGGTCAGTGTTGAGGATCTTTCTCAGTTACCCTCCACTGAACTTCTATCTCACTAGTTACACTAGACTGGCTGGTCATTGTGCCCAAGAGAGTCTCTGTTCTCCTTTTTCCCTGTACTGGGATTATAGGTTCGTGCTGCTGCAACTGGTTGTTTATGTGGATGCTGGAGATCTGGACTTAAACCTGTAGGTTTGCACCGCAATCACTTTACTGACGGAGCCATCTCCCAGCTCCCCCTACATCCAGCTGTCACTCTTTTGGGTATATTATCCCTGCTACCCTAATTGATGTCATTATTTGACTAGTTCATTACCGTCTAAAACCAAACTGGAAAGGTAAAACATGAAAGCAATGAGAAGGGTAACTAAGGAAGTCAGAGCATCTGGATGAGTCAAAGATGAAAACAGGCAAAGTACGCCATGATCAGGGTCAAGTGGGAATGGGCATGGGATGCTCTGTTGTCATTCTGGCCTGCCTGTGAACCTGGTTTGTCTCTCTCTAGCTCTGCAGAGCTGTGTCAGGACTCATGCCTAACCTCTCTGAACCTCTGCTTTTTAATCTGTGAAATGAGGAGAGCAATGCTTGCCTTGCTTAGAATGGACTCCTGGGAACACACAGGAGCCAGGCTTTCCCTACCTCAGCAACTGGCGGGCCAGCTAGTGGCTGTTGGGATTCAGAGGGACTGACTTCCTGTGGAGGTTAGAGAAGACAAGAGACTGATCCATGGGTCTACATGACTAGTCTGCTATCATTTGCACAGCCACCATTGGCGTTGTAAGAAACTCAGGTTCAGACTTTTGTTTCAGGCTAGGGATCCAGTATCCTGGCAGCTCAGTTTCTCCGTGTGCTAAATGAGAACAGACACCATCTAACGGAGTTCATGAACTAGTCAACGAGGCCCCATCCTCACTACTTTCTCAACATGGAATGCTCTTTTCGGTGCCTCCACAATAGCCAGAGCTAATTTCCATCCTAGTCATGTTCCATTTTAATTTGTTGCTTAAATACTGGTTGTGCCTGGTGTGGCAGGCTTGGCATATACCTGTCTTCCAAGGCCTTGACCTCCAGTAGCAGAGAGATAGTTCAACAATTTTCAGACTTTTTTTTTTTATCATTATTTACATGTATCTGTATGCGTCTGTGTGGGGGAATGTGTGCATATGAGCTCAGATGCTTGTAGACATCAGAAGAGACTGTTGGATCTCTTGTAGTTGGAGCTACAGGCTGCACAATGGGGGTGATGGGCCTAATCCAAACAGATGGGGTGCTGGGAACACAACTCAGGTCCTTTGCAAGAGCAGCATGTACTTTTAACTGCTAAGCCATCTATCCAGCCCCTCCCCCACCCCCAAAAGGGGTAGACTACAAAGTGCTCAGTGGCAGCAGCCTAAACATCGGTGACTATTTAGGCAAAAGATGGCCCTGGCTGGAACTGGAAGGCTGAGAAGTGGCGATCTGTATGGAGCACTGGAAAGAGTGATGGCAGCTGAGAGACATTATCACACATGGATTCTGGAGACCAGAGCTAGGCCTGGGTTGGTGCACATTCGGCTGGAGTGAAGAGGATAAGGGAAGAGTATGAAGCAGAGGCTGGGCCTACTTCACACTGGAGGTCATCTGCCAGGGTAAGGGTTAAGGATCAACTGGGAGTCGAAATGGAGGAGCTAGGTCACGGGAGAGTTTAAGTAGAATTGGGACATGAGTCATTTTAAATAATCAATTTGGAAAAAAAAAATTTGCTGAGAGCAGGGTACGTATCCATCATTGTTTGCCTCCCCAGGGCATATGCATGGCCAAAATATGTAATCATTCAATAAATATGTATGGAATGTGTAACATAAAAAATTAAATTGGACCTTTGGGGAAAGTGTGATCAGTACTTACTAAATTACAACCGTTTCTGAATATGAATGGGGGGTTTACTCCCATTTAAAGATCATTTACATTCATTTTCAAATAAAATAGACATGAACTCAATGACTTCATTGCACAAGTCCTTGGGAGAAAGGCCCTGAAGTGGCATAACTGGGTTTCCTGTAGCTAGCCCTCCACACCCCTGTGGTTATTAGCAAGGGCAAGTCCCTTTTCCTTTGGGAGCTGCTAAGAACTGTGACAATTGTTTATTTCACCCCAGGAGTCTAATGAGTTTCTCAGAGGATCACCATGAAGCTCTGCGGAACATTCGATATGTTTATTGACTCTTGGGTGCTTGATGCTTCCATTTGATGCCATCTACTGAGTCCAATAAATCTAAAATGCTGCCACTCCTGACTGTGACTTACTGAGCATCTACTAGGGTGCCGTCTTCGTACCAAGCACTTGTAACAACCTACTGTGCACATCAGATCAGCAGAAGTGATCACAAAACAAGCCACGGTCTTGTGGATTGCTCTATAGACAAATGAGTTGAATGATAAAGTTACTTAATTTTTATCTGTAGTGTACTTGGAGAAATGAAGAAAATGCCCATATCCATATTCATTAACTCATCATTACATAATTTCACATAGCTTCTTTCCTCATTCAATGACAATCTACTCTAGAAAGTACAACTTTTTAAGGGGTCCAAAGGAGGAAAAGGAGGCCAGAGGTGCAAACCACTCAGCAGAGAGGGGGCACACAGATGTAGGAAGATATCTGCAGAACCCAAGCCTTCTGGGAGTCTGGAGTCATCTGGTTCTCTACTCTTTAGGGCCTCAGCTTCCTGCTTAGACTCTTCATGGTGAAGAGGTTACCTGGAGCAAAGCGCCGCCCTCCAGATACAGGCAGGCACAGTGTTTGAAACTATTTCTTTGGGTTTCTGAGACGATTCAGTGGGTACAGAGCTAGTCCCACAAACATGGGCACTTGAGTTTGAGTTCCCAAACTTCTATGACAGCCAAATATGATAACATGGATCTGTAATCCCAGCACTCCTACAGCAAGATGGAAAGTTGAGACTAGAGAATCTCCAAAAACTCCCAGACCAGCCACCCTAGGGTACACAATGAAACTGCCAAAGAGATTCTGGGCTCAAACAAGGTGGAAGGTGAAGTCAACACTCCAGGTTGTCCATTAAACACATGGTATGGTATGCATGTACCCATACTCACATACACAAATGCACACACATGCATCATACACACAAAACTATTCCTTATATCACCTCAAATGTGACTTCTACTTCCAAATCGTATTTTATCCCTGGTCCACACTCTCACCTTTGTGAAATAGCATAATCCTTAATGCTAGTACCATCAACTCAGAGATAGTATGGAGTACATGTCTCTGAGAGAGCAGACAGAACCCAGCATTTTCCCACTCCATGCTCAGAGCTGAGTGGCTCTTAACAGGCCATGTCTTTGCAGAACAGGGAAGACTAATGCCTATGACAATATCAGCCTCTAAGGAGTGATGCAAAACCAAGATGTTTCACCACACTTGGAATGGGTCCATGAAGGACCCTCCAGCCTCTTCAACTTCTTAGTAAGCTCATCAATCAATGGAGGAAAAATAAACACAATAGAAGAAACTTCTAGTTGCTAAAGAGAAAATGCAATTAATCTTTTTAAGGGAAAGAAAAATCTTCATTGATATTTTTCTAGGTGCTAGATGATAAGCTTAGTGATTTTGTGATTTCTTTTTTATATTAATTTTTTAATTTTAATTCACATATCATATTTTATGTACTCATGGAGTATGCTACAATAATTTAAAAATATATGCACATAATATGTAATTATCAAGTCAGTTTCATTTCCTCAAGCATCTATCATCTATGTGTGGGGAACCTTCAAACTCTTTTCTTATGAAATATATTGTAGATTGTGTCACAGACTATTGTAGACTATAGTGTCCTATTGTGGTCATAAACTCTTTTTGCCTTAGAAATTTTTATGTGCTCCAGGTATATAAGTGTATAAAAAATAGATGCAAATCAAAGGTTTACTGGTAGTAAGTTATAAAAAAATTACTTAAGGAACATATATATAAAGAAAATTTGCATACTAATAATATAGATGTGCATGCTTCTTCTTACATAAAGAACTAAATAATTTTGGCTGGATCTTTGATACTGCATATTGAAGAGCATCTTCATTTTTTAGAATTTACCAATATTTGGATCTTATAATTACCAGTGCTGCCTCACACAAATAGGTAGTTCAAAATGGTGGAAGTATGTTTAGGGCCATTACAGAATGGTTAGAAAATCTGCCCTAACCCCAAGTCAAGATCCATTTGATGACTTGTATGAAGCTCCGATCAGCCACTCAAGCAGCATTCTAAAATGAAATGTTCTGACACAACACAATACAAAGATGTACTAATTTCATCCATGCTGAGGAATGATGGTAGGAAAGTATGAAAAGCCTTTGTTTTCTGTAATTAAACCATCATGTTCCCATCACAGCTGCAATCTACTTATGTGGCATGCAAACACTGACATTCCTAACATACAAGTCTCTCAAATCTGGGCTGAGGTGTTTTAGGCAGCGTTTGTTAGTGTTGAATGGTGTGATGGTATGTGCAGTTGTTAGTGTTGAATGGTGTGATGGTATGTGCAGTGGGAAGTGTGCATGCTGTGTGTCCAGAGCCAAGGCTGCCGTGAAGGTGCATAATGCAACACAGGCGAGCCTGGCAGAAATGACTCAGATTCGTGTTGAGTTTGATTTTGAATTAATGTTTGGTCATTGTGTGTTCAGAAACCTTTTGTTGTTGCCAGAATTTTCTCAGCCTTCAATTCCTTCTATCTAATTTTACCTTGCTACCCATTATCCAATTTCTGTCTCTTCTACCTCCTATTCTTCCTAGCTCTAGTAGCCATTTTATACTCTCTCTTATGAGGTCAACAGTTTAGTTACCGCACATGAATGAGAACTCATTTTTGTATTTTCTGTCTTAAGTTTATAACCTCCATGATCTCATTAAAGCCCATCTCATATATGAAAACAATTGGGACTCAGAGATGTCCATTGTCTTACCCCAAATAACACAGCTTTTAAGGGGCAGAATCAAACTCATGACCAAAACTTAGTCCTGTTCTTCTCTGGACAACATCTGGCCAAGTCAAGGCTATTCAGTGTTTGCTCAGCCCTACAGCAGATGGAGACCATGTGGAGATTTACAGATATCTGGAACAATGGAACACCCAGTCTGCAGAGTCAGGAGCTAAAGAATGCAGATAAATCTACAGGAGGACTCGGGAGAAAAGGAGGGACGGGGAGACCAGCTGGGGAGACAGATTTTTGAGCGTCTTCTGGCAGAATCTAAAAATTACTAACCTTCTGTATGTCAAAGATATTTTTTGTCAACACATGCAAAAGCACCATGCTGAGAGGAAGCCCAAGTGAGCATATGGGGGAGTGCACAGACTCAGAAGTTGATGCTGGAGAAATCCCTGCTGACAATCTCCCAAGGACAGGGGCAGAGCAGACCCCACCACTCACCTCCCTCCCCAACCTTCTCCTGCCCCTGCTTTGATTAAAGGCCCTTCCTGGTGTCTATAGTCTTCTGATCTTGGTTCGGGTAAATCTTCTTCTGTGAAAACAAAGGTGGGTGCAGGGGCTTGCTTATGTTCTTGCTGTGTGATCCCCCTGCCCCTACGTCTCTCCTCTGCATCTTTCTGCTTTCTCCATCTGATTTTACACAAGCACTTCTTGCCCCTGAAGGATAGGGGTTCACTTCCTTCTGTGACCAGTAGGACTTGCTTAGTACCACATAGCATAACTCAAGTCATTAGGCTGTAGTGACACAAAATCCACCTGTCCTTAAAGACCATGAGATTTCTGCAGCAGTATGTGCCTTTAAGTACACAGAGAATCCTCATATGTACTGCAGAAATTCACAGTTAACTATGACATGCACACTAACTTCACATGGGATGGCAAGAAAAACAGTGCGTAAAATCCCTGTGTCATTCTGACTTTGGACTGCAGTTTGATTTTATGGTTCTTGAAGCCAAAGAAAAATAAGCAAAGAAATAGGGAGAGGGGAAGAGAGAAGGAGAGGAAAAGAAGAAAGGAGAAGGTAATGAAGATAGAGAGGGAGGCAAAAGATGACTGGAAGGAGGGGAAGGGGAGAAACAAAAGAGACAGGGAGGAAGGGAGGGATAGAGGGAAACAGAGAGGTGGAGAAAGAATAGGACAGGGGGAAGGAGGGAAGGAGAGAAAGAGTGAGGAAGGAAAAGAAAGGGAAGAGAGAAGGGGAGGGAGGGAGAAAATGAAGGAGGAGGAGAGGAGGAGACAGAGGGATGGGGAAGAGGGAGGAAGGCAGAGGAAACGGAAGAGAAAGAAGGGGAGTAAAGGAGTAAAGAGCCTAATTAAACATCAAATTGCTAGTCATTTCATCTGGGGTCGTCCTTGTGGATTTCTGGGAATTTCCCTAGCACCAGGTTTCTCCATATCCCCATGATGTCTCCCTCTGTCAAGATATCTCTCATTGCTCTCCCACTCTCTCCTTCCCCTACCTCAACCATCCCATTCCCTCATGTTCTCATTTCCCTTCCGCTCCCTTCTAATGCCCCCCCCCAATCCCCAGTTTGCTCATGGAGATCTCTGTTTCCCCTTCCCAAGGTGATCCGTGTGTCCCTCTTAGGGTCCTCCTTGTGGGATGTGGTCTGCTTATCCTTTGCTTTACACCTAGTATCCACTTAAGAATGAGTACATACCATGTTTGTATTTCTGAGTCGGGATGATATTTTCTAGTTCCATCCATTTGCCTACAAATTTCATAATGTCACTGTTTTTTGTTATAGCTGAGTAATACTCCATTATGTATATGTACCACATTTTCTTTATCCATTCTTCAGCTGAGGGGCATCTAGGTTACTTTCAGGTTCTGGCTATTATGAATAATGTTGCTATGAGCATAGTTGAACAAGTGTCCTTGTGGTATGATTGAGAAATCCTTGGGTATATGCCCAAGAGTGATATCATTGAGTCTTCATTGGACTGGACTAGACCCTCTGCATTTGGGAGAGAGATATGTAGCTGAATCTGTTCGAGGAACCCCTGGCAGTGTGATCAGGATCTAGCCCTGGTGCATGAGTTGGCTTTCTGGATCCCACTACCTATGTTCGGACACTTTGCTCACTCTTGATACAGCGGGGAGGGGCTTGGTCCTGCCTCAACTGAATGTACCAGGCTTAGCTGTCCACACCCCCCATGGGAGATCTAACCCTTTTGGAGGATGAGATGAAGAGTGTGTCAGGGAGGGGAAGGTGGGGTGGGGTAGCTGGAAAAGGGATGAGAGGGTGATCTGTGGTTGGTATGTAAAATGAATAAAAAATTTAAAGAAAGAAATGGGGGAAAAAAAACCATCAAATTGTCCCAGAAGAGGTATCAGGCAGTGCTGCATCTCCTCTTCTGGTTTGTCCATTTGAAGGAGCAGCTCCCTGGGACAGAAGTCACATGATCCTTCTCTTCCCATATTGACATTTTTTTATATCTATGAATAAGAAACCGGGACATACAGATGGAGCTAAAAAACATGGTTCATATGAAGAACATGGACTATTCTGGTCTAGTTGATGATAAGATGATCTTCTCTCTTCCTGTCCAAAACTGAGGCCCAAGGACCAGCACCCTTAGTCTTTCTGACTTTTGCTAAGACATGTAGAATCTCTGACCTCAGAACCAGAAGATGGCTTGGATGAGAACAGAAGAAGAGTCATACACACATACCAATTTCAGAAACACTTCACTGGAACACTTCTCCTCATGGTCTCTCTCTTAAGAATTGGATGTTCACTACACATGCTGATGGTCTGCCCTAGCAAAGAGCTAGACCCCAATCCTATCTATGACTGCACATTAATGCCACCAGAGAGGTTGTATAAAACACAATAGTGCTTGGATGCCAATCTTCAGAGACTGGCTTATTTGATTTGGGTTGTACCCTGTGCATGAAGGCTTTTTAAATTTCTCAGGGGATTCTGTTGTGCAGCCCAGGTTGAGAAACCCAGGACCAGAGGATCATGACCCCTGCTAATAACTTGCAGTCTCTGTGATCATGTGGAGGTGGTAAGATTTAGTTTAGGATCAGTTAGATCTGGGTTTGTACTCAACACCAGCTGAACTTGGGATGGGTTTAAAGTTCTACAACTCATTCTTCTACGAGCCCAGGCTAAAGACCCCTGATATAGAATAGTGCTTAGAACCTGGAGCATGTTAGTTTTTTATTGTTATGTTTTGTATATAAAATGCCTCCATTTTTGAACTCTTGCTTCTCAGATGTGGCCCTACTGAAGGGTGATTATGTCATCCTGGATGAGTTCATAGTTGCCTGGACCAGTGGGATGTGGTGTATACTGCAGAAGGCTGTGTATGATTGAAGGAAATACATGACTGGGAGTAACCTCTCAGAGGGTTTATTTCTTCCCTACCCTTTCTCCTCTACTTTTATAGGTTCCTGGCTACTACGGAGTTAGCAGCTCTGTTCTTCCTCCAAGTCATGGTGTCTTGCCTCACCACAGGCCCACAGTTATGGGGCCATGTGACCACACACCGAAGCCATTAGCCCAAATCACTCTTTCTTTTTTCAAGTTGCTATCTCAGGTACTTTATTAGCAATGAAAAGATCATAGGATGAAGAATGAATACCCTTGTGTTAGGCAACTCAACTCAGTTTAGTCATTTACTATCATACTTCTGACTCACCCTTTATATCCACTGAATCCCAGAGGAAGTGCCAACCCAACTTAGAATTCCACCTAAAAAGGACTGGGGAAGGAGCTTATTGGGGCTGGAGGTTTGCAGTGACCCTTAGATCACACTCTAGCACTTGCTCTGAGATAGAGACACTTTCGTCCACATCCAGGAATGCCCAGAGTCACCAGGGCTGTCAGCATATCTGAAGAAGTTCTTGCCACCTCCTATCACTGAGCAATTTAGAAATAGCTGCCTATATGCCAACAACATAAGGCATGCCAGGACAATTTGAAACTCCTAGAACCAAGATTTTATAATTCAGACACCTGAATTCCAGTGACACCTCTGATATTAATGGCCTTAATGACTTAGAATTATTAGACTGTATCTTTAGATTTTACATCTTCATGATGGTTAATTTACCGTGCCATCTTGGCTAAGCTATAATACTTAGGTATATGAGCTGGTGGTGTTCTGGATTCTTCCATGAGTATGTTAATAAATGATATTTACTCTTAAACTAGTAGTCTATGTGTAAAGCAAATTGTCTACCATATTGTGGGTGGGTCTCAGACAATCAGAAAAACGTCTGAAAAAAACCAAAGGACTAGGCTCCCAGAAAGGAAAATTCTACAGTAAAAGACATACTTCAAATGCAATATCCATTGTTCCTGAGCACTCCAGACTACTGACTCACTCCAGACTTGAATTTGGCACCCCATGATGCATGAACCAACTTTTATTTTCAAATTGTTTTATGCACACAGACACAGACATGCAGACATATTGCATATCCTTGACTTATGAGAACAAGTGTTATGCAGTACTTGTGTATATTTATCAACGAATGGTTGTTTATTTATTTGTGGCATGAAATCCAGGGCCTTGCAAATGCTAGACAAATGCTCTACCATTATCCCATAACCACAGCTCTGAGGTGCTGGCTTAAATAAGCATTACATAGTATGATTCATGGTGTGATCCCCTAGGAGTACCTTAAAAAGGAGTACGTAATCATATGTGCAAAGAAAGGTTAGGTTAAAGCTGAATAAACCTTAAATACAGGGTAGGCTATTCACCTTTGGGACTCAGAATATTATCTCTAATAGAACAAGTTTATTTGATTATATCATTATTTTGTTATATGGATGTTCAAGATATTTTAAAATTGGGATCTCTCCATTTGTATGGTTCAAATTTTAGGGGTTCAAGCCAAGACTTTGGAAGACTTGGAAATATTTACTTTCATTAGCCACTAATTTAGGTACCAGCAAACTATAGTACATGACCTAAATTCACTCATCTTTTAAAAAAAATAATAATCAAGTTGTAATATTTTATTGAAACACAGTCACATTTTTCACTTAATTTTGTCTCTGACAAGTTTCTTGTCCCAGTAGCTCCACTGAACACTTATGACATTGGCTGTATCTTCCACAAGCCTGAGAAGTCACATTTACTATGTGGCTGGTGACAGTGTCACACAGTGATCTACAGTAAGAAGTAAATAGCTTGGTCCTCATCGCTGTCTCCTGGCATAAGAGTTCTCCAGAACTCTTGGATTTGATGTGCCACGGGGGAGCTAGGAACAGTTTTTGTGCTAATGTGTCTTTTACATAGTTCTTAAAACAGAACTCCTAATTCCTTGGACCTTTCTGCACAATGGAAATAAATGCCTTTTCCTCTAATGAACAAATTCTCTTGGTGGGTTCCTGAGTGGGGAGAGTCACAACTGGAAAATCCAAGTGGTGGTTAGTGCATGGAACTATCCCACCCCCATCCTCCTGGAAGAGGGAAGGAGATTGAGGCAATAAATCATCATACTTCTAGGAGGGAGGCTTTGTTAACATCTCCAAACTTCTAGCATCACAGAGCTTCCAGGCTGGTATGCAAGGATCTTCCTGGTTTTGGTGGGTTGTTCCGGAAAATTATGGAACTCAGGAAGAGGGATCTTAGAAACCTCAGCTAAATGGCCACATTGGAGAAAACTGTGGGTCATCTTGGACCTACTACTTCAATACTGGATGGTGAGCAGTGAAGTGAGTCTGAATCCCCAATCTGTAGGTTCTGTAACAATCTCCAGGAAAATCATGTCAGCATTTATCTAAATTGAGGGGTACCCAACTGGTGTCAGAGCATTGGTTTCCCCCCAAAACCACTAGTCACAGAAGTACTGAGTATTGAGAGGACTATTTTCCCCTTAAACATAGTGTGAGAACATATAGTCTAATTGAGTTTTACCGCTTTGTTCAATCATAAATGTAGGTGCATAGTTAACAGCATTAGCTATGCCTGGGACTTAGTTACCAATGGATATTTTAATATCATAACTGCAGCAGACCTCTTGAAATAGCTTGCACTCTTCACTACTCTGCAATTACAATCCTTATTAGGCCTGTTGTCAGATCTTGTTATTTAAAGTGTTAATAATAATATCAAAAGTCATATAATAATAAAAAACCTTATATATCACTATTAAGCTTTAAAATTTTTAACTGTATTTCAGTATAATTAGCTTCCTTTGCAATCATATCAGTTTTATTTTATGCTTAGAGAAGGTTTTCTGAGAGTTCTCTGGGGCTGAATGCCAAAGGGTTCTGTAGGTTAAGAATGCTGATCTCGAAGGCTGCCTTCCAAGGATCACACTTGGGGAGGTGTTTACATTGTGTTTCTCCTACTCCCAAAGCCATGGGGAGATGAAAGGATAAGTGTGAGTCTGGAAGAGGCTCCACAACTTGGGATTTCAAGTAGGATGGAGAGAAAGTATGATTCTCCTTAAGACAGTGTCCCCCACAGCACCCGAATTGTAATCAGGAATGTACTTTACAGTTAAGGAAATGGTCTTCCATGTCTCTTGAGCCTTTTGGTTAGTTCTGGCTGATGTGGACTCTGACTGCAGTATGGCAGAGACATGTCTTTAGGTTGGATGCCATCGATTTTCTCGACTACACTTCAAACACTGGGAGGAACAGAAATGCATGCACATGTGGGCGGATATGGAGCACTTATTTCTGAGCCTAATTTCCATAAATACAAATGTGGAAATGCTGTCTGCTCAGATTCTGATGATACGCATGAGCACAGAAAGATATGCCCTATATATATATACACATGAGATTATATTTACACTCATACATTTTTCTGAAATTAAATACATATATACATACATACATATGGTTTGATACATATATTTCTACCCTTATGCTCATATGCATGTATGTATATGTGTTTATATATGATGGTTGAGGCACAAGAGAGATCATAAGTCTGAGATGATTTGGTAAGTTCCCTAAGGAATGAACAAGTAAGCTAAGACTATTAACAGTTAATCGATTTGCTTCTTCAACACAATTTACTGATTATCCAAGATATGTCAGTTGAAGGTGCTGGGAATTCAATAATGAAAAAAGAAATCCAAATTTCTGCTTCTGTGAAAGTCATGCCATGGTTGGTGGAAGACTAGTTCCCTCTAAGTGCCTGCCTCTCCCTACTTGCTACCTATTCTGGGATGGCAGCACTGATTCCCCCCCCCCACACACACACGCACACAGAGGGCTCCTACCTGACTTGCTCATGTACTCCATCTCCATCTCTATCCTAGAGTAAGTTTCCAAGTAGACAGGCAAAGGACTGCCCAGTTGGCCCTGTGTTCAATTCCAACTAGAAGAAATTCTCAGCAGCCAGGCAGAACTTCAAAAAGGTAGGTTCATGCAGACCCTACAGGTTCACAGGCCCACAGAGGCTCCCTGCAGCTACTTCCTTAGTTCCTTCTGAGGTTCATGGGTTTCCAAAGACCTGTTGTTCTCTTCCCATTTCACTCTCATGGTCTTGTAGCCCCAGGAACTTCAACTTGGCCTCACTTCTGGGTCTTCATATACACTCTTCTTGTATCTCAACTTTCTTTTTCCAATTCTTCTCCTGGTGCTGGCTTGGAACCTCTACATTGCAAGACTTTGAATGACAACTCCACGTCATTATGTGTCCTCCAAGTACCCTGTGAGACTCATCTGAAACCCCACAGTAAGTGAATACCACTGTACTGTGAGTCAGACATTGGATCTCTCTTCCCAAGGCTCCAGCAGAATTTAAAAACTGTGTCTGTCTAAGTGAATCAAATTGCTACTTCCCAAATAGCATGGTATGGGAAGAGCCACTGAGGGTTTATCTTGCAGCTCTTTCATGAGCAAAGGACATTTCCTACTCCTGAATATTGACAGGAGAGAACCTTCTTTGCTCAGAAAGGGATTCATGGGGGATAGGAACCCGTGATTTTTTTCTCCATATCTCACCTGCCACTCTTGCCAAGTTTAAGGGGATGGAGCATAGTTTAATCCTTGGCATATAGTCCAGCATCTCCCAGGCTCTCCTTTGTCTCCTCTTCCCTCCCAGAGAGAGAGAGAGAAGAGATATTTACACCTCTTCACTCCCCACTCTTCCTTATCCCTATTCCTGCAGGAGATTGATCCAATTTCTAGGACGTCTGCTCTGCCAGCAACACTTGGCATAGGACTGTCTTCTCCCTGAGATGCCTGCCAGGCCAACTCACACACAGGGTGGTGCCACCAGCCACCCCTTTACTTGGTATCAGATGTCAAGAGTTCTGTTGGCCTGAAGCTGCAAAACACAGTAACTCTGTAGCCTTCGCTTGGCGGGCCTGTCTCCTCATAGACAAATCTACCTTTATATGCTAGTAGCCAGGCCCGAGGACTGCTAGGCCACTCAGGAGCCACAAAAACAGCAGGATATTGGCAAGGAGGAGGGAAAGCTGATAGAGGGAGCCAGAAAGGCAGCAAAGGGAGGAAGAAGCCCAGTGTGTAGCCCCAAGGAGCCTGAACAGAAAGGAGAGAGTAGGCAATAACCAGGAAAGGGACCTCATGGGAAAAAGAACGTGAGGAATTCTGGGAGAGAATTGACAAGAAGAGAGATCTCTGTGATTTTGTTTTACTTGGTGAAAAAATAGCTAAAGAAATTCATATTATGGATCCACCTCATTGTTCAAATATCTACTCATGGCTCTTCTCCAGCCATGCAGTATCATCAATTACTATTTTCTAGAGCGGCAGAGACTAGATATTTATCTTTGACTACAGCACACAATCTGACATCAGTTTGGAAAGAGGATTTTATCAAGTGTGCTGCAGAAAACATGAATGCAGAAGTAGGTTCAGCGTGTCTACTCCAAGCCCCATTCTTTGGCTACTACACTTTCCTGCCTCACTTTCGACAGGACATACATAGACCTAGAAAAAAGCCAGTGCATTTAGTGAACAAATAGGACTTATTCACTGCCTAGTGTTCTGCGTTCTAAGTCTGGTCTTGTGTCAGCCTCTATTAGGCACTTAGGGGTATGGATGGGGCTTCCGTGTGCCTAGACTCGGGGAAGATGTCCTCATGTCCTTTCTGTTGCTGTGACAATTATTCAGACAAAAAGCAACAAGGGGGAGAAAAGAGTGTGTTGGACTTACATCCAGGTTATCATCCACTGTTGGGGAAATCAAGACAGGAACTACAAGGATCATATCCACTGTCAAGTGGACACACACAAAGGCCAGTAGGATGCAGCATTGGCCTATAATCCCCGTGCTCTCTGCAGGAACAGAACAGGCACACTGGCTAGTCTAGCCACACTGAGCTCTAAGTTCAAGTGAGAGACCCTGACTTAATATATACTGTGGGAAACATTAAAGAAGACACTGAAGTTCAACCTCTGACCTCCACAGAGGAGCACATGGATGCATATATGTCTGTTCATACACACTTGCCTACAGACCTGGCCTACATACAAGCAGACATGTATGCACAAAACACACACACACACACACACACACACACACACACACACACACACACACCCTAACTCTTTTACAAATGTCTTAGAATCTTTTAAATAACTTAACAGTTTTATGTTGGACTATATTCATTGGTACCTTAGGCCACATGCAGTTGCATGGAGCCCATGGGCTGAAGGTTGGGTATGCTGGATATTTAGGATATTCTCACCTATCCTTCCCTTCTCACTTTCAAATCATTTCCAGTGTCCAGAATGCAACCCATAGATTGGCTGGCAACAGCCTCACACCTAAGTAGGACATACTTAAAGGGCAGCAAATACTCAATGTGGCATGGAAATGGGGTTAGTTACAAAGCAGTGGAAATACTTGAACTAAAGACAGACCAAACTTAATGTATCCAAAGTTCAATTACAAAATCAGATGATACAGCCTAAGTATGTATCTAAAAAAAAAAATCAAAAGTAGATATTTCAATAAATTTGTATGAATGTCCCTGGTAGCAAGATTCACGATAACCATAAATATGTGAATGGATAAACAACAAAGTTGGTCCATTCATACAGTGGAATATTAGCCATAAAAAAGTACTAATACATGCAACAATTCGGATGATTTTGGAAAGCATCATTTTAATTGAGAGATGTATTCCATTCATTTGTATAAGTCCATTTACATGAGATGTCCAGAAGAGTAAAATTCATAGAAACAAGTAGCTGACCCGTGGCTTTCCAGTACGAGGGAAAGATGGAAGAGTGAACAACTGCTTAATGGATGTACAGTTCCCATGTAGGGTGATGAAAATATCTTGGGACCTAAGAGAGCAGCAACAATGTCCAACAGTGTGTGTGCTAAGTACAACTGAAAGATAGACGTTAAAGTGGTGTGTTTACGCAATGAGAAATTTACTTCAGTTTTTCAAATGGACCAAGGATCATATTTCTGGTTCTGACCCCTAACTGCCACTTTGTGGGTTCTAGAAACCCTGACCTGGTCATTGCCTTCCTCTTGCACATGCAAATGACTTCCTGCTTCTCAATTACAGAGCTGCTGCACTGAACACTCTTGTGCATGCTGTCTTCATTATTCTGTGTTATTCTTTGGGATGGGTTTTGAGAGGCTAGCTGTATTCTCAGGTAAAATGTGGATATTGCTATAGCTTGGCATACCATATTATTGAGTTTCCTTATGCCTGAAGAAAGGGTTTGCTTTGGCTCAAAGTTTAAGATGGGCTATGGTCCAGCATGGCAGGCAGAGGGTATGGTAGTAGGAGTTTGAAACTGGTTTCTGCAGTCCAGGGGAAGAGAGGGGTGAGGAAGAGGGCTTCCAAAACAGCATCACAAGATGAGGACCAAGTGATAACATGGGGGAAATGATCCCATGGGGAAATTTCGCATTCAAAGCACAACAAATATATACTGTGAAGTCACTGCTTGATAAAACTAGACTAGCTCACCTCCCTACAGATACCATGTGAGAGATTCCCAACCCTGTAACCCTCTGCATTCTCCTGTCACATTTTCTGTTGTCATATGCATCTCATGGTTCTTTTTGTTTTGTTTTTCAATAATACATAGCTCTAAGGAGTTCTGCAATACAGATGCAAGCTGCTCTATCATTTCTGGGCTCTCTGCTCTTCTCTGCTGCCTGCTACTGCTCCTGCTCTGCCTAATGCTGCACTCGACTCCTTCCCCATTTCTCTGCCTGAAAAGTACTCACAAATCTGTCAAGGTCAAGCCTACCCACACAGCTTCCCAGCACTCCAGCACTGGACTGTTTCCACCTCTCTACTTTCAAACTCCTTTGTCCCTGCTTCTTTCAAAGGGCAGCCCATTTTAAGAGAGTTATTTTCTTATACGTCTGTTCTATTCTCTGGAGTTTGAGATGCTTCAGTACAGGATGGATGTTTATAAAATTCCTCACTGAAATGAACCCATTATCATCATTCCTGACCCATTGTTCCACGTGAGTTTTGTGTATTGATTGACCCAGGCCATCTTAACAGCTCGAAGATGCAAATAAAATATGGAAGAGTCTTGGCTTGGATAACCAATTGGGAAGCTTCTCCCTGGAGAGAGGGCTGATTCTCACTCTCTTAGTAGCCTTCAATTGCCCTTAGCTCTTCATCTAAGAGTGGGGAAGCAGGCATCCCTAAACACCTGCCAATAAGACCAATATTAAAGGGATTCAGCAGAATATATATATATATATATATTGAATATACATTCACAACAATTAAACAAGAGGCCAGGAATTGGAGAGTAAGTAGGAAGAACATGGAAATTATATACATATATTACTCTTGTAGGAAATTCTTTCAAAAATTAAATTAAAAGTGAAAAATAGAGAAAGAATGCTGAAGAGTCATTTCAATGAAGGGAGTCTGTTACTGTTTACCAGGTGGCAAGGCTGCATGCAAGCTACATGATTACAGGACTCATGATGTACACCAGAAGGCAGGTGGCAGACCTCTGTGTGCCTGGGGTTCAAGAATGCGAGGTGGATTTCCAGGTCATTCTAAAAGCAAAAATGTAAACTGAACTGTGGAGGAATGCTGTGGGATGGTCTGTATGTCAAGTGTGTTGCTGATTGGTCAATAAATAAATCACTGATTGGCCAGTGGCCAGGCAGGAAGTATAGGCGGGACAAAGAGGAGAATAAAGCTGGGAAGTGGAAGGCTAAGTCAGAGACACTGCCAGCCGCTACCATGACAAACAGCATGTGAAGATGCCGGTAAGCCACGAGCCACATAGCAAGGTATAGATTTATAGAAATGGATTAATTTAAGCTGTAAGAAAAGTTAGCAAGAAGCCTGCCACGGTCATACAGTTTGTAACCAATATAAGTCTCTGTGTTTACTTGGTTGGGTCTGAGCGGCTGTGGGACTGGCAGGTGAGAGAGATTTGTCCTGACTGTGGGCCAGGCAGGAAAACTCTAGCTACAGAGGAATAAGATATGAGCTACAAAATGAATCATTAGGATACGTTCCCATCTCAAAGTTATATGGAGACTCTGCAGATGAGTCACCATTTTAGAAGGCTGCTGGAGAAGTGGGAAGGGGCAGTGAGTATCTATGACAGAGTGCCCATGAAAAATGCACATGTTCTCATGTTCAGCTCACACATCATTTATATGAAGGATACCATGGGTATGAAGTTTCCTGAGGATTCTGCATCAAATTACCAAGAACATGGTGGACTAAAGGAATAGAAGCATGTTCTTCTAGAGTTCTAGGATTTAGAATTTGGAAATGAGTAACATTGAGCTAAACAGGAGTGCCTAAGGGCCATCCTTGCCCTGTCCAGCTTCTGGTGGTTGACTGCATGTTTCTGTTTATGGTTGTCATTCCAACGTCTGTAGTGTTGTTCAGCTGACTACTTCTCCTCTATGCATGTGTCCAGTCTCTCTACAAACCCATAAGATGAATACATATGACTGCATTTAGCATCCTCTCCAAAGACACTTAAGAATATCTTCTCACCCAAATTTTTTCTTTGCCATACAAAGGTGTGTGCATAAGCCCTGCAGATACTGGGAGGTCAGAAGCTATAAACAGACAATTCCCCTTTTTTTCCATGACTGCAAGACAAGTAATGTGCTTACATAATCTCCATCTCCTTGTTCATTATAGACCTTGAAGATCTTATTCGACTTGTAACTTCAGCTTTTGCTGCAAACAGGAAAATCCCAGCTTCTCTGAGTAGAGCTAGGTGTTAGCCTCATGGGTCTCTTTACATCCTCTATAAAATCTTCCTTTTGTGTGCAGAATATATTTGTTTATATATGTGTTGAAAGGAGATTTTATGTGGAGTAGACTTCAATTTACCCTGCTAGGGTAGATGCCGTTTCCAAACTCATCCATGAAAGTCAGCAAACACTCTTTCATACTAGGTTTGAAATCCTCATAAGGAAAAGAAAATCTACAATTCAGATGCCAAACCCAGAAAATCTGCTCATGACTCTGAATGGTCACTAAGAAAAAAAAAAAGGTAAAGTTATAGGTCTCAGCTTGGTATTCAATACATGCTAGACTATGAAGGAAAAACGAGTGGTTAGACATGGGGCATGAGAAGCAGGTCTCTTTCCAGGAAGTGACTCCTTTCGGGTCTGTGCTTCATCCAAAGGGCAAGGAAACCACTGTTCTGATCTACTTGGTAGTAAGGTAGGAGAGGAATGAGAGTCAAACTTCACCTGCATTGTTATAGGAATTCCTCTGGTTGCAGGGTATAGAACCCTGGAGCAGGATTAAGTCTAGAGGGAAAGGCTGACTGTACCTATGTGGCCATAACAGAAGGCAGGTGTCTGCTGCAGACAAAGTTCAGATACACACTTGTAAGAGACATGTGTATGCAGAGAACTGGGGCTCTGGGAGTAGATGAACTTCTTAGGGACAGTGTTGCCTCTGGAAGAGACAGCTGCCCCCAAAACAAGATAGAACCCACAGTCAGGAAGAGGAGGGACCAAGGGCAGACAGGAAGAGGAAATACAAGAGACCTGATATGGCTGAGGTGTCACAGGCAGTGGGGACTGGAAAATGTCTCCTGCATTTAATATGGAGGACTGGGGATTTGGCCATAGAACATTTTGGAAGAGAGAAATAACACAAAACCAGGCTTGGGTAGGTGGAAGGGGTACAAAAAGAGATGTAACCTGGGATTACAGTCCTGACAGGTCATGGGTGCCAAGACTGTAGCTTAAGTACTGCCTAGCAGGTGAGGAGTAAAAGTGTCAAGCCTTCCCTCTCATTACCCTGAGCATGAGTTTGCTTTCTCTTTTGGATATTGTAAGCAATAAACACAAATCTTTCATGTCTTTGAGAAAGTACCAGTAAGAGTGATTTTTTTCTACCCCTAAAATAGAGACTGTAAAACACACATAGTAGCATTTATGCAGTCCTTATTTTCTAGGACATTTCCACTAGCCAGTCATCAAAGTCCAGATCATAATAAAAGAAATTATTTAACTGTGTGTATAATTGCATCTCATGCATCTCAGGTAATAATTATCCCCAAATCCAGGAGTCTGAAACAAATTTTACTCATCCCCACGTGTAAATGAAGAAAATATGTTCAGAGAGACCAAGTGTCATGTTAACCACTTAGGCAACTGGATTCCAAACTCCCATGATCTTACTTCAGAGATGAAGTTACCTTATTGCACGTGTTTGTGGGTAGGTAGGTGATTAAAGGTCAGAAGGAAGGGTAGGATGGGAAAAAGAGGGAGAGGGAGAGAAGGAAATAGAAGGAAGGGAAGGAGAGAGATGGTTTAACATTAATAGATGCATGGATGGATAATGAAAGGGCAGGCAGAGAAATCCATAAGAGTTACATATGTGAATAGTCATTTGTTTGAGGTTCAGGAAAAAGCCATGATTGAACACTGGCTCTCAAGTTATTTAATCCAGCATCACTTAAGAGAATGATTCACCACTCACTGCATCCCTGTACTCTCCCTGTACAGTGCTGGGCTATAAAAGAGGAGGCTTTTCATTTTAAGATGCCAATGAGAGAGGCAAGGCCTCCAGTCAGGGTGACTACCCACCTATAGATCTTGTTTCTCACAGTCTTGTGTTATGTGTAGATGGGCCTCCAGAGATGGAGGGATAAATTGCTTTCTGTGGGGTGGTAGAGTGGGTAAAAGACACAGACAAGGGTCTTGAACTTGGGACAGTGCCCATGAATCCTGAAGACAAGTAGAACACTCTCCTTCTGAAATCATATTATTGAAATTAGATTCCTCATAGACTGTGAAATTATTCCTCTAATGTTCTCCCTTAGGGCTCCATGAAGTGTATATTCATTTACTTGTTTGTTTTGATAGACAGGGTTTATTGAAGCTACGTCAAAAGGAACCTGAGCAAGGAGAATGGGATGCTGAAGCCCTCTCTGTGAGGACCAGTGACCAGACCATCTTAAGGACAACAAGAGGCCAAATCTAGGTTTATTTATTTATTTATTTATTTATTTATTTATTTATTTATTTATTTATTTATTTTGGTTTTTTGAGACAGGGTTTCTCTGTGTAGTTTTGCGCCTTTCCTGGAACTCACTTTGGAGACCAGGCTGGCCTCGAACTCACAGAGATCCGCCTGCCTCTGCCTCCCGAGTGCTGGGATTAAAGGCGTGCGCCACCACTGCCCGGCCAAATCTAGGTTTATTGTTCCTCACCAGTGGGGCATAACTTTAGGAATTCCAAGATGTATATCATTAATCTGTAAAACATGCGTAACGTGCTTGTGAGAGTTGTCACAGGTGAACTCCTTGATATGTTCTAGACTGGGACATCTGGACCAGAAGCTGACTCCATGATATCATGCTGGCCACAGTGAGCATGTTCCTGACAGGGGGGTTTCAGGCACTCTTTGTTCTTAGGAGTGTAGACCAGATAAACAAGGTAATTATCAAATTGAGCAAGTACTCTAGATAAGGTATTTTACAATACTTTTCAAAGCTCAGGGGCACTAGAAATATGATTAGTGTGACTTGGGAACTAATTTATACATTTTATTTCTTTTACCTTAATTGGTGTAAATTTAAATATTCACATGTCATAAGCAGGAAGCACAGTGGATAGTGCCGATGACCTTATTGGGATCTGATACCTCACAGCAAAGTTGGGTAGAGGAAGAAATCGAAGCTGAGGTAGCTGTTCATTGGCCTGATAAAACAAATGTGCAAAAGAGCAAAGCTTAAGACCTGATCTTTGGTCTTTCTGATTCCAAAGTCTAATTTTTTTATGACCTGTGTGCTATGTCCAACTCAGATTTCACAATCAATTTATTGATCAACAATTTTCCTTGTTCCAGAAGGCCTAATGTGGCTTTCCCTTGGAAATACCCACAAACTAAGGTTATATCATAAGTGCACTATAAACTATTTTGAACATATACATACATACATATGCAGAGACCAGTCATCCATAGTTTATTCTGTACCAGCACACAATATCCACATCTCTGCAGCTTAAGTCAATGAATGATGATTTATAGCTTATATGACAAGTCATTGCTTTTGACCCTGTCGCTCTGGCACACTGGTCCTCATGTGAATGTTGGTTCCATTCACATCACAATCCACACCAGAGTAAGGAGTTAGTGAAAGTTATAATGAATTCTTCAAGCAATTGGCTCTTCTGCAGCTTTTAGCCTTTCCTAACATAGGCCTTTTGGTTGCTTGGTTTCAAAATCACAAAGTTTATGCTTTCAATGGTATCTGGGGTCAAGGGACCTCTGGAAGCTGCATGGTTCCTGTACACATGCATAGGAGCATGCTTCCCAGAAGAGTCACCATGTTGAGCAAGTACTGGGGATGGAACCAGACAGAAGGCACTGTACACTCAAGCACTGGGGGCCAGAGAAATCATGGCTCACACCAAGAACTGTACATGTTTACAAAGCATGGCCTGTGTCTAGAATTAGAGCTGAAGATGCTATTTCTTGGTGATTTAGAATCAAAAGAAGTCCTCGTTAGCTTTAACTGTCAACTTGACACAGCCTAGAGTCACCTGAGAAGAGACGCCTCAACTGACAAATTGCCTAGATCAGACTGACCTGTGGGAATTCTCTTCCCTGTTAATTGGGTAGGAGGGCCCCGCCCACTGTGGGTGCTGCCATTCCCTAGGCAGGTGGTCCTGGGCTATACAACATAGCTAGCTAAGCATGAAGCAGTGAGTGAGCCAGCAAGCATCAGTCATCCATGGTTTCTGCTTCAATTTCCTGCTTAATGTTCTTGCTCTGACTTCCCTCGGTGACAGATTGTAACCTACAAGCTGAAACCAACTCTTTCCCTACATTCTTTTTGGTCATGGTGTTTGTCACAGCAACAGAAAGAAAATAGAACGGAAGGGAGGGAATTTACAACTTTGCTGAATTTATGGGCCTTTAACTCGGGAATTTTCAATTGAAATAGGACTGTACGGCTGAATCCAGCAGGGTATTCACCCTCCTGCTCTGTTGCCTAGAGAACTTGTCCTCTTCCCACAGGCAGCCAATGCTTCTAGTATCTTCCATACTCTTCCAGGCCTTCTGTGTAGACTTCAAAAAACATGCATATTTTCCCTCAAAGTCTCTTAGATAAATGTTTCCAGACTAACTTTTTTTTTCTACATTTTGCTTTCATCTCTTAAAAAGAAATTAATTGAAAGTAATTCTAGAGCCTTAGTGATCACCCAGAAGCTAGTTTCCCAAGAGTCTGGAGGCTATCAGTGTTAAGACCCATGGGGGAAGCTTGTTGTTCGATCTATGCACCTTCTGTACCTGGGGGTGTTATGCAGAATTCTAATTGGGTTGGATCCAAAGAATGAATGAATAAACAAGTAAAAGGGAGAGAAGGAAATGCACTTTTATAGGTGATAAGAATGGGAAAGGGATGCAGGGGCCTGATTAATATTTAATCCCGTAGAGGGAGGGCTCTTGCTCCAAGATCTGAGAAGTGCCATGTCCCCATTCTGGAAAATGAAATACAGTTGGAGGGGTGGCAGCCTGCTTCAGTCCGTGAGTCCCTTTGCCTCCTCTGCAATCGGGCATGCAAGTCTCCCAAAGTCTCTACCAAGCCATACTTTCCTGCCACTCTGACAAATGAAGCAATTTAAATTCTGTTTATAAGGTCACAGGAACGTGTTCAAGGCCAGATGGCGACACAAAGGCTTCTCTGCTGGCAGTGGGGACTCTGGCTTGTGAAGAGGCCAATGCCCTTTTCTCTGCTCTCTTAGAACTCCCTGGATTGGTAGTATGTGAGGGTCTGTTTCCCCAGAGAAAGCCCTCTCAAGACGAGGACCAGGTCGCAGTTGCTTTCTCCAGTAGCCCACCGACAACAGAGCTAGCACACTCAAACCCAAATGCTTCTGCAGTCAGAGATAAACTGAACAAGATATCTGGGCAGAGGAGGGCAGGGAGAAGCAAGGAAAAGAAAAGAAAAGCAAGACAGGGCATAGATCATTCACAGTTTGTTCCATGTTCTCCCCGCTGCCGCACCCCCCCCCCCCCCCCCCGCCAGCCACCCGGAAAAGCCCTTGGTTGCAGTTTCTTCTGACAGAATGTTGGAAGCTTGGCTGGCCAGACGACAGGAATGCCCTGCACAGAGCTAAGAATACACAGATTGGTTTCACAATTTCTATTTTTGCTCCCAGTAGGGAAGGGCTATTTCCATCTCAGCTTTGAGGGGCTGCTGAAGGCAAACTCACTGTGGCTCTCACTGGCTGTTAGAAAGAAGCACATTTGAAAAGCAGGCACTCACTTGGGAAGTCCCCTGAAAGACTCTCAGGGGTCTGGCATGGTAGTGGGATATCCCAAACTCCGGAAACATCAGTCCTGGACACTGTGACCCTATAACTGTCGCATTATTCACAGGCAAGTAGGAAACACCTATGGTTCCCAAAACTACCTGGGGAGCTAGTTCCCCCGACATGCATTTAAGCAGAATCACTGGGGAGCCCTCCCCAGGAGATTATGTCTTAAATTGTATTGATGGCTATGTAAAGGGTTCCTCATCCATAATCACTTGGGATGTAATCCCATCTTGAGCCCTGATGGCCTGGCTATGAGCCCCTCCTGGCCCTGGTGTGAGAACCATAGCTAATGAACAAGCTATTTGTCACCCATAAAACAAGGAACAAGTGCTCTCCAGCCTCAGGGTGGTGAAGACAGTTCCCTAGAGACTTCAACAGGGGACCGAGCTGGACAGGGAATAATAGCCTCTCTTCCATGCCATGCCTCTTTGATACCCAGAGTTTCTGTCACAATGCTGCCCCTAACCAGTTGCACTCTGGTTGCTAGGTAGCTTCTGGCCAACCCAGTTTCCAGGAACCTCCAGCCCTATGACTCACTATGTGCTACCACCATCTCCAAAGCCTTACCTTGTCCATGGTGCCTTTCTCCCTTACACAGATTCTCTGCTCAAGAAATAGTAAAAGCTCCCCGTCTTCTGACGCATAATCCCCAAGTACCTCCTTTAGTCTTCCAGACCCTTCATATGAGATTCTGGCTTATCCACCCCATCTGTCACCCTCCTGTATGCCCCACCCCTTGTTTTCCACGTCTCCCCTGCTTCCTGCTATAACATGAATCCTTCCCACTTGAGCTACCAAACTCACCTGCTTTAACTTCTATAGTCTGATTTTACATGATTGTTATCCCACTCAAATTGGAATGTTCTACTCAATCCCATTTTCCTTTGGGTGGCCTTCCCTGATTGCCACAGTCCTGGCTTGATCTACTGTGAAATCTTATTTGATAATAGGCCCAGAATCAGAGAATTAAAGGAGTGTTGCTAACCACCTACTCAAGACAATAGGGTCAAGTGAGAAGGATGCTGAATTGAAATGCTGGAGGGAGGCCTTCCTTGATGGTGAACGGCATTGGGAAGGGGAGGAATCTCCTTTCTAGCTTGACACCTGATTGAGGGTGCTGTCACTCAGGGAGATGAAGGAGGAATGACATCAGAGGAAGGTCTGTGGCTAGGGGGATGAGAATTTCAGGCCGGTTGATTCTGAGGCTGCTGGAAAGAAGGAGTGGAGAATGTCAACAATTGGCTATGGGGACTGTACAGTTCTGGGGTTCAACAGTTCTCTGACTGACGGAGGAAATGCACAAACAAGCCCACAAATTATAAAGTGGTGGATGCTATGGGCCAGGTGGAAAAGAACCAAAAAAACCTAGAAGAAAGTAAGAGTGGAGAAGCTGGGGGGTTTCAAGACAGAGACCCCACCCTGGCCCCGGAAGGGCTGCAGTAGGCTTCCATGGTGTGCTGGTTAGTCTTGATGGACAGTTCATAGGATTTAGAATCACCATGGAAAAAAAACTTGTGGGAGTGTCTGTCATGAAATTTTTCAATTGAGTTAAGGTTGGGAAGACTCATCCTGGAGGATGCAGACACCACCCCATGAGCTGTGGTCCTGGTCTGACTAAAAAGTCGAAAGCAGCCTGCATACCAGGATTTATTTCTCTCTGCTTCATGATTTCTGATTCAGAGTGACAGCTGTCTCATGCTCCCACCAGCAAGCCTCAGCAGCTATGATGGAATCCTCAAACTGTGAGCCAAAATAAGCCCCTCTCCTCTCTCCCTTCCCTTGTTTCCTTCCATCCTTTCCTTCCTTCCTCCATCCCTCCCTCCCTCCTTTCCTCCTCTCTTCTTTCCTCCATAGCAACAGTAATAGTAACTAGTGTACATAGAAGGGACATTGCTATCACACTGAGTTCCAAGGTGTTTGCGAATGGGGTGTTCCGAAGCCGCATTAGGTCAACATAGCTGTAGAGAAAGGCACATCAGAAAATACAGAGAGAAGCACGTGGGCAGATGGAAGGCTGCCAGAAAACAGTGTGTGGACCTAAGGAATGAGGTGTCTTACATACAAACCCATATTCTTCACTTCCACTGAAAGGAAAAAGAGAACAAGCTGAGCCGTGGTTGCTCCATGGCTTTCCTGATGGCTCCACTCTGCAATGTACTTCATCCCTTGGTCCTTGCTGGACCTGGAGAGCATGGCTGGGGGCACTGGATTTGTTTCTAATGAAGATGCCAAGCTTCTCAAGGTGGGGATGCCCAGGTTAAACAAGGTCACTTCTGTTGAGTTTTCTCCTGAAAGGAGCAACCTCAAACTAGTCCCCAACTGATAGCACCAATCACTCTGGTCTAACCTATCTGTTTCTCAGTATTGTATTTTCTCCATTCTTCTGCCTCCCCATGTCTCCATGTGTAGTTGTGCTGTGTCCTAGCTACTTACTAAGAATGATTCTGCTAATTTTTTTTCAGGAAATCTAGCTGCCCCAAACCTAGTCACATGGTGGTGCTTTGGGCTGCAGATACCATGGACATCTAGAGAAGCATCTATCTGAAGGAGGCAGTAGATCATCCACATGTGGCTAAAGAGAATCTACTAAATGATATCACAATCTTCGGGCACTGTTGGTTCACTACTCTGGTAGAAAGGCATGCTGGGAAATGTGTGACTAGATAGAAGGGTGGGAGAAAGACTTGAGTCAAAAGGACATCAGGCTTAAAATACTGCCGGACATAGATATTGATCATGGGCAGGAAACAGAGGTAGGGACGAAGTGATGTGGGCAGCCTGAGGTTCCTCCCTCCGAGATCATGTTGATCTGTGGAATTTACAAAGGGGACAGAGGAGACCAGCAACATCAAGCCTACACTTAGCACCACCAACTACAACTTAGGGAACAGGCCCAGGATGGTGAAGGTGATGACCAAGTCCTCGTCTGCTAAACTTTCCTTTGTGCCATAGTGTCTCAGTTCCTGCTCTCAGTAATCCAGTCCATTGAGAAATGGACCCAGTAAGACAGAAACCATAGTGAAATTGAGGGAATTACCAAGCATGAGAGTGATATACATTAAATATATAATATATATAATGATATACATTAAAAACACTGTTTGGTTTGATGCTAGAGGACTCATGGAAGAAGGGAGGGTGGAGGTGGGTCATGCAGGATGAGTAAGAGCTAACTAGGTCTCAAAGGCAGCACATCCAGGCAGATGGACCACTCAAGGTAAGATGCTGAGTCTCTGGGACCAGGGAGGGCACAATTCTTGTCCTGGTCCATCATTTATCATCCAGAAGATCATGACCATCTTCACCTCGTCAAGACTCAGCTTTCTCATGTCTGAAATATGGATTCTAATAGAAGTTCCACATGGATTATTTAGAGCAAGACTATCTAATACGGTTGCTGAAGCCCCTTGTGACCTTGTATGTGCATGTGTTAATCAAAATTATATAAAATTTAAAACTCTAGTTTCTTACACATTACAGTGACAATATAGATACCTTGTAGCCAGGTGTGACACCCAGCAGAAGACTAGACAGAGCAGATATGAAGTATTTCTATCACTGCAGAAATCATGATTTTGTTTGTTTGTTTAGAGATGGGGTCTCACATTGCCTAGGCTAGTCTCAAACCCACTATGTACCTAAAGATGATTTTGAATTTCTGATCCTCCTCTACTTCTTGAATGATAGTATTACAGGCATGTACCACCACACCTGATGGTTTATGTGGGGCTGGAAGTAGAAGACAGGGCTTTGTACAGTCTAGCCAAGCATTCTATCAACTGAGCCACACATTCAGCCACATTGCAAAAGTTCAGTTGGGCACTGTCTTTTATGCAAAAAAGACAACTTGTAATAATACTTGGTACAAAAAAAATGCTCAATAATCAACACAGGTACCACAGGCATGCAAAGTACTTAATAACAAAATATAATGCTATTCATGTAACAATTATAGTGTAAAAAAAAAAGGCACTAATTCTCCATGCATGGAATGAATAGAGGAAAGAGACTCCCAGATTAGGAAGAATCAACATCTATTTGGAAACAAGACCATGAGGGAGAATGAAAAAAAGGGAGTGAGAAAGCAGCAGCAGCAGCAGCAGCAGCAGCAGCAGCAGCAGCAGCAGCAGCAGCAGCAGCAAGAGTGTCTGCTCTTCTGCATTGATGCTACAGTGCCATGTCTGCCTCTCTCTGCCTCGTACCAGCTCTGATCTCTGCACACTCCCTCCCAGAGGTGCCTTGCTCAACTGGCTTCTGGTGGGGTTTGGCTAATGGAAGGGAGAAATGAACCAGAATCCAATTTGTAGAATGAACTATGGCCTGCAAAAGGATAAACTGGACCACCACTGATATGTGACACAAATCAAGCTCCAGGAATGTGGAACATCAGCTCATTTGGTCCTGTGTAGTCCCTGATAAGACCACAAATTATAACCATGTCTCCAGCTGAACTCACAGGCTCCACAGATAAGATCACTGACTGCTGTAGCAAATCGCCTAGTTCGAAAGTCTTGACCAATCCTTGTCCAGATTACTCTTGCTCACATCTGCCCTAAAGCCATTCTTACCAGCCCCAGCCCAATAATCCTGTAATTAGAGTCCCTAAGTCCCATGTTTAGATGCATTATTGAGATTGTGTTTCAGAGCCTCTTTTCCTTGTCCTTGGTGTTGAACAAGCCCAGCTTGTTGAGACCACACCTTTCCACAGTATGGGAGATGTACCAGGAGGCAGAGGCAGGCTGGAGAAAGAAGGAAGCCACAGCAGGTGTTGTTTCCACGTCCTAGCCTCTTAGCTCTGGCTCAGACACAGTTGAACTCCCACCCCTGCTCCAGGTTCTGTTTGGTGGCCCCGGTTTTCACACAGTTCTGGTCTTGTTTCCTCCCCCTGGGGAGTGGTAACTGGCTTCTACACGGACTCATCTCCTGTGTCTTGGAAACCCTCATTTATTTCCTTAATGCTGCTGACTGTCTAATCCAAATTCTTTCATTAAAAAGCTGTGATTAACATCAGAGTGAAGGGTGTGTGTGTGTGTGTGTGTGTGTGTGTGTGTGTGTGTGTGTGTGTGTTCCATTCATATGAGTGTGCAGGTACACACTTGTACACACACACACACACACACACACACACGAGAGAGAGAGAGAGAGAGAGAGAGAGAGAGAGAGAGAGAGAGAGAGAGAGAGAGAGAGAGAGAGGAAGGTGTCTGTCATCGTCTATCACTCTTCATCTTGAAACAGGGTCTTTCACTAAAACTGAAGATGGCCATTTCTGCGAGGCTGGCTGGCCAGCAAACTCCAGAGGTCTGACTGTCTCCCCTCTGAAGGCCAGGGTTACAGGTATGCTCAGTGCTGCTCACCTTAGTAACGTGGGTGCTGAGGACTTGACCTGACGTCCTCTCATTTGTACAATAAGCACCCTTATCCACTGAACCACCTTCCCAGTTCTCAGGCTCAGGGCCTTGATTCATACACAGGTCATTACTTCTGGCCAAACAATGGGCTAAGCCTGTTTTGGGGGTTGTACTCATGAGCAACTCAACAGTAGGCATCAGCTGCATGTCACACATGAGGAGACTGATGCGCTGGGCCCGGTGCCCCACAGGTATTCACGGAAGGAACACAGGCCTCCCACAGTTTACTCTGATTTCTTCAGATCTGACACTGGACTGACTACTTGTGGGCATCTGAAGTATGTCTCTCTTCTCTTTGGTTCTTGGAGTTTGTTTCCAATGTTTGTGGTTTTGCTTTTTTTTTTTTTTTTTTGTCTTTCCCCATCTCAGTAACACTCATTGTCTATTAAGCTTTCACAGTTTTTGTTCAAGAACAGGTACATCTTTTTACTTCTAAGGAGCAACCTGCCAAAGAAGTCATTTCTTTTCTCGAAGATCTTTTCTTGCAGACTTCTGATCCTCCATCTCTGGAGACTTGGACACTGGTGTTCTGAAACCCAACACTGCAGACACCAGGTGTGACACTTAAGGAGGGGGAAATACATGGGGAGCCTTTTTATTATCTGTGTATCTGTTTCCCATCTGAGTCGGCCAGGGTGTAACACAGCCAAATCTATGCCAACACATGCGCATATAAATCATGATTATCCATTAAAAAAAAAAAAAGGTAAGAAATAGGCAAGTTAACAGGAGATGATATGAATAGAAAGCAGTATAAAGGGTGCTTATAGGGAAATCTCGTAAGTGATCGTTTTTAATTATGAACTCACAGGCATGCACACACCCCTCCTGGGGAGGAAAGCAGAGAATCTCCTGACTTTACAGAGGAAGATCTTGACTGCATCTTTGTATATCCTGAACTGCTTAGTGGTGGGGAAAAAATTCATATTGGGTGTTTATGGGGATCACAGGTGGGGACCATCCAAGACAGAAACAAAGGGGTTTGGAACCCGGGAGAGTCTTGAGTTTGTGTTGTCAGCACTGGATGTGGCTGAGGCTGAGTCAGTCCCTTAAAGCGGACTTTTACTTTACCCCTTATAAGCATCTATCAGACTAGAGTTAAAGAGCTGAAAACACATCTGAAAATCTGTGTGGTAGATCGGAAGCCAGTCCAGGGTCCGGTCAGCTGCCCAACTGTGCTAATCAAACAGGCACTGGACAGCACGCGACCCACGTTCAACACTGCCTCCGTGTGGTAGTGAGCTATAATAGCAAGAGTGCATGGGTGGAGGAAAATGTCCTTTTTCTCCCATTTCTTCAGAGAAGTCTTAAGCAAAGATGGTCTCCCTTTAGAATGACACAAGCCCGATACTGCAGCTGATTCAGTGAGATGCCCATGATCTTCCTGATGGTAAAAGACAATCCAGAGAGGCTGGCAGAAAGTAGTTTACAGAAATGACCCTGGAGGAAAAGGGGGGCTAAATCCTAGAGTTTTCACTTGCTGTATGTGACTGGGGCCTCATCATCACGCCACATTATTTCTGGTCTTAATTATTTTATTTTAAGCATCCTTTCCATATCCAAGACTCTTTCAGGACTGTATACTCTTGAACAATAGGCCAATGTTTTTGCACTGCTGAGTCCCTAGAGTGCAGTGAATGGCATAAAGTATTCACTCATAACTGCTCATTTAATTGAACTGAATTAATGAGCCCAAGTATGAGCTACTTCATAAGTTTAGCCTTGAGGCTAATGCAAAAGAATAACCATCTTTGAGCCAGGGGAACTATTGGTCACTAAGGGAGTCATAGTTGTGCTCCCTACATGAAAGAGAACACACAAGAAAGACAGCAGTGTACATCCTTTCATAACAGAGATCAGAGATGTTAAGCAACTCAGGGAGTCTCGCTGCCACCATGCTCCCCTGGTGACAGAAACTAGTTTGCTAGCTTCCCTTTTCCCTGGGCCAGCTGGCTCCTCCTAAGAGAGTCTGCCTTCTCCTTGGGACCCCCTGGGGCTGGCGGCACTTGCCTCTGGTCCCAGATTGGAGCACTAAAGCTTCCTGGGGCTTCCTGAGTGTTTTCAGTGTCAGGCCCTGCAGGAAGCCAAGCTAGGGAGGAGAAAGAACAAAGAGCTGCCTAGGACATCTCCGGGGGCTCACAGGGATGTCTCCAGGGGCTCACAACAGCAGCAGCTCCAGGATTAAAAACCAAGCTGAAAGCTGAGTTTCCACTAAACTCTAAACTCTCCAAATCCCCTCTTCCTGCCTAGTCTCCTGGGCCTAGGCTTTCTTCCCTGGCAGGAGCTCCAACCACAGTTTCAGACCCCACTAGGCAGCCTAGTGAGGCAGCGGTTAAGTAATGAGGAGATACAGCTAGCATAGATGCAAGCTCCCCTGGAGAGAGATGGATTGAAGACTGGGGTGCCAGGGAAGGAGGCCACGGATTTCAGGCTCAACATGGACCTACTGAGGTGTCTTACTAGAAAATACGATTGGACAGAGGTAACTAGGTCTCCAAATCCTTGCTGAACATTCTTGTGAGAGATGTGAGACAGAGGAGACACTGTGGACCATAGGCCTCCCACTTTTAAGGTGCTAGTCTAAGAGAACAGGTCTAAATCTCTGTCGATGCAAAAACAGTTCTCACCACAAAAGGAGTAAGAGATAGTTTATTCTAGAGTCAAATGAGTGACCATGGCCCCAGAATACTGGTCACCCCAAGTTCCATGTTTCAACACGGAAGCAGTTTTATGAAGATTTCTATAGTAACAAAACAAAGACAGATCAAGACACTTCTCAAATTCATCGATGGATACCTTGTGTAGTGGGGGTTATAGAAAAACTGGAGAACTCTGCTATGGGCCTTAGATGCTGTCTGACAACAGTCTTAGGCCTGTGACTGGTGGAAAGTAGGGGCTTATTAAGTGAGTACATTCCTATAGGTATTTACCTGTTAGTCCCAGGATGTTAGAGCAGACACAGAGTTGGGCAAGGAATGGTCCTTTAGGGGACTAATGATGGCCCAAGATATACTGTAGCTTGGCTCTTGTCCACCTGAATCATGAAGTTCTCACCAGTCAATCAGTCCATCAGTCTTGTAGAAAATTTCAGTTTGAGGATGTTGCTTCTTTCTGGAAATTTCTATCCACAGTCTGGAGAAATCAGAGCACACTTCCTCTGTGACTCTTATTCCTACCTCCTACCAATATGGCAAGGTTTTATAGTCAGATGTGTTTCCTTGTCTCTGCTACTTGGAGCAAATAGATCTAAGCCTTGGAGTTATGGTAGGAATCCCCACCTCCCTGGGGAACAGTTATACAAATAAGGGATTTCTGTCTCCCCTTCTCCCTCTTCTTTCTCTTTCAGGTTCCCTTGACATACTGTCCATGGTGGCTATCTTTCTTCTTCTTTTTTTTTTTTAACTTTAAATTACATCTCTTAATGAAGTTCCTCTCTGGGGTTTAAAGGGCAACCTCCAAGAATGAGAATTCCTGGAAAGAAGCTGTGTCTGCAAAGGCTGGTGAACTAATTAGGACATCCATGGTGTAGAGATGTTGAAATGTTGCAAGTCCATAGCCAAATTATCTTGTGGCATCTTTAACTCTCTTAACAACCATTTACTGCTCTCTTCTGCACATGTTCCAAGAGTTTTGCAGCCTTTAGGTAAGTCCTTTGGACTGTAGGCACCAACTCCTAGTTCCCAATAACCAAAGGGCTAAGAATAGCATCTGAGGCCTATAGTAGAGTTTCCCTGCTCTACTGTAACCTGCTTACCTGATGTACCCACTGATAGATTTGAGAAGTGTCATGGTTTATGACTTTCTTTGTTCAGCTACTATAAAAAACATCAAACTGATACTATGTTGGAACATGGAATTTAGGACAACTTCAATCTGTGTTTCCAGGCCATGGTAATTCACACTCAGCTCCAGAATAGACCATCTCTTATTCCCTTTGAGTTGAGATTCTCATGTCAACAGCTCTCTTTACATTTAAGGCTCAGTGACACTGTCTCTACTATGATGCCCTAGATTTCCTAACTGCTCTCCCACCTCAAGGCTCATCATGGCCCCCATGGTCACAAAGCTGTCTTTCCTAAGGAAAGACACTTTCCTAAGTGTGTAGAAGAAGCCCTTCCTTACCCTGGCATCACCTAATGACAGAGTACAGGTGAAAAAAAAAAAGGTCACTAATACAAATGGAGCAGCAAGACAACAAAAAACAACCATGCTCTGTGTGGATGATGCCTCTGGGGCTTTCCCTCAGCCCATTAGTCCGCTTCCATTCTTGGGAATGCCTCTCTCATTTTTTAAATAAGTCATCTCTATTTCTATTCCATGCCTAACTGAATGGCTTTTTCCATCTCTCCTCCTGGTAGCGGCCTGGATTTTTACCTAATCTGTACCGTCTTCCTCTCACACCCTAATGAAATGATCCTTGAGCTTCCCTTTGAGTCGGTTTCTAAATTATCTTTATTAATGAGACTAAGAAGCCCCGAGGAGAACCTCAGTTTCCCTAGTAACAGCATCAACTCCTTTCTCGAAATTGCAGTGCTCCATCTCCTTAACGTTTAGGAAGTGTGCACATCGGTTTTCTTGTAATTATCATAATCAGTGAGAGGACTGATACCCATGAGAGGGTATGGTTACTTCAGGGCTTCTAATGGGGTACATCCTGTGATTGACACGGCTTACTAGCTAATACAATTCTCACAACAACCCGGTGACTTAAGAATGTTATCTCCAATTTACAGACTCAATGAGGCTCAGTGAGTTTATATGAGTCTGTAAATCACCCAAGATCCCACAGTTGCCAAGCAGCAGGACGGGGATCCTAGATCAGATCCTGCAGAGTCTGGTTTGATAATTATTGCCACTGCCTATTCATCCATTCACTCCAGGAATATTTATTAAGCACCTCCCATTTGTTGGATACCATTTCATACTTTACTGTGTAGCTCTCCTGCTCAATGATTGACAGACAAATTCCCATGGCCCCAGCCACTACACTGAACAATATGCACACACTGGATGAGGTGAGTGAGCTAAGGAATGGGTCAGCTCCCCTGAGGCCTGGCACCCACCAAACAGGGGCCTGGTTAACAGGTACACTTCCAAAAAGCAAACAAATGCCCACAGTCTCTGACAGCAAATTACAGCACCAAGTAGCAAGGTCTGCATATAAGAACTCCCACCCACATCAGGCTGCAGCCCAAGAAAGGAACTGGTTTTGCAAACACAAAATGCGTCGAAGAAGCAAAGGGCTATTTGCACAAGTGTGCAGCCGACTACAAACATGTCTGCACTCTGGATAACAGTTGTCTCACAAAGAAAGAAGGCAAAACGCTAACCACCGAAAGAGCCCTGAACCCTTAGAGACAGTTCCCAACAGTTCCCAACAGCAAATGGACAGACTCCCCTGCCATCCCTTGGCTTTATCTAGAAAGCACCTCTACTATCAATTACATTCTAAATGTATCTTCAATGAATCTTCCTTCCACATAAACCCAATCACAGCACGAGCAAAGGGAAATTTATATCATAACATTTAATAGGAAAGCCAGATCCTTTCCTGTTATAAAGGAATTAGCTCATGGATAAATAGGCTAGACTCAAAATGTTACGAAGTTAAAACATTTTAAAACTGAAGTTAACAAACTTCTTTTTCGCTGATATTGAGTGGAAGACATGGAGCAACACACAGGCAGGGGCCCTGCTCAGAGCCATGGCCTCACCAAGACAGCCGACTTTTGGTCCTCACCCAGGCCTCTTTCCATTTCTGTATCACTGAATGGTGGCTGCTCATTGCAATTCTGGCTGCTCGTCATCTGATTAACTGTGCAGCCTCAGGCTTGTCTCCATTTTGCATAAAAATAGCCCACTCTCATTTCCCTCTGAACATGAGTCTGCTGCTCATAACTGCCGGGTGTCCCCCTCACTTCTGCCCATGGCAGGTGCACTGGTAGGAATGGGGCTCTTCATTGGGTCCACATAAGAGGAACCCCCACAAAGAGCAAGCAGGACCGGCCATAGAGCAAGCCCTGCTGCCTGGGTAGCCTTCTGCTTCTGGAGCCAGTGATGTGACTCTTCGTAAAAAGTGTTCAGAGTAAAACTACCTCTGGATAAATACTGGAATCAGCTTCTTAAGGGAAAAGTCTACATGGCTTATTAAAGTTTTAGATAGAAAAAAAAAAATAGGAGACCACTTCACAAGGAACCAACTGTATCAGAATCCCAGATGCCTATCTTTAAGAGGAAAACCAGCCTGGCAGGTGACAGTTACCAATTTATTCAGCAAGCCTTTCTTGGAGATCTATGATATGTCAGAGAGTTTTCTCAGTGTGTAACACATACCACTGACTTCTATGGCATAGATGTGACATGCTAGGAAGCAGGTACAAATAAATAATAAGGGAATTGAGAAATAAATCCATCCTCTGACTACGAGTTTATTATTAAGGTAAGTAAACAGAACTGAAAGATACATACATACATACATACAGACAGACAGACAGACATAATAAATACTTACATACATATATATACATATACACACATATGCACACACATACATGTAAATACACACAGATATATGTATATACATATACACATACATACATACATATACACATGCATTTCCTTTAAGCAACCCAAAGGGTTAAAATGATGTCTAGCTAGCAGACCCTGTCTGGGCTCCTCCTATGTTTCATTAAAATACCAGTGAGGTTACAATAAAAAAGTTAAAATTTCCAAACTCATAACCGCACTGAAAATGAGAAGTGATGAGCCAATTAGAGCCTGAATTAGGAAAGAAATCTTGTCAATCCTGTTGGTAAATTCACACATGAGATGTGCTTAGGGCAACGTCTGGCACATGGAAGCATTGAGTAATTGTGAATAATTATTTGCTTAAAGTTAAATGAGAGGCACCCAGGAAAATAACGGAGTATTATGGTATGAATCAGCAGATACTATTTTTAGCCACTTCTAATCTTAGCATATTCCCCCCAAAAGCAAAAGTCAGGAAGAGTCCAGCCATGGCATGACATGGTGCGTCCCCAGAGATGTGTCAATCAATGTGACAAACATTCCACTAGGGGAGGAAACACAAGGAGCTTAGGGGTTCATGTTTTCATGTCTTGGGCTAGTTTATCTGTCCCCTCACTGCAGATTGATGGACTCCAGACTGTGTAAAAACAGTAGCTCCCACCACAGTTTATTAAAACCACTATAGGGAGCAAAGCCATGAGACTATGGGACCTGGACCGATGTTCCAACTGCCCATCTGGAAGGAGCTGACAGTGGACAAAGTCAAGAGGGAGCCACATAACTTTTGCTGGTTAGCTAGGGTTGGCCAAGAAAAATACTTCTTTTTCTTAGATAAACTAAGAAGAGCAAAAAGTGACTGTGGCACCGAGTAAGAAAAAGTACTAAGTGGAGAAAGTGTGTTATCCTGAAGCCTCAAGGAACATACATTAGAAAACAGAGACTTAAGGGTAGTTTGGGAAGCAGAAAAGATTTTACAGTTGGATACAGGAGAACCTAGCTGCTCTGCACTGGAAATAGTGTCACAGGAAGACAGCTCATGAAGGAGTCAGGCAGGATAAAAGGCAGAACTGTAAATGGGAAGATGGATACGAAGGTCCTTCACCAAGAAGCGGATGTGGAGTACCAGGGATCACTTTTCTTTACAATCTAGGTAAGTTTTACTTATGGAAAAAGGAATGTGCTATTTTTACAGGTTTCTACTGTCAGTCTATTTGACAGGGTAATTTCTGAAGATCAGAATCTGCTGTTTTCTTCCTGTTCTGGAGGCTGTAATGTCCCAGTTCAGGTGAAGGGATCTGGTAAAGGCTTTCTTGCTGCACCCTGACACAGCAGAAAACACTAAGGCAAGTAAGACCATGTCTATTCCACAAGCCCAGGGATAGCAGCATCCCTGTGTTCAGGAGAGAGCAGCGTAATTCTTCTCAAGAGGCTCCATCTCCTAACACAAGTAATTAACTAAGGGGTTGTATTAGAGGAGGGTGGGCCTCACGCCAAACCATCGGTGTCTTTAAGAGAAGACACACTGGGAAAGTCCACATGAACACGGGGCAGAGCCAGGGAGCCCTGCTGCGGGAAGGATCAACGCCCCACCCCCTGCTTTCAGAGAGATCATAGCCTGACAAATTAAGTTTCCAAAACAAGGATCTGGGGGAATATGTTGACACAGTAGCACCTAGAATTGCATAACAACCACCTACAAAAATATTGAATATTTCTACCTTACCAGAAAGTTCTATGAGGAGTATTTTGAAAGATGAACTCACCATGAATTAAGCAATGTTCTCAGAGCCAAAAGGGTCTGAAATCACCAAGGCAATTAATTATTTGCATCAATAAGACATTTGATCAATGGCATTTTCCACTCTTGGGAAAAAAAAAAACAGTAATCTGAAGCTAGGTTATTTTGTTGATATTAGAGAATATCTTGTGAGTTATGAGACAGGATCCAATTAGTGTTCTTGAAGAACACAAAGACCCACATTATCATCACAGTAACTTAATATTGTCCTTTTAAAAGCTACAGTCAGTAGAATTAGAACCAGAAACAGGAGTTCAGCTTTTACAAATGGAGATAAATGTGCCATTGGGTTCAGCGGCCTGACTGTCTCCAGTAGCAGAGGCAACACTTACTGAATACTCAAGAGGCCAAGACACCAGTTTTCGCCCTTCCCTGAGCTCCTAGCTGAGTCTCCCCCGTGACATAATGAAGGACATGTTTGATGATACAGTCAACAAGCAGAGAAGGGAAATCAAGGGTGCCCAAGATTTCGGGGCAGAAAGTAGAGTGTCTGTACATGTGCTGGCTTTTGGGGCTCATGTCACTAACAGCCAAATAGACCAAATCAAAACAGAACCAACCAACAGCAAACAGACCGGACCCCAGCATCACAACTAGTAAAAAGAGATTAGCAAGTGGCTGTATTCAAATCTAAACAAATACTCCCAGTTGTGGGGCTTCCCTTATAAACAGTTATGAAAGATTAAGTTAAAAATAACTCCACTTAAATAAGTAAGACCACTCCCACTACAATTCCACATAATGAAGGAAAGAAAGCCATGACATCAAGTTCAGCTCTGTCGGAAGACAGACTCTGGGAAAACACCATCCTGAAGAAATGACTAAAGATTTTGATCATTCCCAGTTAATCTTATGGTAATATGATTTCCACCCAAATCTGGACATTTTAGTGGAGATATGATTTAACGGATTGAATCTAAATTAAATCCATGAGAAAATACCAGAAAGTTTAGGAAAACAGAGTAGCAAGAAGGACCTTGTTGTGAAAGAAAAGCACAGTTACTCAGTACTATTAATATCAAAACAGCGGAGGACAAGGTCAAAGGGTACCAAAGTAATTTTGAGGGTTCTAACATCAGTTTTGTGATGTTTTTGAGAAGTCCTAAATATGAGCAGAATTTTGTTAGATGCACAAGGAAGACAATATTCATAATGAAGAGAGAAGATAAATAGGCATCTTGAGGTATTTGTAAAAACTTGCTTGAATAATAGGGGGTGGGGGTGACAAGAAAGAAGGACACAGAGGTAGAAGTTGGATTCCACGTCACATGTGACAGACAACCAGCTGCTGAATGATTCCAAGCTGGTGGGTGACATGGACAAATTAGGATTTGGGGATCAGCTGACTGTCTTGCATTTGAGGAAGGCCAGTTTGAAGCAGCTGGAGAAATGGGAAATTGACTGTAATGACCAGGTTTCTGGAAGAACCCTAGCACGGCAGGCTGAATTCTCAGAGAGCCAAGAGGACACGGGGCAGGGTAGAGTTGAGAGCTGCTTAAGGGACAGATGGATTAGAAAAATGGCCACCTGGAATGGCAGGGCATGACTAAGACAGCAGGGTAAGACAAGGTGTGTAGGAAAGTTATGAGAACACAGAGGGGAATGGTCTTGGCTTCTGATGGAGCCAAAGCGGAGCAGGGTCCCTGATGGAGATGGAGATCCCTGGGGATATTTCACAGGTTGAACCCAGGGAGTATGAGCTTCCTGTTCCCTCAGCTGCCCCATCACTTAGCTCCTTTAGCCATGTGACATGGGAAATCTTCCCCAACCCAAGCCTGAGTTTGATCTATCCAATATCCACAGAAAAGCTGAGTATTCCTCAGCTCACTTATTTTGGGGCTCTTTTTAAGTTGTAATATGGGGTCCACAGCATAAGTAGATCCTCCAGGTCTCCCCATGTTTCCTCAAGTCAGAAAATAACTTATTGCCCACGACAACCCAGATCCCTTTTCCCCCTCCAAGGGCAATCCGCGTCCTTTATTTTTCCTATATCTGAAATATTCCTATTCAATTAGCTAATTTCTCCCTGAAGTCATATCTTTCACTTTAATAAGAGGAAAATGAGGATGCTCCATGTATTATTAAGCTACATTTCAGGCTGAAATTGAATTACACACTACCAGGAGCTCGTCTCTGGATCACAAGCCAGAGGTCTATGATTCATGCTTCCGACTGCCTTTCAATCTTTCAGAGCCAGTGGGAGAACTGTCTTAAAATAGACTGAATGGAGCTCAATGAATGTTTTTGAAATGTCTATAATTTGGGCAAACTTTTTCAGGAAAAAAAATTTTTTTTTAACTAACAATGACCTCAGAACAAGGAGGCTCCTTCAGTTTTTTTAATGTGTGGGCTGCGGCTGGTTTCTTTGTTTGTTTTCTTTCTGTGAATGCAGTTTTAGTCTTCAAACCTCCATTCATCCCCAGAGGAGGTCTGTTTATTAAAGATGTCCCTTCCATCCAGACTCTAGCATCCTGTCCTGATAGACTGTATTCACATGCTCATCTTGCCAGTCTCCCTCCAGTGGTGACCACCTTGCTTCTTATGAGCCTGACGATCACAACCTTTCTTATCTCACAGAGTGGCCATTTGGGAAGGAGAGGGGAATCAAGAGTAACTATCAACCATCACGGTCCTGGACATCGGGCAAACTTAGAACCCCGCCTCTGTCACATGCCTGGCTCTGTGAATTGGGGTGACTTGGGCTGATGTGTCCAAGGCTCTTATTCCCCTCACTTGCAAAGTGAGGGAAATAAGAGTTCCCTGGACACAGGTAGGTCACAGTAGGTCACAGACTCTCTGCAGGATCCTGGCAAAGTTCCAGTACAGCATCCAGCCCAGACTAAGACTTCAAGAGTCGTAGTATTGCACAGTCTGAGATTATGAGCTGCTGCAGGTCCGCTGTGTGGCCTTCTGCAAACCATTGCCTTCTCTGAATGTGCATTATCAATGCCAGAATGAAGGCAGAGGATACATTAGTCAGTGGGAGGAAAAAGTGCCATCTGTCAGCCCTGTGAAACACTGTGTTAGGCACAAGAACAGTATCACTTCTGTCTGAATTTATGGACCCAGGAATCCAGGCTTTCTAGTATTTGGGGATACTTAGATCTCATGACCTTGGAGAAGTTCCTTGGATTGGAAAAATGCCTGTTAGGAAGAGAAACCTGGCAAGGGATGGAGATAGATGGTAATGAACACTAAGGACTGGAAACCAAATCACAAAGAAAGGGAACCATGACCCCACATGAGGACTCTGGAGAATTTCACAGGGTGAAATCACCTAAGGAGATTCAGACCCAGAAGTCAAGAGAAGAACATACGTGAGGAGGAAGGGTAGACATTGTGGTAGATACTTTCCTCCTGCTTCGCCCACATTAGGCAGTATTATGGCAGTATTATAGATGCTGATGTCTCCCTATCAAATCACACAGTTATATGTCGCTGGGAGAAACTGAGGCTCACAGTTTGGGTTGCTTGCTAAGCGATGCCCACATGTCTCATGTGACAAAATTTGAATTTTTTCCCTATCACTGCCTTTTGAAGACATTTTTCTTCTCAGTCCCAAGAAACAGGAAGTAATGAAATCACAGTCCTTGCTTTCCCTAAGTAGGGAGACTTCAGCTATCCCAGAACTCAATGTAATGGGGAGGCAGTCTTGCTTTGACCATGAAGTCACTGGAGGCCTGGAGGTGGGCACCTCTTTCATTTTGAGCCTGTGTAGGTTGCTGGTGGCAGTGAACATAGTCTCAATCACCCAGCATCCAGCACCCAACAGACTCAGTACTTCCGAAAAGAATCAATCAACATATGGGGATGCCTTAAAAGCTCCTGGCATCAGAGCAGACAGCAAAGTCTGATTTCTCATCCATCTGAGACAGGCTGCACAGGATGATGCAGACCCTGAGGGTAGTCTGACCCTGGTTTGATGGCCTCTAATAAAACGAGGCCCTGAGCTCCCACTAGGAAGCAGCTGCTTGGCTGGAGGTGACAGATGATAGCTACAAGTCCCCCTGGATTCTGGCTTCCTTTCGTGCCCATCTATAATCCTTGGATCATTGACACAGCATGATGTAATGGGCTTTCCATTTCTCTAATCGTCTGGCCTGTCAGGGTGGATTTATCTCAGTATGTGCAGGGATAGGGGGCCTGAAGACTGCTCTGGGCTTTGTGGTAGAGGACCTTTAGCAAAATGAATAGTTTACTTAGGCCACTTTCCTTGACTTAAGCTTTACTTTCTTGGTTCCCAGAGAATGGCTCCCCAGGCCCGACAACACCTATGGGGAGCAGCCTTGCGCAAACTTAACTGCTTTCTTGAGCTAGAGTGCATGAAATAAAAAGAGAACATATGACAGCTGTGGTTTCTAATAAACCCGCAGAATTTATTTCAAATAAAGCTATTGGTTCTAAAAGTATAATCTAATAGTTTGCATGTGTATCTACACACACAAATACAAATACACACATATGCATGCATGGCTGGATTTATGTAGATTTCAGTTTGCACAGTCTTCTTATGTATTTTACCTGGTGATTAAGGCTGGGCTCTGAGGTCCAAGTAACATCATTAGATCCATGGCATCTCACTTACAAAACCCATGACTTTAGACAAGTTACTGTACTTTCAGACTTGTGTTTACTCATCTGTTATGTGGGAGATACAGGGGTCCTTGAGACCACACAGGTGACCAGCAGTTATTATCCTTCCCATCTCAGCACCAGTCTTTTCCCATGGTACCCCCTGGCTGCTGTATACAGAGGAGGCAGCTGGACTTAGGGGAGGTTATAATGCCTAATGTCACAATGTCATCCACGTCTAGGTACTAATGCAGCTCACCGCTGCCCCCAGCCAGGCCACTCTGAAAGTTACCCAAATTGTAATGAGGGAAACCCTGCCAACCTTTTCACTTCCACCTATTTCTGAGAGCAAACGCCTCACACAATCCTGGGAAGCAGGAGAGCTCAGCTTCCGGAAGGTTACCCAGCACATGCTAATAGCCCCCTTGCTCAGATCTAGAGCCTCCGGAGTGATAGTCACCAAACAGAAGAGAGAAGACATGATAAGGAATCGGGAGCTGCTGATATTTACCACAGAAGGGAAACTAATGAGTACTGGCGCTTGGTGCAGCTTGTAAATATTCACAGTCTGTGGCACCTCACCTGCACCCATGGGTGCCCTCTGCTCACTTGCACCTGTGGGTGCCCACTGTTCACGTCCACCAGTGGAAGTCCCCTGCTCACTTGCACCTGTGGGTGCCCACTGTTCACGTCCACCAGTGGAAGTCCCCTGCTCACTTGCACCTGTGGGTGCCGCCCACTGTTCACGTCCACCAGTGGAAGTCCTCTGCTCACTTGCACCTGTGGAACCCCTCTGCCCACCTGTGGAAGCCCTCAGTTCACACACACTGATGAGGCCCTCCTCCCTGTCCACAGATTTCAGCAGTGGCTTTAACATTATCTGCCCGCAGTCATACCGAATAGCCGAGCTGTGTATGGTGGCTCATGCCTATAATCCCCACACTTTGGGGAGACAGATACAGCAGGATTTTTGTAAGTTCAAGACTAGCCTAAGCAACAAAATGATGATCCTGTCTCAAAAAACAAATTGACAGAGATCACAAAACCCAGCTACAGAGAATTCAGGTTCCAACGGTCCAGTGTAGGATCTGGTCTTCATGAACTTTTGAAGATTCCAAGGTGACTTAAATGCTCCCACCACTGATCAGGTGGGGAAAACTGTTGAGGGCTGGGGTCTCTGAGAACACAAAGTTGGTTGTCTAGAAATACAACATGACTTCGTTTCATAAAGACTTTGTTCCAAGAGTTGGTCAGTCATAGGCACTCATGGTGGCTAATATACACATTATTTCCCAAGCCTGGTTTCCAGCCCTTTTCAGAGCTTGCTAACATGTTACCCTGCCTAGACCTCTTTATTCTGCCCTGGTCAATCCTAGCTTTAGCATGCAATTTCACTACGCTAAAGTTGGCATGCCACTAAGATCTTGCAGAATCCTTAGGCTTATCATAAAAACTACATCCTCCTCAACACTGCATCCTGATACCAAATACATCCCTGGACCCCACCTCACCTCTCTACCCTCTTGTCTCTGAGGCCACATTAGTCTTCATGCTTGTATCTTCTTCTCTCTCCCCCTAATACAGACTCACACAGATGAATCTCAGGGAAGATTCCCCAGTGTTATTTCATGGATGAATTCTAGAGCCTACAGGATAAAACCAAAAATGCCTCACAAGACCCATCATTTCAGTGGGGCCCTTCAAAAGTTTACCTTGTTTCCTAGTCATACTATACAGCTTCTCCATGTTATTTACACTGGATCCAAATTCACCCCACCTGAATTTCCAGAAAACACCATTTCCTATCACACCTCTGAGCATGTGCTCAGGCTATACTACTCACCAGAAACACCATCCACATCTGTACAGGAGTAAACAGGACCTGTTCTTTAAGACCTAAGCTATGTGGACAAAGGATCTGGCATTATGGAGAGTGGGCTGAGCAGGCAGTCTCCACCATGCTGGCCTCCATCTGTGAAGCAGGTCCTGGGCAAGGACTCTCCTGATATCTCCTCACAGGCCCCGACTATGTGATCAGTGTTAACATCTGTATTACAGATGGAAAAACAGAAGCAAGGAGGCCACTGTTATGTTTGTTTGTCTGCTTTTTTTTTTCCAGCCTATTTTCTTGACAATGACTTGGGCATTTCCTGAGGGCATGGTGTGGTAGTTCAGAAGGGAAACAGGATTAAGATAGGTTAGTTAGTGAGAGGATGAGCTAGTCGGGTCTCAAACAAAGATTTTGGACACTGGGCAATTCTTAGAGTTGTGTTAATCAAACAAAGGAGATGTCTAACATCTATGTTGAGTGAGTTATTGCCTAGCACACTGTAAATTTCTCCTGTGTCTTCTAATATCCCACTGTGGTGGTTCATCCTGACTGTCAACATGATTGGATAAGAGGTACCCAGGAAGCACACCTTTGGGAAGGTATTTCCAGAGTAGACTAACTGAGCGGATAAGACTCACACTATCCTATAAGCTAGGGACTTGGGGGGAATTAAAGTCTAAACATAAAAAAAGAAAATGTCAGCAGGCATTATCTATCTCTCTATCTATCTATCTATCTATCTATCTATCTATCTATCTATCTATCTATCTACTATCTGTCTGTCTGTCTGTCTCTATTCCCTCTCCCTTTCTGGAGGATGGGAGCTACTCTATTTATTTATTACCTCTAAACACAGCACGTCCATAGTTGTTAAGTGAATGAATGTATGAAACTATAAAGTTCTGGAGGATGGGAGCTACTCTATTTATTTACTACCTCTAAACACAGCATGTCCATAGTTGTTAAGTGAATGAATGTATGAATGAACAAAGAAATGGGTGCAGACAATTTGAAGTCTCCACTCAGCCACCTAAGTTAACTCTGTCCCTCTCACCCTGTACCTCACCTCTATTAACCATATCTCTAAGGAAAGACACCGGGGTGAAATCTACTTCCCTGTTTAAGTAAAGAAAGGCGAATATAATTGAATATGAAAACGGGGCATCATTGTTAAACAGTAAGGCACTTAAGAATGTATTCATTGAAAATTTCATACATGTATATAATTTACATTGATTGTATCCACCCCATTATCTCCTCCAACCACCTCAGGACTCTCCCTCCCAACTATATCACCCATGCCTTCAACACCATGTTCACATATCAACCCCATTCCACGAAACCCTTCACGATGTCTGACCTTTCCCTATGAACATGGCTAATTCACCCATTTCCCTTCTCCAGGTTTTCCACGATCCCATAATTTTATATACATACACTATACACACACACACACACACACACACACACACACACACACACACACACAGAGGGGGGGGTCCCACAGAGTCCAATTAGTGTTGCATGTTGCCCATATGTACAGGAGTGTGAAGCCATCCATTTAACTAAGCAGCCATTTATTGAGCACCTACTGCGTCCCACACATTATAGTTATTAATTTTTTATAGTTTCATTTTGATTTTTGTTTGAGTGTTTTGTCTATATATATGTCAGAGTACTGGATATGTGCCTGGCAGTCTTGGAGGATAGAAGAGGGAACTTGACTTCCAGGAGCTGGAGTTACATGCAGTTGTGAGTCACTATGTGGGTGCTGGGAACCAAACCAAGAGCTTCTGAAAGAGTAGCAGTTCTCTTTAACCCTGAGCCACCTCTCTGGTCCCTCTTATTAAATAAAACTCTTCATATCCTTAAGCCCTCACAGGGTGGGAAAGCACAGTGAAAGCATCAGACCCATTTTTGTGGAATAAAGCTAGATGGCGACATCTCAGTGTCACAGCTCTCCATGGGGGCTCGGTGGCTCTGGGTCCCAGCTGCTGTCTTTACCTATGAGATCTTTCCATCTCTCCCCCACATTTGTCCCAGTTACAGTTTTGCTCTTTGGAAAGCAAAGCTGGAGGCTTCCCAGCCTGAAGAAAACGAGACGTAATTCTTCATCTACTGTCCTAGTTAAATTAAAAAAAAAAAACAAAAACAAAAAACCAGGAATCAGGGCAGCATGTTCCCTGGCCTCAATCTCATTGTTCTAGGACTGCTGCATGCAGCTCATGGGAGCCTTGGAGAGCCAACACCACACATTGACTTGTAGCCTCTCTGGTATTTCCCTGAGGCCTTACAGGTGCAGATGAGGAAGAGTGCCATGGGGACAGCAAAACAGGAGGAGATCAGCTAACAGTGAGGGACATAGATGGGTTTCGGCAAGCATCCATCCTGTGGGATAGAATGGAGAGGGCAGTCAGGCTTGGAGACCTAGATTCCTCTAGGCTCCAACACAGACTCTTCCCTACTCTGGGCTTCAGCTTTTATGCTGAGAAAGGAGATGGCTGAATGGTGTTAAGGACTGACTATATTATGTGCCTCAAAATTCACATACACCTATGATACCGACTTCCTGGATCTCAATTTCCAGGAACTTGGAATTCAACTGTGTTTGGAGGTAGAGCTTTTAAAGAGGTAAGATACAATTAAAAATGAGGTCAGGAGGGTGATGTGATCCTTATACAAAGATGAGATGTGGACACACACACATACAGAGAGAGAGAGAGAGAGAGAGAGAGAGAGAGAGAGAGAGAGAGAGAACATAATAAGAAGTCACTGGGAGAAAGTAGACACCTCATGGCAAATAGAGAGCCTCAGGAGAATCCAGTCCCGTGGACATCTTGGTCACAGATCTCCAGCTTCCAGAACGGTGAGAAAATGAATTGTTGTTTAAGTCCTCCAGCATGTACTCTTTGTTACAGCAGCACTAGCTGACTAATACAGTTGAGGATATCGGAGGTCCCAGTTCCGCTTAGGCTAGGTCCCTGAGTGGATCTGTTCATCTGGCGCCCCAGATGGAAAAATCAGGATACAAAAGGCTAGTCAGCGTGGCTGGATGGTATGGATCAGAGAAGAGACACAGGGAAAAGGAATATATATGGGGCTCTCTCAGAGGGAACTGGACACCAAATGCAAGTGGCAGAGAGAAAAGTTACCTTAGCATGGGTCCAACACCAGCATTACTCAGGGACCCAAGTGTCCCAACTCTGAGTGGCTTAAACAAAGTAACCTATCCAGGAATCTACAAATCTGCATTTATGTCAATCCTGTCTATTTCTGTATCTGTGTTCCACTGTGGTGATATTGTGTCCCCCAATATATTGTGCACCTTAATAAACTTATCTGGGATCAGAGAACAGGACAGCCTCTAGATAGACATAGAGACCAGAAAATGGTGGCACACACATCTTTAATCCTAGCATTCTGGAGGCAGAGATCCATCTGGATCTCTGTGAGTTCAAAGCCACACTGGAAACAGCCAGGCATGGTGACACACGCCTTTAACCTCAGGAAGTGATGGCAGGAAGCAGAAAGATATATAAGGCGTAAGGACCAGGAACTAGAGCCTGGTTAAGCTTTTAGGCTTTTAGCAGCAGTTCAGCTGAGATTCATTCTGGATGAGGACTCAAGAGGCTTCCAGTCTGAGGAAACAAGATCAGCTGAGGAATTGGCAAGGTGAGGTGGCTGCGGCTTGTTCTGTTTCTCTGATCTTCCAGCATTCAATCCAATATCTGGCTCCTGTGTTGTTTTTTGGTTTTTTTTTTTTTTTATTAATAAGGCCCTTTAAGATTCGTGTTACATTCCACAATTCTGCACTATGTCTCCTCTATAATGCTATACTGGGAGTGCCATTATAGAACCCTTTAGTATGGCACACATATTATGTAAACATAATTTCAGGGATGAAGAAGTGAAGAAAGAGAGAAGAAAAGGGACAGGGGGGAATGAAGCAGAAGCAGGAGCTTCCCAGATTAATGTTTTCTTCCTCTGTTTATTGTATCAGACAACTAAAGTTTATTGTTTGCAGCTGCTTGTGTTCAGCTACTTCTGTTTCTATGACAACCCTCTACTCCCCCCCCCCAAAAAAAAAAACAAGTAAAGAATTATCCTGGCTCATAGATTCAGAAGTCTTAGTTCATGATCAGTTGACTCTGATGTTTGGGCATGTGGTCAGGTTGAACATCAGCCAAGACTACCCAGGGTGATTGCTCCAGGTCTCAGGGTAGAGGTTTAGAGACTCCTCCAGGGATGCTGGCCAGCAAAGTATCCTATGACATAATATAGAGTGTTCCTGCCCTCCAGGGCACTGATTCCACCTCTGATATGAAAAGTGTACTGTTCTTCATCCCTGGGATCTGGTTCTAGTCTTCTTGGACCACATGGGGATGATGTATCAATCCTTATGTGCAGGCGCCAGAAGCTGGGGATCAAGCAGGGAATTCCTCTCCTGTTAGCCTTTTTTTTTTCCAGTCCTGGATGGACTTTTCAAGCTTGTTCTTGAAGTCTCCTTGATCTTTCTCTTTCTCCAACTCAATTCAGCATCTCACAGGGTGACCTGGAGATCAAACCAATCTGACTGTCTTGTTTCTCACTACAAAGCCTTTGCTCACGATGCATCTTCACTAGGAGTTCCATTCACCACCCCCTTATCTGGCCCAACCTGCCATTGCTCCTCTAAGAAGCCTTTCTGTTAAGCACTGAGAGTGTTTGGAGGTCATATGGTTCATCTCTGAACCCAGTACTTATTCACAATGAGAGGATAAAGGATGGATGGATGGTTGCATGGATGGATGGTTTAATAGGTGAATGGATGAATAGATTGATGATGAATGGAAGATGCTAGACAAAAGAACAGAAGGTCTATTCCTCATAAGATAAGGTTTTAATTCCAGGCATCCACCATGACACCCTGCTAAGAATGTGAACTTTCTAAACAGGCTTCTGTCACCTTCAAGATGAGGTTTCAGCAACTTCTTATCAATTGAGGCACAGCCAGCCTTACCATGTACTTCTCTGAGGCCTCTGGGGTACTATGAAATGTACCAATTTCATCAATAAGAAAGTCATGAAGGAGGAAGACTATGAGAAGAAACAAGCTTGGGTGAACATATTTCCATATTTCCTGGCTTTATGAATATGTCACCAGGCAGATACTGCCTTCCCCATAAATGAAAACTCAGGAGAAAGCATCTCAGGAAAGCTGGAAGTCATCACTTCAGAGGATCCATTTCCCTTTAAAATGTAATTCCTTCTCACTATAAATAGCATGAGAAACATAAATATACAGAAGAAAGGAAACTGCATTACTAAAAGTCTCACCACCTTTAACTTGCTGTTTTAGCATTTGATACATTTTCTATGTGTAGGTTTTCTATGTATAGGCATGGTTGGATGACTCAGAGCATATTCTATTGTACATCTTAATTTTTATCTTTCCTCCTAAGCACAACTTAACTTTTTCCTTTTGTTGTACTTTTTAAAAAAGTAGTATCAACAACCACATAATACTACATCAATGAATGCACTACCTTGAAAGTCCTCAAAGTGTCTGCCATCCAGCAGTGGACATAGATGTGGTTGATCTAAATCTCAAATTGTTGATGACTTGGGTTATTTCAAACTTTCTTGTTGTTACAAATAATGTCTCAGGGACCTTGAGTAGCATCAAATTCCTTCCTTAACTCAGTTCCTTAGAAATGCAAACAAAGACCTGCATGGTGTTGGGGAGCCTTTCTATGGTTCCTAACACTTAGTTCCAATCGCTTTCCAAAAGGATTGTAGCCCATGCTCTCCTTACAGACTCTGGGATCGTCTTTCATGCTAGCTGTAAAATGGGAGTCACATGACAGTGTTTATAATGGGAAGAATTCAGGAATATCTAATCCAGGCAGCACAGTAGCTATAGCCCTGCCCTGACTTGGACTCTCAAGGGCACTGCCTATTGAGATTCTTATAACATTCTTCACCCAGGCGTGATTCTCTTCACTATATCTCAAAGTTACACGTACTCCTTTTTTAAGTCCTGCTGTTTCTTTCAGAGTTCAAACCCTTACCATCGCTGCCTACAGTCACACAGCTGCTTCTTCACCATCTGTTCCAGGTCACAGAGCAGCCTCCACATCGCTGATTCCATCTGTCCCACTTGTTACATTGCCCCCTATCTTCCAGCCAACATGGTCTTTCCAAAGTTACAAACCCAGTACGGACATTTTGAACACTTGCTGATCACCCACTCCACACTGGGTATGCTTCCTGTTTTCTATACATTTTCCCTAGGATGTAGGAATTCTCAGCCCCCTTGACCCATGAAAAACTGAGACAGCAGCAACTAAGGGACCCACAGACAGTGATAAGGCCCATGTGCCATCGAACAGGGACCCCAAAGCCAATAAGCCAGCTTCTGAAGTTGTACCCCGAGAGTCCCAGTTACCCCCCTCTGCTCATCCAAATCCCATCTGCCCCAGAAATGTCAGGCACTTCCTGCCAGTTGCAGCTGATGAGGTTCACCCTCTCTCCCTCCAGCTAATTATCCCATCTTACCACAATTAATCCTATCATCTATTACATCATTTTTCTATTACATCATTTTTGTGCATGAAGGCCCAGACACAACCCACAGATCCATCCCTCTAAAATGATCACATGGACACCATGATGCAAAGAGTTAGTTACACATGCCAAAAGTGTCTGGCAGAAGGACTTCCAGTGAGGCCGAAATGCATTCCACACTCTGTTCTTTGCAAAAAGAAAAAGAAAAAGAAATTCCCATTGAACTTCTACCTCCTAAAAATGTAGAATTCCCCTATTTATCTAATGTATAAGGGACTTTTAGGAGCTAGTGTTAGTCATTGTATACACACATAATTCTAAGGTAGGGAGACCCTGGAAACCCACCCAGAGAACGACCAGTGGATGTACAGGTTTTGGGGGTAAGGGTTATATGGTTAGAGCTACCTCATGAAGGGTGGGCTGAACCCAGAATCCAAGTATTGGTCAACACTTTTCTTCAGGCAAAGCACAGTCCCTAGAGTGTAAAAGGCTGCCCAGAGGCCTTGAAGTCAGCTGGCCTTACAGTTGGGGAGTCACCGTGTAAGCTCAGCTGCTATAGGTAAATGCATTCAGGCTCAGCTGAGGTGAGGGTAATAATTGATGTGCTGAGGCCCGTGTCTGGCACATACAAAATGCTTAATTTACACTGTTCTGATGACTTAGAGGTTGATTCTGCGCCAGAAGGCTGTGCTTAGAAGATTGACAGTATAGAAATGAGCTTTGCAAACTCACCAGGAGAGAAACTTCATAAAATTCATGTCAGAATCTTACCAGCCAAATATCTTTTAAAATCAATTCAAGGCAGTGAAGATGGATTCAGTCTGGGGCTATGGAGAGATGAGCTGGGTGAGGGGAAGCATTGAGTGGTGAGGCCTAGAGAGCCAGGGGGTTAGAGAAACTCATCTTCTATAATGTCTCTTCCTTTTAGATGTACTAAAGACCTCTGCAGTGCTGATCAGGGTGCAGTGGGCACCTTCTATAGCTCTCATCCACTTTAATTCTTCCAACTGCCTAGCAAGAAGGCACAGTCCAATGGCTAGGAAGGCACCGGAGGTCAGGGGCATAGGAGGGGAATCAAGGACACACACCAGCATGCAAAAGCAGAAGCAGTCCTGGACCCCAACTCCTACTCATAGCATTGCCTGCATGCGTGTGAAGAAGTGCGTGCCCTCTGAGAGACCTGAAGCGGGCAGATCTATGGCGCTCACCCAGAGGTTTCTGGGTAGCTGTATAACACACAGTGGTCTGCAGGTTAGCTTTTCCACCTGTGAGCTGCTCACTTCTGTGTTATTGATGTTAGAGGTTTATTGGTGGGAAGTCTAGTGTCATCCTGAGTGTTACTGGCTAGCCTAGCATTCTTATTTGAGCTCACAGGAATATTTGTCAACAAATGACCTTTCCTGTTGAGGGGATATTGACAGAAAATCGAGCTGCTTCTGGCAGTGGGCAGCCAGGAAGGGAGGTGATTCCAGAGGGAACAATGACTCAGGACAAAAGAGGAAAGTTAGGACCTAGTAGAAAAGAGAGCTGCCAAGCCTTTTTCATGGTCCCACACTGAGCCTTCTCCCATGGGGCTTGCCATGGGAGCACGGAGAATGGAAAGATCTGTTGAACTGAGAGAATCTCTGCAGGGACCTGGATAGAGACCATGGGGACCAACTCCAGGGTGAGCCCAGTAAATAATCTGCACACTAAAAGTCGCTCTTCCAGCATTATAAAAGCCGCTCTTCCAGCATTATAAAACCCCTGGAATAAGACAGAAAAGACATCAAACTTGAAGGACCCGGACTCAAGGACTGGTCCTACCATTAATCAAGCCGTCATGTAGCCTTGGGTTAGATTCTTCTCTGGTCAACCTAGTCAGTAATGCTCTGCTTCCTCCTGGTGTTGTTGATCCATCATCACCTCTTCCCCCATTCAGTCTCTCATCCACTAGTACCCACTGTGATGGTTGGTTTTATGGTCAACTTTGAGCAGTATAGAGCTACCCAAGTATCAATGAGAGATTGTCTAGATAGCATTGGCCTATAGCATAACTGTGGAGGATTATCTTGACTGCATTGAGTTGGAAAGTCCTGCCTGTTGTGAGTGACACCATTTCCTAGGCAAGGGATATTGAACTTTATAAAAATAAGAAAAATGAGCATTAGCATGCATGCATTACTTCATTTTCCTCTGCTCTTGATTGTGGATGAAATGTGACTAGCTATATTGCATTCCTGATTCCTTGACTTTCCCTCATGATAGACTATAACAGAATTGTGAACCAAATAAACATTTCTCCATAAAGCTGCTTAGTATTTTATCACAGCAACAGGAAAAGAAATTAAGACACCCATTATCCATAAATTCAAAAGGATAAGCCCTAACCATCTTTTCAACACACCCTACACCATGTGATGGCCCCTAGATCCCATGCTCCCATAACCCTTAATTCTTTAGTTCACCAATAAAGCAGCTTCAAACACTGTTATAATTCCACTTCCCATTCATGCTAAAACCTGACCTTTTCCCCATCTCTTGACATGTATTTCAACGGACCACTGTCCCAGTGGTCATTACAGAAACCACCATTGAATTTCCCAGATTTTCTCCTTCTTTAGTGTTGGACCAGAAAGCAGACAGATGAACAGAGCAATGCCAGCCAATGGACAGCCCTCAGGCAGAACTAGGGCTTGTTGTATTTGGTTGTCAAAGTACTTTAGAACTTGGAAAAGTTCACACCAAGTCCAGATTTGCCTCATCTTTTGACAAACAAGGTCTGATGACACTCTGCTCCTTCCCTAAAGGTATGAGCAGAAGGCGTTCCCTTTGGAGAAGCTAGAGTTTGCTAGCCTCTTGCAAACGCCTATTTTCAAACTCCTCCCTATTCTCCCAGATCAAATGGGATCTGTCTCATGTCATTATCCTCAGTGCTCCATGGGAGTTTGGGCTTGTATCCACCAGGCCACAAATTTCAAATTCATAATAGAAATGCTTTTTTTCTTCATCTTCATTTTTACAATAAAAGCAGTTCAATGGTTCTGAATGTACAATCATAATCAATCTAAATATAACTAAATGACTTGAGTTATATCTAGTTTTTCTCATGAGCTAAGACCTTATTTCTACATCACTTCCAGCTCTATCACCAAATTTTGTCACATGTGACTCTTCTTTTTCAACTTCTTTTGGAAAAAGGGTCTAACTCTGTAGCCCAAGCTGGTGTGAAACTCACTATGTTGACAAGGCTATCCTAGAACTCATAGCAATCATCTACATCTGTAAACAGAAGGCAAATTTTCTCTATTTCAGGTACTTCAGCTCCAAGTTCTCCTTTTCTCATGACTCCTACCCTGAGCTTCATCCTTTCCATGCCTGCCACACCTACAGGCTTTCCACCTTAGGTCACAATCTTATATATGTATCATATGGCCATTTTATCTATGGGCTTTCTACACTCCTGTTATAGAAATTCAATCAATGAATAAATAACTAGGATAAATGAGTGAATAAGTAAATGTACAAAGAAGAGTGCATGATGGCCCATCCCAGTGTGGGTTTAATACAGACCATGTGTTCTAGGATTACAGGTGAGCAGCCTATGTGCACCTGTTCATTCAGTCAACAGGAGTCACAGTTACTCCTGCAAGGCAAATGTGCAGAGCACTGCCGACTTTACCTTCCAGCTGATTTCTCTGCAGGAGCATGCTAAGTCCACAGCAGTGTACACAGGGTGTCCATCCAAGCCTGCTGACATGGCAGCATGAACATGGCTTGGACTGGCAAGCTTTCCATTTTTGATATCCTCTCACCATAATGATCTGCTATTATGTTTAATGGACGCGATTGCTCTCTTGGTTTCATTCATTCATTATATCACTTACTTGTTCTTTTTACTCATCAGATTTTTTTAAAAGAGTGCACAGTACTCCACATTCTGGAAACTGTGTGTCTGTATATGTGTGTGTATGTGTGTGTGTGTGTGTGTGTGTGTCTGTCTGTCTGTCTGTCTGTCTGTGTGATCAACATCACACTAATTGCCTTATACTTGTGTTTAGAACTTGATATCACAGTTTGGAACCAGAACCCATAAATAATCTGAGTCCTTAACACTAAGTTGGCGAGATGCACCTAGAAAAACTTGGTATCCGTCTATAAAATTGGGCTGGAATCTCAGACCCATAGCTGGCAGAGGCTGATAAAGATGGGGGCTCCCGATTACTTTTCTCATTGTTTTTTATTACAAAATATCTAACAAAAGCAATTTAGGGAAGGTAGGGTTTTAGCTCATGGTTTGAGAGTACCGGAAGACATGGTAGTGCGAGTGTGAGGTGGCTGGTCACATCGAAGCCACAGTCTGTCTGGAAGCGGAAAGAGATGAATGGTAGTGTTTGCCCGACTTTCTCCCATTTCCTTTTCCATTCACCCTGAATCCCCGGCCAATGGGATGGTGCTGACCATATTCAGGGTGATTCATCTTAAATCTCTATGGAAATACTCCCACAGACACACCCAGTGGCATCTCCTACACGATTTCAAATCCAGCCAATATGACAATGAAGTTAACCATCATATTCATTGTCATAGGAAATATCTCCAAGGCTCCAGCTGGACTCATCAAGTCCATGTACAGGTCAAGGTACTATGAATCAGTCTGCAAGGCAATAGGACCCCAGGGATGCTGGTGACTTACACAGGAAGCTCCTAAGAAGGAAACAGTTCTTCAAACAGATATTCTTAAACTAGAGAGTCTTAAAACTAAAGATACTCCCTCCTCAAGTTCCTTTTTCACTAGAGGTGACATCCCTGAGTGGATGCCACCTGGGTGTCCTGGATGCCTTTGCTTGTGGCTATCTCAACCTCCACAGTGTTCTGGCCTTGATCTCATTTTTTCTTTTCTACCCAGCAATAAAGCCATATCTGTGTCTAATCTGATCAACAAAGAAGACAGGAAATGAAATGAGAATTTCAGCCAAGCTATTACTTTCTATAGTTTGAAGTTTGTAGCTGACCAGGGAGAGATATACTGAGAAGTTACACAAATTCACTGTGCTTAAATCAGGCTTGTTGCCTCTCAATGTTGGCCTATGCACACAGGTGCTTCTGGCTGGAAGTCCGGGGTATTTTGGAACAATGGTTTGAATAACTGAACAAGAATTTTGTGAAAGATGTCCAAGAAGCATAAGATTTTTCCATAATGCACCCAAATCCATCCAAGTTACAAGGAAATATCCACTATTTCTAGAGTATTGTAGGCTCTATACCTACTCAGCAATAGGAATATGTACCTAGATCTTGTATTTAATGAGCATAAAACAGTCTCTCACATAATAGCTAAATGTGTCACATTCAAAAGCATTGCCAATCTTTGCATGGTAGAGTAGAGTATATCTTACAGGTGTCTCAGGAGTGGCTAAATTCTCTCTTCCCCTCTTATCTCCTCCATTGAATCTAGTCCTTCAGGATGTGAGGGTGCCTAAATCCAAGCTTGTGTTACATCTTGAAAGTGCTAAGGAGACAAATTGACAAGTGTATTTTTCATAGGCTTGTGACTTTAAGTGGAGAAAAATTGGGCATCATACACGGAGGGATGACCCATCACTGAGCATATGAAAAAGCCATGAGTGAATACTAGAAGGAACTGATTTTGGTCTGATGCATGTGATCAATGTTAAAGTTTTGCTAGACTACATTCCATTGAGATGTGACCCAAACTCCTGAAAGGCTATGAATGAAGTCCTTTCTGACCCTTAGCACATGGACATATGTGACCTCAATGACACTGAATAGTATTGGCTCAGAGACCAGAAATGAAAAAGAAGGGTCTGGTTAAATCACTGAGTAACCACATTCACCCATTTTCCCTTTCTCTCAGTTCTTTAGTAGAACCACCCATACCCACCCTGCCATCCTTAGGTCTGTTTCACTATTAAAGAAATACAGTGAAGATGAATCTATGTGTAACCTTGGGAAGTGTTCATGGAGAGAGTGATGACCTGGGATTTATTCCAGAAACCTATAGGTACTGAGAACACACAGGTTGGCAGATGTCAGTGAGGCACTGGAGGAGTCATAAATAAGAGAGTCCTAACTCACAATGCCAAAACCAGGCCAGTGCAGAAACCACAGGACTAGGTACTTGAGTACAGTGGGGATAAACCCTGTGAAGAAGAAAATCCCGCACACAGTGAGGATGCATTGAGGTAAGGAAAATTTGAGAGTGGATCCGGTCTTGACACTTTCTGGATGAGAGGTGGGTTATATATTTATCCTGCTATTTCAGTGACTCACTCTGAGTCCCTGTGCCCTAGCCTCTGAAATGCAAGAGACATGGCATGTAGTGGGAAAATGAGCTCATTAGTATAGAACCTGGCACATAATAAGAGCCCATCGAATAGCTTATACCAACAGTGACAAAGACAGTGATGGTAACAGAAAAATGGCAATGCTGAGGGTGTTGGAATGGTAATAACTGTGATGGGTTGTGACAATTGGGTTGGGGTGTTTTGTTGCTGATGGTGGTTGTGATGGTAGATGACAGTGATGATGATGTTGGCTGTGATGATGATAATGATGGTAATGATAATAGAGATGATGATGGTGTTGGCTGCAGTGATGATGATGATGATGATGATGATGATGATAAGGACAGTGGTGATGACTAAGGATGCCAACAGCGGTGACACTTACATCTGGCTGTGACCATAGCTAGTCCTACTCTCCCCATCTCAAAGGACCCACGAGTCTACTCTGCCAGTGAGTGTAGAACCTGAAGCCGTGTTGCTACCCTCTTCTGATCCCTGATCCCAAAAAAAGGAAGAATGGCATTTCCACACTGACATCTCCAGCTGTACTTCTTATGGCCTCTGTTCACGCAAGCGTCACCTCACTGAGAAAATGCCAGGCTCTTTAAGCTGAGCTGGAGCCTAGAGAGAGGTGGAGGTGGCGGGAACATTTCCAAAGGTCATGATGACTCAGGCATCCTCTGGGAAACCCTGGGTGACAGAGGATGGTGATACTGTGAGCAGGGCAAAGACCAGAGCTGTCTCTGCTACTCAGTACCGCAGCTACCATCCTGTTAACTTCCTTTGCATGTCAAGAGTCCCTCAGTGCCTTCTAGAGATCAACAGCAACTAACATTCAACTTCAAATCCTCTGAAATGACTCTTCTACGTCTGTCTAGACAAATCTCCAGGAGGCCCAGGTTGGAAGGCAAACTTGTACCCAAGAAGTCACAAGTCTCTTCTAAGCCAGAGCCTGGGAAAGGACACACAAATCCTCTTCTGACACTCACTGCTCCAGCTAGGGCTCTTTGAGGAGAGAGAGGAGACTAGAATAGACCTGCCTAAGCTAATGTGGGGGATGATACACAGGCACACACCATATTTATACATGCAATTTGAGTTGAGCCCATTTAGGCAGAGATGCTGAGATCTGCTTTCTCCATCCATTGTTCTGCACTGGCTTGTTTACATTTATATCTGTCTGGGACCTGTAGATGATGGACTATGTGTCCCTGAACTGGGTGTTGGAAAGATCCATTTTGCTCCCAGATGCCATGATTCTCGGAAGGAAAATCACGTGTTGCCTGAGAAGCTGTGAAGCAACAGGCCCGGGCTGCAACAAATAGTCCCTGCCAAGTCCCTGGCCTGCCTTCATCATCAAGAGTTTCGAGAACCTGGTAAGCCCCCTTCCTTGACATCCCAGCCCTCACTGCGATAGAGCAAATCTGCATTTGTTTACTCTGCCGTTCACCCTTATGACAGATGATGCTCCTGTGCTGGGAATCCAAGAACCGACATGGCTGTGTTCTCTCAGCTAGTGTGAATGGATCAAGGGAGGTTAAAAACAACCAGTTAAACAACAAAACAGCAAACATTGACAAATGCACTGAGGCCAAAGAACAGGACTCAAGGAGCAAAGGATCCTTGCAGCCCCATTTATTTAAGTGGCCAAACTGAAGACAGTCTTAATGAAAAGGAATGATCTCCAGTCTGGGACTGGAAAAGCTGCATGAGAGTTACCCTGGAAAAAGGAGGAAAGACAATGTCCTCAGTTTTGATGAGAAAAACAGACCTTGTTGTAACTCCAAGGCAGAGGACAGTTCTCTGAACCCGTTAAGACTTCTATATTCCAATTTACATTAAAATAACATATGATAAAGACTGATCCTACAAGTTAACTAATTCCCACCCTAGCGGGAAGTGAATTACTAAGCAGGAAGCAGTGTTGGGTGGATTCAGCAACCAGGCCTGAATTTCCCTGATGGGGAATCAGCACCTTCAGAGGTGGTTACTTAGCACTTAAGATTTCTCTGTGTAAATTTACACCAGAGGTTTTCTAATTTGCATAAAAGCTGTTAGAAATAAATGTTTTATGAGAGAAATGAATAGTATTTGCCCGAGAATCTGGCAGGTCCTACAGTCTAGAGTGTCCCTGCTGTGTAGGAAATCCATGGAACTTTCTGTGATTGGGCAGAAGTTCTAGGCTTTGTCTGGCATGGGCCCTTGCAGGAATCAATTGAGAACCACAGTTGGTCAGTGGCAAGCCTACTGCATACCGATCCAACTTCCCTCCCTTCACAGTGACCCTGCCATATGATCAGAGCCCACACAGAAGGTGGGTCTAGCTTCCAAATATCACATCATGCCCACCTCAAAGTAACACTCTGTTGACATTAAAGGCTGTCAAGTAGCTTGTAATAATGTTCATTTATTTCCTAGCTTTATATGTGTGTGACATGTTTGTAGAATTTACTCCTAGTTTGGCTGTCACTTGTAACATTTCAGGACTTATCCAGGTTACAGGAACACGATAGAAAACACACCGATTCTTCCCCAGGATCTGACCCATTGCTAGGTACAGGAAACCACTGGTGCTATGCGTAGCTTGTAGTTCAGTAATAGAGTACATGTGCAGTATGAGTAAAGCCTTGGGCTTGTTCCCCAGCACACACACACACACACACACACACACACACACACACACACACACTCACATTCACACCCACAAGCTATCAATTTCAATGAAAGAATCCGATATTTATAGAAGAGCCAGACTGAGCTATGTCCATATTCAGTAGCTACTACGGTCTCCCCATCTATAAACACAAGCAACTGAGCAGGACAGTCATCAGAAGCCCTTTCCCTTCTGCCTGAGTAGCTCAGTACAGAAACGTAGACTGTCAGAACCAGAAGGACCTCAACCAAGCCCCTAATTTTGTGAGCTGCTGATGCTCAGAAGTGTGAAGCAGCTTTCCTGACATCACACAGCAAACCAGTGACTGGGGTGGTCCCTGTGCCGAAGTCACCCAGTTTCTATTTCACATTATTGAAATAGTTTGGAAAATGCTTCGGGTGCTATCAAATGGTACCGCAAGGAAACACTTCTCCATAATGTAACCTATTCCGTGACAAGCATGAACAGAACAGGAGCTGTGCTTTATACCAGCTTACAGAAGGCAGGGAAAATGGAACAGAAAGGAAGAGAGGAGGATACCAGCCAGATTTGAGGACATGATTGGTCACACAGATGCCCATCCCTTCCATCTGGGCTTCTCATCTGACTTTTATTGGTCCGAGAACCTACCAAGGATGTTAGGAGATGCAGCAGGAGCGGAAGTCACTGCCCAGGGCTGCTGTGATGGTTACATGAGAAGCTGCCTTGGTGGGCATAGCTGTCCCATCATGCTGTGAGCTGACTTATCTGAAGGAGTGACAGATCCAACCACAAGATGGCACAATAAAATGACCACTCAAAATGTGTGTCCTTAGGTCCTGCCCCCCTATTGATTTTATTTTTCATTTTGATGGGCATGGTGCAATTTTAACACTGTTATGGCAGAAAGTTGGGTGACTCATGTGTTTTTTTTTTTTTTTAAGATTTATTTATTTATTATGTGTACAATGTTCTGTCTGCATGTATGCCTGCAGGCCAGAAGAGGGCGCCAGATCTCATTACGGATGGTTGTGAGCCACCATGTGGTTGCTGGGAATTGAACTCAGGACCTCTGGAAGAGCAGTCAGTGCTCTTAACCTCTGAGCCATCTCTCCAGCCCGACTCATGTGTTTTGATTTGCATAACTGATCACACGGGCTTTTTGATGGTTCTGGGGTAGATTCTAGTTAGAAGTCTTTTCGTCTTTGGGGAGTTTCATTCCCCACTTTCCAGTCTCACCCAGTCCTACCACTGGCTGGATGACTGGGTAAATGCTAGTTAGATGCCCAGAGGAAGAAGACTACATGTGAGTACAGGGATTTGAATAGCCTTAAATGAACACAGAGAGAAGAAAAGAAAAGAAAAGAAAAGAAAAGGAAAGAAAAGAAAAGAAAAGAAAAGAAAAGAAAAGAAAAGAAAAGAAAAGAAAGAAAGGAAGAAAGGAAGGAAGGAAGAAGGAAGGAAGGAAAGAAAGAAGGAAAGGAAGGAAAAAAGGAGGGTGTGGTGATACTTTATTTGTGCTGAAATGTGATATTTTATTTGTATGTTAATAAATAAAGTTTGCCTGGAGATCAGAGGTCAGTAAGCCATAAACAGAAGTCAGGCGTGGTAGCCCATGTCCTTAGTCTGATCACATGGCAGGCAGAGTTTCTGTGTGGTCAAGGACACAGCCAAGCGTGGTGACACGAGCCTTTAATCCCAGTACCAACCATAGAGACCTGGAGGTCTGTAGAGACAGGCAGTGACGAGGAAGTCGTGTGGCTGGGCTTAGAGCCAATAAGAAGGCAGAACAGGAAGGCAATAAGAGCACAGGTCAGACAGGAAGAAACTCTCTCTGTGGAAGCTGCTGGTGACGATAAGCTACGCTAGTCATAGCCATTCGCTATTTCTCTGATCTCTTTGGCTGTTACCTCTGTATTTGGCTCTGTGTTTCTTATTTAATAAGACTGTTTAGAATTACATCTACAGGAGGGGACAGGAGCAGGGCATTCTGCAGGACAGAGGGACTACCAAAAGAAGCAGGGGCTTTTCATCTCATGGGTTTTTGACAGGAATATTTCCTTCTGATCTGGGGAGCACTGGGATGTACGATCACTGCACACCAGAGGCATCCATCAGACAGATGTGAAGTGTCAGAACCAGGATAGGGAGAAGGCTAGATACCTTTGTATTCCAGTCTTAGCTCTTTTCCTGATGAGAGGAACTCTGGGTTAGACCTGGTAATCATGTAGGATCTTTTTGTCTCATCTGTAATTTGACTTAATTGCTTCTGCTTAAAAACAAACAAGCAAACCAAAACCTTTTGATATTTGTAACAGTTAGATGAGGTCAGAAGTAAGAAAGGACAGTGGTCTTATGAGACAAGGGTGGGGGAGTGTTAGAGACTCATGATCACCACAGCGGGACCCCATTTATTCACTGCGCCACCAGCTCCCTGTGGCTTCTGACTAAGCCTCTGCTCTGTGTATTCCTCCACAGCACCTGGCTCAGATGGCCAGCACAGGGCTTGGATGGCATCTCAAAGATGTGAGGGCTCTGATTCCTCCTAGTGCCCGGATGACATGCCAAGACCTCACCAAACCTCCAATATACAAATCGGCGGGAGGGGGGGATGTGAAGAGTATTTACAGGAGAAGCAGCTGGTCTCCATGTTCTCTCCCAAGACCCGTTTCACCAGGACTGTATTTCCATTTTCAGGGCCTCCTCTTTCCATAGGTAAACTCACATGTACAAAGCTCAAAGGCACTGGCCTGTGAAACATCACAGCCCCTGATTGCTATGGCAAGAGCAATTACTACTGACAGCAAACCAGCTGTAACTTACAGTTACTGTATTTTGATTTGTTTCCTGGCACCGGGCTTCTAGACAGTCTGGCATTCTGTCTCCACCTCAGTGATGTGGAGTTGCTAACCCCAGACAACTGGTGTTCTTGGAGCAGCACGTACTCCTGGCCCTGTAGACAATGCTCAAAAGGCCCTGCCCAGCCTTCTCAGACTCCATAGTCATACTTCTAAATGAACCTCTTCTGCTTTTCGTGGCCATGTTTTTTCTTCGGAGACATTGGTGGCCTGGAAGCAGCTTGGTCCTACTCTGGACAAAGAGCCATTCTTCCTTGAAGACCCAAGATCCCCTCCTCTGGAGACTGCTTCACCTTTCTTTGGGTCTGGCTCTCTCTGACCCCTTTACCAGCCAGGCCTCTGCTCTCTGGCATTCTTAATAACCAGTCACTGGCCTACAGATGGCTTGGGTGCTAGGGTCCATGTTTCCACAGCTTCTCGGAGGTCATTATCCTATCGTCCCTGTTCTTGTCTCCAGAGCATACCCTAGTTGGCAATGAGCAAGACCTGAGCTTCTAAAACAGTCATCAAGAGAGCTAAAGCCTTGATAGAGACAGACATGCATCTTGCTCTCTATGCTACTTAATGAAGAGTGGGTCTATTTACGGAAATGCCACACCACACCTCTGAAAATCAGACTGAGGTCAAGGCTTAGAATACTTCCTTTCACCTCAATGCAGAGCTGTGGGCTCCGAGTGCATAAAACACTGTTATAAAAAACCCTCAGGCTATTTGTTACTCAGTAGTAAGCCACGGCCACACTTCTATGAGTGCTTTTCTTTTTTCTAGTAAAGACTGGAATGCCCAACCAGGTCTCCTAAAGTACCTTCTTCACAACCACAATGCCCTGAGGTGGCGAGGGCATCTTCCCACATCCTTCCTGACTTAAACTGCCCAGAAGAGGCCACGATCTAGGCAGGGCCAGTCAACACCCTGCCGCTCTGCCACAGTGATGGGGACAGGATTGGCATGCACCCTGGAATCGGCAAATCAGAGCCACTGCCTCAGAATCTGCACTCAATTAATCACGAGCACCCAGAGAGAGAGCCTGTGAATCATGAGCTGTCGAAACGGCACATTCTGGCTGTGGAAAAACTGATGTGGTAAAGGATGAACACTGGCAGGCAAAGAGAAGAGGGGTAAGAGGGGTACTTTGGTGGGTTTCCAAAACCAGCAGTATATTATGGTCTGGGTCAAGAGTCACAGAGTCCTTTTTTGTGCTTAGACTAGTCTGTGAAGATGGTGTAACTTGAGACCATGATGTCTAGGCTACACTGAGGTGCATTCACTTGCCAATCATGCTTGATCCTGGGCTTAGTCACCTGGAGCCCGAACTAGCCTTGGGAAACGCCAAAGATCCCACATGTTCTGAAGGGCACTTTTCCATAGGGCAGGTGGGAGGAGCAATGAGAAGCAAGCACAGTCCTGTGCCAAGAGGTCAGGGAGGCAGGGCTCTGTGGGTAGCAGCTATGGAAAGGAACAACACATTTGCACACAAGGGCAACAGCTTTGGATGGTGATCCCACTCCGCCTTAGCACTGCCTTCTTACCTGCAAGCTGGAGGGACCACAGGACTGTGCAGGGATCTCACAGGGCTATCAGCTGAAGCTAGGCACAGCTGGAGGCTCCAAAAGTGTTATCCCTTCCCTATTCAAAACACAGTGAGAGACAGGGTTCTGTTCTCCCCATCTCCTAGCATCCCAGATAAATGTCTGTATCCACTAAAAGCACTGTTTCCATAGGAGGAAATGGGCCAAAACAACAACAACAACCTGGTCCAGGGCATCAGATCTTGCTCATATTCTAGCCTCACTTGTAAATTGAAGGACTTTATCAGATACCCTTCTTCAACCCCTTTCAACTTTCAAACACTGCTATTTTCTGGGTAACTGATACAATAATTACTACAGTGTTTAAGAATTTGAAAAATGCTAAGGACTTCAGTTTATTGTCTTATTTAATATTTGTCCCAGGTATACAAAGAAGGAGACCAAGGCACAGAAAGAGCAGATGGTTTTTCCATTGAGCACCAAGAAAGTGGTGGGACCAGGACTAAGCTCTGGACTGGCTCTAGAAAATGCATCTTAACTACTCAAGTGAGAAAGCCCAAGGGCATACATGATAAATGTGCACATAGACCCAAAGAAAATACATATATACTCAGATGCAGACATCCACTATACATATGTACGTGTCTACTTACATGTGCATAAGCACACACATAGACATATGTTTATTGCGCTCTTTGTGAGTTCTGCCCACATTCATAATGCATGTGTATACACATGCCCACATTCCTATTCTGTTGAATGTGCTGACTCGCAGAACAGACAGTACCACTGCTCATACCATTCACCAGCCCCCAGTATAGCCTAGGGGCAGACGATGCTCCTGCCCCAGGCACATAATCTAGCTCCGAGTGTTCCTGCTGGGGAAACTGGCCCAGGGACTATGGGGAAGAGAGTCCACCAGGGTACACAAGCTAGTGCACTTCTCCTCAGGCATGTCTTGTGTCTGTTAGCCCAGGATTAACTTCCTAGATTTTCCTTCATCTCCTTCTTCTGGCTGACATCTCTTGGGGATAGTTCTCCAGTATAATGACAGAGGAGGCTCTTTGGGTGGCGGTGGGGTGCGGGTGTCACCCTGATTCTAGCTCTCTCCTGCCAGTTTTGGGCTATTGTGTCACCTCTGACGGTCTCAGATTCTACACTCATAAGATGGAGGGGAAAAGTTTGGTTCAACTAGTGGTTGGGGATCTCTGCCCTTTTGAAATTTAGAACCAGATAGATCCTTGTCATGGAGAGTTGTTCTGCATATACCAGGGTATTAGTCCCAGCAGCATCTCTGTCTTAGGATTATTAGTGCTATGATAACCACCATGACCAAAAAGCCAGCTGAGGAGGAAAGGGTTTATTTGGCTTACACTTCCATATAGCTCTTCATCACCAAAGAAAGTCAGGATAGGAACTCAAACACAGCAGGAACCTGGAGGCAGGATCTGATGCAGAAGCCATGGAGGGGTGCTGCTTACTGGCGTACAATCCCTGGCTTGCTCAGCCTTCTTTCTTTTAGAGCCTTCTTTCTTTTAGAACCCAGGACCACCAGCCCAGGGATGGAACCACCCACCATGGGCTGGTCCCTTCCCCAACAATCACTAATTAAGAAAATGCTTTACAGCTGGATCTATTGGAGGCATTCTCTCAGCCAAGGTTCCCTCCTTTCAGATAACTCTAGTTTGTGTGACAAGTTGACATGAGACTAACCAGCACAATCTCTAATATTTTACCACTAGTTGGTAGTAGCAACTCATTCCCAAGTTGTCACAGTATCTACAGACCTTGTCACATTTCCTGTGGTAACGATCACCTCTCATGAAGAACTGCTGGGTGAAATGGCCTCTAAGGAATCCCCAGATCTAGAGCTCTGGACTCATTATCACTGCCTTGTTCACAGTGGCTATGGTATTCAGTATCCTAGTCCAAAAAGTCAAGGCTGTTAATTTACTTGTTCCTCCAGGCTTCCTTACCAGGTTCTGTACTGAGGCAGGTCGCAGGGTCCAGACTGCTTTCTTCTCTGTGCCTGAGTGTGACACAGCCTCTAGGAAGAGTGGATCATTGAGTTCCTCTTCCCTATTCCCTTCAATTCCATGATAACAAGGTAGTTACTGAATCTAGGGAAGGCTAACATAAGATAGGAAGTTCCTTGTTTTTATTTTTGTTTTTTTCCTACTCCTTCATTGATTGAAGGTATAACATTGCAGGAGGCTGCCTTCTCCACTAAGCAGATTGATGCTTTGTTTAATTTTCAAATTTTTATTTTTATATTTTTATTTACGTATTTCTCTCTCTCTCTCTCTCTCTCTCTCTCTCTCTCTCTCTCTCTCTCTCCCTCTCTCTCTCTCTCTCTGTGTGTGTGTGTGTGTGTGTGTGTGTGTGTGTGTGTGTGTGTGTATGCACATGCATGCACATATGCACATATGCATGCAGGTAACTAACTGCAGAGGCCAGATGAGGATGTCAGATCTTCCAGCACTGAAGATGCTGATGGCTGTGAGTTGCCTGATGTGAATGCTGGGAAATGAACTCTGGTCTTCTGCAAAAGCAGCAATCACTCTTAACTGCTGAGTCATCTCCAGCCTCAGGATTACGCTTTAAGGGCCACACATTCAGGTATCTCCTTAGTTTGGGTATCTAGGTTATCTAAGCATGAGAGCTGTCAGCTAGACAGACTCTAGACCTCCATGAAGTTGGCTGGGTATGTGCCCGTTTGTAGGCTTCTCCTTCTCTTAAGAATGCTCCGTTCTAGATTGGGAAGAGAAAGGAAGGCCATTGGCTCTGAAGCAAAGATTCACTTCCTACTGGGCCAAGTTGATACTTACATGACCACATCTGCTGTACTGATTCTTAATTACTTTAAGATACAGGTGGAAGAAGACCATGATTAATGCCTCTCTCAAAACTTCAGTGTCTGACTCTTAGTAGATGCTAAATAAATATTCATTGAGTTGATTGTGTTGATTGATGGGCCAGAAATGGGATGGTCTGTCTGGAGGAAATGAGTTACTCATTAAAAGATATTTATAAAAAAAACAAAACGAAAGAACAGAGGGAGATGACCAGATGACAGATAGGCTACAGAGGCAATTTAACTCTGAGTTTTAGATTGGATTAGATGTCTTTCAATATATGTGTTAGGCTTGAGGTTTCAAAGTCCTGTGGCTTAGGAAAGAATAAAGTCTTATGAATGATAACAATTAAAGAACTTGGAATTCTGGGAGTTGAGTCACTTTCCCTATGAGGTCCAGGAACATCTTGAAAATCGTCCTTTTTAAATGAGCCAGAGAATACCATGTTGTTCCCCCACCTCAGACCATCTGGCCTGAGATTCACTTGACTTAAAACAAAAATAATACCCGCTTGATTCTTTATCTGTCTTAGTTTGGGTTTCTCCCAAAGCAGAGGCTAAGCAAAGGGTACGTGTGGTTCACTTGGGAGGTGATTCGAGAAATCAGGAGTGAGAAAGCAAGCTGGCAGAGGGAGGCCATTAGATACGATAGGCAGTGTGGGATGTATGGTGACAGGACCTTATGAGTCCCCTGGACCAGCTGAGATGTTTAGAGAACCTTCTAGAAGTATCGGTATGAAGGGATGGCAGTCTAGTCTAGGGTCAGTTGCTGCTTGGCATCAGCCAAACCACCCCCAGTGACTCTGCAACAAGGAGCTGCTCCAGGAGGCCCAAGCCAATCTAACGGAGGGGACAAGAGAACCAAAGATGGCTACAGCCCCAAACTCATCTTCCACATCCTCTAGAACTCCCCTATCTCCAGCCTCTCAGCTCTGTGATCTTCTTAAGGGAGTCTCCCTTACTCAAAGTCTATGTGAATCTAAGAGAAGTTTGAAACCCCGAGTGGTGCTTTTGAAGCTCCTCATGACCATATCCTACTCCATTGGTCCATCTCAACCTCTGGTTGCTCCTTTTGTAACCAAACATGACCTTTGCACCGCAATCAATCACTTTCCCTGTTCTCATGTCTTCCTTGTGAAGCCTTTGTGCTTTCTCCCTAAAGTTCTTTTTTTCAGAAACACTGATATCTTCCTTCCTCATCCATACATCAACTGCCACCCTCTCCTCTCTAGCCTAGCTAAAACACTACTGCTTCTACAAGAGTTGCTCCTTTATGAATACTTTCCAAGTTTCCTTGCAGTGTGTGTAAATGTCTGTGCCTCCTCTTTAGAAAAGCCTTGAAGCAAAAAAAAAAAAAGAAAGAAAAAGAAAGAAAGAAAAAGAAAAAGAAAAACGTAAAACAAAGAAACCAAATTCTTAGTCCAACTGTAGATCCTGCCGTAGAAAAGTACTCATGGCTGTTGGCGGAGCAAATGCAGTCAGTGCTCCAGCAGTCCCAAATCTTCAATCCCTGTGAAGTATCTTCCACTTGAGGATGAAGGAGAATGAGATGATTCACTTCCAGAAGCATTTTATATAAAGCTGTAACTTGCAGGATGCATCTAAGGAATGCATTCTGAGGCCTAACCAATAAGGAAGTTACTCCACCTAGGAACTCTCTGGGAATCACCTGTGGGCCCAGGCACTACAGAAAGCACAGTTCCGTTTAAGTCAACAACATGCAGAATTGCTCAGCATCTTTTCATTGTCATTTCAGGGACACATTCTCCACTTTACTGTATGCTAATTGACACCCAGGGGAAGGAGACTATTAAGGAAGACACATGTGTAATGCAGGCCTTGAGATGCATTTGGTTCCTTATAGCTCAGATCTTTTATATGAATTATCACCTTCTTATCATCCCAAGAATGACAAACACTTATTTGATTCAAAGGGGGGAAAGTTGACCTAGAGTTTTCCAGGATGAGGAGGCAGCGAGCTTGCAGCCATAACCAGAGTCATTCAGAAGGAATGGACAACCTTCCAAGGGAATGGATGAATCCTGAGATATTATCTAAATTTGTGTGGTGTCTCAGGACAGGAGATCTTAGAGTATGAGATGCCCATTTGTAGGAAATGTCTCTGGTATAAAAACAAAAGGGAAGGAAGGGGCAGACCACTTAAAAGAAGAAACCAAGAGACCAGCAGACACTATCTACCTAAAGGAGTCGGAATAGACAGAAACCAAAGAAATGAATTTGGAATTCAAATTCAGTTATTTCTCTTCTACAAAATCAGAGCAGTCAAGAGGGCAGGAAAACAGGATTCTCAATGACTGGGAAAGAAAGAACATGCTGGCAATTACATTTTAGGAATTATCTGAGAGAAACTATATTTAGACCATTAAATTATCCATTCATGTGTGTGAGTCAGGATCACAAGCCCAGTAGACTTTCAGGAGTGCTTATAATAATGTAGTTTTGAATGCAATCACTTCTTCCTCATATGTCCAGGGGGAGAAATATTGTGCAACTATCAATATATTAATATAACCATGATACAAATACTAAATGATTACATTGCAAAATATTGATTTTTTTTGTACAGGAGGTAAGCAGTGCTTTGAATTATCTGTTGAAAAGCTGAAGAAAAAAGTGCTCAGGAAACTCTAAACAGCTAACAATGCTTTACATTCTGTGGGGTCTGGGACAGTTTCCTTGCAAGCATTTATTTTGTGTTTGAGTACATATGGAGTTCAGAGGACAACTTGCAGGAACAGGTTCTCTCCTTGTGGGTCCTGGGGTTTGAACTCAGGTCCTCAGGCTTGGCAACAAGTGCTTTTACTTACCTCACTATCTTGCTGATCCTGGGACAATTTTCTTTATCAGCCTTCTTCTCTTTTGAAATATTTCACAAGGGTCAATTACTATTGATTTCATACTGCCAAAATAAGTCTAATCTCTAAGATCTCAAAAAGTGATCAGAAGTCACAGGTGACCTTTCCGGCCTTTCCTTGTTTTAGCTCGGGTCTGCCAGAGGATTCCAAGCACAGGACCTTCTATTTTCTCAGAAGGTCACCTTTGTGCGACCTCTACATTCTCTGCCGCTTATCCATATTCAAGCCATGCTTTAAGGACCTGCCAAAATTGTTCTTTGCCAAGTCATTTGTAAACAGCTCCTTAGCTTCAACCAACCAGTTCCAGTAGAAGCAGAAAGGAATAAATAAAAGCTGTGTCCTTGAAAAGACCAGGTCAGCTGGGGAAATCAATGATCAAACAAACAAGAATATAATGGTATGCTGGGTAGTGCTCTCCCAGGAGTCTGTGGCTAGTGTCTACTCTTGAGTAAACCTCAGATGGCTTAGCTGGATTGGAATAGTCACTAAGAGACCAGGAGACCTCAAAAGCAGACCATGTGAGTCAGAGTGGAATGGGGACAAAGGACTGGCCAGGGAAAGATGGAGAGAGCATGAAAAAGGAGAAACAAAATGTGTGAGTGCAAATATAAGCAAACTGGAAGGGTATGTGCTCTAGGGATCATGTTAAGGAGGGACATGAGGACTTCACACACATAAGGACCTATTATAAATATGGCTTCTTGAGTCTAAAAGGGAAACAATAGGTAGGAAAGCTTATCAGGCAAAGATCCCATTAACAAAGAAGCTACAAACTTGGGAACCATGGAAGTCTCAAAGAGAGACACCTTCTATGACCATGTCTGGCAAAGGGAGGATTTAGGGTAAGAAACTGGCTTCAGTAGGCAGACACTTTTTTAGCCAATCCAGGCACTTACAGGAGAGCCAGTAAGATGTGTTCACTGAGCACCTCTGAGTATTGAGCATTATTCTCTCAAAGCATAACAGTAGTTCCAAAGGATATTAGTGGATACACTATAAACCCCAAAAGGGTATCAGATGGCAAGAGGATTTGGGAAAGGCTCAATTAAGATAAAAATCTATGCTATGCTACTGGATTTCCCAGAGCCAATGAATAATGTAGCACTGCTAATGATGGGTAGATATTTCCCTAATTATTTCAACAGTGTGCCCTTTTCCATAAACCAGTAATGTCCTTTGGAATGCACTTTGGAAAATACTAGCAGTCCATATGTGGCATGTGGAGATAGAAGGGGTATGGGAAGCAGACTGGGTATCTATGCAGTCCTAGAGAAAAAGCCCAAGGGATGCTGCAAAGCAGCATTTCAAAGGATGACTTGGTGTTACTGTACTCAGTTGCCATCCACCTTATAGTTTTAGCCCACAGCTGCACTTAACAGTGGGCCCGAAAGACTCTCATCACCCATTCACTTGCTTTTTCAACACAAGTTTTGTAACCAGATCACTCAGCAGCTCCATGTCCCATTGGCTCCCAGGTCCTGTTCACCTTCTTTCCTCTCTCATACTTTCTGAGTGCCTACTTCATGCCACAGAATGGTGAATCCCAAGCTGGGCCATCCCTCTTTATTCCTAGTTGACTCTGTTTAAGACTGGAGTCACTCAAAGAATCTAAACATCATGCAATTCTCTCTTCTTGAAAAAAAAAAAAAAAAGCTTGTGGGTGACATTGAAGCTTGCATACTGCTCCTGGCAAAGAGCAACATAAATTTACCTCTTCATTGTGACCCTGATAGTCACAGGAAAACATTGCCCCTAAATGCCATTAGTTTCAACTCCTCAATCCATCTTCCCCGACACCTAGTCAATGAATTTGTGGCTTTAATTCATCACATCAGCCATAATGCAAAAATTGAATTAAAACATTTCAGGGCAGGTAGAATTTAGATGATAGCACAGGATGTGGTTGGAATTGTGAAAGGCAATACTAGAAGAGATGAACTTGAAATGTCTCAGAAAGTAATTACCTTGCAGGAGAGGAGGACTGTCTTAGTTTTCAGATCCAGGTGTTGGCAACCCAGGTATGTAACTGATAGTTCATTGCTCTGGGTTGTCAATGTCTCACAATGTAGTATGACTCACCTAAGCCTTCGCCATTCAATTTTCTCTTTCACTATGAAAAAGTTCCCTAGTATCCTAGAAGGATTACAGTCTGTTTCTTATCCAGGAGTTACAAGAGGTAACAATGTGAGAGCCTATCATAGAAGGGAGTGTTACTAATGCTTTTCTATAAATTACAGAAGGGACAATTTGGATGTGTTTGCCTTGTCATATGTTCAGGACCTTGGACAGTTCCTCAGAGTAGCCATCATTATATGTATACATTATGTTATATCTGAATTCAGCGGAAGGATGGGCAAATGGGCAGATGATTGGCATGCCAGGGTCAGTATATGATGATGTCAATGCTGGCACTATTATTATTACCCTTACTACTGCTATTTACCATAGAATAACAACTCTAATACATTACTCAAAAACATTTTTCCTATAATTTTCCTCTCTCAAAGAAGCTGTAAGTGGGTATATTATAATCTTCCTCCTTTTAGGTAGAAAGAAGTCCAACAGTGGTGATTTCATCAAACTTGTAGCACTAGAAACTGGCTCTGTCCTCTCCACTTATATCTGGTGATAGAGCCTATGAAGAGTCAACACTACTCAAAGTCTTAGCACTGATTTTGTGTTGTATTTTTCCATTTAGTTTTCTTATTCTATTTCTTCACTCATTTACTATTTATTAATTTTTTATACCAAGAGCCAAGCATGAAGCCTGGCGCTCTGTCAAGGTGTACTACACCAGGTTCGACGTGTCAATGGGCAAATGCTAAGCAGTCTTTTCACTTAGCAACAATCCAAACACCAAGAAGCTATTATCTGCTGGGCACCTACTCTGTGTTTGGCACCAGTACATTATACTCCAAACCACTTTGATTCTCACAACAATCCCTGGCACTTTCTCTACAGTCTACCTATCAGGAAAGGGCAACCAGTGTGGGCCCCTGTTCATGCTCTCCCTATCACACTACCTGCTTCTAGTTACTAGAAGGTTGAAAGGGAAGGGGGCACTGGAGGTGGGAAGCCTGTGGTTTCAGGCTGGTGCTGCCACTTTGAAGCTGTGTGCAGTGTGAAGCAACCCCCTCCCTCACTGCTCCGATTTCCTCGGTTAGGAAATGGACGTGGTGATGATATTGGCATGTACCTCATGGTTTGTTGTGGGAGGTAGGCAGCAAATGTTGATAGTTAGAAACAAAACCTAAAAACAGTAACCATCTAGTATGTAAATCCACTGTCTAAGGAGTTCTGCTATATTTATATTAACTTGATTTTGGTTAATTTTATAAAAGAATATGAACGCAATAAGCACAGTTGAGCTTCTTAATTAAAACCTGCCAAGTCCCCCCATTTGCTAAGAACCTTTTGTTGCCTATTTTTATAGTATTTTGATATTATCTTCATATAGCTCTCACACACTTTTGCTAAGCTTACTTTTAGGTATTTTAATGTTAGATACATTATTATAATAAATAGGTTTTCTATTTCATCATTATTTGTACACTGAACTCTGCGTATCTGTGCTTTGGTCTCTATCTTAGTTTCTTTCCAGGTTTCTGTGATTAAAAAACCTTGATGAAAGCAAATCAAGATTAAAAAAATGGCTTGTTTTTTGGATTATAGTTCAAGGCTATGGACCATCATGGCAGGGAAGTTAAGACACCAGAAGCCTGAATCAGCTATCACATTGCATCCACAATGAGGAAGAAGAGAAAAATGAATACTTATATTGAGACCACTTTCTCCTTTTATCCCAGGAAATGCTGCCAGCCACAATGGGCATGGTTTTTTCCACCTCAGTTAACCCAATCACAATAGCCTCCAATAGGCATGCCCGTCTATCTCCAGATGACTCTGGAACACATCAAGCTGATACTTGAGACTAACCAACAACGAATCACCTTTTTAAATGTCTTAGTAGTATAGTCAGTTGGATCAAATTGTCCAGCCATTGTATTACCTCAAAATAGAAATGAATTTTTTATCACTTCTTTACTAATTTCACACCTCTAAGTCCTCACTATTACACATTCACATTTGCTAGTATCTCTTGCATAATGTCACATAGTCACATACCAGTGTAGACAGTGGTTGCTTTTGCCTTTCATTCCTCTTTAGTCTGATGGTCCCCATTGTTTTCTCAACAAGCATGATACTGGATATTTTTTTTAATTACACTTATTCATTTATTTGTTGTGCACATGTGCAGGGTGTAGGTGTTCGTGTGCACGTGTCAGGGTGTGTAAGACAAGTTGCTGAAGTTGGTTCTCTCCTTCCAACATGTGGGTCTCAGGTATTGAACTCAGGTCATGAGGCTTGCCAGAAAGTGCCTTTACCTGATCTTGCCAGCCTGGGATTTTGAATTAAGGCAATACATTTCCAAGTAAAAGACATCAATGCTAATTTTAGTAAGAAATATTTCAAGGGATAGATATTGAATTTTGCTGAATGAACTTCAGCATCCATCAAGATGAGCACATGCTTGTTTTCCAGAGACTAATTTACTTAGATGAAAAATGTTACAGATTCCCCTAACGTTGTGTCCCAGACCAAATTCCATTTGATCATTGGCAGTTTCTTTGGATGCACTGATGTGCTCTGATTGCTGATATGTTATTTTTGAAGTCTATTTAATATTTCTAATTGAGACTTGACTCATTTCATATTTGGTGATTTGGCATCACCATTATGATAGCTTCATGGAAATACTTTAAAATTATTCCTTCTTTTTCTATTACAATTACATATATCTTGAAGAACTGGAATTAACTAAAGGGAGGATATTGGGGAGATTTACCAAAAAAGGAGATGATACAGAGAAGATAAACAGAAGAAACATCAATGTGCCTCAGACTGAGATCACATCACACAAGGCCTGAGCCCTTCACTTACCTCTTAACCCCTAATACCTCAGGCCATTAACAATACATGGTATTGTCTTCTCTGGTATACAGATTATATTGATCCATGGTTAGTTCCTATATTAGCATCATATTTTTCCCTCCTTAACACAATTATATAACTTCATATTTGACCTTGAGAAGTTCTTGAATTAAACTCTAGCAGAACACTGCTATTTAAAGAGCTAGCCCCAGGCAACTCCCTATTACATTAAGTCATTCACACGTTTATTCTCTTGCTCAATTGTCCAACATTCAGCCTACTGGTAACACCTGGAAAAGTAAGATACAGCCCCTGCTTTCAAGATCTCAAACTGGATCATAAAAGCATAGTAAGTCTAACCTTAATATGCATAACAAATTAAGCCACTAGATGGCCTTTTTTTTTCCCCAACTGCAAAACAATTTTCTCCACTGATTTTCTTTAAACAAGTAGTGCCTGCCAGCAAAAGCTCAAAGAGAAAAATCAGAAGATGAGCAGGATTACTGGGATATATTCAAGGCACCACTGGCACTGGCTGAGTTTTACAAGCACTTCTGGCAGACCCAAAGCAGTGGGGTTATCATGTACTTTCTGCTAATGCCTTTCTCCCAGGTCCCTTCCCAGAAGGAAAGAGATTTAGTTGTCATTGTACTCTGCATGAAGCTTGGCCTTTCCCAGAATGTTCAAGAATCAGGACTCCCAGAGAGCCAGAGCAAATGGCTGAGTACATGGTAGTTGCTAAAAAAAAAAAACAAAAACAAAAAAAAAAAAAACCACACCTCATTTTGTCATTCAGCTACCTGTATCCTGAGTTTGCATGAGGAGACTGTTGAACTATTTAAAAGGAAAGGCAATGGGCAGGGAGATGGCTCAGTGGTTAAGAGCACAAACTGCTCTGGCAGAGGACCTAGATTCAGCTTGAATATCCACAGCTTACAACTCTGTAACTTACAAATCTGTAACTCCAGTTCCAGAGGATCTGATGGACTCCATGGACAACTGCACTCACGTGCAAATACCCACATAGACACATACACACATACACTTAATTAAAAATCAATCCTTCTAGGGTTGTTGGGATGGCTAGTCAATTGAGGGCATTTGTTACTCTTGCAGAAGACCTGGTTTTAGTTGTTAGCATCCGCACCACAACTTACAATCATCTACCACCAGTTCCAGAGGATCAGACTCCCTCACCTGGCCTCTATGGCTATTGCATGCATGTAACACAGAGATACATGCTTGGCAAAACACCCATACACATGGAATAAGGCTAAATAAAACTTAAAAAAAATCTTTAAAAAATAACAAAATAAAAGGAGAGGCAATCCTACCTTCCTCAAAGGGGCATAAAGGGGACACACTTGTTTTCATAGGAAACTGAGGAGAATTAAGTAATGACAGTGTTGAATTGTTGGTTAGCATAGTGTTACATTTACAGAAAATTAAGGTAAAAGTGTACTCGCTCTCAAGTACCTATCCCCCAACCATTTCCCCGGTTGGTGACATCTTACATTGCTGGGGTTTATCTGTTATAGTTAATGGGTTATACTGATGTGTTATTACGAAAGTCCTATTTTATTCAGACGTCACCAGATCTCAGTGTGAAGTCTACTATGCTAACTCGTCATATTCCTTAGGATTCTCAGTCTTATGACTGCTCTTCATACTTCTCTTGTGATTGATAATCTTAACAGTCTTGAGGGATAGGTCAGGCAGTTTGTATGCTGCATGGCATTCTCCTCACAGTAAGACTGGGGTTGTAGGTGCTGGGGAGGTAAAATGAAAGCACTGTTCTCATCACATGGCATGTGCTGTTAGCATGACTGACTGCTGATGCTCACTGTGAACACCTGGCAGGGGTTGCTTCTGTCAGGGTTTTTCCTCTGGGAAGCTGTTCTTATTTCCTGCTGGGCTAATTAGAAGTAAGTTACTATGAATATCTCACACTTACTGGGTTGCACTTTATGCTCTTCTACCTCCCAGAGGGAGAGTCCCTACACAAGTTTCATGCAATTCTTCTGCATTGGAGACATTCCTAAAAGAACTCTCAACACTGGTGAGTACACCGAGGAGCCAACCAGATCTTTATTTTTAATGTCATTGACCAAATAAAGGAACCTAAGTCCCTTAGAGCAATAGTTGATACAAGGACCAGGGCAGAGACTGTGAAGATGAGCCTAGAGCATCACAAAAATGTATGGTGATTGGGTGGAGTGAGTAGGAAGACAGAAGACAAGGGAGATGCATTTAAAGGACACATGTGAAAGAAACACCAGTACCAATAGTCACACAACTAGAATATTTTAAACAGCAAGATAAATCATGTAAGATTAGTTTATAAGTCAAAATACAAAGTAAATAACGAGTCCATATACATGTAGATATATGATTTCTACTATCTATTATTAAAGATAAGGACCTATAACTATAGTGATTTGAATGAGAATGGCCCCCATAGGCTAATATATTTGAATGTTTGATTCATAGTTGATGGAACTGTTTGGAAAGGATTAGGAGGTGTGGCCTTGTTGGTAGAGGTGTGTCACTGAGAGTGGGCTTTGACGTTTCAAAAGTCTATGTCATTCCCCGTTAGTATTTGTGCCTCCCATTCCCTGTATCCCTCCCTTCTTCCTCCCTCCCTTCCTCCCTCCCCTCCTTTCAGCCTCATGGCTGTTGTTGTCTCAATGTATAAGCTCTCAGCTACTGCTCCAACATCATGCCTGCCTACCCACTGCCATGTTACCCAACATGATGATCACGAACTCACTCTCTGAAACTGTAAATCCCCAATTCAATCTTTTCTTTTGAAAACTGTCTTGGTCATGATGTCTCTTCCTATCAATAGAAAAGTAGCTTAGTCAGGAACTCAGCAATGTTCAGCTGCCAACACACAGAAGATAAAGATACAGATTTGAACTCATATCATCTGACCCTGAAAACACATGCTTTTGAGCCATGAAAACACGGATGGGAATGGACCACTGCATAAAAGGCTTAGAGTATGACAAGGCTTCCAATAAATATCTGCTGTTAGAATTTATCACTATTAGATTTTCCCAACCACAGTGGGCTCTATATCATTACTTTCCTAATACTAGGACCACTCAAGGCTATCCCATCAACAGGTGACAATTCCCTTCTCCTGATTCTCTCCTATTGAATCCCACCCATGTCTGCAGGCTCAGCTGACATTTGGTGGACATTAAGGCAATTCTGACACCAGGACTTCCTGAGCCCTTCCCTCACCTACACACTTTCTCCAACGGCACAGAACCCCAATTTATCAAGCTCCAAAAAGTCAGAGACAATGATCACACAAGCAAGTCCTGGATAAATATATATTGCAGTAGAATAGTATTTTAAGGTGTATTACTTTTGTTCATGTTGCACTTGTTCAACTCTGTGAAGCTGTGTTACTGTGCCTGTCTAGAACACCTGATGGTTTAATAAAGAACTGGCCAATAGCAAGGCATGAGAAAGGATAGGCAGAGCTGGCAGGCAGAGAATATATATAGAAGGAGAAAACTGGGAGGAGAGATCTAAGATCGAGCACGGCCAGAGGAGGAGGACACCCGGGGCCAGCTATCCAACTACACATACACAGCAAACCATGGAGTAAGAGTAAGATGCAGAAGTAAGAGAACAGGGAAAGCCCAGAGGCAAAAGGTAGACAGGTTAAGTTAAGGAAAGCTGGCTAGAAACGAAGCGAAGCTAAGGCTGGGCATTCATAAGAATAAGCATCTGTGTGTGAATTATTTGGGAGCTGGGTGGTGCCCCCACCCCCCAAAAAAGAGCCAAAAAACCACAAACAACAATATATTGCAGGCTTGGGTAAATGAGTAAACAAATAAATTTGTGTTTGTGATCTCTTACATGTAAGCAAAGCCCAGTGTTTGAGAAGAGTGAATACTACATGCAACCTTGCTGAACTTAACTTTGGAGGGAGGATGGATGAATAGGTGAATACATTTTGCAGAGACCCGACCCTGTGGCAAGTACAAGCACATTGTCAGAGTGTCCTGTGATGACCCGTGATGGCTGCCTAGGCTGAGTCCCCAGCACTCCTGGCCTGCAGGAGACAGCTCTTCTGGAGCCACCAGGCTGCTCCCCTGGCAGGCTCTCTGTGCCATTAGAGCCCCGTGTTTGCTCCCTGGCCTCAAATGGTCCCAATCAATCAAAGGTGCTCAAGCCAAATCCAGCCACAGAACAATGGGGTATCCAGTTACACCGTGGGAATCGCCCACTGAACATCCCCAAGCCAAACAGATGCTGGGGAGCAGAGCCCAATGCCAAGAATGCTCTTCTGACTGGTTCTACTGGAAATAATAATTGTATCAATAACAGGAGGCAGCATCTCATCGAACACTACACAACAAGCCCGGCACTATGCTAAGTGCTTTTCAAGCTTGATGCCACTTACACCTTACCACATCCAACTAGTTTAGGGTCACCTAGACTCTTTTTACAGATCAGAAGCTGGAGGGCATAGGAAGGTAGTCATTTGCTAAGTAAAGGTCTGAGCTTCTGAGGCCAGGGCCTTCAACTAGGGCCCCAGGTTTATCTGCCTGCCCCAATATGCAAATTCTCCATACGTTCTCTTTTGTCAGATGCCCCGCTCCTACTCCTTATCTCTTTCAGCTGTGTGTGCAATTTGTAGAAAGATCTGTGCGTACAGGAAACTTCCTAGAGAATTGTTTGCCCTAGCTCCTCCCATTTCCAATCTGACAGGGCAGAAACGGAGGTTTCTGGAATGTGAGGTACTCAGTATACTCCTAATGTGTCCCTAATGTTCACTGATCATCTCCTAAGGAAACAGTAGTCAAGAGTGCAACAGCAATGTGAGCTTCTGAAAATGGCACTGAATTAAAAACAAACACTTAGTAATTGGGGTAAGTGACTTGTTCTCTCTGAAATGTAATCCTTGTTAGAAATGAGACTAACAGCCTTGCTCTTGGGGTTGTGGACTCTGAGCACTGAGTATGAGGTGTGAGGAGCCCATAGCTAAGCTTTAAACAAACAGGCAAACCACAGGTTCCAGCTAAATATGGGGAGGGCAAATATTCACGCAGGGAGGGGGCTGTGGAATGTGGAAGGAAGCTCCATACCAGCCTGGATAGCGGGAAGAATTTTGAGTAAAGGAGTTGCCTGACCCAAGACATCAAGATGAGTTAGGAATGACTGACCAGTAACTGTCACTTGTGACGACCTTGAACTCCTTAGTCATCAGAGAAGAGTGGGGTCATTCAGACTAGACCCTCGGAAACCTTGCTTTGTTAACGGCATGGAGAAGCTTGGCATGGCTTCCATCTGTATTCCACCACTCAGGAGGCAGAGACAGGAGGATGACTGCAAGTTAGATGCCACACTGGGATACACAGTGAGGTCTAGTCTAGTCTACACAGCAAGACACTATCTCATAAAATAAACAGTAAATAATTAAGGTGGAGTATGCATTCATGACACAGAAGGTGGGAGGTGGCAGGTAGCACTAGGCCCCTTATGAAGCGAGGCCAACCAAGAGAAACCCAATAGTATCACCCATGATAAAAATAAAGCCCTGTCCCTCTAAAGTCAAAGAAGTACAGGCTGGATCCCGCCAAAAATAGTTCCCTCAAGAGCCTGGTACTCTTGACACAAAGAGGCTTTGTGTCTCTGCTATACATAGAAAACACTTGATTCCAAGGCACTCCAGTGATTACACTTCTTTCAGCACTGCTCTGTCATCAGATCTGGAGGGCTACACAAGGGGGCAAGCAGCCATTGAAGCCAGTGATATGCATGTGATTCTCCAAGCCTGAGAGGAACGAGCAGCTAGTCTTCCAGAAGCATTTCACCCAGGGTTGCCGATGCTTCTCCCTAGAGCTTCCAGGCTTTATATTGCAGCCCCAGCTCTAGGAATGAGTTCATCTCTGTCCTCTGAGTGGTTTATTCTGAGCTACCAATAACCTCATTCAGTTTTTAGAGTTTCTCACCCAAAGTACAGTACTCATTTTCTTGCTCACACCACCAGCTGTGTCTGTGGGCTTTTCTCTCCAAGACTACAGCTCTGCAGGGGACGAGGAACCTCTGTCTCCAACACCTCCCACCTGATACTAGCTAAGTGTCCCCAGATAATTTCCTCCATGTGTCTAAGCTCTTCTCTGCCAGTGCTGGTTCCCCAGCTGTCCTAAGATGGAGTATGTAAGGACACAGCCACAGAGTCTCACAGAGAGCAGAGCTTAGCAGGGTGGACTTAGGCAGGAACCCATGATGCTCCCCAGTTCTCACTCAAAGGCTGATTGGGGATATCATTCATGCTGTGTGCATTGATAGAGGTCTGAGGACAGCTTGTGGGTATCAGCTCTCTCCTTCTACTATGGGGATTCCAGGGATCCAACTCAGGTTGTTAGTCTTGACAATAAGTGTCCTTACATGCTGAGCCATCTTGCTGGACCAATGATGGTAAATTTTGTTTGCCAATTTAGTAGGATTTAAAAGCAACATGGAGGGCTGGAGAGATGGCTCAGTGGTTAAGAGCACTGACTGCTCTTCCAGAGGTCCTGAGTTCAATTCCCAGCAACCACATGGTGGCTCACAACCACCTGCAATTAGATCTGGTGCCCTCTTCTGGCCTGCAAAGACACATGCAGGCAGAACACTGTATACATAATAAAATAAATCTTAAAAAAAAAAAGCAACATGGAAACAAACCTTTGGATGATTTTTCAGATTCAGTCCATTGAAATGGAAAGACACGTACAAATTGTGGGAAGAACCATTCCACAGGTTGGGACATTCATCACACTCTGCTTCCTGACTGAAGATACAACATGACTAGCTTATGGCACCATGCTTCCCTTGCTGTGATGGAATGCATCCCCTCAGATTGTAAACCAGTGTAAATCCATCCTTCTTCCTTCAAATTGCTTCTTGTCAGGTATTTCGTCACACACTGAGACAGATGACTAATACAGTAGAGTAATTGACATAGAGAAGAAATTTATTCCTTACAATTCTGGAGACTTGAATGGCCAATATGAAGGTGGTAACACCTGGTGAATTTCTTCTTCCTACGTCATCCCCTGGACAAAGGCTGAAAGAGTGCTTGAAAGAAGGGGGCTGAAATGCTTTTTCACATCCCCACCTCCAAGATAACTCACTGCTCCTGTGATAATGCCATTCAGCCTCCTGTGAAGGCAGAGCACTCATAACCTGATTACCTCTCTTGAGGTGCTGTCTCTGAGGATGCTTACAATAATGACTGAACCTCCAGAACGTGTAGACACCTTCAAACACAGCCATAGGTGAAGAGTTTTGTGATAACACATTTCAAATAATTATTTTCAAACTATTTATCTCAGCCAGGCCAGGAGGCAAAAGCTTGATGTGTATTTATTTGTCTAATTCTCACATCAATTCTACAAGATGGGCATTTTACTCAAAGGAAACTGTGGTACGGAGATCTCAAGTTCCACATCCAGAGTCGCACCATGAATGAGTATCAGAGTAAACTGAAAGTTCACAATCCCTTTGCCCAGTATAGGTAAGTCCTCTGCTCACTGATCTCGATGTATAAAAGGTTATACCAACTATTTGTTCTTCTGGCCCTGTTCTCTGGTGTCTCCTCTGGACCAGGCTCAGCATGTGACACACACAAGTACTTGGTTAACTCTGCTGATAACTATAGGAAAACAGGTACCATCTCCCCTGCTTTGGATGGTTGCATCAGGTTCCACCCTTGGATGAATTTGCTGACAGCTCTGCTTCTTCTCAGAGCCCAGCAATTGCACAGCCTCCCTTCTGAGGATACCTTAGTTAGATCAGTATATAACACCTGCCTGTAGGCGGTTAACAACATACAAGTCCACACCAACTGGGCCAGCAAGTGTTCCAGGACACCGTCAGAGATGATCAAGACAAGTGTTCACAGGACACAGGCTCATGCTCACTTTGGCAGCACAAATACTAAAACTGGAACGATACAGAGGGCACAGACAGGCTCCAAGCTCTGGAGACCTCTGGACTGGGGCATCATGAGAAGTCTATAGACCCAAGTCAGACAGATTTGACCTGAATCTTGCCTCACTCTGACTTGTCCCACGTCTTAGGAAAGCTGCTTGTCCTCTCTGAGCTTGTCTCTTCCTGAGTAGAACCCACCACCCACCTCTCTGATCCCAGAGTTGTGAAAAAAAAAAGATAAAAGGCCAAACACCAGGCCATGGCCAGACGCCATTTGAAACTATTACAAACGTGTGTAAATGTATTTTCATTCATCTCAAAATCACAGCAATAAATTTACCACATGTTGGCCAAAGTAATATGACTTTTAGAAAAGATATATTTTTGTAAGGTGAGAAAAATGGTGCTGTTTTGTCCTTCTATGCACCCCTCAAAAGTCTGGATTAGAAGAAGGCACCTGTGTGTCTTCTTCTATAGGCTATCTTTCCTGGTCACAGGTGCCTTGTGGCCTCTGAGAAACACCACTGTATACTCACAAGAAAATGAGAATGAAAGGGGCAAGTGAGGTGTTAGCATTATTGGGAAATTAGTTTTGACATCTTGGTCTCTCCGAAAGGGCTCAGAGACTCTAGGTTCCCTGGATCCAGGGTTCCTGGATCTCACTTTGAGAACAGTTGCATTGAAACCTGCCTGGCTACCCACCCCTGTTTCCAGTGAATTCAGACTCCCAGCTAGTCTGGCTCTTAAGGGCTCCCACAACTCCTAGGTTTGGTCCAATCTCTAGCTATTAGGCACCCAGTGCCTTCTCCCAGCATGGACACCATCTCCCTCTGCTGGGCCCTCCATAGGAGGATTCAGGGCCCCATTGCCTACTTGTATAGCTCTGTTTGTGTTGATCCCTCCTTTCAATGCCACCACAGCCTCTCCTCCCAGGCTACTTCCTGTATCCTGCAGAGCTCCATCATAAGCACTGTTGCCTAGGGATTCTCACCTGGTGCTTCCCTGCACATTCCGCCACCCTACTATTCTCTAAAACAACTACTCACAAGTGCTCTCCTAGAATTCAGGCCCTCAAGTCGATAGTTCAGATTAGGAATCAGTTCCCTTTGCTCATCTTGGGCTCCTTGGGGACAGAAGATGACTTGGCGATTCAGCCTGAAGACCAGGCCTCTCTCATTCCAGATCTTTCTTGAAGAACATGCCTCTCCTACCAAATCTATTTTCTTTCCATAACATGACTCATCCAAATTCCCATAGTTATTACCCTAATTCTTCAATTATAAGACACCCTCTTCTTTTTCTCCGCATTACATTTCTACAGTCGGAATGTCTTAAATGGATGGGTACATTTAATGTTTCTGATTTCACTTCTTTTCGAAAGTTGTAGTTAAATTGATGGCCTCTCTTACAATCAGTGGTACTTTACATCATAATAAGCATAATTACCCTATTACAAATAGGAGGCTGGCAATCCACAATCTTACATTTAACCAAGTGCTTCCCTGCACTCCTCACATTGTTATTCCAGTAACTCCCTCAGTCCTGGGTGCAACTGCTCATTGGTCTCATTAACTCCAGTTTTTGTCTTTTGAAAAAGAGAAAGGAATGGAAAGACTGCAGAAAAAGAAGGCTACAGGCTGGGAACTGAGACAGGGGGTGCCTCTGAGCCCCAGTGTTTTGATCTAGCAAAGATGGTTCCTTAATGTGCATGCCTATGCAGACACCTACGAGACTGCTCCCTCCCTCTCTGTCTCTGATACTTCCAATGTCAGTGCCTGCTTCACGTATCTCCCACTGTTTGCAATCTGTTTTTATACTCCTTAGGGTGTCTGACCATCCCTGCCATTCTCTGTAGACATTTGAGCAGAGATCTGTCCCGTTTGACTGAAGAGGAGTCTGAGGACCTGGCAGGTAAACAGTTTAAATTAGAACACACACCACCACCCCAATAACACAGCTCGAGGCCTACAATCCTCAGCAGGACTCTACCGTACAACTGCCACCAGACTGCAGTAACAAGCAGCCAGTGGAAGAGAATGAGGAAGAGGCTGAGCTATTTAAAAGTAGGGAGGAGATCGAGGACCAAAATGGCAGCTAGCCTGTAATCCCAGTACTCTGGAGGTAGAGACAGGGATCTCCTGTGTCCCTCAGAGAACTGTCTAGAACAGTGAGCTCTGGGTTCAAGAGAGAGAGTCTGCCTCAATACATAAGGTGGAATCTAATTGAGGAAGACACCCAGTTGTCAAGCTCTTGCTTCCACATGAGTGGGCACACACATCTGTGTACACCTGTACCCACACATGTACACAGACACACATACACACAGAACAGCACAGAAGAGGGGATATATAAATTAAAGTACATAAAATGGCTGATTTTGTCAACTTGCCTAGACTGTAGATGTTTAGACAGTGGGTGAAGCACAGTTCGTAGGTATGTCTATATGGTTGTTTCTAGAAGAAATTAGAATTTGATCAGGAAACTGAGTAAAAAAAACATTGTCCTCCCCGACGGGTGCTGCCCTCCAGCCCACAGAGGGTGTGAATATAGAAGAAACAGGGGGGAATAGGTTTGCTTGGTCCTGCTGAGCTAGGGCACCCATCTTCTTCTGTCTCCAGATATCAGTTTGTTTTAGGCCAGTGGGTCTGAGCTTTGTCTACACAATGGGCTTTCCTAGATCTCTAACTTTATAATGGTGAGTCACAGGCCATCATTTCTTCTATCACTGCTTCAGTCAATCTGACAGTAACTCTTTCAATACAGCTCTATATCCTTGGTGCCATCTATCTATCATCTATCTATCTATCTATCTATCTATCTATCTATCTATCTATCTATCTATCTGTCTGTCTGTCTGCCTATCTATCTATCTATCTATCTATCTATCTATCTATCTATCTATCTATCTATCTATCTATCTATCTATCTGTCAGCCTGTCTATCTATCTATCTATCTATCTATCTATCTATCAATCATCTATTTATCTCTCTCTCTCTCAATCTCTCTCTCTCTCTGGAGAGCACTGATCTTTGTAGCAAGCCTGGATGAAAGGAGATAAAAGACCAGAGAGAGTGTGAAATAAGGAAGGGGGGATGAGGGTAGCCATGCCTTGCTCCCACCTCACCATAACACTTGTCACTTGACTGAAACAGCCACATTTCTCAGTCGTTTTATTGCTGAGATCATAAATTCTATGAGAGTGAGACAGTGCTTGATTCTAATTTATTCCCAGAGCTGATCAGAGCAACAGGCAAAGAGTGGCTCCTTGATAGATATTAGGTGAATAGTCATCGTATAAGGTAGACCTTAGGTCCAGAAAATCATTGAGTTGACCAGTTGTCTCTGGCAACTGGTCAGATCAGTTTCCTCCATCATAGAATAGGAATATGACCGTCTTACAGGGCTGTGCTAAGGAATAAATGAAATCATTCCATCAAAAGCACCTGAAGCTTCCTAAGGACTTCTATTGTTAGGTTCTAGACCATAAATTTCCCACCATCAGTTCTTCACATGAGGTCCTGTGAATAAGTTACTGTCACCTTGAATAGTCTAGGAAGATAGACCAATAGGCTCATGTATTTGAATGCTTAGTGACAGGGAGTAGAACTGTTTGAAAGGATTAGGAAGTGTGGCCTTGTTGAAGGAAGTATATCATTAGGGGTGGGCTTTTTTGAGGTTTCCAAAGCCCAAGTCAGGCCCAGTGTCTGTCTGTCTGTCTGTCTGTCTGTCTCTCTCTCTCTCTCTCTCTCTCTGTCTCTCCCTCCCTCCCTCTGCCTGCCCCCTTTCTCTGGAACAAGATGTAGTTCTTAACCACTTCTCCAGTGCCATGCCTACTACCATGGTGCTCTCAGCCATGATGATAGATAACTGACTAAGCCTCTGAAAGTGTAAGCAAGCCCCCAGTTAAATGCTTTCTTTTATAAGAGTTGCCTTGGTCATGGTGTCTCTTCACAGCAACAGAACAGTGACTAAGGCAGTTGATTGTAACAGTAACGCAAAACACATCTTTCAAAAGTCTAAAAACTACTAAAAACCACAGAAAGTAAATACAAGCACTACTCTAGTTCTACAGCAAAGCACCACCACTGCAGCGATCACCACACTGGTGTCCCTCTTCTCAGGGACATGTTCCATTCGATGTTGTCCATATGTCTTCAGGATCTGGTACCATGTACTCAAGCAGATGCCTTCGCCTGCCCACTCCCAAACTGTTTTTCTGTTTCTTTCTGGCCAAGTATTTCTGTTTGTTTGCAGGATAGAGGGGCCATGTGCTTCAGAGAAGGTCCCTCCCAGTCTCAGAAAGTAAAGAAGGTCATGGCCATTCTACTGTCCATGATAATGAGCATGTGCTTAAGTCTTGGCAGTAAGGCAGGAGAGGCAGAGTGAGGATGAGTAAAGATTTTCTTGACTTGGAAAAGAGATCTGTGGGAAGAGGCACTCTCTCTCTCTCTCTCACTCGCTTGTTTCTAAAAGTAGCAGCAGACGGATGTGACATTTGTACTGGTAACAGTCATTTCAACCACCAAAGCAACTCGTGGTAATTTTAAGAGGATCACTAAGTAACCAATGGGAGCCACGAAGTCAAGCCAGGATTCTTGTGCTATGGGAGAAAAAGCGCCCGGGAGGTACAAGTGAGGTATCCTAACCTCTAAGGTGCCTATTGTAACCTGTTTATGGTAAACCTCTCTGTTGCATGTGGACATCTTTGCAAACCAGTGAGTAGATAATAACAATCTTTAAAAGCCTAACTACTTCCCAGTACAGTCACCCCTCAGTGTCCATGAATGATTGGTTCCAGGAACTGCAGAGACATGCAAATCTTTGGATGTTCAATTCCCTCCTTTAAAACAATAGAAAATTTATACATAACCTACACATGCTCCTGCATGTTCTAAGTTACCTCTAGATTATTTATGATAAATAAGAATGGAAATAGGGGTTATACTGTATTATTTAGGACTAATTGTAAAAAAAAAATTCTATACATTTTTAGTACTGATGCATTTGTTCTTAATATTCCCATCTTTGACCGGCTGAATCTACAGAAGCAGAACCCCCAGGCGCAGAGGACTGATTGTACTCCAGGAAACACATTACATGGATCATTTCATTCCTAATGCTCACAGCAAATCGAGATGGTCAAAATGATTAACCCTATTTCTTCAGATGAGAAAGAAAGCAAACTATGGAAGGAAGAAAATAAACACAGGAAGCCAATGGAGGAACCAGAAGGTGACAAGGGCCTATCAGTGGTGTTTCAGTTTCTCTTCTACAGTTACAACCCCCAGCATTCACCACTGGCAACAGCTTCAAGGTGTGACAAGACTACCAGCTGTGGCTCATAACCAGCAAGGTGAGTCTCCTCCCCCTGCTCAACCTCCTAGCTGGTCCTTAGTGTTTAGCGTTTCCTAATTACCCTGATTCTGCAATCTGAGAAACAATAATATTCTCTAATGGTTTCTTCCTATAATTCTGTGTAGCAGGTCCCCGCAACACAAAGTCCTTAATTTTAATTGCATATTGTGTTCTCTTTCTGAGGGCAGACAGATATTTATTCATCCAGTTAATTGTTCCGGAGACAAAGACATGGAACATATCACACCAAATTAAGTGTTTGCTAGTTGCTGTGGCTGGGACTCAGCTTTCCCCTGATTTCCTTTCTGGGAGCTGCTGAGGAAATCTTGGCATTTATTTTTTTTAACTATTTTTTGGCTCAGCCCACCTATGATTATACGAAGGCCAGCAAATCCTGAGTTGTATTATTACTGGTGGTAATAACATGATTAAGACAAATGTATAGATGTGCCAGACATATGTTTTACATAGTACAAGGGGGAGCAGTATTAAAACAGTACTTATGAAGTGCTGTGTGCCAGGTATTTGAGTGGGCATGAGGAAAATCAACTTGTTTCATCATCTTATTCAAGATCTCCTGGGGCAGAGACTAACAGCTTTGCTTTGACTGATGGACATCAAAGCATAAGGAAGTAAAAACCAAGACTGCATGACATCATGTGGGTTTTGAGCCATGCCAAGGTAAGATATAAATACAGGCTTTAGGCTGCCACAAAGATGGTGAGCCTTCACAACATCACAACATACTCATGAGACTGAGGCCAGCATCTTAAATCCTCTTTCATTGACACAGTCACCTCCACAGACATGAAGGGAGTTTTCCAAACATGAGTAGATCAAGCTACCATCAGAATCCAGGTGAAGAGATACTGGTTCTCACACAACTCAGCCCACTCCTCTGCTTTCAAGTGGTAGATGGTGCAGAGTGTATCCTGCATATATCCTGGGCCCCTCATCATCTCCCACTCCGCTCCACGTCCATACCCATGGCTGAGTGATTTGTTCACCACACCTAAAAGGAGTAAGAGTCCGTGGTACAGGTGAGTGAAAAAAAAAAAAAAGATGCCCAGAAGCTCTCCATCAGTCCAGTCTCCTTAGTCAATTCATACTAAGCCCAGTCAGATCCACATGGGTGTGACGCATATGGAGATGTGTCAGACAGTTCTTTTACAATCTCCCAGCCCTGAGATAGAACACCAGTTCAAGACCTATTACAAAGCAGGGCTGTAAGGGAAATGGAGTGGGAATGAAGCCTTGGTTTCCACATCAAGGGAGATGACAGCAGAATAATAGGGAGAGGGGAGGGCACTAAGCATCTGTGTAGAAGTTTGGGACATAGAGAAGACAGTCCAGGGTAAAAATGGCAGGCACAGAGGCCAAGAGGCATCATAATCGAAAGGCCATCAAGTGTCATGTGTGCTGCAGGTGGTATACACATATACTGAATTCACTCAACATCCTTAAATGGTTGGTACATTGGTCCTAATTTTACAGGTGTGGAGAATGAAGCTCATGGAGGATAAGGCACTTGTTTAGGTCAGTGTCAAGCTTCACTGTCAAGTCTACATTAGTTTGACACAAACACTCATGCTATGAGACAGACAGGAGCTCTACAGAGGAGACAACACAGTCACTGATACTTGGGCCAGATGCACCCAAAGGGTTACCTGGCCTTGTGGTTCTGGGGGTCACTAGTAACCATGTTTCCACTAAGAAAAGACAGCTTGCTTAAAGTAGCGTGGTTCTAGGTAGGATCATGTCATAGCTCAGATTCCAGGCCCCCACAATGTTCAAAGAGCCAGAACTGTTAGAATGAAAGAGCGAAGACTTTTTGTGGACGGAAAATTCCCTGGAGGCAGATGTCAGAATCAAATGGGGTAGCTTATGTTATAAACTGTTGGGGGGAGCCTGGGTGGGAGTGGGAGGGAGGAGGGAAGGAGAGGAGGGAGTAAACAGAAGCAGAAAGTAGGAAGAAAACACTTAATGGGCTCAGACTAACAAAAACTGCCAGAGCTGTGGCCTTGCAGAGGGCACTATAAGCTCTCACACACTGCAATCTCCTTCCGGAAGGTTGTACCTCTGACAATCTCCTTTCCATCCTGGGAGGAATGAAGCCCTTCTTATTGGTCCTTGAACGCTCTTAGAACCCACCCATGTAGATGAGGACTGTTTCTTCAAAACGTTTTTAAGATATTGCTGAATATCTTGTCAAGCAAACTCTTGTTGACCTCACCAATAGCAGGCAACCACAGGCCTGGTACTCTCCTAGGTACTTGAGATAATCAGTGAATGAACAAACGCTGTACCCTCAGTGTTTAATGAGCCCCAAAGCCCAGCTGTGAATCCCAGAAATCCAGACACACAGGGTGCCCTTTGCTGTAGTCAGCTGAGCCCTGGATGGCTGGAAGGTTACAGAGGCCAGTGGTGGAGATAGGGGTTGAGAAGAGCCAGTATTTGAATCTGGCTCCTTGGTGTTCCTAACCATGGTTCTTCCCTAATGTCACCCTGCTAAACACAGCCATCTTCCTTCTGGCCCTGTCTAGATCTCTAAGCAGGTCACAGCCCTGCACCAACAGGCAAACCAAGAGAGAATTGGGAACAGAACTTCCTAGACATGAGGATGGAGCCCACTGAAACATGGGGACCAACAGTGAGGAATTCCTTCACCATCATGGCCTCTCCCTACTGTGTTACCAAGGCAACACAGTAACACAAATCAGCAATGCAGTAACACCTCCTTTGTAGACTGCATTGTACAAATGTAAATGTTACCACAATATCCTTCAGGGTTTTGAGGCTACTTTTTTTTTTTCGAGACAAGGTTTCTCTATGTAGCAGTGGAGCCTGTCCTGGAACTCACTCTGTAGCCCAGGCTGGCCTCGAACACACAGAGACCCACCTGCCTCTGCCTCCCGAGTGCTGGGATTAAAGGCGTGTGCTACTTTTTATGAGGGTCAGATTTCCTGAAAGAGGCTAGGCCCAGGGCACAGAGGTATCTTTACTCCAAAGAGAGTCAGTGCAGGGCTCTGACCTGCTTAGAGATCTAGACAGGGCCAGAAGGAAGATGGCTGTGTTTAGCTGGGTGACATTAGGGAAGAACCATGGTTAGGAACGCCGAGGAGCCAGATTCAAATACTGGCTCTTCTCAACTCAGACAACTGGGGTAAGGTAATGACATTCTCTGAACCTCGATGCTCCATTTTTTTCCATTTGTATAGTGGAGAAAAGGCCAATACATGCCACAAAGAAATGCTGTGAGGAGTAAGAGAGATAGTCACTCCAGAGTCAGACTAAGCTCCAGGCGCCCAGCAAAACTGTGAGAGTCTAGTTCTTCCTAAACCTCTCAACCCTCTCAGGAAACAAACACCGAAACCCAAGCCATAGGCTGCCTTTATTCCCTATGAACCTTATGACTGTGATTTGGAGAACAGGTGCTTACTAGTCCATGAGGACACAAGGCAAGAGGAGGGCAGAGTTTCCTAGTAATGTCCCCAGCTCCCACTAAGCAATATAGCCTGTGTGTCCCTATCAGACACGGAGGAGATGGGCATACAGAGGGAAGACAGCTACTCCATCTCACAGGGATGAGCAGATGGACGAGAAAACACGTTGTAGAGCTGTGAGGCTGGTATGTGTTGGGGAAGCAGACCTTAATCTAGGGATGCTCATGAAACATCATTGCAGAGTTTTCTGTGCAGATTCAAGATCAATAATCATTATGTTGAGGTCACAGTAAAGAGAGAGTGTCACAGAGCATGGGGTGGGGGTGGTGTTAGCAGCATCAGCCTGCAGGAAGCTGGAAGTGAGAGGTATGGTAGACTGGAGAAGCCAGAGATTCTCAGGCTGCAGAAATTTAGAAAAAGGGGGTGACAATGAAAGTCTGGTTCTGTAGTGATATTTTATTTATGCACCCCCATAAAGCTTATCTGAGTATCAGAGGAAAAAGCCAGCCACTATATTAAACATAGAGGTCAGGCAGTGGTAGCAAATGCCTTTAATCCTAGCATTTGGGAGGCAGCGATTCATCTGGGTCTCTGTGAGTTCAAGGCCACACTGGGAACAGAGTTAGGCGTGGTGGCACATGCCTTTAATTCCCAGCACTAGTTAACCATAGAGGTCTGGAGGTCTGGAGACAGACAGCAAGTGATAGAGTTGGGTAGAAAGAGGAAGTGATGTAGCTGGGTGGAAAAAGAAAGTAAGATAGCAGGGCACAGAAAGGATATAGATATGAGTATACAGGAAGCAGCTCTCTCTGGAGGCTGAGGAGTTGGTAAGGTGAGGCTGGCTGTGGCTTGTCCTACTCTTCTGATCTCTCGGTTTTCACCCCAATATCTGGCTCTGAGTTTTTATTAGTAAGACCGCTTAGCAATTTGTCTTACATGGTTCCCTCAAGCCAAGACTGTCCAGCATCATCTCAATGGACTTACTGAGCACATTTTTAAGAGTCCAGGTGGCATATAACACCACTTAGGACTATAGGACTCTGGAGCCTAGGAATGAGCTTTGCTCACGGCTATGGTACCTGGCATGCTAAGCAGTGCCTCTGTTAGAGTACAGAGCAGAGACAGGCAGGGTCCTCTTGAAGATGTTCAGAGTCAGATAAGGCTCATGAAGGAGGAGGAGCCTCGATACAGCACCTGTTCCCTATTCCCGAGCATGGGTCACAGAACCACAAATTACCTCTGTCACTTCCTGGATGTGTGACTCTGAGCCAAGCAATAACAACTCCAGGCTTGTGTTTCTCCCAGGAAGCCTAAGAACTACACAAATCAACAGAGAAATAGCATCTAAAATCTCCACGTTAGTATTTGCTTACACGGGCTCTAAGACACTTTGTGACGTGTCCGCCAAGGAGGTTAGGAATCTGTAAAACTTGGGTTTGTCACCGACTAACTCCTACATACCCTACAAGCCCCCAAGTCCAGGCACACCTTCCACCAGAAGGCTTGTCTTTCGGAAGACTTTCCCTAGAGCTCCAGGTCTTTGGTAGTTCTGATTCTGTAACACACACAGTCCCACTCCTCTGCAGTTTGCTTTGTTGAGGGTCTCCTCGATCCTGCAGGATGCTGGAGGTGACTTCTCTCTGTGTGCCCAACTCCTACCACTGTGTATGACAGGGACTGGACACTGCTGTATCAATAAAACATGTGAATCAATGGTTTTCCCCACGAGAAGAGCAGACAGAAATACATAGTCATGGGATGACTTTTCAAAAATCTGGACCTGGAAAGGCTCCTAGGAGCACACAAGTGGAAACAGTGAAATCAGGTCTAACAGAAGAGAAAAGAATCAAGCCTGAAAATACTTCTCAGCAGCACGAATTAAACCCCAGAAGCTGCAGGATATCCAAGCAGGAGCTTAACCGAGAGATGCCGAGGCCAGATTTCTATACCTGTTAGCTGCTCAGTGATGTGTAAGGGCAGCCCAGAGACACAACTAAGTAATCATTTGAGGAAGACAGGTCCAAGGCTCTTAAATACTTAAAAGTAAATGCCAAGCAGATGAAGAAAAAGATTTTCTCTTCCATAGAAGCAGTATGTTGATCTCAGACTGCCTGGGTTCTGATACAAACTCTGATGCTATAAGTTTAGAGGTAAAATTTAATCTAAAGATGCCTTATTTCCCAATTTTTTAAAGTGGGGATTTGACGATATTGCACCTATTTAACAGGGTTTTGATAGTTGAAGTGCTTTACCCAGAGACATAGACATAGCAGGCCGGAGTAGAGCAGCCATGCAAACTCAGAGGTCTCTCAAGAACAAAACACCTCCACTCAGGTGCAGTAGGGACAGTGGCCACCTTAGTGACCAGCCCACCCTCCAAGGGCAGCCTTAGCTGAAGAACACTCCTCACCAGAGACCATGTCTCTTTCCAGAAGTGGCCAACAGCTGATGACTGACCAGCATGAGAATGCAATCGCAGCCTCATTTTCTGAATTTGGGGTGATAATGAAAGATGATTGGAGATTCTGAGACCACGGTGAAGGTGGATGAGGGGTCTGTAAGGATTTAAGTGTTACTAAGTTTCTCCCTATCTCTAAGTAATGTCCTCTCTGTTCTCTCTGCATATGCAAATTCAAGAGCCTGTATAATAGGATTCATCCCACCATTTGCTTTCTTGAAGCCAACCTAACAACAAAGAGACAAATGAAGACCCCAACAAAGACCACAGCCTGACCCAGCCAGCCACTTAAGGATGAGTGAGCATACTGCAGTCTTCAAACAATCGTCCCTTTCTCTGACAAGAACAGATCCACTTTACCAGCAAAGGTAACCTTGTCTAGCTTCAGAACCTTGGCCAGCAACACTGCCTAAAAATTTTCAAGGTGGTAGCCTTGGCAATGGATTCCACAAAACAAGGTGTAATTCAAGGAGTCTCTCTTAAAGGAAGCGAGGTGTGGGGTACATCCACATCCAATATCCAGAGAGCAGCAAGGAAATATAATGTTCAGGAAGAATAAAGCAGGTGGGAGCCTGTGTAAGAAAGCAGTGAACTTAGTGTGAATGAACTATGGATGGGGCAGAGAGTAGAATGCTCTTCCCACAAGGTGCCTTCTAGAAAGAATTGCATAGACTATGGTAATGGAATACACTTGAAAGCAAGGGCAGGAAAAGAATGAATGACCTGGAATGTCCACATTGTCTCTGTGGGAAAAGCAAAGGCCTGAAAGGAATACTCTTGGCTCTTTTCACATGACCAAGGATGATAAGACATTATACTAGGTGTATTCTCTCCCTGTACTTGTATTCACTTAAGCTAACTATAACCATCATCTTACGTTCTGTTTGCTTTAATAACAAAAGTGAGAAGGGCTTTGTTTGCACCACTCTTGAGTTTGAATGCCTGAAGTCTGTCTCCTGGTTATCCTCACATACCAGATCTCTGGAATAGTCTTTGACTCTCAGAGACCTAGCTTCCCTGGTCACAGGGTGTGTTGGCAAAGCACAGCAAGGTAGTCATGAGTGCCAGTGACTAAGCACATGGGCTAAAAATAAAGAACATACGTTCTTTAAAACCCTGATGGGGGAAACATCAAACTACGTTTGCCAATTTCCTTCACACTGGCAACGCATCTGAAAGAGAATGACAAAGGAGAGTGAGAAAGTGAGATGAAGGAGGGGCTAGGCGAGGCCAGGGAGAGAGTTGGTGACAGGGATACTGTGAGCACTGCAAGATCTTTCACAGCCTTCAGGACACCTTGTAGAGAAGCATGCTCTCCTGAAACGTGAAGAACATTGGGCAGTTCTTGCTACACTCCAGGGTGGCATCCACGGCCATTCTCAGCAGATAACTGGTGTCACCATCACTGCTGTCAACACTGAAGGAGGACAGGATGAAACAGGCTTCAACTGAGCAAGGTAAAAATATTTTAAAGTGCTGGGCGGTGGTGGCACACGCCTTTAATCCCAGCACTCGGGAGGCAGAACCAAGCGGATCTCTGTGAGTTCGAGGCCAGCCTGGTCTACAGAGCGAGATCCAGGACAGGTACCAAAACTACATGGAGAAACCTTGTTTCAAAAATATATATATATACACATACACTAACAATTAAGAATGAAAGTGATGTGTATACACACACACACACACACATACACACACACAAACAATTAAGAATGAAAGTGAGCTGGTACAGTCACGCAACTAGCTGTAATTTCTCGCTTAAAATATTGACTTTAAAATAGGTAACCATGTCTATATTTACGTAAATTACCCACTAACATGTTCTTGTTTATATTTAACTAGTCTCTAGATTTGTTTTTCAGTTTTATTCTTTTTCCCAGTATTTTGAGACAGTGTCACTGGGTAACCCATGCTGACCCCAACCTTGAAATCCTCCTCCCCCAGCCTCTTCAGGGCATGTATCACTGAAATCAGCTCAATTTTATCTTCAGTTCATGATTTTTGAATCTTGTAAAAAGTTTTAAAAATACACTCTTTTAAAATAACATGTGAATAGCCAAAGTACTTTTTAGACCTCCACACAGCAGAACGATACCATAAAAATTAAAAGTTCTAAACTTTCAAGGAATAGAGCATCAATCATTAGTTCTAGGAGTGTTGGGGAATCAGGAATTCTCTGATCCATTTTGAGAAGCCTGTACATGTTGAAAAAGGGAACAGAATAAAAAATAAAAAAAAAACAGAAATATGACCCCAAGTTCTTATAGAAACAAAATTCTTCAGTAAAAGACTAGTATAAGATTCTAGTAGCGGAGGGAAAGAACATAGCTTGCTTGACCAAGTAGAATATCACATCTGACAATGGCCCACCAGGGCTTGTGTCAGGAGCATGGAAGAGCACGACAGGAGAAAGGCTTTGTGACTTTGAAGCCAGCATGGTCTACATGAGTTCCAGGACAGCCAGAGCTACATAGTGAGATGCTTTCTCAACAACAGCAACAACAACAAAGAGCAGATTGCTTACTTTCGCAACCCCCCCCCAAAAAAAAAGTATGAAACTTTGAAAGAAGAGGAGACAGTGAATTTTAAAGGAAGTGACAATATTCATAACAAGTGTGAAAGTAATGAGATGCTTGTCGTGGGGAGTGTAGTGGTTAGGAAAGAAGAAGCAAAGGGGTCATACAAGGAACGTTTTCAAGGTCATTGGAAATAAACAAATTGGAAACTACAACAGTAATGTGATAAAGCTTTTTAATCTATCAAATTAGCCCAGATTTGCAAAAAAAAAAAGTGAATGGGGTAAACTTTCTGGGAGACAGGCAACCCCACTGTTTGGCAAAATCACAATAGACTTGAAAATGTTCAAAAGCAATTCTGTAATAAGTTTAAAATATACAAGTATTGCATCTTGGCCCTGTGATTCCACTTCTAGTATACTCTGAAGAAAGGAACTTAAGTGCATGGGAGGACATCAGGACAGAGAATATTTACTCTGGTTCCAAAGCAGAAAGACGCCATCTCAATGGCAGAAAAATCACTTACCATAGGAGAAGCCCTTGGTTCCATCCACACTAGCAGTTCACACAGACACACACATGTATGTACACAGGCAGGCACATGCATGTACATACACATGCACACACACATGCATAGGTACACACATGCACACATGCAGGCACACACATTCATGCATACACAAAAATAGGGCAGGAGATATCTATAATCTCAACATCCGTGTACTGGCTAAAAGCATTCTATACTTACTGGAAAACCTATTAGAAGCATGAACTTGAAAGAATTCACTACCAGAAAGTAAACAAGAGCTATACTTAAAAGACTAAGCCATGTTGTCCAACATACAACATGGCTCAAAATTTTAAAAATAACAAAGGAGAAATGATGGGAAATAAACAATAATTTTCATTCACTCACTCTTAATTGCTTTAAAATATACTGGCTATGCATATAATGACCAGGCCTGGTTCCAGGTATTGCCTAATAAAAGAGAGGTGAGCAAGGGATAAGATTCAATGGTAGAATCACTGCTAGCTTGTGTGAAGCCCTAGGTTTGATCTCAGAGAAACAAAACAAAAACAACAAACCCAAACAAGGGTCTCTCACTAAAAACAATGTGCTTATTTTTTTAATTTATATTTATTTTTTGTATTCTATGTGCACGAGTGTTCAGCTTGCATGCATGCATGTGCACCACATGCGTGTCTGGTGACTGCAGAGGTCAGAAAAGGGCATTGGATCACCTGAGACTGAAGCTGGAGGTAGTTGTGAGCCACCCTATGGATGCTGGGGATGAAACCAGGTCCTCTGCAAGAGCAACAAGTGTTCTTAACCACTGAGCATTGCTCCGGCCCCATATGTGGTTATTTTCTAATGATGAGGTTAATGGGAAGTGCAAAAGAATACGAGCAAACACTCATAAATTATTCTTTTCAAAAGATGTTCCTGTGAAAAATTCATATCAATTAAAGAAAGAGGGCGAGAGGGAGAACATGAAAACTTAATGTCTACCTCATGTTGTATACAGAATCACTTCCAACTTAATGGTAGGCTTCAATATGAAAGAAAACAATGAAACTTCTAGAAAAAAATAATTGAGAAATCTCCAGGGCTTTCTTGTGAAGAATGTGATTTATATTATTCATTCCACTTCATTAAAAATAAGAATCCTTGTCTATAAAACAAAGCAATAACAACAAAAGCATCAAGAGAGAAAAACCACAGAGCGAGAAAAATTATTTGGTACACATATAATTATTAATAAAGGGCTTTTACTCGGAATGTATGAGAAAAACACAGGCAATCTAATGGAAAAGTAATGTCAAACCTGGAGTACCTATTTTGCAAAAGAGGATCTCCAATGGCTTTTATCCAAATGAAAAGCAAGCAACCTCGAAAGCCACTAGGGAAATGCAAATTCAACCCACAAGATAGTTCCACACACCCACCAGAATGGCTAAAATTAAAATGACTGGCGATAGGAATGGTTGGTGAGATGTGGTTGGGACAGAATTCTTAAATACATTTGATAGCAGTAGGAACCACATTGGAAAACATACAGATATTTTGTACTGTATTTGAAGATAAACATACCCTTCATCCAAAATTTTTGCTCCTAAGTATAAACCTTGTAAAAAATATACATATATACACCAAAAAGAAAAAAACATACCCCTGATTTCTAGCTACCTTATCTAAAATACTCCAATGTAAGAATCTGTCCAAATGTCCACCCACGGTGATTGACAATCTTTATGGTCATGCCACAGAATTCTACACAGCAATAAAACACATAGGCTGAAGCATATGGTTTAACACTATGAGCATAGGGCTAGACACAAAATAGCTCAGTCTAGATGACTTTAGTGATATAAATTCCTGAGCAGACAAGGACCAAGCACAAGCTGAAGGGCGAATCCCTGGGTGGAAAAGTGCCAGGAAAAGTAGTAGAGTGGTTAGCGTGGGATCAGAATGATGGCTGTGTTGGGCAAACCAAGCCCTGGCTGAATGGCTGGAGTGTTCTGCCAAAATTTTGTTCTTTACCACAATTCATCTGTACATTGATGTTAGGAACCTTTGAGCGCCCTACTTCACAAGAAAATCAGTCATTAAATAAATATAAAAAGGGCCAGCAAGATGATGGCTCAGTGGGTAAGTTTTTGCTACCAAGTCTTGTAGCTAGTGTTTTCCTGGCTGGTCCGCAGTCAGGACAAATCTCTCTCACCCACCAGTCCTGCAGCTGCTCAGACCCAACCAAGTAAACATACAGAGACTTATATTGTTTACAAACTGTATGGCCATGGCAGGCTTCTTGATATCTGTTCTTATAAATTAACCCACTTTTATTAATCTATACCTTTCCACATGGCTCGTGGTTTACCAGTACTTTACATCTCGCTTGTCATGGCGGTGGCTGGCAGCGTTTCTCTGCCTCAGCCTTCCACTTCCCAGAATTCTCTTCTCTCCTTATCCCACCTATACTTCCTGCCTGGCTACTGGCCAATCAGTATTTCATTTATTAACCCATCAGAGCAACACATTTAACATACAGAACATCCCACAGCAAAGCCTGATGTTCTGAGTTCAATCCCAGGACTCACATTGTGAAAGGGAGAACTAATTTCCATGAGCTGCTGTCTGACCTTCACAGATATGCCATGGCTTATGCACAGCTGCACATTAACACGCATACACTAATAATAATAATAATAATAATAATAATAATAATAATAATAATAATAAATGTAATAAATAAAAGAAACACAACAAAATGCCTTGACCTCATCCCTCCAGAGAGATCAGATGGGGTATTACCTGAGCTTTGAAAACACTTTCCAGGTGACTCTTGTGCATTTTAAGACCTGGAAAGTATGGATGCTAAGTGTCAGAGGAAGCAGAACCTGCAGTCTGCAGGCCAGAACTTCAAGAGAGCCACCACGTGGCTTGGCCTCTGGAACTCTGGGCACGTCTCTGTGCTTTCTTGTGTAAAATGGGTGCAAAAATCTGATGAGGTTCTAAGGAATGTATAGGCCACGGAACAGGATGCAGTGCCTTAACATTCAAGTGGCCAAAACACTCTCTGGCACAGTTTTAAGGACAAGGAAGCTTTATATAAGTGATTAGATGAGGTCAACATAATTCCCTTTATTGGCATTTCCACATAACATTCCTATTAAATATTTGATTTCCACAACCTAAGAGCAGCCACAAAATGCTCCACAGTTGTGGGAAAGGTTATCCTTTGGGTCTGGAAAAATGTGGATACACTCAAAAAGTAGACAGATGTCATTTGGAATCCTTAAAGCTGTGGGACTCGGTGGGCTGGATCATGTGGGATACAAGCTACATTGCAGAGTCTACAGCTTTTAATTCAGCATATTCCCCAGAAACAAAACCTAGGCCCTTCTTGTGTTAATTCTGTCGGGGTCTGTGGAAATGGGCAGCATGCTTCTCTAGACTGAGGCTTATTGGTTCTGTAGGCCGGAGGCTACCCTATGGTTGACTCACACTTTGAGCTAAGACTTCCACAAGATGGAGGTCAGTCTGCGTTACATGTAATGAACTGTAGTCAAGCCATGGCTCCAGGGTGAGAGCCTGTCTCAAATAAATAACAGCAAAACCAAAACTGTCTCCAGAGATGTCATCGAAAGGCTACACTTTAAACTTTCTTCTTGCCCATTTCTGGCCCCTTGGCTGGCTGAGTCACACATCTTTGTAGACTCAGCATCTGTGGCTATGTATGGAGAGTTGAGGACAGCTATTGCCACTGTCCAGATGTGTTGAGGTGGTGGAGCCAAGAAGAGAGAGGTCTGCCAAACCATTAACACACTGTTTGCACCCAGATAAAAACTGCTTGATGATTCCATGCCCAGAAGATAGCTGGGGATAAAAAAAATAGATCAATTACATCCTGCTGACAGATTTGTACCTCAAGACTCTCTGCAGCCAATACAACATCCCCCTCCCCAATCACATGGACAGCCTGCACTTGGGTACACAGTGCTCAATGAAAGGGAGTCTAGAAAAATCTTCCCCCACTGGTCCACAGCCATCAGACAGACAAGGGAAAACATGTCCCACCCAACAGCAGCAGACTAAGAAACATCTGCTCTGATTGTTATCTTAGTTCCCTGTTCAGGATTCTGGTCCACATGTAGCCGGCATCCTGCAGCACACAACGTGTGAGAAGCAGCCTTCGGCAGCCTCTGCTCATAGGGCCTAGGCAGCTTCTGCCTTGGTAACTGCCACCCACGAAGAGGGGGTGTGGGCAGTACGTTTTCTGGAGTCGGAGAAAGGAAAGCCATCCATCCTGACACTGCCCCAGATACACACTGTGCCTCCGACACAGACACAGCAGGTGTCTGCAGCCTCATCTGCACCTGTAGGCTTGAACTCTGATTTGTGTGTGTGTCTCCTACCCTCTCATAAAACATCCTGGACTTTAATTACCCATGGCACCAGGCCTAAGCTTTTAATGCCATCAGCATCTGCTTCTCCTGGAGAAGGATGTAATGTCTCTGACCTACATTGAGTCACTTCTCAGTCTAGAAGAAAAACCAGTCTTCCCCTTTTAGGTCAATTTGGTTGACTTTTCTTCAACAGAAACCCATTTAGATTTTCCTTTTGTTTGTCTTAGGGTTGAGACTTTCTACAGAAGAACTTACCCTGTGTACTGAGACCTTCAAAACATTGGCTTCTGACCACTAGCAAAGGTACATGGCCTCTCTGATCTCAACAATTAGCATTTAGCCACCTATTTCTAACAGTCCATACCACCCTAACTTCTTTTCTGTTTCTAAAAGATGCCAGATTTATTACTGCCCCTGGGCACTAATTGCATTACTTCCTACCTGGAGGTTCTTACCCCACGTGCCTGCATATCTCACCCTTTCTCTACCTCAACACTACATCCAAATGTCTCCTCTGCACTTGCCTTGATTCACACTGCTGTAAAATTGCAACACCTTCCTTACTCTTACCCTATGGCTACTCCATGATACTTTCCCTCTCATAACTTAAAAGTTTAAAAGAATGGTTCTGTTTTGTTTGCTTGCTTTATTTTTCAAAAAATAAAACAAAAAAAAATAGTTCTGGAGTTGGAGAAATGGCACAATGGGTGAAGTCTGAGAACAGGAGTTGGATCTCCAGCATCCACACAAGGGCTGAGAATGGCAGTATGCATCTTTAACTCCAACACTAGGAGGTATCGAAAAGAAGATCCCCAGAGATCACGGACCAGTCAACCAGTGAGCATCCCAATCAGTGAAGGCTCTGTCTCAAAAGAATAAGGTGGTCCAGGCAAAAGACACAGATCTGACCTCAAAGGGAGTAAGAGATAGTTTATTATAAAGCCAACTTTGAGTGACCATAGCCATCTGATAGCACGTATAGTGTTTCCAGGAGAGAATAAGGTCTCATTAAATTAGTATATTTTAATCTGTTCATCAGTATGTGTGGCCTGATACGGATTGGACAAGGAATGGCTCTATAGGCAACTACAGAGAGCCAGAGAGAAACTGTAATAAGGCTATCTGATCAGCAACAGTGCAAACTCTCCATAGCCATTGAAATTTGGGCAGTCAATCAGCCAAGGCAGACAGCTTCCTTCTAGAAATTCTCTTTCTCTTTTACAGTGGAGAACAAGAAAGGAAGGCACTTGATGTCAACTTCTAGTCTCCATATGCTTAGTCAAAGCAGGAACGTGCACCAAACCTGCATACACACACACACACACACACACACACACACACACACACACACACACACACACCTCCACCAACACAAAAAGATTCTGTATTATCAATGTCTCCTACATGTAAAATCCACCATATTAACAATTTTCAAATTCCTTTCCACTTCTCAACCCCAGCATGAAGCAAATAGCAGGTACTTAACTAATCCCTCAACCATCACCGCTTCCCACCCTGCTCGCTTTGAAGCCTTCTGTCTTGGAGGAGTGAATGGATTCACAGGCTGATCTCTGTCCAAACTGCATCTAAAGGAGAGGAAGCCTTTCCTCAGTATTGATCCTCTTCCCCTCACAGTCCACCATCACCTTATGTTTTCCCTCCGGAACATCAAAACCTGATATGGTACAACTAAGAAAGGCAGAGTAGGGGCTGGAGAGATGGTGTAGCGGTTAAGAGCACTGGCTTCTCTTCCAGAGGTTCTGAGTTCAATTCCCAGCAACCATATGGTGGCTCAAAACCATCAATAACGTGATCTGATGTCCTCTTCTGTCATGCAGGCATACATACAAATGGAGCACTCATATGCATAAATAAATAAATATTTTTTAAAAAGGAAGGCAGAGTAATGTCTCGCCTAATTATTTAAAATGGAAACCGAGGACTTTGAGAAGAAGGGACAAAGGGCCTAAAGAGAAGGGCATGGGCAAGGCTTCACATCTCCACTTCAGCACCTCGATCCTGCCCTTGAAGTACAGAGGCTGTACCGGCGGGATTTAAAGTATGGAGGGCTACATTCCTATGAAAATTTCATGTGCACAAGGTGCTAGGGTTGGGGTTGGGTTTGGATTGTAGGCCAGAGCTGTGGTCTCCTGATCTGGAACAGTGTTCAGCAAGTGGGAAGCCTTCCATAAAAACTTTCCAAACGGATGAGTTGGATGCCTGACCTGGCTGGCACCTGCTTGATGTCAAGCACCAGTTACGCTGGTGCTTTGTATGTGTCATTTCATCGAGAGGACAACTTAAAAAGAAAAGCATTGCTTTCCCCAGTCACTCAGAAGTGGATGAAGAGTTGGGGGGCGGGGTGTGTGTGTGTGAGGATGAGGTGAGACACTGCAGTTTGTCCTAAGCCATCCCTATGAGTGACAAAGAGGGGTTGACTGGTACTTCTGTCAGGCTCCTGCTGCTTCCATCACTGGACGTCTGTCTTTTATTCCAGTTGTACCAACTTTGAAAACCCCCAAGTCATGTTGAGGCCAGCAGGTCTGATTCTTTATCACTCACACTCTGTATGGTCTTTCATTCAACTGTCCAGGCAGGTTTGCCTACTACCTGCTGTGTACCTGTGTTTCCAGATGCAGTGTGATGCAACCTTTGCTCAGGTATGGGGTATATGCCAATACAAAGTAGCTAGAAGACCAGCAGGATAGTGATCACATTCCAGGCACCCCTCCACAGGCATGGAAAGCCTGACATGACTCAGGGTCTGTCCTCAGGAGGAAAGGTAAGGACAGTGATAATGAATGCAGTCTTCTATGTTCTAGGCATGATGAGTAAGTACACTCTGTGGCTAGGAGAGGTAGAAGGTAACCACCATTGACGGGAAATGCCAAGGATAAGAGACCTCTAAGGACAGACAGTGGCTGTCCACCTTGGGATTCCAGAAGGGTTTTAGTAAAAGGTCATAATTACACCATGGACTTCTGGGAGATAGACCGGTGACTACTCTGTGTTCCTTCCACCCTGTAGCTATGTAGACATTGAAAGCATAATTCAGCTTCTCCATGTATTGGTGCACGGCCATAAGAACAGTATAATTTCCCATTCCCCATTTGTTCTTAAAAAAATATAGTGGGTTTGTATATGTAAAGTGGTTGCCTGATCCATTTCAGGGAAATATAATTTGGCTAGAATGATCACACCTGTCTGTCCTCAAGGGGTTATGAGGGCTTCAGTATAGGTGATAAGGGCAAGTGAGGGATGAAGCTTATGGACTTCCCAGACCGTGAGGCTTCTGTTTATTAAATAGCCTAGAGTCACAAAAGTCCACAGACTGAAGCATTTGCTTCTTTAACCAGAACTGATCACCAAGGATGAATTGTGGATACTGCCAAGAGCCAATTCAAGTGCTCCTTGTTTGAGTGCACAGACAGGACAATAATGTAAATGGATGGTGCCTCATCAATGTTCCCTTCCAGACCCTGCTGGTTTTACTTTTTTTTTCTGGAACTTTCCATCCATACTGTGCCCTGATAGAGCCACCAGGGAGTCTAATACAAAAGAAAAGAGACGGCTGAGAGTCTGTTTTCACATAATGCAACTCAAATGAAAAAGGTTCCCAAGTCCACTCTGCGCATCTTCTGCTGCCATTAATAGTCTCGTTGGAACTCTCCAAGCAGCTCAGCTCAGAGAAATACATAAAACAGCAAACCACGGGAAGCCATATGACCTTCCATCACATAGAAACAGGGCCCTTTGTTTCTGTGTCCTCCAAAAGAGGTGTGCTGGCTCTGAGGAAACACTTTCAGAGGCTTTCACCACAGAAATACAAGAATGATGTTCTTTTTCCTTTTTTTAATTGAAAGTAGGTTCTCTCCTACAATACATCCAAACTATAGTTTCCCCTCTCTCCACTCCTCCCAGCTCCCTGCTACCTCCCAGCTCTTCCAGATCCACTGATCTCTTTTTAATCATCAAGAATTTCTCAGCTCTAGCTGGCCAGCATGGAGTACCCCCAGAAAAGCAGAAGTTTTACTTTAGTCGTTCTGGTATTTTAGTAATCACAGCTGAATTTTCAGTCCCAGCTAACCAGAACCACAGAATTTTAACTCAAAAAAGCAAATGGCCCTGAGAGAGCATTGAAATGTCACAAGCCAGGCCTCCATCATGTACCACCCTCAATATTTTTATCTTCCTAGCTCCTACAGAACAATCCACTGAGTTCTCAACATTCAATTACTTTTCTAGCCCAAAGTTCCAAAGTCTTCCCACAATCCTTCCAAAAACACACAGTAAGGTCCCTCACAGGAATACCCTACTCTTAGTACCATTTTCTGTACTAATTAGGGTTACTGTTGCTGTGACGAAACACCACGATCAAAGGCATAAACCCTTTCCTCAAAGGGTTGATTTGGCTTGCACTTCTACATGGCTGCTCATCATTGGAGAAGTCAGGACAGGAACTTAAGCAGGCAGGCAGGAAGGAGCTAATGGAGGGATGCTACTTACTGAGACTTGCTCACCATGGCTTGCTCACTCTGCTTTCTTATAGAACAGAGGACCACTAGTCTAGAAATGGCCCCACCCACAGTGGGCTGATCCTTCCAATCACTAATTAAGAAAATGTCCTACAGCAGTAGTTCTCAACCTTCCTAAAAAGCTGTGACCCTTTAATATAATTCCTCATGTTGTGGTGACCCCCAACAATAAATTATTTTCACTGATACTTCATAACGGTAATTTTGCTACTGTTGCAAATCATAATGTAAATACCTGAGTTTTCCGATGGTCTTAGGCGACTCCTGTGAAACAGTCACTCGACCCTCAAAGGGGTTGTGACCCACAGGTTGAGAACCACTACCACACAGGCTTACCAACAGTCTCATCTTATGGAGGCATTTTTCTTATTTGAGGTTCCCTCTTCTCAGACGACTGTGACTTGTGTCAAACTGACATCAAGCTAGCCAGAACCTCTGCTCCAGAGGTGACTAAGGCTGTAACTTGTGCTGGCAATCAAGAGTCACCCAGGTGGTGGAAAGCAGCTGTGGTTTGACACTGTATGGCAGGGTTGGAGTCCCGGAAGAGAATCCAAGAGAGGCTACTGGTGAAAACTGTAGCCCAGGTGCTGCAGAATAGCGGAGCCCAGGGAAGTTCAAAAGACAGGCTTGTGTGCTGCAGAGGGCAAAGCCAGAGAAGTGACCCAGGGCCCCCTGGAGGAGCCCAGAAGATCCTGAGCAAATCCAACATAGCGGATATTGAGCTATTTACACTGTTGGAGTTGGGTTTTTGCTTTGCCTAGATAGTGACTGTGCCCTGGTTCTTCCCTCTTGAAGTAAGACAACATTTATTTTTGACCTTACAAGGACCCGCAGTTGAGAGATTTTGAATTGTTAAAGGGATTTTGGATCTTAAAAGAGAGTGGATTTTTAAAGGAGCTGAATTTTAAAGTGTTTGAATTTGTAAAGACCGTAGGGACTTTCTAAGTTTGTGAAATGTTTTATATTGTGATGTGGCTGTTCATGTGTGACCTTGGGGATGAATGAGAAAAGTTGTGGCTTTACAGTGATGTGTTTGTGTGTCAAGCTGACAAGATGTCCATTTTCCTGGATAGTTTTATGTCAACTTGATAGAAGCTAAATTAGTGATGGATGGGAGAAGGCCCCAACCACTATGGGTGGTTCCATCCCTGGGCTGGCGGTCCTGGTTTCTGTAAAGAAAGCTGAGCAAGCCAGTAAGCAGGACTCGTCCATGGCCTCTGCATCAGCTCCTGCCTTCAGGTTCCTGCCCTGCTTGAGTTCCTGTCCTAATCCCCTGCAATGGTGAACAGTGATGTGGACGTGTAAGCCAAATAAACCCTTTCCTCCTTGATCTGCTTTTGGCCATGGTGCTTCATCACAGCAATAGTAACCCTAACTAGGACAGGAGGCTTTGACTCACAAAGCGTTTTGAGAGGATGAGATATATCTCAATTTGTACAGTGCTTGCCTAGCATGTATGAACCCCTGGGTTCAATGCCCAGCACTATAAAAACAACAACAAAATAGGTATGGCAGCGCATTCCTGGAATCTAATCACTCAGGAGGAGCGGGTAAGAGGATAACAAGAACTTTAAGGTCATCCTTGGCTACACAGAGAGTTTGGGAGTAGCCTGGGCTACATGAACAACAACCAAAAGCATTTTAGAACTTCTGCAGTGTGTCTGGGCTTCCCTAGACGGTCTATCAGTGGCCTTCTCTCTATATAGTCTGAGGCTGAACCCTCACAGCTTTGGGAACTTATGTAAACCACACATGTAGTCCACCCCCCCAACCCCCTCATGGAAATGCCATACCTCACCAAAGATGAGAAATGGAGAATTGTGTTGGCACAAGAGTTGGCTGCAAGCATTAGCAGTGACTAGAATCAACAGTCCGGTTTTCCTGATGCTGAGCCCACACACTCTGCATGCAACCAAGTCCTTCACCTAAACTGCATTCATTTCCTCCTCTACTAGGCGAGAGCTTACAACTCCTTCTCACTCAAGTTTTATGTCGCCCTGGTCTATAAGTATAGAGAATAGCTCCACAAATCAAACATTTCCTGATAACAAATCATGAAAAAAATTATTTTAAATCAATTTCCTGGGACAGGTATAATTTTACCATTCATTGAAGATAGAAGCAAATTTACATGCTAATGAGATGGATGTGCTTGTTTGCCTAACACAATGCAATCTAAAAATACACTAATTTGATACTTAAATACTGAGGAATGCTGATAGGGAAATATTAAATTCTTTGTTTTCTATAATTAAAGCATTATGTTTCTATAAGCAAAAAAATAAAAGAACTTTGTAAGCACAGTAAAATGCTGCAGGTCATAACACAGAGTAGTCTCAAATGTGTCTTTCCGGCAGTATTCAATGGTAACACACTGTGTGATAACATGTGCAGTGCAAAGTGGGCATGTTGTATGTTCAGAGCCAAGGCTGAGGGCTGGGGTATTTGCTCACTGAGTAAAGTGTTTGTTCTGCAAGAACAAGGGTCTGGTTCAGATGCCCAGCACTCATGTAAAAAGCTAGCCACAGCTTGTGTGCCTGTAATGGAAGTAGTGGGGAGCTGAACAGGCAGACCCAGTAGGCTCACTAGCTAGCCTGTCTAGATTCATTGAGAGAGTCTGTCTCAAAAAAAAAATAATAATAATAAAATAAGGTCTAGAACGTTAAAGGGAAATACCCAAAGTCAACCCCTGGTCTCCATAAGTGCATGAATGGTATAAAACTAATCACACACACACACACACACATCAAGGCTGCAGTGACTTTGTGTAAGTCAGTGTGAGCAGTGAGCACTGCTAAGAACTCTTGCATTCATTTACACATTTGCCTTTGAATTAAATTTGGTCACTGATGCTGATTCATCATGAACCCCACATTTGGTTATTCAAATTCAGGTATGTGGCCCACACAGGTAGTTTAAGAAGCCTTTCCACTAGGTGAAGCCAACCGGCATTTACTCCGGGATGGCTATGTGGTCTGAAGGAGATGGTCCAGAGTGATCCTCGGCACAGGTCATCAACACAGTCTTGATTTCTGAGCAGGATAGTCTGCTGTGGTCTTTGGTCTTTAATCTTCTGAGTGGCTCAGGATTTGCCCCATTTTACAGAGTGGATAACAGACACTGTGGGGGGTCTCTCTTGGTTCTGTTTCCATAGAAACCAACAGCTAAGCCATGCTGCACACTGAGCAGGGGTTTTCTGCCACCTACAATATATCTTTGTAGAAACCAAACTCACATGGAGGGAAGTTTCCACTCACACTGAAGGAGTAAAACAAGAAGGAAACGTCAACTTCACAAAGCCACATAGGTAGTGAAAACCAGCTAAGGCAGCAACTCTTGTTATTGTCACGAAAAGGCTTCTTCATCTTTACATTTTCTTTTTTTTTTTTTTCTTTTTTTTTTTTTTTTGGTTTTTCAAGACAGGGTTTCTCTGTGTAGCTTTGTGCCTTTCCTGGAACTCACTTGGTAGCCCAGGCTGGCCTCGAACTCACAGAGATCTGCCTGGCTCTGCCTCCCGAGTGCTGGGATTAAAGGTGAGTGCCACCACCGCCCGGCTCATCTTTACATTTTCAAAGCTAGTCTCTGATTTGGGAAAGTGAGCACACTCCCAACCTCAGGAAATACAAAGGAGACAGAAAGAATAGTGATGGGGGGGCACTAAGGCAACCCAAGGACCCGTACTCCACAGGATACATCATCTCCTGGAGAATCAAGTAAAGCCTTTGTGGGAGCTATGGGAAAAGATCTGCAGATGTAACTGAGATCATGCATCAGTTGATCATGGAGGAACTTGTCTGGGTGAGCCAGCCCAGATCATGAGATCCAACTAAAGGCAGAGAGAGGTCACAAAAGTAGAAGCCAAAAGACTGGGGATAGCTGTATGAGATGGTCTAAATCAGAGATCTTGTCCAAGAAGACAGATGTGAAAGAAAAGAAAGTAGAGAAGGATGGAGAAAGCACGCGCGCATGTGTGTATGTGTGTGTGTGTGTGTGTGTGTGTATAAAATCTATGCAAGTGAGGGAGCACGTGCCCTCTGTTGGTGGTGCCACTAATGTGTCCAATTGGGTTTCTCATTATTGCATCTTTCTTACACAACACTAGAGCCTAAGTCTGATGGTGATATGGCAGACTGAAATATCATTTAACCAAATTACTACTTCTGACTTCATTACTCAGATAAGTGGAGCTGGGCCCACTGAATCCATGCACTCTTGGCTCATATGACCATCACTTCTACTTGGACCTACCTAAGTTCTCAATTTCAGTGCACTAGAGGCTGGGAGCCCCGGACAAGAGGTTCCCCCTCTCTGGACCTCTTGCTTCTTTCTTGTTTCACTAGTCTGAATAAAATTATGCCACACAAGATAGGGATGGAGAGCTCATAAAATCACATATACAGTCACGCTGGGTGCAAAGTTGATGTTCACAAAATGCTCTGATTTATGATCATGATCCTAAGAGACCAGCAGATTCACTTTTAATTAGGATAGGTTTTCATTAAATGGTGCTCAATAAGGGCTCATGGACACGAGATTATTTGTCGTAGTTCATTGGATATTTAGAACAAAATATTAATTTCTGTTACCTAATAAAATATATTAAAGTAATAATAATAGGTTAAAATAAGTCCCATATGATCAAGGGTGCATACAAAATCCAAGCATGTTACCTTATTCCACCTTCAGGAACTTATTCTTCTTATGCTCACCTAAGAGTCAACTACACATCTACCTCTCTGTCTGTCTGCCTCTCTGCTTATCTGTCTAAGTATCTATCTGTACAATTGGGTCTCAACAAAAAGTAGGATTGTTTGTTATTTAAGGAAAAGTAGGCATACTATGAAAACAGAAAAACTCATCAAATTCACCCATGCAAAAAACCCCTCACAGCTCTGTGCATGCTTATGTTTCAGCAATCACACAGACAAGCAGGTAACCAGCAGACTCAAAGGCAAACTTTGAGAATCAGAACTCTAGCAAACTTCACAGAGACCCAGAAGATCACGAAGTTTCAAGAGAACTTTTATTTTTAATGAAATCAAGCACAACTCCCAGTCTCCACTCTCCTTGAGCAGTTCTTAAGGGGCCAGGAGCAATGGGATTCGGACATCTCAAGCTCCTCATCACCTCGTCAAATTCATTTCTACCTTTCATGTGTCCCCAAAGTTTGGAATCCCTTGCTTTTATGTCTTATTCTACATATTTTTTGAAATGTTAGAATCAAACAGAATTAGAAGAAATCGACTTGTGGCAGCTTTTATTTTGTAAATGGCATTTTGTAAAACGGTTTGCTCATTATTCACATATTCTAAATTTTCTGTGTACTTTCCTGTGTCAAAAAAAGGAATCAATTGTCAGAATCTCATTTGGGGGTGCCCCAAGAACTCAGCTTTTTTGGTAAAGGTTGCTTGCATAAGCCTTTCCCCCTATTAAAATGCTATTTTAACTTTTCTGGAAATGCATGAGGAGTCTAACTCATCACAGGTTAAGCAGCTGGATGCGGAGAGACAGGCAGGGATAGGATGATGGTAAAAGTGCTAGAGTGGGAGAGATGGAGGAGTAGAAAGCAAGGAAGGGAAAGGAAATGGGCAGATGTGCAAAAAGAAAAAAAGAAAGCAATCAGCACATGATATTGAGTGCCTGAGACACTGGATGGGCTTTCTCGGTACCCAAGTGATGCTGTCACATGCCCAGAGCGAAGAGAAGTTGAACTTCAAGGTGCAGGGCCCCAGACAGTGCTTCAAGCCAGGTCAGCTTAGACATCCACCAATAAAATGTGAAAACGGCTTCAGTTCCACATCGTGGGAGATGGCTCCCAGAGCCGTGGAAAAACATGCCAGCGACACAAGTAAGATGTACATGCAATGTCACCATCCACTCAGAGAGCATCTTGGAAGGCAGGAGAATCACACCAAGCTGCTGCACAGATTTGTGTTGAAACAGTTGAAATAAGAACTCTGGGAGCCCACAAGAGTAGATGGACTTCAGCTTTCTGGAACAGTGTTTCTTTTAGTACACTCGAGGGTGCCTGCAGCTCTCACAGGAAGCAGGGAAGTCAGAAAGCAGATGGCCTGTTAGGAGGAAGCTTCACCCACTGTCTAGTTCCTCTAAGCCCTAGCCATGCTGACCTTAGCAGATGTTTTATATCTGAAATCAAGAGAGATAAAATAAAAGAAGAAAGTGTATGGGAGTGGGGTGGGAAATGCGATGTCCCAAACCTACAGTTTTTATAACTTCTTACATTGTCAAAACTGTGAAGCACAAGGACCTTGCTCCTTCTGAATTGCTAGGGGTCTTTATTGGCATCCTCATCATAGCAATCACAACTCACTGTCACACTTTCGAGGTGGCCCTTCTTTGGTGAGACACTCAAAATCAGGGCCATTCTACTCACCCTCTGGATCCAGGTGACTCACCCAGTTCTCTTCTCAACACAGAAGCCAGGAACTTCTCAAGCCCATGTCAGCTTCTGTCATTCCACAAGGCTCCAGGAACGCAAGTCTCCCAGAATCCAGGTCAAGGCCTGTGTAGCTCTGAGACCTGGGCAACTTGGGTTCCTGACAGTCTCTTGTGTCTCTGACATCATAGCAGACTTCATGATATCACTCTTTGGCCCCTGCTATCATCCCAGAGCAATCTAATTCTTCCTCAACACACCTCTTTTGTGGATCTCAAAGGGATGATGGGAAAAGAACCAGACAATCAGGTCCCATTTCCCCATCCCACACATCCTGGCTCCTCTGTGTTTTGCAGGCTCTACAATGGGTCCTAGATAAGGAACTTCCCTAAGCTTAGGCCCCCTAGCTTGTGAGTGGGGAACACTAACAGAGAACTAATTATTATATATATATATATATATATATATATATTCTTGATAGTGTTACAGGAGTAAGTAAGTTGATATCAGCTACCATCACTGCAAATGAAACTTAATATTAAAACACAACTCCCTGCACAGCATGACCAACTCCATATTTAACTTCGCTGAACTTCAGAGTTTCCTCTCTGGACAGTTACCCTATTCTAGCCTGTCCGTGGAGTAATACATTGGGAGTTGCACATGGACAAACTAGTTACAAGAACAGCCTGGGGAAATATGAACATTGAGTAAAGTAATCCATTGTGCTTGAGATTTGTAAAAGTGAAAAATATTTTGTGCCTTAGAGGCTTAAGGTCAGATATGTAACACGTGGCCACTACTAACCCTGACCATACCTTCAAGAAGACATCTATTAGTCTGTGGTTACTGAACCTCTATATAAATGGCTAAAAGCAACTTTCTGAAAAGGGGATCTTCCATCCTCTCATGAGCTAGATGGTTGCTTAATAAAGTTCTTTCTCCATGGAATACAGAGCACAAAGCAAGCCTCTTGGAAGTACCACGTTGTACCGCAGTCCAACCACCACTGTCTCTCACCTGAAACCCTTAGGAAATCCCAGTGGTACCCTAGCTTCTATTTTATCCCTTATCTACAACCCTGTCTTCACCAGGAATCAGTGTGAGCAATCCGCTGGAATCCAATGAAAGACAAGTTCATTGTCCCAGTGGCTTCCAGTCGTTCTCACAATACAACCTATGGCTCTGCACAATCAGTAGCTCCTTTGGCCTCATCACACTTATGCTCTGACATCTAGCTCCAGACTTTCTGAGCTTCCACAAGCTCCTCCTAACTATACCCTTCTTGCCTCAGGACCATTTTTTGCACTGACCATTCTCTCTACCCACAAAGATAACCGACTCTGAGTCATAAGATTGGTCCAAATGTCACCTCATCAGACAGTCCATGCCATATGCCAAGCTGTGCCAGGAAGCCAAAACTGAACTTTGTTTTTTGTTTTTTTTTTTTAATCAGTCTTTTTTTTTTTTTTTTTTTTTTTTTGAGACAGGGTTTCTCTGTGTAGCTTTGCGCCTTTCCTGGAACTCGCTTTGGAGACCAGGCTGGCCTTGAACTCACAGAGATCCGCCTGGCTCTGCCTCCCGAGTGCTGGGATTAAAGGCGTGCGCCACCACCGCCCGGCCCCAAAACTGAACTTTGTAAAACTAGAGCAGGGAGGCTACAGATCAGGTTGATGATAGGGTAGACTAGTAGAACAATCCTGCAATGGGAAGAGACAAATCTACATTTCATGAACTACATCACCTTGTGCTGGGAACCAGAGCTGCACATGTGAACATCAAGCCATGAACTTGAGAGTCCAAGCTGTGGGAATCCTATAGCCAGCAGTATTCAGGAAAGCACACAGGGAAGGCTCAATTTCATAAATAGGGAAAATGAAATCCTAGCACTGGTAAAATTGAATCAAAGCTAATGCTAATAACTGCAACAAATACACCTGTAAAGGAAGCCATATTGAGCGTCCACTTGACATAGCACCCTGATCCAAGAGTTCATACTGAGACAAAGCAAGATGTATGAAACCTACGCCTCATGCTGTTACTACCCTGGGGTTGGGAAGGGCAGTAACTGGTCAGGAGCAGATAAACAAGTAGCTGGGAGTATTCAAACTCTGAAACCTTCAGTATATTGTATGTGTTGAGAAAGAAACCCAATTTGCCCACAGTCACTAGAACCAAAGTAAATCCCTTTGTGCCTGTTTTCCTGCTTGTGAACACATGGCTGAGGGTGATCTTGTGACTGTGTTGGGAAACAGTCACAAGTTCAGAATGTCCACCCTGGAGATGACTCTGTCTGGAAATGCCTGTTGCTCAGAAGGAATGAGTATGAGTGTAGGTGGGACAAGAAGGCACATATCAGTGAGTTATTAAGGATAGTGCTATGGCTGGCATTCTGGTTTGTCCCTCACAGGCTCATTGCGCTTTGACACTTGCTTTTCAGTTGGTGGCACTGTTTTGGGAGGTTGTGAAACTAATAGGAAGCATTGCACGAAGTGGGTCATTGTTGGGGGGTCTGGTCTTGAGAGTTACAGCTCAGGATTTTTTTTAAAGGGAGAGCTATTTTACCTGCTGCTAAGTTGTAACAAGCCATACCACAAGCTCCCACTGTCATGCCTTGCCTGCCATGATGGGCTGATATTCCTCTAAGCTGCTCCAGTTAGGTCACAGCATTATAGAAGTATAGGTAGGATGGTCCATTCATTTTCTTGTTTTGTCCTATGTACTGCTGAATGCTAACTATTTCATGTCTTAGTGAGAACAGACAGATAATTGGCCCCCATGGGTCACAGGGTAGATTTATTTTCAGCCTTCTGAGAGTTCTTCACACTGATTTTCAGTTTGAAATCTCACCAACAGTGAATGAGGGTCCCCCTTTCCACACCTCCCCCAGTATTTGTTGTCCACTGTTTTATTGATCTTAGCCATTCCAACTGGGGTAAGATGAACTCTCAAAGTTATTTTGAATTGCATTTCCTTAATTACTAAGAATAATGAACATTCTTTGAGATATTTCTTAAGACACTTATTTCTTCTTTTGAGAACTCTCTGTTCAGATCCCAAGCCCATTTTAAAATGGGTTATTTTTTTTGTTTTGATTTTCTTTGACTCTTTGTTTTCGAGTTCTTTAAATCTAAGTACAGCTCTCACCTCTCATTAAAGAAACTTCTCTTTGCAAGAGAAAGAGATCATTACAGAAAACCACAACCAGTCAAGATGTAGAAAACAAGAGATCTTGGCATGCCCAGCCCCAAAAGAACTCCTGCATCTAAGGCTCAGGGAAGTTCACGGAAGTGGGGGCAGAAAGATTGTAAAAACCAGAGGACCAGGAAAGCTGCTGTGAGGTAGTGCCTCCAAGAAGAGACATGAAAGCTTCACCTATGATACCACAATGGCATGGTTGCCTAAACAAGACTTGACAAAGTACGACCCATCGACAAGGAGCTACAAGTAACTAAGGAATACTGAGAAATGGAGGCATTATCTTGCCCAGGGATGAGTTCTCTAATTGTCTCTCATCAGCTATCCAATACCAAGGAGTCAGCCCTAAAATCGTATACATACAAGTAACACTAACTGGCCTGAGCAGGCTATATTCATATATTTAGGTAGGGGTGTGTGTGTGTGTGTGTGTGTGTGTGTGTGTGTGTGTGTGTAAAACAAGAACAATTAAGAGAGAGAAGTCATGATTTCCAGAGGAGTAAAGGGTGTATGTATGTATAGGATAGGCAGAAGTAAGGAAAAAGAAGGGAGAAAATGTTGTGGTTGTATTTTAATTTTTTAATGTATTAAAAATATTACAAAGTTTAAAAGAAATGGATACATTTCAAGCTACATATGACCAACTAAAATTAATTCAAAAAGCTGTAAATAATTTAACCAAATCCATAACTAGCAATAAGATGGAAGCAGTAATATTCTCCTGACAAAAAAAGTCCTCGGACCAGATAGGTCAATAACTAAATTCTACCAAAAACTTTTATAAAATAGAATTGACTCCAGTATTTCATGAACTTTATCATAGAATAGAAAGGCAAAGCATACTGTCAAATTCATTATCCAAAACCATTGCTATTACCCTGATACAAAAACCAGATGAGAACACAACAAAAATAACACACACACACACACACACACACACACACACACACACACACACACACACCCTATAGGTCAACTTCTCAATAGACATAGAAAAATTCTCATTTAAATAATCAAAAACTGAGTTCAAGAAAACATTAAGAAGATCATATATAACCTTGTTGGTTTCATTACAGAGATGCAAAGTTGATTCACATGCATACATCAATAAATTTAACACGGCACATGAATAAAGTTAGAGACAGCAATCACATACAATCAGTGCCAAAAAGACCTGTGCCAAATTTCAACATCACTTCATAATAAAATACCATGAATAAACTAGGAATCAAAGGAGCTTAATGCAACCTAATAAAGGTTATATACAACGAACCCATTGGTAATAGTATACCTAAATGAGGGAAAACTGAAAGCATGTTCTCTTCAATCAGAAACAAGACATGGGTGCCCACTCTCTGATCTTAATCTTAACTATCAGTTCCTGTCCTGATTCTCCAGAGGAGAAGAGGGAGACACCTAAGTGATCCACCATGAACACAGTTATCCCTGCTCTATCTGCATTAAAGTGGGCTTGAACACATGTCTGTAGGAGGGCAACACACGTTTCCTGCCTGTTAGGATTTGGGGAACACGAGACAGAATTCTGAAAGAAACGAGAACACTACATAAGGAGATGAAATGTATCCTTCAGTAATTTTCCGTTCTTCAGAAATGTGCTTCATACTTGGTCCTAGGCAAGACTTCAGAACATAGCCAGAGGAGAGAGATTAACTTCTGCTTGAAAATGTTGGAAGTGCTATGAGAAGGGAACAGGACCTCCCCTCACAAGCTAGCAGTATTCATACCCAAGGAATATTGTCAGCTCCATGGAATTTCCAGATCCACAAAGAACAGCTTTGAGATCAAGTCCTCTCACTCTGCATTAAGCATCCAGCTGTTCAGTGGCCTGAAAGATACAGCTTGTTTTCAGAAGACCCCTTAGAGTTCTGGGGACAAGACCGTGGCTAAGGCTCGTTTACCCAACACCCAGTTAGTGAATCTGAAGCATGGTTGGCTGATGACTCCTCCACTCCATCCCATAACTCTAGCAAAGCATCCACTTGGTGTCAGGGGCTGTGCTGGCAGGCACTCACATGGGTTGCAAAGGTGAGGTGACTCTGGCAGTTTGTAGCTTAGGGTGGAGTCTGACAAGATTAAACATGTCTGACTTTGTCAGTGCATGATAGATAGACTAATGTAGGCTCAATCCTTTCTCCATTCCTTCAGTGTTTGTTCATTCAGGGAACGCTGTAGATTTGCTAACTGAGTGCTGGAGTCCCTCAGCACTCAGAAGCATTAGGACATCCCAACGCAGACATAGAGCAGGACTCCAAAAGGGTGATGCAGAAGGTAAGGGGAGTGGGAAGCCCTGCAGTCAAATACAGTGTGACTCTAGAAACATTTCCCAAAAGCCTCTGGGTCAGGAAAGACAACACAAGCTGACATTCAGCTACAGAAAACAAACCAGTTCCAGGTGGATGGCCATGTATGGGGTGGGTCTTAATTTCTCTGTGCAAATGATCATCATTTGCAAATTGGGAATAATAAGCCCATATTTCCCAATTGTGCATGACTCTAGTAGGAGTTAGAATTTCTAGTAGACAATGGGGTGCTATGTCAAAACGTTTAGCCCCAGATACTGCCTGGATACACATTAATTAGAATAAGTGGTAGCCTGGGTGAGAGTGAGGGGTTAACAAGATAGAAAGGAAAATTTAGGAGCTATTCACTTACAAAGTAAAAAGAAAGGGGAGACACAATTTTCTTCCCCTTCCTTGTGACAAATGAACTATGAACTATAAGCTGGCTATGCAATCAGGAGGCTGAAACAGAAAATCAAGATCACACATCAAATTTGAGGCAAGTCTAGATTATGCACACAGTGAGACCCTGTCTCATAAAAATTATTATTATTTGCATTTATTTGCTAGTTTCCTCATGGATCTGACAAAATACTGTGCCAAAGCAACGTAAGCAATCAAGGAAGGCTATACTTTGGCTCAGGGTTTGCAGGAATGAAGGGAAGGCATGGGGGTGGGAACAAGGGATGGCATGTCATACAGAACCGTGTAGTCAGAAATTGGAGAGAGGAGTGCCAGTTGGTAGTCAATCTCCTTGCTCTTTTTTGCCTCTTCCAGCCAGTGAGATGGTGCCACCCACATGCAAAGCAGGCCATCTCTCTCAATTAAACGTTTCTGGAAACACCCTTACTGATATCCCAGAGGTTTGCCTTCTAGGTGATTCAAAATGCAGTCAAGCTGGCAATAAAGATTAACCATGACAATATATTTTTTTGACATTGCATGACCACCACCTCCCCTCCCCCAAATAATTGCCACAGTATTTGTAACTGGCTGGTTTTATGTCAACTTGACACAAGCTGGAGACATCAGAGAAGAAGGAGCCTCATTTGAGGAAATTCCTCCATGAGAACCAGCTGTAAAGGCATTTTCTCAATTAGTAATCAATGGGGGAGGGCCCAGCCCATGGTGGGTGGTGCCATCCATGGGCTGGTGGTCCTAGGTTCTATAAGAAAGCGGCTGAGCAAGCCAGGGGAAGCAAGCCAGTAAGCAGAATCCCTCCGTGGACTCTGAATCAGCTCCTGACTCCAAGATCCTGCCCTAGTTGAGTTCCTATCCCGAGGCCCTTTGGTGATGAACAGCAATATGGAAGTGTAAACTGAATAAACCCTTTCCTCTGAGATTCGCTTTTTTTTGGTCATGGTGTTTCATTGAAGCAATAGAAACCTTAACTAAGATAGTACTGTAGTGAAATAAATTACCCATTTTACATCCCAGAGCAGAAACAGCTATAATCTACTGATTTAGCACACACACACACACAAATTCCTGAAAATGATGCACCATGATAAGTGACAGTCCATGCCATCCATGCAGCCTTTCAAATTGTTTCTTTTGTGAGTTAATCCTACTCTCTGTGCTCTTGAGGCTGGAAACATTTGCTCCCATCCTTCCAAACCAAGCCCATTGTATCTTCTCCTCACTCTGGACGGCAGAAGCTTGGAGCCAGATTAAACAGGAGTTACCCAAGTTAAACTGGATTCAGAACAAATCAATGTGTACCCCATTTATTGCATCTAAGAACTGGACCCAGCTTTGGATAGGCTTCAATTCCATTCCAGAATCAGGATAGCAGTTATTGTTAGTTTCTGGGCTTTCCTGGCTCTGTTTCTCTTCCTCTGGCCCTATCTGGAGCTATTCCTTTCCCTAGAACCACTGCTATCCCAGGTCTGTATGATAAATAAGAACACCGTGAAGAAAGCCTTGGTGTGCTGTCTGACTCCCATCTCAGCTCCTAGGCCAGTAACTCACACTTCCACTGCTTTTAGTAGCTAGAAAGACCACAAACATTCCATTTTCCTGGCACCACCTCCAGAGAGCCTAATCCAGAAAGCTGTGTTACCTGAGAAGTTCTATGAAACAGGGAGTATGGGGCATCATTGGTCAGTTCTACCTCCAGCATCCATTGCAGGATGATGGCAGGAGATGCCAATGCACACGGGATGAATGGTAAACTACCAAAAGTCATTGGACGGGTAGCTTAAGAAATGAGTGGGTAAATATACCAAATTAGTAATAATGGACTCATTCACTTATTCACCCACCCATCTGCTTGGTGAATAATTAAGCTATGTACCAAAGGCTATAAGGTATCTCACATAGGCTGGAAATATACATTATAAATATATTGTACAATATTAGTAATAAATTATAAATAAATATTAAAATGTACATGTAAATGATTTATATATTATAAATATATCAATCTTTGTTTGTTTTTAATTATCATGTATTAAACTCAGAGGTCTTCTCCAATGCAGGATGTGTGGAATAATTTTTCCAAAATTCTCCCTAGAAAGCCCTGTCGAATCACTCCATGAAGTTACTTTCAAGAATGCAGCAATTTCTTGAGTATTTTGCAAAAACTGGTACAATGAGTTTGGGTCTTCCGTCTTGACCCACCACCTGGAGTGAATTTCTAGGTTCATTTCTGTGCCTCATGTCCAGGTAACTCCTTGGCTTTTAAAACAATGTATGTCTGGCCTTGTCCCCTGTGTCATGCCTAGAAGACACAGAGATGACATTACATGCTCCCTGCTGTAAGCAGGCTTGTAAGATGGTCTCACAGGATCCCCACTCCCAGCATATATGTGCCATGTCCTCCTCTAGAGTGAGCAGGTCTGAGAATTTGATAGGCCAGCTTCCTACAACTGGTATGTTTTGTACGGTTGAAAGAACTTTAGGGCTGTAATTAAGGTCAAATTGATGTTGAGTTAATCACAAAGGATGTTATGATGGGTTGGTCTTCCCCAATCTCAAAATAGATGAATCAAAGCAATAAAGGAACATACCACCATGTCATAGAGATGATATAAGTTACAGCAAATGTCCCTTAGTGTCCACCAGCAGAAAATGAACACTAGTTGCCAGCCAGCAAGAGAGCAGGGTCTAAATCTTACAACCCCTGGGAAGTGATTTTTGCTACAACCATGAAGTAGGAAGAGGATCAAAGGACTCAGATGAGGTTCAGCCTTGCAGAAGTCCTTCATTTCCATCTCCTGAGACTCTGGTGGACAATGGTACAGGGACTTCTGACCTGCAGAATCTGTAATGAGCAACTGAAACTACTCTATGGTGGTGATTTGTTCTACAGCTGTAAATAAAACCCTAGTGTCTCTTTCTCCATGAACTCATAGATGTCCAAGGGTGAGGACACAGGCACATCATTAGTGTGTGATATTGTCAAAGCTTTATCACTTTCAAAAGTCTAACCCAACTTGCCTTCAGAAAAAAACTTACCTCCTTATGTCTAAATGATTTCATCCATTTAATCAACAACCTTGTGTTAAATTCCAGTATCATGTCTGATGCTAAGCTGGACTACGGTGACTCAAATACATCCAAATACAGTTCATGAATCTCTCTGACTCTGGCCCAAAATGTCCTTTCCAATTTTGTGCACCAAGGTTTCCAGACCTGGTATGAATGCTACTTTATCCATCTGTGTTCCTAGATTTTCTGTCAAAGGAAACTGCTCTTTTCTGAACATTCCCTCGAGGTTTCTGATTCTCTAGGTATCACTTTTTGGTCCTTCTATAAATTAAAATTCTATAACTGCATATACATCTCACTAAACCATGTACTCTTTGCAGGGCAGGAGGGGCAGGGGGCGGGAGTGGGGTGGAGGGGGGATAACGCTTTGTTTTCTAACTTTCCAACCCAGTGCCTAAGAGGTTTAAGAGACTCAGAAAACACCCGACAAATCATCAACTGCTTATCCAAGTCATCCTGCATCTTTTAGTAAGACTAGCCCTGGATTCTATCAATGTAGAGGGCTGGCTGAAATAGAGGAGAAACAGTTCAGGAATGATACACAGCTGGATATGAAGCCTACTTAGAAGACCAGGCTAGCCTGAGACCCTAATCAACCAGATCACTTGGAATAATTATGCCTAGTCCAGATTCCAGATGTCCTTGGCTCAGGCACAAGGTCAATTTCAGAAATGTTAGGATTAAATGGAGAGGGGGAGGCTAAGCAGTGATGGAACATGCCTTTAATCCTAGAAGCCAGGAGGCAGAGGCAGGAAGGTCTCTGTGAGTTTGAGGCCAGCTTGGCCTACAGAGACAGTTCCAGGAGAGCCAGGGCTACATAGAGAAAGCCTGTCTGGAAAAACACAAAATGAACGGATGAGTAAATAAATAAATAAAAACTAATGTAGTGGGGGAGGGATGAAGGGAGTAGGGGAGGGACTATGAGGAAGGACAGCTAAAACTAAGGGCCATTGGAGGGGTGGTATGAAAATCTAATATAACAGACGTTTCTTAAAATGCATGCATATATGAAAGAAATCTAAATAGAATCACCAGATAAGAGGAGAGACAAAGCCCCAAGTAGACATCTCTCACCACCAACTGAAACCTCCAGTGCCAAGAATGGGTTACATCTCATTGAGGTGTCAGACAAAGGGGCCCCATGGAAATACCCCAAACAACCCAGGCTATTGCCAAGACTATTGGCTGCTCTCCATAAACTGATGGTAAGGCCCTATTGCTGAAGACAACACCTACACATAACTCATTAAACATGGAAAAGTCGAGCTGCTGCCTACTTAAAGCCTTCATCCCTATGGACTAGTTTCGTTGGTACAGGAAGGTACTCTGCAAGATACCAGAGAAGAAAAGTAAACAGCAGCCCAGCTACAAAGCCTTTGATCTACAATGGTGACCTGCCTGTCAGATTCGCTGATGCAATAGTGGCGCAAAAGTTGTGGGAGTCACCAACCACTAACTGACTGCATTTAAGGCCCACTCCCTGAAATTGAACCCATGCTTGACACTGCTTGGGTGTAGTGGGTAGTCATTCCAGCTTTGACCTGGAAGTTCCAACCCCCAATGAGGCTTCGGTAACAGTCACGCCTACAAGGCAGGGCTGAGAGAGGATGCTAAAGACCCCAGATCCCAATACGCAGGCTTTCTTGGTTCCTGGACCCAGGACACTGAAGGTAGACCTAGTAGAGTTCTCCAGAGAACTCCAGACTGCGCTACACCTTTCCCAGACCCTGCAACCTATCCCTTCACTTGTAAGTTACCCCACAAAATAAACCTCCCTTTTAACTATGTGGAGTGGCCTTAATAATCTCACCAATACTTGGGTAGTCAAGAACTTGAACTAGGTAGGCCTTAGACCTAGGGGAAAAGCAATACTACTATACTGCTAAAGGGACATAGCAATAAAATAATTCCTAGTGATACTCTATTTTACTCATACATCAGTGTCTTGGTCAGCAATCATTAGAGAACCGTCTGCCTGCAGCAGATGAGAACAAATACAGAGACGCACAGCTGGGCAATGTAGAGAGTGAGAGACTGGGAACACTCAGTCCTAAATAGAATGTGCCATCAAAATTACTCCCTTCAGGTCTCAGAGAACTTTGCAGAAGAAGAGGCAGAAAGATTTTTACCAGTCAGTGGATCGAAGACACTAATGAAACAAGGCCATCGAAACCAAGCAAGACAGATGCACCTATGAACTCCCAGAGACCGCAGAGGCATGCACAGGGCCTGCACAGGTCCAAGCCAGATGGAGTCCCAGTGCTGAGAGGGGAAGTAGCCACAAGCCTCCATACCTAATCCAGAAGCTATCTCCAATTGACAACTGCTCTCAAAGAAAAAAATTCATTTCCTTCAACTGTGTCTCACTGGATACATAAGCCACACTTTAGGGCAGGCCCCATGCCCAGCCATAGATGCCAACACAAAATGAACTCAGTGGTGTTTTTTGAGGTTTGTTTCTGGTTTTTTTGTTTCTTTGTTTTGTCTCATAACATTTTGTCTGGGTCTCTCTCTCTCTCTCTCTCTCTCTCTCTCTCTCTCTCTCTCTCTCTCTCTCTCTCTCTCTCTTTAACCTTAAAGGTCTTTTGCTTATATGCTATGGTTCCTAATTTTGTGTTTTTATGAGATTCCTGTGTTTGTCTCTGTATTTGTGTGTGTTTCTTGTGCTTTTTATTTGGCTCTTTTTCTTTTCTGTTGGTTTGTTTTGTCCTGATCTTTTTATCCTTGTTGTATTTTTTGTTTTTAGCTGCCTGTTTGTTTTCTAATGAGAGAGAGCAAAAGGAGGGGATTTGGGAGGGTAGGGAGGTGGGGATGATCTAGGTGGAGTTGGGGAAGGGGAACCATGATTAGACTATATTGCATGAAAAAAATATGTTTTCAGTAAAAAAAGAGAAGAAAATAAATAAAAATAAAAAAATAAATTTTTTGCCAGCCAATTCATATTTTCATAATGAGGACATATATAACTTTTTTGAGATGGTGTGCATCATCAAAAAACTACTACTAATTTGAAAATGAAATAAGTTAAAATAGCTAAGGAATATGAGGTTGAACCTAAAAGTTCTTCTAAAAGAGAGAATTTAAATGATTAACAAGAAAGAGACTATGGCAGCAAGAGAAATGCTGAGCTGCTTGGAAACCTAGATGAAGAGGGAGAGACCTTGGCTTCTCACTGCTGAGGCTGGATGAGAAGAGAATAACCTATCCCCTTGAGAAAGACCTGTCTTGGGTTGAATTAGGAGGGGCAGATGCCCAGATTCCATGAGCCAATGCCCTGCAGGGGAAGTACCTGCCTCAGTGCCTGGCACATAATATCACCCAGGAACTGTCACCAGCAGCAGGCCCTGTCACCATTTCCTTTCCATACAGGCATTTAAAGAGAGCTGGGAGCATGCAACCACCGCCTTTAACTACAGCTCTGCCGAGTCCTATTTTCCGAGCACAAATTTGGGATGCACTCAGTTCCCCAAATGTCAAGGTCATGTCATCAACTCGGGAGAGGTATTTTTAGAGACCGCTTAGCTAATTTATAGGCAGTGTGACAGATGGCAAAATGGGACTCCTTTGCTTCGGTTTCAGCCAGGCCTTCATATAACAGCTACCACTAGTTTTCAAGAGGAGGCATGGACCAACAGATCTTGGCCTCACTTTACATGCAAAAAAAAAAAAAAGACATCCTTTGTCAGTAACTTCGGAACCAGTAGGACTGAGGTGAGCAAGAGAAACCCCATTTTTAGGAAGCTGAAGGTTGTGCTGATGCTATGCAGGAGTGGTCATTTCCAGGAGCAGGTGCTAGCCTAGTTAATTGGGCTTTCCGGCTGCAGAGTAGGCATTAGCTCTGAGACATGGACTCATAAACCCACCCAAGTAAATGCAAAGACTTTGAGGTGGTGACAGTGACAGGGAGTATGCTTAAGGGAAACAGCATGGCCTCCTGTGAGTTCCCTATAAATCCTTTAGGGGAGGGGAGAGGAGGAGAGCTTTTCCCTCCCTCACCTCCTATCCCATCAGTGTGAGACTAGCCACAGAGGCAACCTGAGAGGTACATTCCCCAGACCCTGGAGAAGAGAAGAATGGAAAGGGCTACAGAGAGGAGCGGGCCAAGACCAGAGCACTTAGAAAAATCCTTGTGTTCCCAAAGCTCAGTGGTCCAGCAGGCCTGGCTCCCAGGTAGGTGCTGGGAAACCAGGAGGTAGGTGACTTACCACTGATGCCAGCAGGGCTTTGGCCAGTTGGACAGGCTTTCTCAGTAGGAGTAGTAGTGGTGGCCCTGGGTCGGACAACCCTGGACAAACGCTGTCAGCAATGGAAACTGAGTCATTGGACAGGCTTAGTGAAGCCAGCTCTCAGGAATCCATGAAAGGCCCACAGGACTGGGAAGTTCTGAAAATGCCCCATGGCCAGAAAAACAAACCCACCCGGTCATCGGCATTATCACTAACACGATTACATGCAGAAAGCCTCGCCCTGCCCCATTTCTCTGTCTCTCCCTTTTCCCACTCATGGGACTGGAGGCATCCAGGGTTTTGGGGCAAGTGATTTCCTACACAGAGCATTTCTGGAATGCAACACAACTGAAGAACCATGGGCCCTCTAATAACACGGATGAACTGTCATTGACAAACTGTTATCAAGGCATGGAGCCCCAGCTTCCTGGGATTGGGGGGTGTGGGTAGAGATGGTAATATGGAGATGCTAACACATCTGCTGCTTCTGCCCCAGGCATTCGCCCTCTTTAACAAACAGGTCACTGGCTTTGAGGCACCGGTTGAGGGCCAGCTGGCCTTTGTAGGACATAGGCCACTGAGATTTAGGTCTCCACTTCACTTCAGCCTCACACCTTACTAACTGTTCATCCCATGGTGCTCCGGGCCTACAGTGAGAAGGAAGCACAATGCTGACACTCAGCAAGTGCTCAGCTGACAGCCCCTGGTTGACAGCAGAAAAGCACTTGGAGCCATAAAATGCTGTGTCTCCAACCTGAAAGAGCTTCGGAATCACTAAGAGTGGTGATTAGAAATGCAAGCTCCGCGGCTTCTCCCTCAGGAAATTCTAATTCAGTAAGATTACATGGGGCTCAGGAACCTGCCTGTTAGCCTGCCTTCTAGGGGATTCTAACTCAAGTGATCTACAAAACATAACATCTGAAGGAAAAAAAATCCACAGCAAGGCTGTTGGAAGGGCAGGATGCAGTGTAGGCATTTCTGCCCCCCCTCCAAACTGACAAAACTATACAAAACCATCTCAAACAAAAAGGATCTCAGGGCCCTGGAAATGTTCTGGGCGGGCAATAAAAATCCCTTTGCAAACCATCGCTGGCCAGCTGACCTGTTCATGCACACTTGGGGCATGGCATACTCAAGTTCTCAGGCTAAACAATGGCAACGCTTAATGGGGAAAAAAGGAAACAAAAAACAAATAACAAAAATCAGAAAGCTCAGAGAAAGAGGCGGGAGGCCACAATGATGTCCCTATAGGATTCTGCTACAGGAGGAAGGACACCGTGATTACTGCCACTTCGCCAGCAGAGCAGGGAGAGGACAGTCAGTCCATCCGCACACCCAGGGTTGCAAGATACATTGATGGATGGAACTTTGTGATGGTTGCTAGAAAATCTAGAATCAACCGGGAAAAGTGTGTCTCAATGAGGAGTTAGTTGTCTGGATATGGTTGGCTTATGGGCACACTGAGGAGGAATTTTCTTAATTGGGTTAATTGAGGTGGGAAGTCTCACTCTGAATGCAGTGGCACTACTGCATGGACTGATCTCTGGACTGAATAAAAGAGACAGAGAGCTGAGTACTAGCATGCACACATTAGTTCGTTGTTCCCCACTCCTGACTACAGATGTAGTGTGATCAGCTGCTTCCAGTTCCTGCTGCCTTGTTGAGTTCCTGCTGCCTTGTTGAGTTCCTGCTGCTTTGTTCTCCCTACAATGATGAACTGTGACCTAGAAACGTGATCCGAAAAATCTCTTCCTTCTTAAGCCGCTTTTACTGGGCATTTTATCACAGCACCAGGAAAAAAAATTTAGGGTTCTGCTGTGATTCCAGGAGGACTGGGAACTTAACTCTTTTGACCTCATCATGAAAAGCAAAGCGATCCTGAACTGAGCTGAAAGCAAGCCTCGACTTCTCCAACCTGTGCTCAGTGAGTGAGCTTTGTGGCTGCTCCTCTTCCCTGACACCTCGCAGGGTAGTTCACATGCCATGCTCAAGAATTCTGTGTTGAGAAGACAAAACGATGAGAGGAAGGGTAAATGAAGGAAGCAAGTGGATAAATGGAAGCACCAGCTTATTCCTCAGTTTTCAAGTTTCCTTTCTTCAGGCCATCCTACAGGAAGCAACCAGAGTGTCTTACTACAATATCACGGGTGCCACATTCTACTCCATCATCCTTTAGTGATTTCCACTGGCTCAAGTACATAGTAAGCAGCTTGGGCAAATATATGCTAAGTCCTCTGGGGCCAAGCTCCTACCTGTATTTGAAAGACCAACCTATTGATAGCTGTCTGAAAACACTGTGTGCTATGGCGTAAGTATAAAATGTCACTGGGATATTTCATTTTGATTGTTAACTTGACAGTTGCAAAAATGTCTCCCCCCCCACATAAACATGCACCCCACACATACACTAACATGCATGCACACACAAGAATGTCTATGGCATTCATGCAGCACATCTTTAGGTGTGTCTTCAAGGATTTTTCCAGAGATGAGTAATTGGAGAAGAAATCCTTCCCTGAATGTGGGTGACACCAACCTATGGTTTAAGATCCCAGAGTCCATATGAAAGAAAAAGGAGAAATTCAGCATTTATCTCCTCTGCTTCCGGACCCACTGAGATGTGAGCAAGCAGCCCCCACACTCCTACTGCCGGAGTCTTGAAGCACTTCCGCCACCGTACTGCCGTGTCATGTGTCATATATCATGATGGACTGTGCCTGCAAACCATGGGCCAAAATAAATCCTTCCTCTACTCCTGCTATTATCAAGATGCTTCTTGACAGTGTTCTGTCACAGCCACAAGAAGAGTCATTACTATAGTTACCCACCCCATGCCTCCCTTTCTTGGATGACCTGTGCCCTCAAACTGTGAACCTAAACAAATCCCTCCTCCTTCAAGTTGCTTTGTGTAGGGTGTTTGTTCACAGTAGCAAAAGGAATAATGTTCTGTTTCTCAAAAAAATCTCCTTCATCTTGATCAAGTTATCATCTAGATGTCAGTTAAATTATTACCTTCTCTTGGAAGCCTTCCCTGACTGCCTCAGCCTGGGTACAGTAGCTGTCCATCAGCAGCCACTTATTAAATTCCTATTCTGTCAATAGCCTCAACCTTTATGCTTCTAAAACATTCTATACAGGTCTCCATTTATCTCATCTCTATTCACCCACACCTAACTCCGGAACACAGTAGGAATGGAACAATTGTGGAAAGAATTAATAAGCTGATTCTATGATTCCCAGGAGATGGGTGTTCCCCAACGGTTAACTCGTTGCCAGGCAGGCGTTGTCAAGGATACTGCAAGATGGAAAATACCCTTTTTCTTCCAGAACAGAACAAAGCGTTTGCCCCATATGGTACAGGCAGCAGATCCACTGCCTCCGTTTGCAGAAGCTGAGGCTCCCTCTTGTCTCCTCCAAGAAGCAGGGCTTCCTCGTGTGTCTGTGTGTCCCGCTGTCTGCAGGCACACGTGACTGGGGAATCCCATCTGCCTGCACACACGCCCACTCGTGACAGATGAATTCATCTACAGTGTTGCCAGGAGCAGCCTCACAGCCTCGTGAGCAAGAAGACAGTGATGAATTATTCATGTAGAGAGGCTGGCCCCATCCTCCCAGGGTGGGGCAGCCTGGAGAAGTGAGCCCCTCTGCTGCAGGGTTTGATCCTCTACATAAAAGAAACGGATAGCACAGATCAAGTGGAATACCTGCCTTATACCCCTTTGGGAACCCAACCTACACTGTGCCATTTAATTTCATTTTCCTATGGGGAAGAAGTAGCCATTGTCCCATTTCTAAATAAGGAATCAGCAGTACGGAGTTGGGGACACCAGGTATAGTCGTCCCTGCCAGGGTCCTCTGGTCTCCAGAACAGAGACTTTCCTCTGCACATCAGCATGGGAGTTAGGGAAACCCCAGGAAAGCCCAGGGATACCCCACAGCAGCCATGCCGGGAAATGTCTGAACTCCCCTCACCCCACTGCCATTAGCATTCAGAGAAGCACTGCATCAGGCAGGAGGATGCCGGCAGAGTCCTAGCCAGACCCTGTGTGTCAAATGCAGCTGCTATTTCCAGCAGCTTCTCTATTAAGAAGCCCTGTCACATTTGATATGGTTGAATTAATGATTCCAGAGGGCGTGCAGCCAGTGAATAGGAGTTACAAGGTGCTGGAGAGGAAGTGTGAGAAAGATCCCAAGAAGCCTTACCTTGACACAGGACACAGCTGGTCATGTCCAATTTCATGACTCCATCACAGGAAAAGCAAAGGGATGAGGGATGCAGTCCTCTCAAGAGAAGAATAAAAACGAAAGTGAGCCTGAAGCAGAAGATGCTATGGAGGATGCCAAGAGGTACTGATGCTTGTTAGGAATCTGTGACACCCTCGATCCCCAAAGGATCTGGAGTCACCTAGGAGGTGGCACACACAATGGTGAAGCAGAAATAAGCAAAGTGGGAAGTCAGAGGTGTGATAGATAATGAAAGGGGAGGGATGGAGTGGTTGTGTCTGGGCTTCAAGTCCTCAACCACCACCTGGGACCCGGAATCATGCTTCATCCAAAAAGCTGTGTTAAGGACACTGGTCAAGGCACTGCATCAGTCTGGTGTTCTCTGCCGAGAATATCACCTCACTGGGATAAAGGAAATTAAAAGCCCCCAAAGCAAAAGCTGCTACAGAACATACAGGTGTGAGCCACTCTGATGGAGTCTAAGCCACACTGATCCATGCCCTACCTGACCTCCACCTCATACCACTTCCTTTCTGTATACCATGCACACCTCCGCCCTACAGCCCGAGTTCCACTCTCCTCTGCTGCTCAATCTGATGTCTTTGCCAGCTGGGGCTCCAGCACAAATGAAGATTCAGCAGTTTCCACTCCGTCCCAGCCCAGGATAGTACCAACAGAGGAGTGTCACTGACACACAGGTCCATGAAGTGTCCCTGTCCCCTCCTCCTTCTACCTAACATGTTGTTCTCTCTCAATTTGTACTTCTCTCAGTTCCCTTCAGCAGGGACCAGTTCTTACCCACATCTGAATTCCTGATAGCTGGCCCTCGGCTGTAACACTTAACAGCAGTGACAGCCACCCTGGAGACTGGAGTCTCCACAGTGCTGGTACGTAGGGATCCCAACGGCTCTGTTGACACCGGGTTCAGATAGGATTCCGTGTGGGACGGTGCTGACTTGAAACTTTTAAGAGTGTATCTATTTCAGGATCTGGCTCTGTCCAAGGTCCAAGATAGTTCTATTGTCCCCAGAGTGGGAAGAACCACCAAAACCAGGCTTTTTCCATGCGGAGGGGAAAACGGTGTTGGATGATGGGCTTATGGCCCCTCCATAGGTGACAGAGTGTATGTGGAGTGAAAACTCTATGAGAATGTTCTAAACAGGCTGGCTGGGATGATGACTGTACACTGAGAATTTGTACAAATTGTACTTTGTAAAACACACACACACACACACACACACACACACACACACACACACACACACAAATAAGCCAGTTGGCATTCAGTTCCAGGCTACACCCTAGTTCCCAGAAGAGAAACCAGGGCTCGGGTCACACGCCTCACCCCATATCACAGCAGTCTAGCTGCAAAGGACCTAGACCTGGGAAAAACCTGTGACACTTCCACCTGTGGAAAAGGAAGTGCTTGTCTTGGGGCACTCAAGTTGATTGTTTTGTTTTGCTTTATTTAATGTTTTCAATTTAAAAAAAAAAGGATTTCCCCCTTAAAAAAAAAAAAAAGAAAGAAAGAAATGAAGATCTTTAAGTCTTCATTACTAAGATGGTATCTCTCGCAACTTTCTCTTTAAATTCTCAGCTGGACTTCTTTGGAATTCTGGAATTTGTCCTCTTAAAATTCCAAATTGCCCAGTACTTAATAATTCATAAATTCACTCAGGAGTGGAAAGCACTGAGTGGCTCCAGGACCTCAGTCACTGAGCAGAGGAGAACAAGACATGGAACCTGCCCTCCCCCTAGGAGAGGTTACAGTAGGGAAGGAAGACTCAGAAGGTGGAAAGGACAGAAAAAAAGGTGTGGGGGGGCACTACTGAGGGCTTTGCAGTTTCGCCACTGGGTGCTGAGACTTCAAAGCAAACAGAGCTTTTCTGCTGGGTAGGACAGAGAGGATTTACATGGAAGGGCTGCGTCCCACAAGGGAGTACACATGAGGAGGCATTAATTCTTAGAAACTGTTCTATTATTGGGTTCTCGCTCTGCCCGAACAAATTGGACAAAACAAACCCTGTCCCGGTCCCAAACAGAACAGGACATGTATGCAGGTTCTGATCTGAATCTCAAGAAGAGCAACTGGGGGCATTCAGTAAGGGGGATATTGCCGAAGTTGGGTCAGGGGGTAGGGAAATCAGTGGGGAAAAGGGAAGGTCCCTGGGGATTGGCAATAGCAGAGCAATTAACATCCTTTATCTATAGCAGTGGTTCTCAACCTTCCTAAGGCTACAATCTTTCAGTACAGTTCCTCATGTTGCGTGACCCCTCCACCATAAAATTATTCTCATTGCTACTTCATAACTATAATTTCACTACTGTTATGTCGTAATGTAAATATCTGTGTTTTCTGATGGTCTTAGGCGACCCCTGTGAAAGGTCATTTGATGTCTGCCCCCAACAAAGGAGTAGTAGAGACCCACAAGTTGGGAACCACTGATCTAGAGGGAATGGAGAGGGAGCAGGTGTCCAAAGCAAGGCAGGTGTTAACTATGCAGTGAGGGCTACCAACAGGAGCGGGGACCAAACCAGTACAGAAGTGGAGTGTCAAGCTCTCTTCTAACAGCCACCTGTACCCTCTTTTACTGGACTCTGTCATGCTCTGCATCTAACCAGAACTCTTGGGCAAGGGAGGCAGCTGTTCCAACACAAACTGAGTCTTTTGTGAGATGGCTGAAGCATGGATTTGGAAAGGCAAACAAAAGAGTCTTAGCATCACACAGAAGGCTGTGAAAGACATATTTTCTTCCTGTGTCTGCTTATGATTTCTGTCCTAGTAACATGTGTATACTCCATGTGGTTGGGAAGGGGCATGGTCCCTAAGGAACAAGAAGGTCCTGTGACACAGGGCTGGGCAAATCCATCCATCTATCCATTCATTCTAGTCTCTGTATCAAATATGAAAGTCTATCTGTGTGAATGGTGTGGATCATATACATCTTATGTTAAACTGAGTTGGGTTTGCTGTGCCCATTTTATTTGGGCAGAAAGAGGACCAAATAATAGAGATGGTTTCTAAGAACAGTCTCTCTCCAGAGAACTATTGACTGTCATCTCTCCACATTGCCTCATATGTGGCCCCTATGGAGGAAGACCTCTGCTTGCCTTCCCTGTTTCACAAATGGGGAAGGCCCCCAATGCCTTTTAGTCTTCCTTGTGGAGTCTAAGCAACATACCAAAGAACTCAGGAAACACAAACTGGGACAAGCCACTCGAAGACTTGGTCACAAGCCTTTGTGAACCACAGTTGTGTCATAGAATTAAGAGGTCATGGGTCTATAGGTCTATGAGATAGCTGAGGGAACAAAAATAGAAGTCAGAGCTGAGCTGTGTAACACAAGCTCCCTCCCTCTCTTACCTTCCAGAGTTTTCCTGAAAGCCACTATTAGGGGCAACAGGGACTATCACTGGCCACTGGCTGCTGTACCTGGGAATAACAGCTGCTGCTGGGCCTCCCTGCAGAGGAGTGACCCATGGGGAAAGGAGAAGAAAGCAATTACTTTGAACCCCGAGGACAAGATAAATATAAGCTCAGATCACAGGCTCCTGACAAGGACTGGCAGTCAGAGGAAGGATCTGTGACAAAAGCTGAGGGACCATCTCCAGCTTGTGCGTAGGAGTAATGAGGCACTGGGGGATGCAAGGTGGGAAGACCTGGGGGGGTGGGGCAGCAAGCCATGGAATCTCGAGCTAGGCTTAGCTTCAATGGGTCTGAGCATAGGGGGGATACTCTTCATTCTCCCTCACTCTTGGGTTTAGTCCTATCATTTGCAACAAAAGTGCACAGGAAGCCATGGGCAGGGACATGGGGAAAGGTGGAGAAAATGGAGACATAATGGCCAGACCTCAGTTCAAATCTTACCTGAACCTGTAAATGCCACATGACCAAAGGCTGGCTTTGCCCACCTGTGAAATGGATGTGGCATAATCGCTACACATCAGAGCACTATTGTGCAGGTCAAGAAATCCAAGAAAGAATACAGATGTCCAAATCACAGCAGAAACATCAGAAAGGGCAGCCTCCAGAAGAAGGATCTGATCCAAGAAGCTCTGGAAGATGCTCAGTTATGGGGGTAGGGGAGCAGACCTACGGTACTCTTTGAAGTGTGAAGACATCCCCTTCTCCAAGACTCCCTGATGAATGCCAGGACTCTGAACACTCAGCCTGCATCCTCTCCTTTAAGGCAGTCACAGGGTAGAAGAGAACCACTTTGGCAAGACAATAAGAAGCATAATTTTTCCAAGTGCATAGTGCTTTGAAAAGCATTCTCTCACACCACCTTGCCACTATGACGTGACTGAAGCCACACAGGGAGTCCAGCATCATAGGCCCTGGGACTCCAGAAGGTGTCCTCCTCGGTCTCACAGTACTTGCCAGGAAAATCTCAGAGGTCATAGAAAATATGGTTCATGGCCACACTGTCCTCCCTACTGATGCCACCATCCCCAGTGCTCTCGGGGAACACTTCCTACAAGTAGGGAAAGAGAAAACTGCTTTCCAAATGGCCAATATGCTCAGAGATTATTCTAAGTGCTGCGTTATTACTGCTGATCCTTGGGGAAAAAAATCTACAATGGTCAAGATTTGAACCGATTTTAGAGATAATAAAATGGATGCTTAAATATCCCTATGTGACTTGTCCAGGCACCACCAAAATGGATCAGCAACAATAACTGAGGAGACCAGTGTGTGAGCTCAGGCCTGACTAACTAGGGATTCAGTGTTCCTCCAAACATGCTACTCTATTCAAAGAATGAAACAAACGGCTGTCCCTCTGGAATATGTGGGTTCGGTGTCCATCAGTTTGGGCTCTGCTATTGTCACTGAGGAGAAACATTCTGTAAAATGCCCTTGGTAAGCCCCCAGAATAGGCTCAAATGTCCGACAACTTGTCAGCAAAAATCACAGCTCTTGCACTTAGCTGATTTGAAAATCACTATTTTGAGAGGTCGCAGCCCAGCAATATATCACTAGTTTCCCACTAGCTCTCCTGTAGATAACACTTCTGACATGCGGGTTATGATAACAGTGGCCTGGGCTACTTTACTGAAACCTAAATGCTGATTTTTGCTGAAAATCCTGACTCTTCACTTAGGCCTGCAGACATCCGGTGGATGACGGGAACAGGATTTAAAACCTGGCATCTCTGCCTTCACCTGTGTCTGTCCCTTTGTTGCGTGGCCTGCGGGTCAGGCTCTACTCTGTTTTGTATTCTAACCCACTGGCTATTTGAGAGGTGTTTCATCCACGAAGAGGATAACAGAGAGAGAACTTCACTGCCTGTTGCAATGCATATTTCTTCTATCCCACCCTAAAGTCCAAATTGTGATATTTATGCAAGACAACTCCTGGGTTAAGTCAACTGCCTGTGAGTCCACTAGCCTCACAGCCAGGATGACTGGGCACAAAAAGGCAAACATATTTTGGAATCCTGTCCATGGCCTTTTGAAAGGGACCAGACTGGCCACTCCACACCAAATCACTATAAAACCTGCCCCTTCCTTTGTCAAAGCAAACCTGGACTCCTCCTCCTCCTCCTGGGTGCCTCTCTGCTAGCTAGCTGCAGTCCCAGGAGAGGAGTCTTACCTATCTTGTTATAAGGTTTGGCTTGGTTACACTTCTATTGTCTCCATGGCAAAAGATCCTGCATATCTGGTCTCACCATGGGTTGAGTGTATTGCCGAAAAGTCTTATACTAAAAAATTCATCCCTAAATTCATAGGCTGATGGTATTTGGAAATGGGCCTTGGGGTAGTGATTAGGAAAGAGTGAGGTCGTGAGGATGAGGCCTCATGTGCTTGAGTACTTATCCTACTTTTCCATGTGATACCCTCTATTGTGTACTGCTGCAGCAAGAAGACCCTCCCCATTAGACAGGGGCAGCATCCTTTAAGTTCTCAGCTCTAGAGTACTGTGTTAAATAACCTTCTACTTTAAAAAAAAAACTACATGACTTCAGGCATTTTGTTACAGAAACAGAAAACAGACTGAGTCCTAGCACAAAGCATCCTAGCCTAGGGGGCTTAAGTCATGGTTTGGATATGAAATGTCTCCCACAGGCTCATGTATTTGAATGCTTGATTCATGTTTATCACTCTGTTTTGGTAGATTGTGGCTGTGTAACAAAGTAAAGGTTAACTGGAGGAAGTGGGTCACTAGAGGGCAGGTGTCGACATCTACAGCTCAGCCCCACCTGGATTTCTCTGCTTCCTGGCTACTGGTGTGAGGTAACAGGCACATCACCCTCCTGTGGCCACAGCCACAAGCCACTCTGACTGCATTTCCTCTGGACTACATTTCCTCAAGCGATGAGCCAGAATAAACCTCTCCTCCCTCTGCTCCCTTTCACTATTTTCTCAGTGTATTGAAAAGGGCAGCCAATACAGCTTATAACTAGTAGAGGTTCACTTCAAAGTTCTGGCCACCGGGGGAGTCGGAGATCAGCTGCAAGAATGGCTGGGTTCTAGTGAGGGGCCTTTCCATGGGGCTATTGCTTTTAACAAGAGAACCCATCCAGTTCCCAAAGCCTCATCTTCAAGACCTAATCATCTGCTAAAGGTCTACTTCTATGTCCTCACACTGGGGACTAAGATTCCAACACAGCAGTGCTGGGGAGACGTAAACATTCAGTCCTCAGATTGTGCCCACTCAAGGGGACACGTATTTGGCTATGTACATCCTGTTGTATCTACAAGCACATCAGTCACCATGGCTTTTCAGACACGAAAGATGGGGCCTCTCGTCCTGTTTGCTGCCACAGCTAGGAAACAAGCCCAGAGCTTTTCTGTGAAGCCAGAAGCATCAGCCACCAGCACTGATATCTCTTGCTGACACAGACAGATGTAGACTGCATTGCTTATTCATAAGGAGAGATAGCGCAGAACCAGTGGTACACCCAGAGGTCACCAAGGTCAGAACAGTCTAGGGAGGGAAGATCCTCCAGACAGGCACACTTCTTCAGAGAACTGCTTTCTGTCTTGATAAACAACCAATTTGCAGCAAGCCGCCATGCATCCATGGAGTTTGCTGAGGCTTTGAATGCCTGGCATCCAGCATGGAACACACCCTCGTTTCTCCAGGGCCAAGAACTATGCTCTATTCACCCTAGAGCCCTAAAATAACTCTTAACAGGTACTCTAACATGTTGGTTGAGCTGGTCTAGAAAATATATAACTTTCAATCAGAGACCAGGATGCTATAAGCTATTTAAAATGTAAATAAGAAGGCAAGGTTGAGATAGTCCAATAGTAAGCCACAGGAGAGGTGGGGGGCAAATGGGGAACGTTTAAAAGACTTAAGCAGTCAAGGTTTGTGAAGGACTGTGTGCTACATCTTCAAACTTTTCCAATCACACTTTGTGTGTGTGTGTGTGTGTGTGTGTGTGTGTGTGTGTGTGTGTGTGTGCTGTAGATTTGACACACTATCTTATGCTCCAGTTATCTGTAGCTAGGAGTGTTAATATATTTTTAGATATTTGAAGACGAAATATATTCACACATGTGACACATCAAAGCCCTCCATGAAGGGGTAATTTTCCTCAGCCAAGAAAAACTCCAAGGAAATGAAATACCCAGTTTAGTCACAAATCATTTGATAAGAAGTCTCAAGAAAACAGTGTTGAGATATGGAAAATGGTCTCGGGTAACAGAAAGGTGGCTGATAAAAAGCAAGAAGCCATGAGATGCAGAATATACTTACGAATGCTTCAGATCCACAAGAGCCGCCCAGGGATGGAACAAGCACACCCCAATGAGCCACAGAAACAAGAGAGGTGACCCAAGGGCACTGACTACCATGTGGGGCTCAGGACACAGAATGAGGCTAGCCTGGCCCAAAAGGGCCTTAATAGAAAAGGGAGAGGGATCATTTCCTCCTCAGTATAGTGATTCTATCTCCAGCAAAGGTGGAATGCTCAGCATCAGTGTGACTGGCAACAGAAGAGAATCTGAAATCACCTAGGAGACAAGCCTCCAGGTACAGCTGTAAGGAATTATTTAGATTAGGCTAGACTCTGGGCATTCCTGTGAAGATTATCTTTCACTAGGTGAATTGAGGTGGGCCGACCCTCCAACTGTGGGTTGGAATCCTGTATTGAATTCTAAGGGGAAGGTGAGCTGAGCCCCAGCATTCATTACTATCTGTTTCTTGGCTGTGGATGCAATATAACTAATTACCTCAAAACTCCTGCCCCTGTACCTCCCTCGCAGTCACTGACTATCATCTTGAACTATGAGAAATTTCCCAAGTCACTTTTGTCACAGTGTCTTACTACAGTGACAAGAAGCTAACTAAGACAAAAAGGTATGCTTTCTGAACTGAAAAGCGGGGTAAAGCTCTCAGTAAGTGGGACCAGCACAGGAAAGATGCCACTGTCAAGACACCAACCCAGGGCTGACCTTTCCTTAGGTGCCTGTGCAGAACACACAGAATCTATTTTGTAAATGAGGAAGTGGGGCCGTGCCTACATCCTGAAGATCACCACACACAACTCCATTTCCCAAAGGGGAACCAGGACAGGCCTAGGTTAAGACCACTCTGTGCACAGACTTCAGTTTCTAGGCCTCCAATAGGAGAAGTAGCCATGCAGCTCTGGGACTGAGCTAGCAGCATTTGGGAGAGTAAGACTGTAGCCATCACTCAGACATGCCACTCCCCCTTTTCCCAGCAGCTGCCTCCTTAGAACTTTCAGCACCCATCCTGGCAGACAATGCACAAGAATGGACGCTCCCCACATGCAGAGCCTGGATGCACAGTAAAGCACAGGTTTAAATATGCTTCTTCCTCTAACCTTTCCCTTGCCGGTGTTCTTCCAAACTCACCTCCTACTCTTCTTCCACCATGTGGAATGCTCCAGCTCCTCTCACCTTCTGGAACTTCCTGAAGCACATGCTACTGAACATAGATCAGACCAAACCCATGGAACTGAATCCCTTCTCAACTACTCTTTTCCCCTCTGGACCTCAGAGTGGGCAGGGCTTAGCTTAGTACCAAATGGCAGTCCTTACTACTGTGCACCTGTCTGGAAAGGCACCCAGGAAGAATGGTGAAGAGTGTAGACTCACTCCAGCCTGACTCCTGCTCCAAGCATCCGGGGATAGTTATAGAAAAACAGAGTGGTGGCGAGTCATGAGTAGCCTGAGGTAATTAACAGTCTCTACATCCCAGGAATGTTGCAAAGATGAGAAACACCAATCCCTTGAGAAGGAAGAAACTTTTTGATCTTTGTGTGAAGGCTGGGGTTCAGAGAGGTCAGTAATGAAGCCAAAATGCCCTAGGTACGAGAAGCATCTTCCAAGTCTTATCACAAAACATTTCTGGCCTATAGTCCACTGACCTGCTCATGTTTCAGGTGGAGGCCAGCCAGGATCCCGTGAGACTAAGGAGACAAGCAGCACTAAAGGTGGCTGGGGGTTGTGGGGAAGAATACTGTACTTTGGCTTAGCTAGACACACACTCTCCAAGAGTGACAGAAACTAGGTCAAAAGAATTATTTCTGGGATTTAAAAAAAAAAAAAAAAAAAAAGCTTAACTGTCCTGAATGCACCCTGTCATTTGCAGCCAAATGGCCCCGCTTGACAAACTCCCTTCTTCTCACTGGATAGAATGGCTGGCTGGTCCTCACTGGAGGAAGCTTCTTCCTGTAAGCAGGCTGCACACCCCCACACAGCTGTCCCCAGGAATGATAAAGTGAGAGGGGACAGAATTAGCTCTGGCTTCCAAAGGCACCAACACCCATTGTTCTGCCTCATCCGCACATTCAAGAGAGAAGTCACGTCCCTTGGGCCTCCACCTCCTCCTCCCTCTGTCCCACTGTCCTAGAGACCCTGCCCATCTCTGCTCCATGATTCCAGCCTCCACAGCTCCTGGGATCCTCACCTCCATCTGGGCAGGTTGGCTTTGAGATCTCCAGGCAGGGTTCTTCCTCGGAAGAACTTCCTCATGAAGTTTCAGCGTCGATGCTAGCACTCTGGATTTCTCAGCTCGTCTCACCTCCCTGATCTCACCAGCTCGCGGACTTTCCTTCTCCCAACTTCTCATTCTCCTTATAACCCTGCTGTTTCTGCTTTGCTCGCGATCGTTTGTCTTCATCTGTCATTCTCCCCCTCTCCATCATCCTGCTCGGCCCCTGCTTCTCTCGTGGCCAGGTCCAGTCCTCTGGCCATGTTCAGTCTACTACTTTCTCTCTCTCTGCTCTGGACTCTTCCAGATCCTCTGGCTGTTCTCTCTCTTGTATCTACCATACAAATCTTCTCCTTAACCACACCATGGAGCAGTCATGCCATCAGTTTACACAGCAATCAACATTCTATTAGCTACCTCTGTTGGTAGGACTTGTAGTTTCTGCATATAAAGCAGTATTTGTCTCTGGTCTGGCTTATTCACGTCACATAAGGTCCTCTAGATTGATCTGTGCTGTCGGAAATGACGGAGTTTGTTTCCTCTCTGGATCCCAATAGTATTACATGGTATATATATACCACTTCTCTTTGTCCCTTCATCCTCTAGGATACCACTGTGGTTTCCAAGTCTTGGCTCCTGTAAATAGTACTGCAATGATCATGGGAGCAGAGATGACCCCTTGGCACTCTGGACTCCCTTCATTTGGATCTATACTCAGAGCAGTATTGCTAGATCAAATGAGAATTCTATATTCAATATTTTTTGAGGAATAGCCATACCACTTTCCATAATGGCTGTACTTTCCTTAATAGACTGTACCTTCCCAGCAACAGTATACACTCAGGAGTTCTCCTTTCTCTAAATTCTTGTCAATGCTTATCAAAGATTATGACTCTCTGACAGGTGGGAGGTGATATCTCATTGTGATTTTAACGATCTGCACCCCAGAGTAACTACAGCCAATAATAATGCACTGCATATTTGTATGTGTATCTCATTCACACATATGTGCAGGCATGGACACTCTATAAACATGTGTGGAAGTCAGGATGCCTTTCTCAGTTGTTTCTCCATCATATTTTCTTGAGACAAGATTTCTCATTGAACCCACAGATTGCTGTTTGGGCTATACTAGCTGCTCAGGGGCCCTCAAAGTTCCTCCTTGTCTCTGTCCCCAAGTTATAGGGTCACAGGCACATATTGCTACACTGGCTTTTATATGTTGCTAGGCATCTGAACTCAGGCTCTCATGCTTGAACAGCAGGAATTATACCTACGGATCAGTCTGTTCAGCCTCTTTAAATGGCTACAAGATTGGCTGTCCAATGTTTCACCACAGACAAATAAGTCAGGTAAGGAATACACTAATTAGCCTCATTTGGTCATACCACAATATATACATGTATACAAACATCAAGTTATGTTCCATGAATAGTTATCAATTAAAAATAAGACAAAACTCTTAAAATAGTAAAAATGATATATACTTTGAGAAATACACAGGAAGCCGTCCCACGGCATACGGACTCTCAGTATAAATTTTATCACTGAAAACTTCATGATGCTATTTCTCATTGCTCAATGTCCACATCTGACATTTTAACAAAAGAACATGCTATATCTCTTTCCATAACAGCCATGACCTCAAAGCCTACATGGTAGAGCTACACTTGGAAGGTTACTATAAGGGTACACAGGAAGTTTGCTGTTTAAAGGAATCCTTGGGGGTTCCTGCTATAAGCCCTGAAATCCTCTGGCAGTATCAGTCCCCCTAAGGTATCTGCTCAACTCATTTGCATTTTTGGTCATGTCCTAATTATTAAGTGGGGCACAACTCCCGAAAGCTCAATGAATCTCCATTTCCCAGCCTCAGCCCTGTTCAGTCCCATTGACTAGTTGTCTCATTCTCTGATTCTTAGACAATGCCTGAATTAATTCAGCATGTTTTGGTTCTCTCAACCACCACAATGTGACAACACAAATGGAAATCGAGAAGGAAATGAATTCGATCCTTCAACAATGCCCAGGTGCAAGGCAATGCAAACACATGCAGAGCCGGGAGAGTGGCTGACAAGACAGAGGAAGAAGGAAGGAGCCATTGCATAACAAGATTCTGCTCAAGCTGTGGTAGGAGTCTTGAGGTTCAGGGTGAGAAAGACATAGGCTCCAGGGTCAGGCAGACTGGGTTCAAATCTCAGACAAAAATACATGTATACATGTATATACATGTATACAAACATCAAGTTATGTTCCATGAATAGTTATCAATTAAAAATAAGACAAAACTCTTAAAATAGTAAAAATGATATATACTTTGAGAAATGTGCTGCCTTGAAATCTGGAGAAATGGAAGGAGGGAGCTTCCGTGGACCCTTCCCTACTGTTACTTAAACAAACAGCTCTTAACAAGAGTCCAGGCATAGCCAATCACATCCTCTGATACTACCACCTCACACAGAGCACCATGCCCTCTTATTCACTAGCAGGCCCAAGGTAACTGTCCCATAAACCTGCATAGGATGGTAGCATCCTCCATTGTGCACCGTGAGTAGAATACACTCCCGTTGACCACATCTATCAGTGTTACCCTTCCCATACCCCACAGTTATAGGGTGGGATTTCCTCCCCCACCCAAGGCGATTAAACTACCAACTGTGTGAACTTAACCAAACTCACCGAGCAATGTTTGCAGCATTGTCCAAGATCTTCTCTGTCAAGAACCAAAACACAAATTCCTATGCTGTGACCACCAGTACACTCCAAAACAAACACAAATGCAAGGAAAGTAATAAGCGTGGAGACTGGTCCACATACTCCCTCCCACTCCTTTCCACTCCCTTACTCCTACATCTGAGCAACACTCAGACTCCCCGGAAGGGACAGACTCAACTCTTTCTAACTCCAACATTAGATATATTCCCACGAATCAGAGGACAAACCATAACACTAACTCTATCAAAGAAAAAAAAAAAAACATACACCAGCCTGTTACGTAAAGCAGGGAAGACAGGAGGTTCTATTCTGTTTGCAGAATTCAACTGACTGTTGGTGCCTCCCAGCACTGTCTGTGGTTCCTATCATGACAGGGCAAGACAGTGCAGAGGCTTCTCCAATCTTATATTCTTGCCAAGGCTATCTTAGGTCTAACTAGAATTTGGTCTTCCCTAATGGGAGGCCCCATGGAAAACTGCCCAACTCTATTCTAGGAACCTGAGGGCAAGATGCCCAGCTAACTTACCTTAGCTTCTGTTAAACTGCTTGCTTGTGCAAACCTTTCCCTGCAGCTGTAAGCAAGATAACAGGATATGATTTTTGCCTTTAAAAACCTCTTTCTCTAAATCAATGGTTCTCAACCTTCCTAATGCCGAGTGTTAGGATCCTGTACATGCGCAGCTCGGGGTCTTGCATCTTACAGCGGGTGCTGGCGACTACGTCCCGGCCTTAAAAAGCCGGATGCGGACTCCCACCCTGTCTCTCTGTGCTCTCTCTCTACTCTGCTTCCACCATCTTTCTTTCTCTCCAGGCCTGGCTCTCCTCCCTCCTATCCCCTACTTCTTTCTAATAAAGCTCTTTGTAACTCTAGTGTCATGGCTATGGCCCGTGACTTTTCTGCCAGTAACCAGCACCACCACCAGCGCTGTTTATCATAACCATCACTGAGACCCTTAAATACCCTCATGTTGTAGTGACTCCCTCTATATAAAATTTCTTCGTTGCTACTTCATAACTACAATTTTGCCATTATTATGAATAGTAATGTAAAATATCTGTGTTTTCCAATGGTCTTAGGTTACCTCTGTGAAAGGGTTGTTTGGCCCTCAAAGAGATCATGACCCACAGGTTAAGAACCACTGCTCTAAATGGTAGGCACTGCACTTGAGTCCTGAATACCTGAGTGTAGTCCCAGATGGCTGGAATCAAGTCTTTCAAATGGCTGTAGACTATGTACGAGCAACTGCACCTCATAACAGTGCAGTGTCTGACTCTATCTCCCAAAGGCTCATCAGTTGCAAGTTTGGTCCTTAGTGTGGTAATGTTAAAAGGTTCCAGATCCTTCAAGAGGTGGAGTCTAGCACGAGGTAATTAGTTATGGGGTCAAAATGCTCGGAAGGGGTTAATGCTGATCTCCAAAGAGTGAGTGAGTTGTTAAAGAAGAACAAGCCTGGCCTCAGTATGCCTTGGCTTTCCTGCCTTCCCGTCTCACTACTTGTACTCTGCTTCTCACATGTCTTTGCCATGATGCCATACATCCAGTTGCAAGCACCATGCTCCTGATACTACAGAAACATGAGTTAAATAAACTAACTTCCTGTCTTTATAAAGTGCCCAGCTTCTGGTACTTAGCCATAGCAACAGAAAATAATATGAAGATCTATGATAGCACTGAAAGTGGGTCAAGATGGTGCTGGAAGCATAGAGCTCTCCTTCCCTTGAACACAGAGCTCAAGGCCTCTGCTGAGTCCCCCTCTCAAGGCCTCAGTCTCTAGCTCTGTACTTGGCAAGAGCTCAAATATCTCTGAGATCTCATCCCCAGTTTTCTTCACTGCCATCTGTAACCTGTTTTCATGATGAAGGGCCATGATGGGGCTATGCATCTCAGGACAAGACATCAGTGAAGGAACACTAGCCCACTAGAGCATGTGGCTCTGGCAGGCCTTGGCCTTCTCCCCATTCTCTCTGCCTTGCTAAAAACCGTTAGATTACATCCCTAAAGCACTATAACCCCCACAAGGTCTATTCTCTTATTTGGCCACTTCCTCCTCCTGAGACTGACCACTAAGGTCCAGCTGTCAAAATATTAAAGTCCAGCAATCAGAAGCCCCCTTTGGCTCACCTAATTACATGTCCAATTAAATTAAACACCTCATCCTAACATAGGATTTCTCCTTGTACATTTATAAACTGCCATTTTCCTATGTGCCACGTCTGTCCCCGCCCAGATAAATACTCCTTTTCTCTTCTCTCTTGTTCCCTTCCCCTTCTTCTTCATTCTCTATCTTCTGTGTTTGTCTCTTATTCCCTGTGCTCTGTCCCTCTGTGGCAAATAAATCTCCTTTGTGCTGAGCACTTAGTTTTGGGGGTTCTGAGCCAATACTTTTCCTTACAATCAGGAAACATCCCAAGCCCCCTCTCTGCTGTTTGTATTATTTGCTTGGTTAACCTTAAATTCCTGTTTGTACTATTTGCTTGGTTAGCCTTAAATTCCTGGCAGGTTTGACTCCAAAGAAAGCCTCAAAAGCTGGGGGGTGGGGTGCTGCAAGCGGTATTTGCTCTTTGCAACAGCAATTTAAAATGTAAAAATAACACCTTTTGTTCCAGACTCTTGGGATCTGAGCAACAAAACCTAGGAATCCAAGGCCTATGTCTATGATCCCTCTGAATTCCTTGGGGGCAGGGACGCTCCCCAACCCTACCTCAGTGAGAAAATCCACATAGCAGTCCCCCAGGAGCAGCCGAAACAGCCTCTCAGAAGAGGGGGAGTCATCTCTTTGCCAAAGAGCCTAGATCTCTTTTCAATCAAATCACATTTAATCAGTAAATTTCCCCATGGACCAATTACAGGCAATGCTCCCTAGTCATGATGTGTCGGGCAATCATGCCCACTCTGCCTCTGCTATCATTTCTCAACTTAGAGATGCATCCTGGACTTGCTGTCATGCCTGGTCTCGCCCAGAGTGTTGTCTCTGCATCCTGGACTAGAGAATGAATATGTGTGCCTCCATTCCTGTTTGCTATCAACTTGACTTGGTGTCTCTCTGCACCTCCACGCCCTCAGGTCTACTTTATCTAACGGTCTCTGCATACTCTATCTACCTCACTGCATCTCTCTCTCCCCACCTTCCCCTGGCAGCCTCTCATCTTCTCTCTGGTCCTCCTTTCTCTAAGTCAGAGCCCTCCTGCCACCAGGATTTCTTTTCATTGTTTCAGCTTTTGAGGAAGTCTTTTCCAACTCTTCCTGGCTTGTGAGAAGTTCCTTGGAAACATACCCTCTAAGCTCCTTGAACATAAGACAAATTATTTACACAACATTATTACAATAATTAACACAAACAATTTAAAATAGCAATCACAGCCCCTGGTCCCTGGAAACCAGCACATAGAAATTAGTCATCATTCTTCCCTTGCCTGCTTGATCCCAGAGAAAAAGGCACACATACATAGGCACTCCCTTACATACACATACCACAGCTTTCTATTCTAATGTTCATTTCAAATGACTAACTCTTACTTTCAATGCTACCAGCTTTGTGATTTCTCTCATTACATCTCCAAAAACGGAATCTCAAGTTGTATATGCAAATTCTCATTCTATAAAAATATGTAGCACCTCCTTCAATAAGACCACCACTTAAATGCATTTGAGAACATTGTTACCCTGGCCACCAAACTACATTCCCGTAGTTAAACAAGCAGATACCAAGAATGTGTTGTTTTCTAGGAGCTGATGAATAAGTAAAGGGCCATTGCTGCTCTACATGTGCAAACAAAGCATTGCTGTACAAATGACAGAAGGGACAACTTGGGGTGGTCACGAGGAGCTACTCCATGGGTTCTCAGTTTAGTTCAGAAGGATGGGTTGCTATTACAGGCCCTCTGTGAGAGGGATGCATTGGGATTTGGATCAAGGCATTGCATTTGTCAAAACATTTGAACGCACTCACTGTCTTTATCCTCACAAGCACAGGGAGAGACGGTGTTGGCACAAGGCATATGTCTGTCAATGAACCTAAAGAAGTGAATAGAGCTGGTACATTTGGGCAAGCAAGTATCACACCCTGTTATCTCTGCATCCACAACACCTTGTCTACATCCCACCCCTAGCAGATGGGCCATGTGAGTATCTGGAAGATATAAGAAGCAGAGGCATCCATATTCTTATTAGATAGACAGTGAAACTAACATGGAAGATACACTCCTTTATACAGTGACCATAATAATTAGGAGAGTGGGTGGCAATACAACAGTGGCCATTCTGAGACCTGGCTACCCAACTAGACAAGTCCTATTCTCAACAACAAGGTGGTTTTCTCTTATTCCAAAGAACAAGCACATCTAGATTCATCTCAAAGGTCTTCTTAGAGTCATCTCATGAAATAGAAGAAGAAAGAGTCCTAAATATGAGACATTTCCAGTTACTCTGATGAATGAATTTCTCTGTTTACAACTTAGAGGCTTTTCAAACTAAGTGATCCAATTCATTAATTTACCCATCCATCCATCCAACATTCATGCTCAAAACACTTGTCCCCACCAGGCTATGACCCACTAGGCAGACAGACTTGCTTTGCCCTGAGCAGGTACTGTCAGTCAGACTTCATCTCAACAAGAGAGGCCTCTTGCTTCCTTCGTGAGCTGTTTCTTCGTAGGAACCATGTTCTCTGTACACTGAGATTCAATTTCTACCCAGATCTTCCTTTATAAGCATCATCTAGAATTAGCTAAACTGAATAAATGGTCCTCAGCACTGGATACAGAACCACCAAAAAGATGAACAATAATATTATCTCCATCCTTATTCCAGATCAAGTGAGTGAGAAACCTTGAAGTAGGAGAAAGATGTGGGCAGTGCATTTAAGTCGTCTGGAAATATGGCTCAGCTCATAAAGGTGCTTGCCAGGTAAACCTGACAGCTTGCATCCAATAACCGAAACCCACATAAGAGTGAAAACCGAAAAATGATCCCATAAGTTTTCTTCTGACCTCCACATGCGTGCAGTGGCATGTATGCCCACATATGCACATCAAGTGTGCACAGGCACACATATATGCATGCACAAATGAGTGCAAACACACACACACAAAAATAAATAAATACATTTTTTACAAAAAAATAAGAGGACTCAATCAATTCTAGCAAGCAAGCCTATACAGAACCATAAGCAAGTCGTTCTATAGGAACCTTTCAGTAAGATGGATGTCACTGAATCATTCATCAGTGACTCTAGAGCCAGCTTGCTGTGGCCTGGCCAACTTGCTCAGGTTCTCTAGTCTCAGTTTTCTCCCACTGGGAATGAAGTTGGACTATAGGATCTGCCAGGGCCTTTGCTGTAGTCTCAGTCTGTGAGTCTATAGGACTTCCAACCAATCTGTAAAGACAGGTTCATTGAAGATCAACATCTTTGGCATTGAGAAAATGCAAGAGAGAAAACAGCTATCACTCCCCAATAAACACACACACACACACACACACACACACACACACACACAGAGAGAGAGAGAGAGAGAGAGAGAGAGAGAGAGAGAGAGAGCGAGCAGTGACAGCTCTGGAGAGAAAGCACTTACTCATAGCAGCATTCCTCTCTCTACAGGACAAAAATGGGAAGATTCTCCCATTTAAACTCTGCAAAGTTAACAATATATACTTCTCAGTGGTGGTCCAATTTGCCCTCTTCTCCTCACTATCCCATAACCTCTCCTGCAATCTCCTCCAGGCTGGCCAAGAGGCTCTCAGCCTACTATTTCTGGAGTAGCTCTATAATCTCATGATCCCAATCCTTACTCCTGGTTCCCTTACTCCTTAACGTATGAAGAGGCTACAGATTAAAGCCTTGACTTTGTGTGACGGGGCAAGCAACTCTTCATTCCTCTATGTCTGATTGGACTACACCTAGTTTGTGTCAAATTCACTCTTCTGGACTCTCACACCCCTTGTACCACACATCAGGATTCTCCCTTCCTGCTAGGATCCATGAACACAACAGTCTCTGAGAAGGTTGTGTCCTCATCCCTGCTGGGAACCTTTTCCAGACATCACTAGTACAAGAAACAGTCTCCAAATGCTACTAGAATCATATTATCCCAGGAGCCAACAGGAAGGTGGACAGCAAAAATCAGTCTTCTAGTTCCAGGGTTTAATTCCCTGCTATGGCATTCCCTCACAATACTCTCCCAGGTTCCACTTCCTGGGAGTCAGTAGACAGACGGGTTTCCCTAGCCATCTCTGAGCTCTGGGTAGGTACTCTGTCATCCTAGGTGTCCTGGTCCAGCTTTTCTGAGATCAAGAAGACTGAGGCCAACAAGGTTGAATGTCTTCCCAACAGGATCTGGCTTCTTCTTCTGTCCAATAGGACAGGACAAACGAAGCTAGGCTCACCTCCTGGAGGATCCTCATGCTAGGTCATCCATGAATACAACCATATGCTGTAGTCCTTAAGTTATGGATCCAAAGCCCAGGATGGAGGCAGAGAAAAGAGTTTATTTATTGCTCTCACGGTGATGCTAGAGATGTCTCATCTCCATATTACCACTGAAACATGTACCATTTCTGCTGGAACTCAGAATAGCATCATCATTAGGAATGCACAACCTGGCACAGATATCCAAGAGGAGGAATTATAGGAGGTCAGCATTGCATTCCCCCAACCAGACATATGCTGGGCTCTTTCCAACCAGGGTTTTCAAACAGATCCACAGCTTGGATCCATATCTCCATCACTAACTTAATCACCTTGGGCAAATGTTGAATAAGGAGCTTGAGGAGGTCTCTGAATGAGAAGGAAGGCAGTCAGGAAGCTGGTGAAGACCTTTCTGGAATCTATTAGAATTCAGGAAGTTGTACATGCTGCTAGTGTTCAACTTTAATGTATTTAAATGAATTCCTGATTGATTTCAGCCATGGACTTGAAAACAACATGTCCAATATTTTGACAGATTGTAGTTTTGTTATGTCTCAAGCTCTTGCCATACTCATTTCCTGCCTTCGGCCCCAGATGTCTTGGCTGGTCACATCTCAACCACTGGGGAGCTGAGTTGCCATGGATTCTCACTCTAGCCCTGATTAACTCAATTCCAGTTCCCTCCACAAACATGCAGGCAGAGTCTGCCAGAGGCCCACCCGACCCCAGACACTGAAGACATAATGAGAAATGTGATATGGTCCCTTGGGAGTATGAATTACTGTTTTGAGTCAATGGAGAATTCCTAAGAAAACTCAGAATATGAATCAAGTCAGATGAAATCCCTGAGGGATTTCCCCGTGGTTTCCAGTGATTTCACTCAACAACCCTAGGAGGTGGGTTTCATTAAGACCATTTTAAATAAATTAAAATTGAAGCCTAAAGATGTGAGGCTCTGAGGCTCTCACACACGCTGGAAAGGGTTACCCCCTTTCTTCTTCCTTTGTAGGTTGTCAGAACTCCAGGACTTCTGTTTCCTAGAGTCTCTGCTTCAGCCTCAAGTTGAGAGTTATTACATCACTGGCAATGATAAGACTTTTGGACCTGGGCTGAAACACATAACCACTTTCTCAGGGTCTTCACCCTCCAGACAGCCAGAAGTGGAACGTCTCAGCCTCTGTAATCGAGTAAGCTGATTCTCTAAATAAATCTCTCATGTATCTCTACCTACATCTGTGTCCACTCCTCTATCCAACTGCTTCCTAACGAAAGCCCAGTTGCCTCCCTCCCCTACACATAAACATCCCCCAGTCAACGAACACGGCTCTGGCTCTACTTACCATCCAATCCCAACCTAGCTCTCCCACTACATCTTATCTCTGTCCTTCTCTCTGGGCACACTGCCCTTAGCTATTCTCTATTATAGTCGTGTCTTATTCAAGTGACTGCAAGGAACCTGGTGGTCAAAAATCAGCGTGAATTGCTCATAGCCCCAGTGGCCTACGTGGAGCCAAGCACAGGAAACAGTCCAAGGAGGATTTGCTGGACAAATAAAATATACTTTGCACTAATAACTTGTCACCACTTGAAAGCAAGTTCAGCAACTAAATAACTCCCAAAGCTGAGTTAGACAGAAATCATTCTTGATGAGGGAGGTAAAAAGTTTTGCTTTGGGGTTGCTGTGGTTATCGATCTTTTCAGTGTCGAACACACGGACCCATACCCCACAACGTTTCACTCAAAAACAGTCACACATGCACAGTAAGACTGAATTACCTAGTGTGTCATAAAGTAAGTGTGCTCAGTGATGGCAGCTCAGTGACAAATAACTTAGTGACATGTTACGCACGACACATTCCTCAGAATGCACCCCACTGTAAGTGATGCATGGCTGTAACGGGAGCTGAAGAATGACTTGTCACCTGAGAAGACCATGAACCACTCAGCAGGCCTTTTAAATTTTGCCTGTGACTACAGATGTCCAAAGAGGAAACCCCCTTTATCTCAACCTTTTGTCCCTACCAAATTCTGATGCAATGAAAATCCGTCACAGCCATTCTGCTTGTGGTGAAACACCCTGAACAGAGAGAGATGGACACACATCCCTTTACCTTCCAGTTTGATTTCTTCACTAGCCAACTAGTATGAGTGGAGGGCTGGACACTACCTCTGGGGCCTGGGAGAATAATAAACTACCTTATTTTTGTCAATATAGTCTCAGTGATTAGGCCACTATTTCCATAGTGTTTTATTATTTTATTCTGCGTGTATATATAGGTGTATATGTGTATATGTGCAAATGTGCATGTGTGTGTGCATGTGTGTGTGTGTGTGTGTGTGTGTGTGTGTGTGTGTGTGTGTGTGATTTGCATGTGAAGACCAGGTAAACCCTCAGATGATCTTCCTCAGGAGCCATTCACCTCATTTTTGGAGACAGAATCTCTCAGTAGAACATGAGGGCTGCTGAAAGGCTAGGCGGGCAGGCCATTAAGCCCCAGGGATCGTCCTGTCTCTGCCTCCCGAGCACCAGGATTGCAAGCACAGGAGCACACACCATCACTCTGGGATATACTTTTTTATGTGGGGGTTGGAGACGGAGGGCCTCATGCCTGGGTGCCAAGCACTTTACCAACTGGGCTTTCTCCCTAACCCTCCATAGCATGTTAAAGATGCTAGTTTGTAACAGATTTTTGCAACACCTATCCTGCTTTTTTTCTCCATCTTCCATTATCACTGTTTAACATTCTATCAATTTTTCATGTTTACCCCCTACTCCCCAACTCCAATGTACATTTCATAATAAACGTTCCTTTTGTTCACAGGTATATCCCTAGCCCCTGCTAGCAAACAACAGATATTGAACAACTATCTGTTGAATGAATGAATCAACTCACATGACCGTGGGAACCTTCTATCCCAGTTGACTTTTATTCCCATCATATGAAAGAAGAAACAGGGGCTTAGAAAAGTTCAGTTGCTTCTTGAGAACATTCCTCAAACTCAGATGTGGCTTATTACTAGAAACCCACCAAGATTTAAAAGCCAAGTCAAAATAATGTGAAAGCAAGAGCCTGCTTATAGCCAGCTCATATAAGGCCAGTGGTCTGTCAGGGCAAGAGAGAACTGTGAGCAGTCCATATCAAATGTTGTCTATCACTGATAGTAAGCCCTGGGAGAGATTAGAGAGAGATGAGACATTGGGACATAGCAATAAAGGGGGTGGGAGGGTTCAGAAAGGAAATGACCTTGGAACCAATGGACTCTTAGAGACTTGATAGAAATCAGAACTTCATGGAACCAGTATGAACCCATGCATATTTTTCTGGGTCTGAAAAGTTTCTGGCCCCAAACTCATCCCACTATACCTATGACCTGTGACATCCTGTAAACATATTATGAGCTCCCTTGGGGCTTCAGGGCACTGTTCCAGAGCTTGGTAGACCAGTATGGTACTTGGTGGGGGACAAAGAAACATATGCTCATAATTAATGTGAACAAGACAAGATCAAAGTGCACAAGCAGGGCACCCAGACCAATGCTCTCCTGGCAACTACGTCATTGATTTGGCTCATTTTAGAATGTGATTATTTTGAATAACTCTACTTTTAAAGATTTATTTATTCTCATAGTGTATGGGTGTTTTGCCTACATCACCTGTGTGCAGTGCCTACGAGGCCAGAAGAAGGTGCTGGATCCCCTGGAACTGCAGTTACAAAGGGTTGCTAGCCACCATGTGGGTGCTGGGAACCGAACTCAGGTCCTCTGCAAGAGCAGCCAATGCCCTTAAGCACTGAGCTCTCTCTCCAACCCCCAGGTATCTATAATTTTAGCTCACAATAGGTGCTAAAATATTCTGAGGACTGAAACAGTGACTAAACAAAATGAGCATAAGAACAGGAATAGGCTTCTTCAGGGAGCAAGTGGAGCGAGAGTCACCGTGCCCTATTATTTTGAACGTTCAAGGCAATCAGAGATGGGAATGACTAACTGCCAGCGAGGAACTGGAGCTCAGGGAGCTTAAGGAACAATGCAAGTATAGTCTAGTTATGTCCTGGGACCTTCATGATGGTGAGAAGACCAAATACTTCGGTCAAAGCTATCCTCTGGATTTTCATCTGTTGCCTGGCCAGTGGTGTAGCACCCAGCCCTCCCTCATGGTGCTGGGCTGGGCAGGGAGCTGTGGCCACAGTCAGCCACAGTTAGGAGGATAAATGCCCAGTAGCCTACAGAATGTTGCGAGACTAGGCTGTGATGCACAGTAGGTTGGGAGTGCTCAATGCACGTTAGAGTTATGACTGTGAAATTTACAATAGGTTTATTAGGAAGTAACCCAGCCAGCTGTCGGTGGAGAGTGTTATGGAAATGGGATGGTAGTCCCAATGGAACCCCAGCAGGTTGCTTTTGGTGCATTTATCTTAACAGTAGTGTTGGGGGACATTTCGTTATATATATTTCATTGAAAGGGGAATTGAGAGTGATTTGCTGGAAATGAAAATGATATCAAACTCCAATTGATAAACCTAGCACAGACCATTCATTTTCAAGACCCTACGTGGGAGAAGGACCCCGTACCTCATTTATGTATTCATATTGTTCTTCTTCTCACTGCCAAGCACTGTTCACCTCTATCAGCTTCTGCACACACCCCATACTGCCAGAGTCGGACCCTGAGAAGTGGAGCAGAGTCCAAAAGTATTAAATGGCTTTATTTTAGCAATTCACAATTATCCTGTGTTTACTCCATGCAATGTCCTTGCCTTCCTTCCAGCCAAAGCATTAATTATGCTCTACAGTCACTGCTGCCACCCAATAGGCATTCCATTGACAAAATGCCAGATGATGCGACTTTGCTTGAGTCAATGTTACAGTTTCTGAGACAGTTTTTAATTAGCTTGCATTTGGAGAAGTTTCATTAGGTCTAGGCAGTGCCTACTAGAATTGTCAATAAAGTTTCTAAAACAATGCTTACATTTGGAAACCAGCCACCCTCACATACCGAAGGAGGAGCTACCTACCAGAAAGAGAAGATTTTGCCAATATTTAAATTTGTTCAAGTAGATCTCCATCATGAACAGAGATTTTTTTTTTGCATTTATTACTCAGTATCTGGATCCATATGGAATGTTTTAAGCTGTCCTTTCAAAACTTATGGCTGTCATTTATAAAGAACGCTAACAGCATCCATGTCCGATTCTGCCTTGTTTAAAGTCTCTTCAGATGAGACTGTATGTTCACTTGTAAAGGAAAGAAAACAACCTGTGTAAACGCCAGTTTAGGGATCACAGGCACATGAATCCTCTGCAGGCAGGCGAAAATATTTTTGTTTCCTTGTTACAATCCTCTTATAGTTTATAGAAATGCCATGTATTTCGCATGTATTGCATACAGGGAATATTAAATTTTTCATACGTTTATTTGGTCCGGGGGCAGGGGACACACATGCCACAGTGTGCTTGTGGCCAACATATAGGCTAGGTTGGCAGGCCAGTGGTTCCCAGGGATCCACTTATCTCTATGTCCCCAGCTGTGGGAATTGGATTGGTCCCTCAGATCAAACTCAGCACTCTGATGACTACGTTTCTCCCCTGATCTTGTGTTTCTAATAACCTACCTAGCCTCTACCTTCGAAGTGCTGGAATTACAAATTTATGTGTCACCATGCTCAGATTATGTAGTAGTTGGAATTGAACCTAGGGTTTTTGTGTATAGCAGCCAAGCACTCTATCAACTGAGCCACATCACTCTCTTGGGCCAGTGCCTTTCATGGAAGATGAGAAACTTTGAGTAATGAGTGCACAGGCTTCCTCCAGCAAACAAGGATGAGGTTATATCTGGAAGAAAGCAGGAGTACCCTCTTCAGCATCCAGTGACCCATCCGTACCATGCAGGTAGGGACCATGAAGGCACAGGACAACTTTCAATTCTCCTTGGACTCTACCCTCAGAACCTTCAGCTGCGACTCTCACAGGAGTACAGATCACTACCGGCTCCTGTCAGCCCAGGCAAGTCTCCAGCTCTTCCCTGATCTGAGGATCTTCAATCCAGGTTTTGCAGGAACCAGACATTTTGCTGGCTGCCTCCCCTGCAGGAGAGATGGTGTTAGGGTAGAGGAGAAGCCCTAGCGTGCACCAGCACCGCTAACGTCGGTCATGTGTGCATCTTTGGCTGGGTTCTCTACTTCCCTTTTCCACATACAAAATGGAGATGGCAGTTTCTCTGCTAGGCAAACATGGTATGCTTGGTATTAAAGGCAAATGTAAATTTATAAAAACCTATTAATTTTGTTAATGGTGAAAACTTCATATTGTATATACATGTTCATTTTAATTTTTTTTTCCTGTTTTCCTTTACTCATCATGGGTTCACTTTGCTTGGACACAGTGACATGTCTTCCTGTCAGGTGGACCAAGCTGTCTCCATCCTTGGAGCTCCCAATCTACTCCGAAACACAAAGAGGGAACAGTGATGGGATTCAAGGTCTCTGAAATAATCCCAAACTATGTTAAACCCTCCATTATTTATCTAAGGAAGAGTTTCTTGCCAGCGTTATCTATCATCTTGCAGTTTGAAATTACCAGCAGAGATGCTCAGAGGGAGAAATTGGCCTAGCTCCATAGCCACTGGTGGTGGACCACGTGTCTCTGAGAATGAGGGAGACGTGTGTGGATCAGGTGAAACTGTCTGTTATGCTTCATATCACTCCGAGGGCTTAAGAAAATATCCAGATCACACTTAATGGTATTTTGAGGAAGAGGCTCTGGATCACCTATGAAGTTTCATGAGACAGACTGAGATACAACCTGGATAGATGTAAGATTCTATTTAACGATGCCAAACACTGCCACCACATATTCTATCTAGGTCAGCCATCAGCCACGCTGTGATGGAAGCTAAACACAGCTCTCTTTGTACCTTATTCTGTTCAAAATTCTAGTAATCCTGGCCTTCCCAAATGCCTGCTCCCATCACACTTCCTAGCACCTCCACACTCTATACCAAGTTCTGCACCTATTTTCCCACCCAGCTTTAGACTTTCCATGTTCCTAGTACCTTTCTTACAGAGTCAAAACTTAGCCCTTGCCAGTACCATCACTCCAGGAATGAGTGGCAAAGAGTGGCCAGAACAAAGAAGGCTTGGGTAATTCAATTCATTTTCATGTACATTTTGAAGTCCACTGCATAGTTATGAGTCGGAGTTTCTATATCCATTTTAAAGATGGAGAACTGCAGCTCTGAATAACAAAGGAACCACCAAACTCTGATCAGTTCAAAAGCAAAGCAAGATCCGCCTTGTCTTCATGGCTGGATTAATGTAGCTGCTGAAAGAGTGGGTCTCAGGTGCTACCAACCTTTCATCTCGCTTCCTTCCTCTCTCATCATGTGGGTTCTTTCAGACATGTGTGTTTCTCCCACTCAACCAGGTTGAAACCATAGAAGGTTCTCACCAGAAATGGAACAGGGGTTAGTGGTGATATGCTTTGAATTTCCAAACGGTGAGCTCAAATCAACTTCTTTCCTTCACAGATGGTCCAGCCTTGGATATTTTGTTACAGGAACAGAACATGAACTAAGACAGTAGTGAAAGAACTAAAGGATGTGTATCACGTGACCTCAAAATAGACAATCCTGGATTACCCAAGTGGGCCAGATGAAATAGCTAGCTTTGTTTAAATAAAACCAGGAGGCAGAAAAGGAAGCTGGAATCAAAGAGATATTTGAAGACGTATGATGCTAAAGACAGAGAAAAGAGCCATGGGCCAAGGACTGTGGGCAGTTTCTAGAAGCCAGAAAGGACCAAGGTAAATGGGTTCTTCTCCAAGATGCTGAGGCAGAATACAGCTTTACCTAAACTTTGTTTTGTCCAGTGAGACCCATTTTGGAATTTTGACTTCCAGACACGTAAGATAATCAGCCTACATTGCTTAAGGCTGCCACTGCTCTGGATACACTGGGAAACTATGTACGTGACTGTCACTGACACTCAAGCCTCCACACAGTGTCACCTCAAAAGAGAACCTGCAAGAAGCCGGAGAAAATGCATCTGGTCTGAATGCTTCCAATCTGGATTTGGACCCACCTCTGCCATTCACCATCCACAGACCTGGGGCACCTCATCCTTTGCCCCAACTCTTATCTCTGAAATATGGAGGACAGGATGGGAAAGTGGAGTCAGACTGAATCAAATGGCCCAAGCCTTGTATGTCCTCAAATGAAGGTGACTGTTTATTGGAGATGATAAAGAACAGGGTCCACACTGCCTGTAAGACCCAAGGACTGTGTTTTCCACTCTCAGGTCTGTGGTCTTCAGACCCTCCCACCTACTGTGACCACTCATGGTCAGCACAACCAACCACATTCAGCTCTGGTTAGCCCCATTGTACATAGTCGAGGTCGATGGAGTTCTCAGGAGGTGCCAACTTAAGAAAAGCTCAAGTATGGCACATGAAGGAAAAGTCAGACAGCAAAGGCAGTGTCCAACTCCCTTTTTGCACCATAACACCTAGGACCTCAGAGACACAGCAGACCCTCCATTTCTCTGTTCCATGGTGCTTTCTAAGGAGGTGACACCTTCGTATACATACATCGTCTACACGGGATGCTGTTTTTCTTTTCCTTTCTTTGTGTTCTTCTGTGTGTATGGTGTGTATTCAAGTGTGTGTACACATGCATTTGGAAGCCCAAGGTCAACATCCAGTGTTCTTCCTCACAAGCCATTCATTTTGTTTTTTCAGGCAAGGTCTCTCACTGGGGTCTGGGGCTCACTGCTTAAGCTAGGTTGGCTGGCCAGCAAATTCCCAGGGATCTTCCGGTCTCCTCCTCCCCAAACGTGGGATTACACACACGTACTGCCATTCCTGAGTTTTTTACATGGACGCTAGGTATTAAATGTGGGTTCTTATGATTGCACAGCAAGAATTTTATTGACTGTGACATCTTCCCAGCCTCTGGAGTGTTGATCGTGTGAGGGATACCACATTTACTTTGTGATTGCTACAATAATATGTGCCTTCATCCTCAGGGTATAAATGGTAGCATCTGAGCTAGTGGGTTTGGGTTCTCACTAGGACTCCTGGTACCTGACACAGAGTCTGCCACATGATGGGCTAAAGTGTATTTGTGGCAAACATCCATGGCTGCTTTTACCAAGCTCCAACCTCAACAACAAATTTCTCCAAGGTGATGATTTCAATCAGGCTGTTCCAGGTAGGTCCCGCACTAGCTACCTGGAAGCCTGTGTGTCTCCCAGTTTGGGGAGGCAGATATGTGTGTGTTCCCAACAGGAACTGCCAGCCTTTAGATGACCCCAAGAAATCAAAGCATTCTCCATCCCAAAGAAGTATCAGGGCAGCAGGCCCACCCCATGGTGCTGAAAGCATTTCCCCTTTCAAACGCTTTCCTGCTACTTATTATATTCATCCCAGGCAACCTGAAGTTACAGCAGAATGTGCACTATTTTTTTCCTCTCCTCCAGATTTAGAAAAAAAGAAATATTTGAGGTATTTTTAACTGAGAACACTCAGTCTCAGTCCCTTCCCCCACCCTATACCCTCTCTGTGCAAAACATCCCAGCTCAGCTCCAGAGACAGGCTCCTACCTTGGGAGGCTGAAATGGCTCAGGCCATGAATCTTCATCCAGGGCTGATAATCCTCACAGCGAGCAATGACAAATGCTCTAATTAGCCCTATTTCCAAGGGAATTAGAATTATACATCGGAGCTGTGCTAAAACCCACTGGGGCATAACCTTTGGAAATACAAGTGGGAGAAGCAGGGAGCCTGGCATTTGACCGGTGGTCACTGTCAGCTTGGCTGCTCTCAAAGTCTGTCCCCAGGATGGGAATTACCCTATCCCCCACACGTGCACAGGCAATTAGGGGCAGGCCCTGGGGCATCATTCTGGCTTTGTTCCCCAGAACACATCAAACCAGATAAACAATCCCCCAGTCAGTGACAATAAGTAATAAATAATAATAATAATAATAATAATAATAATAATAATAATAATAAATTACTTCTTTAATTGGGTAGATTTGGAGACTAAGAGTGATTTAACCGAAATACAGCATTGATTAGAATCAAAGAATCAAAGGGGTTTAAAGTGGCCAGGACAGACATATCCATGTGTCAACGATGAGCCAAAGCTTTCACTGTGCAGAAAAGGGCTATGCCTAGACTTGACCACCCAGGCTACATCCCACTGGCCATGTTTCCCCAATCTCACTTGTCCACAGCCTGACTGGAGTCCTGTGAAAGCCAGTGCCCTCACTGCCAAAGTACTGAGGGCACTCTTGCTGCACTGCATTTTATTTTCTGAATTTTGCAGTCATCAGGAAGGTGTGGGGCAGCATGCATTTATATGGCCGTGTTCAAAGGGTCTTGGGTTCAGGTTAGAGTCCTGCCCCAACCATGAACGTGGTGACATCAGCAACCCTTTCAGGTTCTTCTCCACCTATTGGTTCTCTGTCACTTACTTTACTATTTTCACAGCTGAGCTTTAGACATTCAAAGTCATTCAATCCCTATTGTAAGCTGAGAGGCAATGTGTGTGCTACCTTTGCATTAGATCAGCTCCCTGGAAGTACAAAAAGCTCCAGGAATATTGCCCAAAATGTCCCAGCAGGTTAAGTCCTGGAGCTTGGATTCAAACCCAAGGAGACTGGCCTGGGTGCATCCCTGTTAATAACATGGAGGTGTTATCATTTTTCAGCCTCCTTCTCAGAGGGGCCACAGGAATGCTCAGGAGACATAGGACAAGTGGCTGGGCACACCAGTGTCCTGGTGCTTGGTTCAGCCCAGGCACCTCTTATTTGGTCCATGTGCTCCCCGCTCCAGCCTTGCTCATACAGCTTCCACCACTGGCTCTGGCATTAACCTGTTTCTATGCTCTGTATAGAAACTACACAGTAATCAGAGCCTGTGTTTTTGTGTTACAACCTGGGTCAGTCCTTCTGCTTCTGATGGGAGTCTCCATTAGGTATAACAGAGTCGGTCTTTTTTTTTTTAACTATTTATTATGTGCATTGATATTTTGCCTGCATATATGTCTGTATGAGGATGTCAGATCCCCTAGAACTGGAGTTACAGACAGGTGTGAGCTGTCATGTAGGTGCTGGTGGGAACTGAACTGGGGTCCTCTGGAAAAGCAGCCAGTACTCTTAACCCCTAAGCTATCTCTCCAACCCCAAAGTCAGTCTTATTATTCCAACTAGGAATAATAAGTGGTATTCTGTAAGGAGTCGATAGAGGTCCTTCAGCCACAAGTCGTGAAGAAGCTTGTGAAACCATTCCTGCCAAAATCAGTAAATATAGGGCACTCATGCTGAGAGCTAATTATCTCGCACCCAGAATCACACTCAGTCCTGGGGATCACCCCTCTACAGATGAGGTGATCCTGACTCTTAGGAATTACAGAACAGTCTCGAGTTAGACAAGGTCCTCAAGGCTTGCCAAATCCAAGGCTTGGTTTTCAAGACAGAACTCAGCTGGTTTTTGGAAATTCTAAAACATCTCCAGCCAAATTTCTGTCTGACGGAGCTCGTGACCCCAGGACCTTATACAGTGCTGGACGAAGAGCTGTGAGCTGCATAGACATTTAGAGGTCAGCTGTGTTTCATCATTGTGTCTATCAAACACTGAGGTTCCTCCAGGACAAGGATCCAGAAGAGACAGCCAAGGTGACTATTAACCTTTGGAGTCAGAAATTCAGGCAGTGACCTTACAGCAGGTGTTTATTCCTCTGGGTTCTAGAGTGGAATCTGTAGTCTCCTTCTCCACATCCATCCCCCCTGCTAAGACAATCTCTTATCTGCAGCCAATAAGATTAGGGCCTAATTAACCACTAATTTGGGGAGTACTATGCAAAATTACTTGGCCAATTACATGATGCCACACATTCACGTAATGGGAGGTACTTTGCCTGGAAATAGAACAGGGGTGCTGAATGGAGGCCTAGACTCAGGCCTCTTTTGCCACTAGCAAGCTGTGTGTTCTCAGGTAGTCCTTCTCCCCTCTCTGGGCTTGGAAATGGAAAGCAGAGGGTATGATTAAAGCCAGGCAAAGCAACCAGGCTGAGCCACTGTGTCAGCAGAAATTCCCAGGGAACACATAATGACTGGCGCTTAAGCAGCCCATAGTTAACTCTGGGTAATTTCCCGAGGATTTACTGCAACTCCGAAAGCTATTTTGCAAGAGAAGCGATGTATGTGCAGTATCGACAATACAGGAGTTCTCTATCTGAAAGCCCATAAATTATCCCGACGTCAAGGGGATGAGGCTACTGGAGGATTTTTATACAGAAGCTGCAAAAGGCACATGAATAGAAGCAGAAGAGATGTAGCGGGCCAGGAGTTTCACGCCATGTGAGTGGGGTATGAGTGTGCGTGTGTGTGTGTGTGTGTGTGTGTGTGTGTGTTTGTGTGTGTGTGCGTGGGAAGGGGAGAGGGTTGCACACTACCCTACAAAGTCAAAACACAGAAGTCACAGAAAATATCTAATACTTCCCATTCTGACTGGTGTAGGTTATTTTCTGTTTGTTTGTTTGATATTAATCAACCAACGTATTTCTTTAAGCTGGTAAATGCTTTACTGGTCTTCTTGTATATTAATGTTTCCTTAGCATGTATTATGTATAATACTGAGTTTCGACATGACACTGGCATACATGTACCTAATTTACTGTTAACATATCCACATACTCCATTACTTTCTCCTGTTCCTCTCCTATTCCTACAAATCCCCTTCCTCTCCCAAAGTAGGCCCCCTTCCTCCGTCATGCTTGTGTGTGTGCCCCGTGAGTTTTACTAGGCATGGCTTCACAAAAGCATGGGTGAGGGCTTGCTTGCAGGACAGCAGACACCTTCCCAACAGCCACATCACTGGAGAAAATGTCTCCAGATCAACCATTAATTTCTATAAGTCCTCAGGGAGAGGCAGGGTCCCATTGTCCCTTCCCTCCTCTACGGCAGGGTTCATGAAGAGCTCATGAAGCTGGACTGTGACCAAGCTCACGTCCAGGTTCCTGCTCTTTACTGTTTACCTCTGCGTCCTCCTAAGAATTCCTTCAATGCTCACCTCTGATAACCTCAGAGGACCCAAAACTGTCTGCCACAGGGCGAGCTGAGGGTCTCATAAGCAACACATGTAAAAAAAAAGATGTTCAAACGCCAGTAATAGTTGTGACTTTAGGTAACTATAACACAACGAGCCAAGAGGGCATCCAGAGTCATCAGAAAGGTTTAAAAAAAGAAAAAGATACTTGTTGGGCCATCGAGATGGCTCAGTGGGTGAAAGCACTTGTTGCACAAACACGAGGATCTGAGTTTAGTCACCAGAAACCATGGAGAAAAAGTTAGGCACTGTAATAACAACGCAGGCTTACTGGCGAGGTGGAGGCTCTGTGGCTTGCTGGCCTACCCACAGAGCTTCAAGCCAATAAAAACACCTGTCTTTAACGCAAGGTAGACAACTCCCCTGACCAGCAATACCTAAAGTTAACTTCTGCTGTACACACTCACAGAAAGAGGAAGCATAAAATGATGCCCCAAGTCTCTGGACCAGAGGCAGGGGGAGATCACTGTGGCAGAGATGAAGAACATGGTGAGAAGATGCACCAAAAGGAGAAGCAGAAAGAAAATGGGGAAAAGGAGCCATGTCCCATGAAGGGGACCCTGTGGGTGAGTTTGTACAGAGAGAAAAGAGTATAAACCACGAAGAGATGAGAAAGTACAGAAAGGCAATGAAAATGCCTGAAGTTAATTCATCAAGAAGCAGCCACACAGAGACGTGACTTAGGGACAAGGTGCGAAATGCAGCAGTTCCCTGTGGGGAGGGAACTGGGATGGGACCAGGGGAAAGGGCTGTGGATTTTTACTTTAAATCTGCCTGTATGTTGGGACTTGGATGATGGGCACATGTTCCTCTGATAAACATTACACTTTGTTGTTGTTGTTGTTTGGTTGGTTTAAGTTGTAAGGTGGGAAGGAAAAGGGGGTTGGTGGCAAAGTCTCTGCAGTACCCGGGAAGGACTCTCTACTACCTGTCTGCCATGCACCAGCCCCCAGCTTTAATTTCTCTTCATTTGCCAGGTACCTGCATCCTCCTAGGTTGACTGGGAGAACGGGAGAGCTGGCGCAGGTGGGGTGACTGTGACAGCCATGCTCAGTGCAAGCTCATTTCTGTGAATGACAAGCCTCCCACCCCTTGCCTGAGAACGGCTCCGCACTGCTCTCCAGCACCTGGCATGCCTCCTCGTGACCCCACCTTAGCGACACAGCTGTGCAAAGATGTTCTAGGAGTTGGAACCCCACCTCGGTTAAGTCAGTGAGTCTCCAGCCTGAGAACCAAAGAGATACGGTGTGTCTCTCACACGGGATGCAGGAGAAAGTCAGATGCTGCAGGTGACCTCACGTCCCACCATATGGGGAGCCTTCAGAGAGATGAAGAGCCATCAGCTGACATCCACGCCCTTCTCCAGCCCTGATTCTGCATATCCCTGATTCCCAGATGAGGCCATGCCTGCCTGTTACTCTATTGCACTCTTGGCCTCCTTTGGGGTCCGTGAAACAACGGGAAATCTCCCTGGGATGGTTTAGCTATTTAGGCTGGGCTTTTGTCAGTAGCCTCCGAAGTGTCAGGTGGATTCTACATCAACCTCATACAGGTCTCTAGGCACTTTCCAAATCGAGGAGCTGTACTGTAGTGTGAAAGGAGGAAAATTTAGGAGGAGGTAGGGGTGAAAGGAGGAGGAGGAAAGGGAAGTCTAAGAAGAGAGGAGGAATGAAGAAATGGAAAAGGGAAGGAGGGAGGGAAGAGAAAAGAAACGAAGGAGGGGATGGAGGAGGGGAGGGAAAGGAAGGGATCCATGTGCACACTTGGGAGAGTCTGCATTTTACAGCCAGGAAGACAGCCCATGAAAGCCAGCCTCTGGTCACAGCTAGCAAGCTATTCTTTGCATTTCTATCTTCCCAACCCACGTTCTGTGCCATTTGGATTTCATGGTCTAAAAATATCCCCCCAACTTCCCAGTCTGCTGGCATGGGCTGGTGGACTCGCGTTTTAATCCACTTGCAAATGTTTTTACACAGCTCTTTCCCCTCCAGTCCTACTTCTTGCTGAATCACTTCCATCATCCAGCTTGGCGTTTACTGCGAGCAGGATGGGAATCATCTTGAACACAAATGTCAGGCCCCCCGCCCTGAAGGTGCCTACAGGCTACAGACAGAGTAGAGTGGGGTTGGGGGAAGCATGGGCTTTAGGGTCTGCTATTCTGGTTGAGTGGTTCTGGGTAAAAGTTGGCCTGTCTGAGCATTTCCCTCACTTACACTGTGGGAATCATGAAATGCAGAGTGGGGCTTCTGCAGAGACTTGGTGGGTTACGGCAGCACAGGAACAAGGCTAGAGTTTTCAAAAACAGCCTCTAAATGCCTGCTGCCATCTTGGAGTTGCCTTGAACAATGACCACATGCACATCTTCCTCAGCTCCTTCCCTCTTCTATCCAGTCTGTAAAAAGGCATTCCTACAAAACACACATATGACCATACCATTTGCAGATGCAAATCCAAGAGGTTTCAGGCAATGTTCTCTGTGGTCTACGCAGCTCATGCAGCTCTGTGCAGTCCCTTCTCCCAATCCACAGTGGCCTCCCTGTATCTCCAGCCAAGAGTCCTTGGATATTCTTGCTCATCTCCCAAAAACACCTGCTTCGGCCCCTGTCTTCAACTTTCTCTCACTTCTAGGTGAGAGATCCCTCTAGGATGAAAGTCCCTTGTCTGTATTTTCTCCTCCAACGGCTCCAAAGGGGCCTCATGCTCTCCACTGTGGCCATCCCTGTGGCAGAGGAAGGCAGGGTGAAGGCTGATTACAAACAGGGTCCATCTCTTCAGTACAGCCAGGAAGTGATTCTGGCCCAACATAGAGTAAAGTACGAGAGAACGTTCCCAACAGAAAGTCATGTAACCACTGGTGGGAAGGATGAGGAGCCACCTGAGAGCCTGAAGTTGGGGGGCAGGGGCAATGTTCTCTGTTATGTCACTTCTCCACCCAGTCTTCAAGACCACCTTTCTGCTGGCAGCATCCAGCCAGTCTGATGTGTGTAGAAGGTTGTTAAGTATACAAGTTGGTTGACATCTTTACCCAAAGATGCAGTGGGATGGTCCTTTGGTATGCTGCAAGTACGTGTTGCCCTCATCAGTTTATAAAAAGCTGACAGGCTAGTAGCTGTCATACTGAGAAAAGGTACCAAGCCACATGGCTAAACATAGATAAGAATTATGGGTTAATTTGCTGGGTGGTGGTGGCACACGCCTTTCATCCCAGCACTCGGGACTCAGAAGCAGGTGGATCTCTGTGAGTTCGAGGTCAGCCTGGTCTACAGAGTGAGTTCCAGGACAGGCTTCAAAGCTACACAGAGAAACCCTGTCTCAAAAAAGAAAAAAAAAGAAAAAGAAAAAAACTGTGGTGTAAAAGCTAGTTAGTAATAAGCCTGAGCTACTGGCTGAGCATTTATAATAAATATTAAGCCTCTGAGTGGTTATTCAGGAACTGACGGGCACGAGAGAACCATCCATCCACGCAAAGATGTCAGTAAGCAGGCAGGTAAGAATTGACAGTAGCCTTCACCAGATAAAGTTGGGGGAAGTTAGCAGGCTTGAAGAGGAACAAGAAAAAGGAGCCATAGTCCTCTGAAGCTATTTGTGGATCCCCATGTGTGTGAAAGGGACATCAGAGCAGTTCAGATACCAGAGACAGGAAGATTCAGGTTGGACAAATGGCTGGGCTGTGAGGTGCCCACTGGCTTCAGGCAGTCCTTTCTATTGTTACAGGCACACAATGCCCATAGCCTCCCTCCTCTCTTACAGCATTCTGACTCTGGCTCTTTCTCTTTGTACAGCAGCAGTACTTTTCTTTCCAGTATGAGTTTGATTAGACCCACACTGGAAGCCTTCAGTGCTGTCTGTTAACCCTGGAACACATCTAGCTCCTCAAGGTTAACAGCAGCTTCTTCTCAAGCTGCCAAGCTGGCTCCTGAGTCAATCTGTAGGATGCTTACAGAAGCCAATCACACTCAGGCTTCCAAGAGTGGCTTCCAGCACTGTGCTTAGAGCCGGGGTTTTGTTTAGAACTTGTGGAGGGTGGTACAAGGCCAATAGGAGTAGTCTACAGTGTTTATTCAGCAGGGACCTCATGGCTAGACTGCCTGTGAAGGAACAAGGATCTGGTTGGTATGTTCATGACAGACCAGAAGAGGACAAGGGTGAGAAGTGACATCTGTTCTTGGGTCCATTAGGGCTCTGTCCCAGCTCCACAGCCTACCATCTTTGTGCCCCCAAACAAATCACTCAACCTTCCCATGTTTCTGTCTATTGATTTCCAAAGCCGGCTGGGGCTGCAGTGAGATTAAATTCTATATAAGGAATCTGGGGGGTTGTGTTTTAATAGAAGTTCCCATGTTATAGGATGTATTGTGTGTCATCTGATTCTTCACAATGAACTCATTTCACTCTGGGAGCATCCTATATACAGGGAGCAAGAGATCTCCATCTTGCAGGTGAGCAGTACAGACCCCGAGGAATAAAGAGCCTGTCAAAAGTTACTCACTATGGATGACAGTGGGAGCTATACAACAGTATGTCCTCAGCCAGCAAGTGGTTGTCCCCCCACTACCCCACTCAACCCTTCTTTCTGCCCACCACCTACATGAAGCAGCAATTTAAACAGACTTAAGGAGCCAGAAAGTCTCAAGAGAGGGGCTGGGTGTGGTGAAAAACATTAGTGTGGCTTGTGCACCCATGTTCACAGGGATACAATTCATGGAGGCCAGTCTAGTAATGGAGCAATGTGGACTGTTACAAAGGCACAAGAAGGGGCATTTTGATAGGCTTCACGGCAAATTGAATTCATTTGAGAGCACTATGTTAAGCCATTCACAAAGGCATAAACACCATATAAGGGCACTCATATACTATCGTGACCTCCATGTGAAATGTCCTCCAAAGGTGCATGAGTTTGAACACTTGGTCCTCAGCTGAGAGTGGGCCTCAAGGTGGGGCACAGTTGGAGGAAGTGAGTCACCTTGACAGCCTGTGAGGCTTAGCCCACTCAACTTCCTGTCTAGTCTCTGCTTGACTTCAGATGCAATTTGACCAGCCACCTCACACTCCTGATACCATGCCTTCCCCCAAGCAAATGGCTATACCTCCTAACACCGCAACTCAATATAAACCTTCTCTCCTTAAGTCACGTTTTATCAGGTGTTTGAGCCCATCAATAATGAAAGTTGACTGACATATGCAGTGCTTACAGTATTCAAAAGCAGAGACAAAAAAAGGAGAATGGTGGGGACTAGAGACTGAGATGAGGTGACAATGAGGATCACTGTTTAGTGCACGGAGTCTGATTTTTGCAAGATTAAGATCACACGGTTCCCATGTGTGGATGGTGGTATGCAGTGGGATGTTCTGTATGTTGTGGATATGTGTTGCTCTGATTGGTTGATAAATAAAATGCTGTTGGTCAGTAGGCAGGATAAGCAGACAAGGAGAATTCTGGGAAGAGGAGGGTTGAGTGAGGAGATGCCAGCCCACTGTCCAGGGAGCAGTATGTAATCACACACAGGTAAAGCCATGGAACATGGTGACATATAGATTAACAGAAATGGACTGAGTTTAAGTGTAAGAGCTAGTCAGTAGTTAGCCTGAGCTAATGGCTGAGCAGTTTTAATTAATATAAGCCTTTGTGTGTTTACTTGGGTCTGAGAGGCTACAGACCGGGTGGGACACTGGAAAACTTCCAACTACAGTGGTGAGCGCTCCATGGTAATGTATTCTTGGGGTCTGTCTTAATTTTTCTGCTGGAATAAAATGCATCAACTTAGGAAGAAAAAGGTTTTTTAAGCTCTCAGTTCAAGGGTATAACCCATCATGGTGGGTAAGACAGTGGTAGGAGCATGTATCAGCTTGTCACGTGGCACCCACAGTCAAGAAGCAGAGTCGGGGGTCAGGGATGCCAGAGCTCAACTTGCTTTCTTCTTTTCATTCTAAAACAATAGCCTGCAGGATGATACTGCCCACAGCTAAGGTGAGTCTTTCCACACCAGCTCATCCAATCAAGATAATTCTTCACAGATATGCCCAGATCACAGACAGTCTAGCTGATTTTAACCATCACAGCATCAATGAACTCCACACATAGACAAGGCTAAATGTCATATTTTAGTTTATATATTTTACTACAATTTAAAAATGCAATATGGAAAAAGGGGGGCTAGGCTTCTACCCAGACGACCCTCTCTGATCTCTGCTTGAATCCTGGGACCTTCAGGCTCTTATACCATCACAGAGCAGGGGGAATGGTGACACACATTTTCCTTTTATTAACTGGCATCGTCTCCACAGCCATCCTGTATTTGGATAATACTAATTTCCCCATTGTACTGATGACAAAACTAAAATTCAGAGAACTGAAACAACTCACTTATGGTCACACAGCTAGACACAACAAATCCCTTCTGTCTGTCCACTGCCTTCTATTCCCCATCTCTAGCCCAGGCTCTACAGCAAGTCTTCTCTTCTGAAATATTCCTCATGTTTGCAATCTCACCCTTGCTGCCTCCCACCAAATAAAAGGGCACTGGCTTCTGGAGCAGACAGTTCCCCACCCTGGGAGGGGATGAGTCCTGCCCATGCGCCGGTAACAGCAGCAGCACTTCTGGATGAGCTTTTCCCTTTTCCAGATGGAAGCAGCAAGGTCCCCAGCTTGATTTGTTTCATGCAGTGACACTAATTAATGCTCCAAACACTGGGGCCTGGGGATTGAGGTGTGTTTAAACATGCACACTATGAACGCATATGTGCTCCTGCCTGTGGTCTGTGTTGGATATCCATTTCCTTCAACTTTCCACATGAGTGTGTGTGTGTGTGTGTGTGTGTGTGTGTGTGTGAAACACAACAACTTTGGAGGTTGTTCCTCGGGCCCTTATTTTGAAACAGGTTCTCTCAGTGGTCTGAAACACTCTAAATAGATAAGCAAGTCCCAGGGAGTCTCTTGTCTCTGCCTTCCCAGTGTTAGAGTTGCAAATATATACTACCTTGCGCAGCTTTGTGTTTTGTTTTTTTTCTTGTCCATGGATAAGGGTGGTGGTTTGAATAAGAACGGCCCCTATAAGCTAATATATTTGAATGCTTAGTCACCAGGGAGTAGCACTATTTGAGAAGGATTAGGAGGTGTGGTCTTGTTGGAGTAGGTGTGGCCTTCTTGGAGAAAGTATGTCACTGGGGATGGACTTTGAAGTTTTAAAAGCCCATGCCAGACCCAGTCTCTCTCTCTCTCCCTCTGCCTGCTGCTATGCTCCCCACCATGATAGTGAACTAAACTTCTGAAACTGTATGTGAGCCCCCAGTTAAATGCTGTCTTTTACAAGAATTGCTTTGGTCATGATGTCTCTTCACAGCAATAGAACAGTGACTAATGCAGGTAGTGTACACGTGTATGTATATTCATGTACACATGTATGGGAGTGTACGTATGAGTGTGTATGCCTATGTTCATGTGTATGTTCACATGTGTGTGGAAGTGCAATTTCCCATGTAAGCATGTGCATGTGTGACCCAACATTGATATCCTGTATCTTCCTCAATCATTGTCCAGCTTATGCATTGAGGAGGGGTCTCTCAGTAAACCCAGTACTCACTTTTTTGTCTCGCCTGGCTAGTCCACTTATTCCAGGCATTCCATGACTCTGCCTCCCATAGTATGGGATGACATGTAGTCTTCCACTGGCTTTAACATGGGTTCTCAGGATCAGAATTCTGGTCCTCATGTTTGCAAGTACTTTATCCAATGAGCTAGCTCCCCAGCCCAGACCAGCATTGGTTCCCATGAGTTCTGGGGATTGCACTCAGGTTCTCATTTTGCCAACTAAGGTATCTCCCATCCTTCTCCTCCAGCTCTTTAAATTATGTCTGTGGGGATTTTCTCCTGAGCCAATTGTTCACAGTTCAAAACACAATTCAGACTTTCTTGAAGTAAAAAGTAAAAAAGACTGCAAAACTACCACGTATGGTCAGCCTTCAGCCTCCCACATATACCACCGTTCTGATTCTCTCCATACGCACCATACCTTCAAGGCCCAGAGAGGAGCCTCATTAAGAATGAGAATAAGAAAAAAGAGAGATAGAGAGATCATTGCCATGAAGAGGGATGACAAGAAGAGGCCAGATAAGACCCTCTTCAGAGAATAGCCTTCAGGGCAACCTTCCAAGTAGCTCCCTTAAGGAGTCTTCAGACCAAGCCCCAGAACAAAGGAAAGATCTTACTTTCTTAGAACTTTTTAGCATTGGTGTGAAGTTTTACACCATGTGATTTAGTAGAGTACCGTGGTGTGAGACAAAGAGCATGGAGGAGCAGGGTACTACTTAAGACCATAGGGGTCGCCATAGGCCACAGTAGAGACAGCTATAAGGAGACATGGACCCCTTCCAGGTGTGGGATCTGACCTAAAAGAGAAGGCCTGTATTATAACACATAGTATAGAGAACACCCATGTGACCTGCACTCAGCTGCCCTTATTACTGACAGTCATGTTGTTACAATTGATGGATATTAATATTAATGTATAATTATTAACTAGTATTCATATTTTAACTCAAATGACTATGTTTTCTCCATTCCCTTCTCTTTCTCCTAATATCCCATCTAGAACATCACATATCATTCAATTGTCTCATTCCTAGAGGCAGTTCTTGGCTCTCTATGACTGTCTCTGTCTTTTCTTGTTTAGGCAACCATGACAGTTTTGTGAGCATGGGTGGAGCATGTCTCTTTTGGGGTTTTTCTACCCACTTTCAGAGGTTAAACTGGGGTTGTAGGTTTGAGAAGAAAAATCTGAGCAAACACTCATTTTTTGTGTAACTTGACATGATAGAACATGACTGGCCACAGGTGACTTGACATGATGGAACATGATTGGCCACAGGTAAGTCTATGCTGGATCACGTGGCTGGGGGTGAAGCTTATCCTCTTCATTTTTTTGTTTGTTTGTTTGTTTTTGCTTTTGTTGTTGTTGTTGTTTTTTCAAGACACAGTTTCTCTGTGTAACAGTTTTGGCTGTCCTAGAACTCATTTTATAGACCAGGCTGGCCTCAAACTCACAGAGATCCACCTGCCTCCTGAGTGCTAGGATTAAAGGCCTGGGCCACCATGCCTTGGCCTCCACTCCTATGTTTAATGCCCTCCCTTCTATATCAACTCTCTGGAAGGAAGGCACCATGTACCATCTGCATTCTACTTCTCCTGGGGACAAAGGAGCCACAGAAACAAACAGAATTCCTCTGAGAAGACCTGCTTCTCCTCCCCCATCCATCCATTTGCTCACTTATTTATGACAGCACACACCTGTGGACACTGATCTTTATCCTGTGGTCATGCTCTCATGTTAGTATGGATTCATAGATATTTATTTTATCCTGCGGTTAGACTCCAATACCACCTCATTTCATTTCTCAAATTCTTCCAGCTTTTGAACATGGGAGCTTTGTTTCACTTGGCCACAGAGTGCCTCTGGCACATTACCAACAATGTGGGATTTTTTTAAGAGCACTTTTTTACTCTCTGGCAACGCAGGATGCCTGAGGCCAGTCTTGCACATGTCCTGTGTATGTCTTATAACCAGGCATAGAATCCATTGCCTTCTCTTGCACAACGGTATTAGACTTCAAGACCTAGGTGCTCCAAATACTCCGTTTCCAAGCATTTGATCAGTCAGGCTTTCTCAAAGCACAAGGAAGTGTATCTTGCCCATGTATACACATGTACTTAAAATGTTTATACAGAGCCACCTGTACTAATACTAAACTTGAAACAAGTTTATATGCATGTTATGCATATCTTCAATTCTACTCCATTGCAACCCAGATATTCTAGACTCCTCTTGACTTTCCAGAAACTCTTTCTCCAAGAGTGTGACAGTGAGATCAGCTCCACCATCTTAATCTTTCACTTAACTGCTACTCTTTGCAAGTGACAGGTCTACGGACTTATACAAATGCAGGGAGTCACAAGCCCAACATTGCAGTACTATATATAATCGCTTCACCACCAGAAGAATCATCTGTACTTCATTCATTCAACCTCATCCCTTCCCCTCAAACTCCTGGCAATCACTAGTCTTTTATCACATCCATAGCTTTGGTTTACCAAAAGTGTCATATGACTGAAATCACACAACATGTCACCTTTCCAGACTAGCCTTTGTCACTTAACAATATGCAATGCATCCTAGGTTTCTCTGTGGCTTCACAGCTCACTTATTTCTATCTCTGTATAACAGTTCATGGTGCTGATGAAAGGAAATCCGGGGTACAACATTTTTGTTAATTATGAATAAAACATCTATACAAGTTTTCAGGGAAGATTTGGTTTAGATATAAAACTTCAAATGAGGAAACATACAGGAGAGAAACTACTATGGTGAGCTTACCTTCAGCTCTGGAGGAAACGCTCTTTCATGATGTCTATCAGTTTTCATTCCCACCATCAAGAACTTAGTATTCCCATCTTTGCCAACACTTAGATTTGTCATTGTGGCTCTTAGCCACACCCATCCTAACCTTTCACTGTTGCTTTAATTTACAATCCCCAATGAAATCACATTGGGCATCATTTCATATGCTTGTCTGCAACCTGGATATTATCTGTAGTAAGGTGTCTGGTTTATGTGTTTTGTCTGTTTTTAATAGCTATTTCTTATTGCAGACTTTTAAGAGTTTGGGGCTTGCTGGTGATTTTGTGCATTTAAGTCCACACCAGATCTGTTTCTCAAATATTTCTCCCAATAAAATTTGTTTCTTCTTGTTGAATTTAACCATTCCTAGCTTGATTGAGACTTCAATGATCAGTTATGTGTCTTGTAAATACTTCTCCCACTAGTGTCTTTCCTTTTAACTCTCTCTACAGTGTCTATTCCCCATTAATTTCTGCAACTACTCCTTTGCTAATAAGCAAGGTAGAAAACCCTAATGGTTGACTCTAATAGTATCATGATAGTTTTGTCCTAACTAGCATTGACCTTGGAGATATACTAAGAACCACTGGATTGCACATTTAAATGGTGACATCTATGACATTATGTTTCAACTATAAAACAACTGTCAAAGTCAACAGGCACTGAGTAAGAGGAGATAGGAGCTGAGAGAGCCATCAGGATGGAAGCTCAGATCCTCTGACCCCTGTTGTGGAATATTATTTTAACCAGGCAAAGATTTGGTTTTGCTACAGAATATGACTTTAACTGTGTAAAGATGTGTTACTTTTGTTTATGCTGCATTTGTTTAATTATGTAAAGATGTGTTGCATTTGTTTCACCTTGCCTGCCTAAGGCAAGTGATTGGTCTAATAAAAAGCTGAAGGGCCAATAGCTAGGCAGAGAAAATGATAGGCGGGGTTGGCGGGTAGAGAGAATAAATAGGAGAAATCTAGGCTTGAGGAAGGAACAAGAGAAGAAGGAAGAGAGAATTAGGGAGATGCACAGGGCTAGAAATCAGGCATCCACTAGCCAGCCAGACACCAGAAGCAGTGAAAGTAAGATATACAGAAAGGGAAGTAAAAAGCCCTGAGGCAAAAGGTAGATAAAGAGAAACAAGTTAATTAAGTTTTTTTTTTTTTTAAAAAAAAAAAAAAAAAAAGCTAGCCAGAAATGAGCCTAAGCTAGGCCAAGCATTCAAAACTAAGTCTCTGTGTCATGATTTGGAAGCTGGGTTGGGGCCCAAAGAAAAAGCCTGGTACAGACACCAGGATTGCCCCTGAATTCAAAATGTCTAAAGCCAAATCCCAAGAAAGACAAACAATTTTTCTGGCCTTTACTTCCTCCTTGATAAAACAGGGGCCAATCCTAAATGTCTGATAATACTGTTATAGGGATTAAATATCAGTGTTTTAAATGGCTTACCTAGCAACCAGGGTAGAGCAGATCAATTTTTTAAAGGTGGTGTGGTAGGGATCAGGGGAAGTCCTATTATGGTTATAACCTGGAAATTGAAGTTTTCTCTCTCCCTCCCTCTTTTCCACCTCCTCCACACATCCACCCACCCCTGCCTACACATACGCCATGTATGAACAGGTGCACCTAGCTCAAGTCACACAGTTTTAGTATCTGGAGAAGACGTAAGACATAACCTTAAGCCTTCATCAGATTTTTACTGTGTGGAATAGCTGTAATTTGGAAGATAATATTTAGTATTAACTGAGCTCCTATTATGTGCCAGGCTCTGTGTTCATACAGAACAGCCTGTCCCTTCAGAGGACTAAGGCACATGGGGAAAATACATAAAACACAATGGTGAATACAAAAGGAAATAGCAAGCATCAAAAAGCATCTGGAATCGGAAGAGCAGTCCATGAAAACATATGAGAAAAACATCTAAAGGAAGAAGGAGACTAGAAGTAAAAAATCTACAAGGTCTTTACTCCAGTGGAGTCAAAACTGGCCCACAATCCTGGCAGCCAAAACAAAAAGGCAAACAAGCGTTGTACAAAAATTGTTTTGTTTTCTATTTAACTCAAAAAAAAAAATCTGTGTGTATTTCAATGAGAAGGATATGTGAGAGTGTGTGTACACACATGTCACTGTGTGTGTGTGTGTGTGTGTGTGTGTGTGTGTGTAAGTCAGAAGACAATCTCAAGTGTTGGTCCTCAACTTCCACCTTGTTTGAGTCTCTTGTTCACCACTGTATATGCCAGGCGAGCTGGCCTGAAAGCTTCTAGGAATCTCTTGTCTCCTCCCATCACAGACAAGTGCACCATGTCTGGCTTTGCATGTATTCTGGGGATCCTACCTTGATCTCTCATGTTGGCGCTGCAAGTGCTGTACCCACTGAGCCCTCTCCTCAGCCCCCAATCCATTTTTTAAGGGGATTAAATCACTGCCATTCATTCCAGGAAAATCCCCAATTAATCACTCAAGTGAAGCTAGAACCTTGTAGACACCTCTTCCGCTTCTTAAGGCACAGTATACGGTGTGTCTGTAAGTTAATATGGCTGTATAAACTCAGGCCCAGGAGCCAGGAAGAAGGCTCAGTGAGTAATGTTCCGTTACTTGATGGCTTGAGTTCAGGCATCAGGACCCACACAGTGCAAAGAGAGAACTGGGTCTTGCAAACTGTCCTCTGGCCTCTGTATGTGCACTGTTGTACATGTGTGTGCACAGGCGCGCGCGCACGCACGCACACACACACACACACACACACACACACACACACGAAATAAATGAATAAAGTACAATTAACTCAGTAGTCCTGGGCCACCTGAAAGTTGTATGGTTAGGACAAGTGTTTCTTTCAAGTACCTCTGCTTGCTTAGGCAACATGAACCAACAGTAGAATCCTTGCTCACATCTCTTTCCTCCTCGATATAAATTCTTTCCTTTGCCTCGCTCACATCTCTTTCCTCCTCGATATAAATTCTTTCCTTTGCCTCCGTGGAGGAAACTTCAAATCTGTATTGTCTAACAGAAATGTATCACCAAAAATAACCCTTAAAGTAGAAACAATGTTGACTTCACCAGTGCTTTTCTTCGCCAAAATTATTCCTGCCTAAGCAGATTCTGGTAAGAAAAGGAAAATGATGGCCATTCATTGACTACTTAACTTACTAAGTCCACCCAAAGCTTTGAACTCACAAGCCCATAGTGTGTAGGTTAGGAATCTGCTTTAGGTTAGTTAGTGGTTTATTCAGTGATATTGGACTATTATACCACACAGCCAGAATTCAAAGCCAATATTAATCTGTGCCATGTCTGCTCTGAAACTGGCTCTGCACACCCCTTGAGACTGGCACTGTGTCTGTGTAAGCAGCAGGGCCGAGGATACGGTGTGCTGTGTGCTGCGTTAGGGTCTGAGAGGTGGAGAATGCAAGGTTTCGAGCACGCAGGATATAAAGAGCTAAAACCCACATCTTCTTCCTCTTCAAACAGTTCAACCAAGTTTTCCCACAGCTCTAGCCATGAAACTCCACATCCTCTAATGTCAGTTTTAACTCCCTTCCTTTCACGAGGCTAAGCCAAACGTCGGTTGGAAATGCCAAGACAGTCATGGTCAGCTATAGATCATTGAGGAAGCCAGCTAGCCTAGTTCCAAGCCTCATGAGCAAACCCAATGGTTTATGATTTTCCCATGAATTTCCTTCTCAGCCAGAGAAGGTGTTCTTAATACCAAAGAAAAAATTCAATGTTTCCTTTAGCAACCCTCAACTACGAAGGGGACTGTGGTTACCTCAGTGCCAGAGTTTAGGCAAGAGGCAGAAGTGCCAGCCCCTCAATTCACACCCAGGATCCTGTTACCTTCTCAAGAAGGATGTGTAGACGCAATCGGAAGCCACTAATGTATTTCATGTTATAAATTAGTAAGACGTTTCATTCTCTCAAAGTATCACAAAGCCACTCAGAAGCAGAGCAGCTTGTGCTTGTTCAAACGTCTCTCTTGCTTCATCTGATGAGAAGTAGCCATGCACGGACATCACAAAACCCAGCAAGGGGACGGCTTCTTACCCCAGAGAAGGCAGGCAGGGGTCAGGCTTCATGGCTGTTTGAGAACTACTTGCCATGGCCTTTGGGAAGAGCTTTGGCTACCCTGAGACATCTGTCAGCAAACCCACATGTTTGAAGATACTTTTAATTCAGACCCTTTTTTTCTCATGAATGATGATACTAAATGAAAAATTAATGAAGGAAAAAAAAAAACACCACAGAACAACCATGGTCCTCGGGCCTCCAAACTTCCTTTACTCAAGAACCACTGAGAAATCAGCTCTCTCTGTGAAGGAATCATGAGACAACAATCTTCCTTTATGAGCCAAGCACAGAGCAGCCTACCACATCCTTTCTAGCAACTTCCAAACACCATGGACATCTGCTAAGCATTTCTGACCAAGGGATTTCACAGACCCCGACCTCAGCCCTAAGCTGGATGGAGCTCAAGGGTCCTCCTGGTCTGATGCACACAGCCTCCCCAAGTTAGCAAGAGACTGAGCCTAAGCAAGCCCAGGGGTAATGTGCTTGATGGCATACACCTTTTTTTCTGCCTTCCTACCTTATTTCACCGTTTCCCCAGTTGTACTCATTATATTTGTCAGACTTTGAGCATGTGACAAATCCCCATGACAATTCAAAAGAAGGAACGATTTGACTTGGGGGGGGGGCCCACAGTCACCTGGAACTTTGGGCCAGAGGTGAGACAGAACATCATGATAGCAAGACTGAGGACCTGGTGTCAAGTCAGGAAGAAGAGAGAGATAAGAGGAGATGGCAAGACAAGAGTTGAAAGCTGAAAGTCTCCCTGCCAGTGACCTACTTCCTTCAGCAGAACCCCAACTTAAAGCTTCCACTGCCTCCCAAAATAGCATCACTAGCTGGGGACTAAGTCAATGCATGAGCCTACTGGAGACACTTCATATTCAAACCCTCATACTCCTCCTTTCTCCAATTGTCCTTGGATTTGCTTCCCCACAGGGACACTATGAGCTCCAGGAAGTAAACGGTGATTCTTGAAGGGTGGAGAAAGGGAAGAAAAGTCTCTTTTTATCTCTCAAGCCCAAAGACATTATTCATAAAGACAGATACAAGGTGCCCATCATATCGTAACTTCAGGGAGGAAAGTCATTGGAAAGAAAACGTCTAGAAGGAATTCACAAAGGAGGGAATAAGAGAGTACAACTGGGCTCCAACAATCACTGAGTTTTCTTCCAGTGGCCTTCTGGGGACACAACCTAGTACCCACATCAGCATGGGCCAGAGAGCCATCCCCCCTGCTTCCTCCAACCCCATAACCATCAAGAAGACAGAGGACACTTTGTCTATTTTCCGAAAGTGAAAACTGAGGATATATAGAAAAATGAGACTTACTGGAGTCTACAAAGTAAATCATCAGGAGACTCAAGCTGAGAGTCTGGGTGGGTTCCTAAACACACTTTAAGAAAACCATCCAGAGTGTGTACTCGGAGCAGAGAAACCACCAAAGAAGTGTTAGGAGCTGTTGTCCCTAATGTCAATAAATCAGGACTCCTTGAAAGGAGCAAGTGGGTAGTATCAACCCACAGAAGACTTGAGTATGATCCAAGTTGTCATTACTACGATAGTTTTGAATGCCCTAGCAGGAAAACTCAGTGAGACCATAGACTATTTCATAGGATTCTTGTAGAGTACTGGACAAGAAGGGGAGGAGAAAGAAAAGAGAGTATCAGCCATATGCGGTCAACAGGAAGAGTGGACTTCTTCAACAAGGGGACACCTGGAGCCATGTCCATGTGTCCAATCACTCATACTTATTCATTCATAAAGCAGCGCAAGGATGAAGAGGAAAGCACAGCCCCAAGCAATGACCCAGCTTGCTCTTGAAAGAACACATTCAGAGCAAATTGTCTTTCTGAGGTGCAATGGAAGATCTCATCACATAGGACTGCACTTTGGATGGGATTTGAGTTTTCTCACAAGACAGCTGCAAAGCCAAAGGAAAGAGACTTTAGTAAGAACCCTGCAAGTGTGCCCACCCTGTGAAGGAGCAGCAGGGAAGGCTGTGTTCTAGTCTGCTTGTCTGTTGCAGTGATAAAACACTGGAGCAAAAGCAACTTGGGGAGGGAAATGTTCATTTCGTCTTAGTTCCTTCAGTCCATCATTGAGGGAAGTCAGCTCTGCTGTGTTTGCTTGTTTGTTTAGCCAGCTCATTTAACTGGCATCAACAAGAGGAAAAGCATCTGTAACTGATCCATGTAGGATGAAATTAAGTGCAAAGCAAGGGCTGGGCTTTGAGGAAAAGGGATAGAGATGCATAATTGGGATCTCAGTCATTTCCCATTTGGACACAACTTAGGACCTAAGTCTTCTTGGGTAAGATTTCACAACAGATGTCCAAGGAGACAACAGAAAGAAATGAGCTTAAACCCCAGTGACAAGTTGACAAAGAAGCCCTTGGCTTGCCAGCTCCTCTGGCACAACTCTGGCTCCAGAAAACTAGATCCCAGGCATCTTTGAGGAGGTACCTGCTCCTAGTGTCATGATGACTAAAACAGTAAGTGGGTTACCCTGACGCTGAGCAGATGGTGGTGTGCCCAGGATGTGATATCGTAAACTACACAAATGAAATTATGATGTGCTGTCACTAACATCCAAGTTAGCTACCTTAAAATGTGGCTGTGCTCTGAAGGATTTCTGAATATTTAATCTGCCTTTTGATAAAGGAGGAGAGAGAAGGGAAAGAAAGGGGCGCAATCCTGAGATCTTGAGCAGGAGAAAGCCAACACCAGAACCTACACATAGGATGCTCTGTAAGTCAACTGCGCAAGGAATTACTCATTACCTGCAAATAGCATCTAGAATCAACCATGTTCTTGGGTCATCAGGCAATTTGTTCTTTGAAGAAAACATTATGAAATCTTCAAATCCTTCTGTGACTGAATGAGAAGTTCCATAGCACAAGGCTACAAATTCATGATGCTACAGTCTAAAGGTCCTTCCATACCACAAGGCTACAAACTCATGATGCTATGGTCTGAAGGTCCAGTGTAGAAACTTCATGGTCCATGTAATGGTATCAAGAGGTGGAAACCTTAGGAAATGATGACGTCATAAAAGCCGGCCCCACACCCACCTTGTCAGCAAGATTCACACCCTTTAAAAAGAAGCTTCATGTGTTTGGTCCTTCTACCCTTCCACCTTCTACCAGTGAGGGCATAGTGTTCCTCCCATGGTGGACACAGCCTCCAAGACATCATCTGGGAAACAGAGACTAAATCTTCACCTGGCTAGGAAATTGTCACCACAGAGGTCTTGGAAACCCCAGACTCCAGAATTCTGAGAATTCTGTTCTTTTCTTTATAACATGCCCAAACCATGATGTTTTGGGTCTCTGACTCCAAAGAGGAAAACCTGCAACTCATCTCTCCACCAACAGGCACAAGATCTGGCACGTGGGGGGGGGGGGGCGTGGTTTAAGCAGCCGTGAAACAAGCAAGCAAGTACACCTTTTGCACCGCATATCTGCCATCGTAGGACAAATCCTGACACTGAATGGTGGCAGGGTCCATACAGAGGATGCATGGATCTAAGAAAATCCATTTCATTCCAAAGGCAACACAGCACACACATATGTTCTCTTTACCTGGATTATTCACATGGTGAATTACATCAGGAGAAGAGGACAGGGTAAATTGTATGTCATTATGCACAAGCTTCATAACTTCAGTTTAGGTGGAACTTTTCAAGAGTTCTCACTTCAGGTACCATCTTTTGGCTGGTTAACAAATGTGTCAAAGCTGGGAAGGTCTGGCCATTCCCAATGGCTTCCCTGTCAATGTAGATCGAAAGCTCCGATGTAAGGTGATGGTGTTTCAGTCCTCTTCCATTACTCTGTACTGCATACAACTATGACACAATGAACATAGGCCTAGCCACACCGGGGCTAGGACTCCCATGTGACTCCAGTTCTTGCACTTCTGTGCCTCCACAAGCATGGGTCAACGGTGTAGTTTCTCAGAGCTTCAGAGTCATGTGTCAAAGCAAGGCTCTGCTCACCCTCCTTGCCACCACAAGCCCCAGTGGACTTAGGCCCATCACTTAGACTATGAGGCAACATGCTTGTGAGGGTCACAGCACTAACCTCCTACTGCCTAGAGGTAAGATACTATGGGCTGGTCCAGAGGCCCCTAAGCTGGAACTGACCTGAGTTCCCCTTCCATGAGGACTAGCTTTCCATGTGAGCTTCCAAAGTAGGCAGGCAGCCAACAGTCCTACCCAGATATGATGCCTATGAACCACAACAACCAGCATGGTACAATAACCATACAGATGCAGTAGTGGCACACATATCTTGGTGGTAACCAATTGGTCTCTAATTGAACTCAAGACCTGCTCAATAAGAGGGATACCCATGCCTGGTACTGGAAGCCTAGGCTACCTAACCAGTGCTAGTAAAATTATGGTTACTGGTGGAGAATCTACAATCACTAATTTACTAAACGAGCATAATCCCTAACAACAATCTTTTCTCTTTATACGTACAATAAGTCTTCACCCCTCGTCAAGGAAACCTCTCTTTGCAAAAGATGGAGACCACTACAGAAAACCACAACCAAGCCATACGCAGATTTGTGGAGCCCAGTCCGAATGGATACATCTGTAAGACATTTTGACACCGCATGCCTGGGGAACCTTGTAGAAGAGGGAATGAAAAGGATCAAGGACTTTGCTATGAGATTGTCTCTCCTAGTAACATCAGGAGCTATACACATTAAAGTCTCACCAAGATGACCACCCAAATGTGAGCTGACCAAGGAGGACACCAACAGATGGGACAAATTAAATGGGGAAAAGCCCATGAGGCCTCAACCCTACTGAGGCAACTGAGTAAAGCTGAGAGAGCCAGAGGGAAGAGCACACCAATTGGTTATCCAATGCCAGATGGTCAGTTCTGAAAATATACAGAGAAGGAACCCTATGCAGACTAAGCAGGTTATATTTGGGAATGCATATGTACAAATACATATATACATTTAATAACAATTGATGAAAAAAGGCCATGAATTTGAAGGAGAGCAGGAAGGGGTGTATGGGAGAGTTTGGAAGGAGGAAAGAGAAAGGAGAAACAATGTGATTAAAATACACTCTCAAAAATAAACGACAAAAACAAAATACTATGGACTGTGGATACCATCACCTTACCTAGCCTCTTCACACACCTAAGTAGCTTGAAAATGTCCTAAGAGAAGAGCCAGGAGGAAGGCAAGGAGATGAGAAAATAAATATAAAAATAAAGTGAGATAGTCATAAAGTAGATTGTTTTATGGAGAGGTACAAATAGGTGGTAGATTAAACATGGTCAAGAGGATACACAAAAGAGAAAATATTTATCAAACGCCGATAATTCCATGTGTTGTTCATCAATCCCGAGCCCCAGGTGAACTCTCCAGGCTAAGTCCACCAGCCAGGCTGAATCAATGGATCTAAGCAACCAGCCTTGCCTGCCAGATGTCTGAAGCCAGCCTCCCTCAGAAAGCAGCAGCAGGTGTTTCTCCAAATCCTTTCCTTTTGGTTTGCTAACAGGTGGCAAAGAGACAATACCCAGCTGGCTGCAAAGACATGGCCGGAGCAACAGGATGCCTTCAGAGTGCCAAGCCAGCACCAATGCCAAGATGAGGCCAGCATCTCTCTACTAACAGGCTCAGAACAATGACAGTATCAAGTATGCATGACTTCAAAGTAGAGTCCTATACAAAATCAACTGAATACAGAGTACCTAATGTTGGCTTACTATATTCATAAATGCTAGTTTAAGCTTGGAAACCATTCTTCAGTGGGGCTGTACCACCATCCTCAGCTTCCAGGTCATTCATTCCTACTTAGGTCCTGCCAAGTCACATATGCAAACTCGGAACCCAGCATGTTTTCTCTAATATCCAAGTTCGACGAAGACAGGGCTGCAGTTAGCTTTTCCTGAAGCCGACAAGGGTCCTACCTTGTCCACCCCTGCCAAAGCCCAATGTTCCCAAGGACTATTCTCATTAAAACCCTGTGATGCTGACTCCAGCTGCTCGCCGCTGTCGCTGTTAGAACGGTAAGGCTGTTACAGCAAAGTCTTGATTAACTAGAGTCCTGAGAGAATTCTGCCATGCATCCACACAGCAAATGCTTACTGAGTACCCACCATGGGTTCCATAGCCTCCCGGGGATTGAGAATGCTAAAAATGAACAATACAGCTCCCTACTCCCAAGTAGCTCTTGGCTCCTCAGGGCAGACATGCAAACACATCAACTCAAAGTAGCACACAAAACTCTAAGGCTGGAGAAGACATAGGGGCCAGATAGGAGTCTTGAAAAAGGTTCCTGGAGGTGGTGAAACCAGCTCCATGCCACACTGAAGGTAAATAGCTAGGAGGAAGCAGGGGATGGGCCTTTAAGGCATAGGAAGCAAGGCAGAAGAGATGACTGATTTCCACATTTCTTGTATTTTATCTTTAGGACAGAGGAGAGAAAGATAAAATACTTCACGGGCCTGATTAATTTATAAAAGAAAGAGAGCACACTAGACTGTGAGCTCATGGTCAACTTAATTTCTTGGTCCCCTCCTGCCATTAGCCACAGGCCAACACAGGATAATGGATGCTTTAAAGTCTGAATTTTAAGCCCTTGCAAAATCCTGAATCATCAATAAAGATTCAGCTGTGTTCCCTTGCCCAAGCTCCTTCTGAGCTCGAGGAAGGATGTAAAATGCATCCACTTAGTAAGCTTGCTTAAGTAATAGGAGCTCAAATCCAGCCCAAGAGGAGCTTTCCTTATAAAGCATCCCATTTATCAGAAGCCACAAATCCTAGCACCAACCCAGCCTACCTCACCTTTTCCTAACACTGTGGCTCCTGGGTTCTACGATCCTGTTAGGATTTCCTACGTGAGCTAGACAAACAGATTACAAACAGCCTTGTGTTACCAATGGGCAATGTTCAGCAAAATACCCCAAGTCAGAATTGGGATCCGGGCTCAGCAACAAAACCAGATGTGAGGTTTAGAAACGTTAGCCCTGCATTCCTCGACAACTGATTTTATCTCTTGCAGTTGTTGAATTTCATCCATACAACGTAAATTGTGATCATCAGGTGATTATGATCATGTGAGAATTAAACAAAATTTGTATATATCTGATACTTCCTGTGGTCTTAGGTTTGCCTCGGTCCTCTGGGAAATTGAGGCTATAGGCTTGGCACTTACAAACCTATTTCTCAGAGATGAGCAATTCTATAGTAATAACATGGTAACAAAATCACACTGTAGCTACAATAGGCTTTAGTAAACTGGGCAAGGCAAGGCTGCAGGTGCCAGCTCTGAAAGATGGGAGGAGAAAGAAGGAACAGCAAGCTTCAATGGAACCCCAGGTTCCAAAGCCATCAAATACACATGGAACACATCCTTATGCAAAAGGACATGAGATCTGCACTCATCATTTGGTGGACCCTTTAAAACTACACATACTCCATCATTTATTTCATTTCAATTTGAACATGGATACTAGAGACCAAGGGATGAACGCAAGTTTAATCTTACTTCACCATGAAAAAACTACGAAGGTTAAGCTTTGGGTCAGACACTTCCCAACACCTGCAAATACACAGGGATCAAAGGTTGACCAACCCAAATCCAAGTCCCTGGCAAAGTGCTTCCTCCTTCTTCCAGCTGCTTCCTGAGTTTTCAGGGATGCATTCTCTTCAAGGCTTTTGTAACCTGGAAGAAACCTGTTGCACAAATCTGAGGTTCTGTGTGGACGCCCCCACCTGGTGGCCAAATCAGGAAAAGCTCTTCCAACCTTCAAAGACAGGTACTTAACAAACAGAAGACATTCCCTGACCTCTTCCCCTCTTTGTCAGTCAAGGGCCAACTGGAGAGAAACCAATTGCCTAAAATAGAAAGGGTCTAGGGTCAAGGTCACAGCCAACTTCCTGCCCAAACCCTGACAGCCATACAGCTCCTAAGCCAAAGCCAGGAAGCAGGTGGTAGCAAGAAGCGCCCTGTCACATCCCAGATGTTCTGACAGTCAGAATTCCAGCCCTAGGTGGGGAATCCCTCTGCTAGGATCCTCTCTTCCCTTTAAAATATGAGTGTATTTTCCAGCCCCGAATCGATACATCTGGAGTTCCATTTTCCTTCTGGCCTGGCATTTACCTCCTCGCTAGCATGGAGATTATTTCTAGAGGAGTCCCTGGGGACAAACTTCCCACCATTTCTCTCAGGTGCCCAATGCCATAGTCCAGCCAAGCTGATAGATGGGCAACAGTTGAAGCTACGGAGATAGCAGAACCTAAACTATGGGAGTTTGAACCCTGAAACCATAGGGATGTTCCAGCCTCACCCCACCTCTGGCTCTGCTATACCTCAACCCCTTGGACTAAGATTGGAAATCCCGCCCCTCTCCTATTCTATTCATTTTCCTAACAGAACACAAAGACCTGCATTTTGGCCTGTCCAAGCCCCCAGTTAGAGCAAAACCAAGTCCTTTTTGACATCAGCATGGAGCCCTAGGAAGAGTAGCACACTCAAGGTAACACCAGCCTGCGTGTACACACACACACACACACACACACACACACACACACACCACTATGGGCAGTGTGCACACTACTGTCCTCAACTCTGGGATGTATCATCTGAATTGAGTGGCTATCACAAGAGAAGCAAGCTAGCCACCCCAAGAAGAAACGGTGCTTATAGGAGGACCGTTTTTTGTCCTACTGAACTGCTACATTTAGTAGAAAAAATTCACCTAATTCTTTTAAGCTTCTGTGACAACATCCCAGAAGGTACCATAAACGCACACCCGCGCGCACTCGCCAGTCCAAATCTCGAAGTCAGCTCGGGAACCACGTTTGGTTCATTTAAACCCTAGCATGAAGGAGCTGCTCTCAGTCACACAGCAGAAAACCATGGGCTAAAGCCAGACTGATCCCCCCGCCCCTGCCCCCCTCCAACCCAAGCCAGAGAGCGCTTCTGAGTGGCCAAAACCACAGACACTTCCTCACCTCCAGGCCTGGCCCCGAAACCCTAAGGTGCACGGCCGCCAAAGGGCGCCCCGAGCGGCCGGGTACTCACACAAGCGCGTGGTAGAGCAGCGCCCAGCCCCGCGGTCTCTCCAGGGCGTCGTAGATCAAAGTTTGGATGCGCCTGTACTTGGCGTTGTTCCTCTTGACTGGGCGGCTCAAGGGGGTCTTGGCCAGGAGCCCGATGCCCTGCGGGGTCCTCCGCTGCCCCTCTTCGCGGCCACCGCCCTCCAGCAGCAGGGTCCCGTCTTTGTCGGTCCCGGCCCCAAGCGCCAAGGTGACTTGATCCACATCTCCTGGCGCCAGCCCCACTTTCCGCTCCTCGTCGCCGGCCACCGCCGCGTCCCCTCCGGCGGGGTTAGCTGCCCCGCCGCCTCCGCCGCCCCCTTCGCCGCCGCCGCCTCCGGCCGCCCCCGCCGCCCTGCGAGCCTTGAGCCCCATCTGCCTCGCCCCCACCGGGCGCTTCGCCTTCTCCGCTGCTGCTCTGGGAAGAAGGGGCGCTTGGGGTGCGTGGACGAGGCGGCGGCAGCGGCTGCAAACCCGGGAACTCCAATGCCATGATCCGCGCGCCCCTCCCCGCCCACCCCCCCAAAAGCAGGCAAAGGCGGGCCTCCCGGGGGGCAGGGGAGGTCGGATGGGGAGTCAAGGGGTCACATCCCGAGCGGGTCCGCCCGCCGCGGGACCCCGAGGGGCGCCGGGAGCTGGGGTCCGCGGGGAGCCCCGCGAGGGCGCGCGAGGCTGGCGCGGTGGCGCTAGGGCGCGCGGCGGCGGGAGCCTGGCACCGAAGCTCCCGGGAGTCGGCGGCGGCGGCGGCACCCGGGCCGGCGAGCCCGAGACAGCATCGCAGTTTATTTACAAGCCCTGTGCCAGCCGCCCTCCCGCCCGCCCGCCTGGCACACGCGCTGCCGCCTCCTCCCTCCTCCCCGCTCCCGCCCGCGCCCAGCCCGCCGCTCTAGCTCTAGCCCCGCTGCAGCGGCAGTAGCAGCAGCAGAAGCAGGCGCGCCTGGGCGGAGCGCTCACCACCCGCAGCGCTCTCTGGTTCCCTCCCTCCTTCGCAGGGGTGGGGCTCCATCGTTCCCGCCCCTTGGTTGCGGGAGGCCCAGGCGGTGCCTCGCCTTTCCTTGCCGCCCCCTACCCAAGCTAACCTAGGGGACTCTCATCGCCAGAGCTGAGGCCTCTACTGCTGCTTCTGCTGGGTCCTGAATGATGCGGCGGTGGCGCAGGAGCTCCCCAAACCCCGTGGGCGTTGGGGTTTCCCCTTGGGCGAGAGGAGAAAATAAAAGGGGGGTGGGCAGAAACTGGTTGCAGCTTTATGTTCATCTCCACCTCCTCTGCTTGTCTTTGGAGGTAAAAATCCAAGTTGCTGGGTTAGGCAAGGGCACACCTCACCCACTGGCTCAGTGGTGGCAATGTTCGTGTTCAGGGCTCATGGGGGTTACTGCTTCGAGTAGTCTTTGGGTAGCCTTTTATACGTGCAGGTGGGCAGAGAGCTGAGAAAATGCAACACCAGAATCACTATCCTAATTTCTGCTTGGCTCCTGACTCTTGCTGAAGGGGAGCCAGCCATGCCCTCTGATGCCATTAGGATCCTTCAGGGGACTCACTGAACCCACTGCAGTGACTTTGTCCTGCGACAGGGTACTGCTCTCCACCCAAGGTTTGAGGCCCTTGTGCTCATAAAACTTGAGTGACAGACGGAAGGCCAGAAGGAAAAGCAAGGGTGAGCCAAATTATTTCTAGTGTAGAAACCGAATCAGAGGAGCCATCGAGACTGTGATTTGGGGGAGCAGGTGGCCCTGGAAGACCCCACTGAGGAGGTGACATTTTAAGGAGAGATACAAGTGGCAAGATGAGAGCAAGCATGACAATGTCCAGAAGAGCCTTCAAGACAGCAGTGTGGAGGAGAAACATTCCTCTGCTGATGGCTGAGGAAGTAGTCTGGTCAGTCATTGGCACCATTGGCAGAGGGCGAGTATCCCATCACTCACCACAGGCAGGTTAGGGGAGCCTGTGTGCTGCCCTAGGGTAGCATGACTCCTTACTGCCAAGTCTCATGACTGTCAGGGATGGTAGAGAGGACTGTGAAAGTTGGGAATCCAGTCTCAGTCTACAAAAAAAAAAAAAAAAAAAAGCAGGCGCCTGCTTGGGGAAGTCGGAAGATGAGGACCAAGGAGGAGCTGAAGGGTCAGAGCACATGTAGAATGGGGAAGAGGTGAGGTAGAAGTGATGTCAGAGGAGGAGAGGAAGGGAGGAGCCTCCAGAAGGTTATCCAGAAGGATAAAAGTGTTAACTATGTTGTTAACACAGCAATAAACTGCTTGTTGCATCAGAATACTTTCCCCAGAAGCTGACTCGTATGAGAACAAGAATGAATCAGAAAATTGGAAAACTCATGGCCGTCCTCAATAGAGAACAATATGTATCGGTTAGATTGGGGATGTGTGCATGAAACAGGCTGTGTGACCTGAACCGTGCTCCGAGCAGGGTAGCTCTGGCCCCATTATAAGTAGAATTAATGATGCACAATTAGTTGGAGCATAGTAACAAGTCAGCACAAATTCTGAAGAGAGAAAAAGGAAAAGGGATTGCCTGGGTTAGAAACAACACGCCCCCCCCCCTCCCCTCCAACACACACATAGACAGCAGCATGCTCCAGCTTACACCCACCCCTCACCAGACACATGTGGCTATGCTGTAGAGAGGGGCTGAGTGTATCTCCCAGGGCTCTATATGTTGAGATTTTATCCCCATTGTGAAGGATTCAGAGAGGGGAAAATGAAGTTAGTCACAGCCTCTGGTGTTTGGGATCCAATCAGGATGAGAGACGACAACAGGGTGGGGTCACCATAACTGAGTCCTGGCTTTATAAGAAGGGAGAAAGCAGAACACACACATAACGCATATCTCCCCTTTCTCTTGTCGTGAACCGCCCTGTGGCAATTCGGGTCTTACTGCTTAAGAAGGCTATGTCACGATCCAAGCCCTTGGCTAGGAGCACAACCATAGCCCCAACAAACCTCTTCTTTGTAAGTCACACCGCCTCCAATAGTTCATCACAGTATCCTTTCTGACTCAATGCAATGCGAAACACCTACAAAACACTCTTCCCTTATTTAGAAGTACCTTCTGGGAAATTGCCCTCTCTCCTCCATTCCTTCCTATTTCATTTATGGATCCACTTGCATTGGCCACTACCTAAAGCTATCATGTCTGTGTTTTGTTTACTTATTTCATGGTTTGAATTTTAAGTGTCTCCCACAGATTCATGCATTGAGTATGCATGGCCCCCATTTGGTGGCTCTATCTTAGGACATGTGTAGTGGGTAGCCATTCCAGCTTTGATCTGGAAGTTCTAACTCCCATTGAGGCTTCCGGTAACTGTTACGCCTACAAGGCAGGGCCGAGAGAGGACCCTGAAGACCCAAGATCCTGGACTCTGGACGCTGGAGGTAGACGGAACAGAATTCTCCAGAGAACACCACTGGACTGCGCTACACCTTTCCCAGACCCTGTAACCTATCCCTTCACTTGTAAGTTACCCCACAAAATAAACCCCCCTTTTAACTACATGGAGTGGCCTTAATAATTTCACCAATAGACATGTGGAAATTTTAGGAGGAAGTGAGACTTACCTGGAGGAAGTAAAACACTAGGGATTGAGTTCTTGAGGCATTCTGTCCATTGCTCCCTCCCGTACCTCTCTGTGCTTCCTGTCCACCATGCGGTCAGAACTCTACCACCACATGCTCCTGTTACCATGATGTTCTGCCAAGGTACATGGAGCTAAGAAACTATGAACTGAACCCTCCAAAGCAAAGAGTTGAATGGCATCTTTCCCCCATCAAGTTGTTCATCAGATCTTTTGTCACAGTGATGAAAAAAGTAGGTAATAGGCTCACTAAACAAGATCAAGACCTAAGTGTCCTCTCCCAAATCCTACAAGCATATATGTCCCATGATAGCCTCTTCATTCTCAAATAAAGCATTAGTAAGTAGTCTATAAAAAGACAGTGTCAAGCTGCCAGCACATACTCAACTTAGGTTTTTATATGAAAAATTTAGGGGTTTTAATTAACTGGGGAAATCTTCATGCTTAATAAATGTTAGTTATTTCAAACTGAAGACTGGTGTATTCATGATGATGGCATTCAAAAAGCCTCGCCAGATAAACACCCAAGATGAAACTCAGGCCCTGCAGGAAAATGATGTAATGATTGGTCTTGATTGTCTGTTTGATTCACTTGGGAAGAGGGAACCTCAACTGAGGAATTACAGTCATCAAATTGGCCTGTGGGCCTATTTATGGGCCCACTGTGGGTGGTGCCATCCCTAGGCAGGTGGGCCTGTGGTGTGTAAGAAAAGTAGCTGAAGGTAAATGTAGGAGTAAGCCAAGCGAGTAAGCAGAATTCTTCCCATGGTTTCCACATCAAGCTCCTGCTTTGGCTTCCCTCAATGATGGACTGTAACCTGTAAGATGAAATAAACTTTTTCTTCCCCAAGTTGGATTTTGTCAGTGTTTTAGCACAGCAATGGAAACAAAACTAGGACAGAGACATAATATTTTATTAGTCAGCATGTAATAAAAAGTGTAATCATTAAATAATGGCACCTTGGACCTTCAGGTACGTGAGAAGTTTTGGTGGAGACACAAAGGCCATTTCCATGCCTCTCAAAGGACGAAGCAAACTCAATATCAAAGCCATGACTCTGATCCAATTAAACCCAAGGGTAAAGGAACTGCCAGGTAATTGAGTCTGGAAAATTGACTTATTTCAATGGTTTTATAATCCAATGGAGAGAGCTGTTTAGATTTCTAATAGAGGGTTTTGAAATGTCATAAAAGGCATGATGCACAGTAAGTCCCATTTGAGGGGCCATTGTAATCACAACACAGTGCCCATTCTCGCTAAAGGGAATCACATGCCCTATATCCCTAAAGTCCCTGGGATCATGAGATGACAAAGGGACATAATAGCAAGAAAGTGACAGTGTATCAAAAAAGAACAGCATGAGTTATAGTCCAAAACAACAGGACATTCTAGCATCTCCTACTTTTGAGTCCCAGTCCATCCTATAACATTAAAATCCCAGCCACTTGCTAATCCTCAAATCTGCCACCTCTTTCTTCTCCAAATACCTTTGATTTTTTACAATAGTCCAATTTCTTGCTATAACAAAATATCAAAAGCTAGGAATTTTATAAAGAAAAGATTTCTTTAAGCTCATTGTTGGCTAAAAGTCCAAACTGACATTTTGGAAGATAGGGTGGATTCATTTGGGTGGATCCATAAGTTAGATCCACTGATTCAGCCTCTAGTGTAGGAATCTGGACTCTGTATTAGGTACTTTTCTGCTGCTGCAATAAAACACTATGACCAGAAGCAACTTGTAGAAGGAGGAGTTTATTTGGGTTTACAGTTCCATGGAGATAAGCGTCCATCATGACAGGGCTACATAGCAACAATGTAGCAGCCATGGCAGCCGGATCAGATCTCTGACTACTTAGATCTTCAAATGCAAGCAGGAAGCACAGGGCACAAACAGCTTGAAATTCCAAACCTATCCCTAGTAACGTACATCCTCTAACAAGTCTCCACCTCCCAAAAGTTCCACACTCTTCCCAAACAGTGCTGACTACTGGGGATCCAGTGTTCATGTATCTGAGCCTACAGAGTGCATTCTCATGAAGATGGACGGCAGGCAGCACAATGGCAGAGGTCTTGTATCACTTTACACTAGAGCAAAGGAACTCTTTCTCCTTCATGAGTGAGAAGCTTCTACAAATGAGTAATAGATAAAGGGTATCTTTTCACGTGTCCTCAGCAGAGGAAAGTAGCATAAATGATAAAAATCTAAATAACTAATCCTACAACATTAAGCTTGTCACCCTCAGGCAGATTGCTGGATTCATTTCTGGTCCAGAGACCACATGACAAAGCAGGAAGCCAAGAGTGGGAGTGGCCATTCTGTAACAACCTTCTAGATGGAGCAAACATGGGTTCCACAAGGTTCATCTTCATCTTTTCTGAGCGCAGTTCCACCAGTGACCAATGACCTTCCAATAGACCACACATCTTAAACCGTCTACCCCCTTATACAGCCAAGCGAGGGACCAAACTTCTAACATACAAATCCTTTAAGTGCAAAACTCTCATACCATCAAACCAGCTCATTATTTTTTCTAATCTTTATGTCATATATAGAAGTGACATACAGGTGCCAGAGAAGGTGCTTCCTAGAAATGAACAGTAAGGCTGAGAACCAACAGCTGTCTGTGAGCCTCGGACATTTCCTCCATAAGTTTTGCTTTGAATTGCAAATATCAAATGGTGGGATGATGGGCTGGACATGGTTACTATGACTATAATCAAATGAGCAGGGGAAAGGCTCATGTCTGTGGGCATATGTGATGGTGTATCTGGATGCCCTGTCCCCTCCTTTCCAAAGAATATCATGCTATTGTTGCAGACCAATTTTTAATCTACGTTCATTGTTTGTTGCACAAAAAAAAGGCACAATTTGGGACAAACTGCAATGGTCACAATTTGTTGTCTTGTTACCCAAAGATACTGTTAATATTCTGATGGTGATAACTGCCAAGGCCACCACAGAATGTAAATGACAAAGAGCAACACTGAGCCTCCATTCTTTCTTTCCCTGGAAGAAGAAGGAGCCAGCCACCAAGGTGAATATGCTGGATCTTGCTATCAGGGGTAGGAATGGAAAAGAGACACTCTCTCTGTAGAAAATGGGATCCCCTGCCCATTGGTCTCTTGCTAATGCCCCATCCATGCACTGAGGACTGCACTTACTTAGTCACCACCAAAGAATATCACACAAAGCCAGTTCTTCTCAACTATGTTACTCCCCCAAACGCTTGCTCTGTACCTGGGTAGTAGTCAGCTCCGAGAGGAACTGGGGAAATACAGGTTTCCTTGAAGCCGTGGATAGCACCTCTTGCCTAAGGGAGACAGGGTGTGGTGGTTTAAATGAGAAATATCCTCCATAAACTCACATAATTTAGCACTTTTTCCAAACATGGTGGTGCTGTTTAGGGAGGTCATGGAACGTTTAGGCAGCACCTTACTTGAGGAAGTACATCACTAGGGGCAGCCTTTGAGGGTTTATATCTTCATCCCATTTCCAGTTCTCTCTCTCTCTCTCTCTCTCTCTCTCTCTCTCTCTCCATATATATATGGAATATATATATATATATATATATATATATATATATATATATATATATTTCCTGCATGTGGGTGAAAATGTGATCCTACTTCCATGCTATGCCTCCCACACTATTATGGACTTTATCCCTCTGGATCCATAAGGCAAAATAATCTTTTTTCTATAATTTTGCTCTTGGTCATGGTGTTTAATCACAGCCACAGAAAAGTATCTGATATGTGGGGCAAGCTGCAAGCTTGAGTCTATTATGAATGCAGGACAAAATGAAGTATGTTCGGAAAGAAAGGATTCCAAGACATTCTACACACACTTTTCTTCTTGAAAACTCAGACACTGGAATTGCACAAACCCCTACTCTTCTCCACACCCTGCTGTCTTTTTTTTCCTGTCTGGCTTCTCTCTACTTTAGAACTTCCTCACCTTTAACAATCTTCCTGAAAAGGGATGAGAAGCAACCAAAGGGCATCCTCAAGCATGTCATTCTGCAGAGGATGGCAACCTAAAGGATAGTGTTAAGATAGCCCTAGCTCAGGAAACAAGAGGACCCTAAAAGGGATGTACAGATCACCTTGGGAAGGGGAAACAGAGGAGATCCCCATGAGTAAACTGGGGATGGGGAGCAATAGAGGGAGGGGATAGAGGATGAGAACATGAGGGAATGGGATGGTTGAGCTGGGGGAGGGATGGAATGCAGAGCAATGAAAGAGATATCTTAATCAAGGGAGACATTATGGGGTAAGGGAGAAACCTGGTGCTAGGGAAATTCCCAGGAATCCACAAGGCCGACCTCAGATTAGACTACCAGCAATAGTGGTGAGGGTGCCTGAACTGGCCTACCCTGGTAATTAGATTGCTGATGCCTTAACTGTCATCATAGAGCCTTCATCCAGTAACTGATGGAAGCAGATGCAGAGATCCACAACCAAGCACCAGGCCAAGCTCCAGAAGTCCAGTTGAAGAGAGGGAAGAGGGATTACATGAGCAAGGGGGGACAAGATCATGATGGGGAAATTTACAGAGACAACTGAACCAAGCTCATAGGAACTCACGAACTTTAAATGGACAGCTGTGGAACCTGCATGGGACCAGACTAGATCTTCTGCATACAGGAGACAGTTGTGTAGCTGGGTCTGTTCGAGGGACCCCTGGCAGTGTGATCAGGATCTATCCCTTGTACATGATCTGGCTTTCTGGATCCCATTGCCTATGGTGACACACCTTGCTCACCCTTGAGGCAGCAGGGAGGGGCTTGATCCTACCTCAACTGAATGTACCAGGCTTTGCTGTCCCCCCATGAGAGAACTTACTCTTTTAGAGGAAGAGATAAGGGACGGTTGGAGTGGAGGAGTGGGAGAAGGGATGAGAGGGGGATCTGTGGTTGGTATGTAAAATGAATAAACATTTTTTTAAATAAAAACAAAAAGATAGCCCTAGCTCTGTAACAATTCACTAGACACAAATCTTGCCTCAATTTTGTCATCTACACAATGGGACAATATAAATCTATCCACTCTGTTCATTCTTGCTCCATGTCCCATCCCTCGGCTCGGCACCTGTGACAACAACATTTCCCCAAGGAACAGCATCAGGGGAAACTGCTCAGGTTGGGCACACAAGGAGTAAATGAACTCTGAGCTAAGTGGCACTCATCTTCACTCTATATGGCAATAATCATAGGACTCTCCCTTACCTTGTAATTGAAATTTTTACATTAACCTTTAAAGTAATTTTGCATGCTCATTAAGAGTAGTTTTTGCTAGTTTCCTTTAAATACTTAGATTGTGTGATAAACTATGCACTGAATGAAATCACTCATTCATTCTTCCAGTAAGCATTTACTTATTTCCTGGTCATTCATTACTCTCCAACTAAAGGAAGTAGAGGCAAAAGCAAAGAGACTCGGTAATTAATTTACTATTAGTTGTAACTATGAGATATACAAATGCAAAGCAATTTTGCCATGTGTTTCATCATTTGCTTTTTGATGCCCTGATTCATGATAGATGCCTACCACCGCCACCACCGCCACCACCACCGCCACCACTGCTGCCACCACCGCCAACATCTATTGAATGTTTACTGTTTACCTGTGACTTGGGCTGTGTTCTTTAGAGAGATTATTTTATTTAACCCTCGAAATAGTTAGGAGATCATCATTATGTTTATTGTTCCTTATATTAACCACAAAGAAAATGAGACAGAGAAATCATGTCCCTGACCCAAAGTTACATGGCTGAGAAACAACTGTCTCAGGAATCAAGCCTGAAGTATCTTATTCCATTGTCTGTGCTTTTAACTGCAGTGTATTGTTCAGAGAGCATGCTGGGCTAGGTAGGAATTTGGCATAAGCAAACACTTGGAGGTGAGACAAAGTGTAGAACTTCCAGCACTAACGAGGGAGCTAATTGGAGGAAAGCTTGAACAGAATAGGGGCTTCACAGGCAGGTTTGTGAATACACTATGGATGTGAAGAGCTTCAAACATAGACAGGTGTGATCCAGTCTCAGTGGTTCAAGAAAGGACCAATGACCGGAGGATAGAGCAGGAGCGGGGAAGCAAACTCAATGAGGCCAACTACAAAGCTCAGTCCAGCTAAGAGGCACTAAGGGCCAGCAAGAAAGTTGTGGGATCCCGGGGGGGGGCAGGGTCAGTTGATAATGTAGTTAGGAAGGGTTGTCAACAAGATTTAGCACCTGAAAAAATAAAGGGTCACTTGACATGTTAGCTCAGTGCAACAACTTCCCTTCCTCATGACTAGGCTCCTTGGCCCTCCTCTGGCTCCAGTAATTGGCTCCCTGGGCAGTCTCCTCCTTTCTTTCACTTAACTAAGTACCTTTTCTTTGGGTTTTAATTGTTTAAAACCCCCCAATTTGTCTATGTCATTTACATATTTCAATTACCCACTTCCATTTCATTGCTAATGAGCCCCTAGTTCAGGAATGCCTGGCCCTGAGGCTACTTGTGGGAGATGAATGGACGCTCAGGCAAAGACGCTATTTATTCAGTGCATTTGAAAGGGAGACATTAAAGACACATTCCCCACCTCCTTTGTCTGATGGACCAACTCTAAGGAGAGCAGATCTCAGTGTCTCTGTACCTTGCCCCACAGACACAAGGCTTAGTCTGCCTAGGTGTTAAGAAGAAAAGCACTGTGCCCCCAGGAAAGCTCCCCTTGGCCTTATTCTGATTGTAAAAGTGTCATTGTACCTTAGTCAGTCACAGGCTTGTACTGCATTAAATTCAGGGTCTTTCTGGAAGGAAGCTGGCATGTGCTAATAATGGAACAGGAGGTTGTGGATACCTACCTACACAATGATGCTCAACAGGCAGAGGTCAAACTTTTAAAACAGCCTGTTCTGGGAAGGAATATTGTCCCCCAAAATCCCAGTGTTTGGCCCTGGACAGGTTAAATGATAAGTCTCAGCCTTCCTTGTAAAATAGAAAGACTATTAATTACTCAGTGTTAAGAGACTTAGCACCTGTCAAACTTGACCACATAGACATAATACCTGCTAACTGACAAACGATGAATATTGCAATATTAATTATTAATAGTACATCCAATTTAGAAGAGAATTTTTGGGTGTCAAGCCCAATATGGATTCATCATCTGCAACAGTGACCCACATTGTATATAGCAGCTCAGGTGTATATTATGACATACATGTAACAAACTGAAGTGTTTTTTTCTATTTGTATTTATAGAATGCTGATTGTAGACATCATCAGTTTGCTAGGGCTGCTGCATACAGAACACACCTGACTGGTGTCAGCCCTAGAAACGGGCTTTCTCACAGCCCTAAAAGCTAAAGGGTGACATCAAAATGGAATGCTGCTGTGTCCTCCAGATGTTGCTTTCCTTGGCGCTCAGGAAAGTGATGTCCTGCTTAAGGTCTCTCCACTGGGTCTTTCTCTCTCTCTCTCTCTCTCTCTCTCTCTCTCTCTCTCTCTCTCTCTCTCTCTCTCTCTCTCTGTGTGTGTGTGTGTGTGTGTGTGTGTGTGTGTGTGTGTGTGTGTATGTGCATTTCTGGTTTTCCCCACCTGTTCAAATTTTCTATTCTTAAGACATCAGTCAGATCAGGATCAGGCTAGGGCCCACCTGTACATCCTCATTTTGACTCAGTTGCCTCTTTTAATATTTTTTAAAAAATTATTATAAGTGTGTGTGTGTGTGTGTGTGTGTGTGTGTGTGTGTGTGTGTTGTGCCAGGAGATGGAGAGTGCATATGCTACAGTACATACTTGGAGGTCAGAGAACACTTTGCAGAGTTAGTTGTCTCCTTTCAACTTTCTCTGGGTTCTGAGCATCGAACTCAGGTCTACAGGCTTGCACAGAAAGCTCCTTTACCCGTTGAAACCATCTTACTCTCCCATCAGTTGTTTCTTTAATGGGTCCTGTCTACAAATGTAATTACATTCCAGGCCCTGGGAGTTTGGCCTTCAATGTATGAACTGAGGATAAGACACAATTCAGCTAATGGCATAAACACATTGCAATGATCTCATGTTCCACCGAGGGGGGTCATTAATCTAGGCTATCAAATGTTAACCTAGTTTTATGTCTAGTCAAGTCCTTTTCATTCTGCTTGAATAGCTGTGGAAGGGTGCAGAGGGTCATGGCTGCCCCCAGATTCCATTGTGCAGTGAGTGACATGTTCACTGTGCACTGGAGATGCCTTCTGAGTCCAGACTCTAAGCAAAGCCCTCTCCCTTCTTCACTTTAGTTGTCACAACTGCCTGATGAAGCAGGTGCGACCTGAAGCACGCACTCAGGGTGTATGTGGATTGCATGATCTCAAAGCAGTCACCGAGCAGAGATTCAAGTCGGTGTTCCTTCTCCAGAGCCCAGAGGATAATGTCCTCAATATTGGAAAATTCTCCTCGTGGAGACAAAATCCCCCAGCTAACTTAAATATCATCAAACATAAAATTCAGGTGTTTCCTGGGAAGCCCGCGATGGCACAGGCTTTTGTGTTTAAAATCCTTAGGTTTCAATCCCAGCCCTGGGTCTTTCTAAGTGGCCTTGGGGAAGCTCTGTCAGCCTTCTCAGGCTGGGATGTGGCAGAGCTATAAATGGCATCCACCTCTAGTAGGCTGTGATGTGGCCCAAAACCAACAGGGACTCACAGTCCTTATTGTTGCCTCACAACTGGTCCCTTGAGCCACCTTCTCTTTGCTGCTGCACCCACCACTGAAATCTGCACTTCATTTTCTTACTGGTATTAACCCTGTGTTACATGTCATCTCTGCAATACTAACTGGCTTCTTCAGAAGATTAATGAAATATGCGATAACTTAATATGCATGATACTGGATTAGTCAGAATCTAGTTGTGTCTTGATTTTTCCTTTGACGCTACAAATAGACCGTGAAAAAAAAATATGAAAAGAACATCTTTCTTCTTCAAACAACAACAAAAAAATCTCTTGATCTTGAGTCAGTGTTTTCTTTATATATGTACCATTTGCTTTTTTTAAAAAAAAATAGGTTTTGTGAATGGAAATCCATAGGTCAGGATTTGCAAAATAATTTTGTCTTGCAGGGAGTCCAGGCAGTTACAGCTTGCAAGTTCAGCTTATATAAAGCGCCATGTACAGCACCTGCCACAAGAGGGAGCAGTTTATGAACAGTAGCAACAGGTGTGAGTGTGTGATGACGAGAAAGAGAACCAGGGAGGGGGGGAAAAAAGGAATTTTGCGAAAGAGAAGACTCTTGGCCCCAGCTTCAAGAAGCAGGGACATTACTGTCTGTCCTTCCTCACATGTTCACACACAAGGCCACATCTTCGAACAGCCTGGTCTAGAGACGTTTCCTGGAACCATGATGTGTACTTCTCAACTTGGCCCCAAACTGTCTCTGATGGCTGACACTCCAAGTGCTGGATTACAGATGTTGCAAATGGCTTCTTCCTCTTTAGTTTTTTTCCCCATAAAGTGCTTGTTCTATTAATTGTTCATGCCTAAAATTTAAAAAAAAACTGGAAATGAATCCATGAAAGTATTATATATACCACGTGTGGTCTGTGTGTATTGGACTATTGCTGTGTGTGTGCTTGTCAAACTCTGGGTGAAATTTTTGCTCAGGATGAGCATCCTGTCATGTTGTAGCTCCCAAACAATTCCAGAGGGTTGGATGCTCTACTAAATGGCCCAGCGTGCATTTGACACTCCAGACAAGAGTAAAATATACCATGGACATCTTCCCCCACTTCTGGGATATTAGGTCACAGACTCAAATATCAGACTATGTTTGTTTCCACACTTGACTATGGGCTACCCAACCATGTTTTCTTTCATGGTTGAAAGAAAAGGGGCAAATTGTCACAACAGGATCCCTGTGCGCTTCTATAATGCTTGTCCATCAAGCTTCTTTTTCACCTTTAACACAACTTGTTATGGACTGAAAATCAAGAGAATGGTTACTCTTCACAAAATACATATTCTCTTGTTTTGAGCAGGATGCTTTCAACTGATGGTTGGTTTGTTCCTCTAACTTGCTTTGGCTGATGAAATATGTGCAGCAGTGAAAATGAACCATTTCCAACCTTAGGCAGTAAAAAGATCACATTTCCGTTCTTGCTTCTCCATCCACAATGAGAACAAGACACCCCAAGTGAAGCTAAGTGAAGCAGAACTGTCCTGCTACTCCACTCACTTATGATCAGGTGAAGATAGCATTAATGGAAAGTAATCTGTGTGTTTTTTTCCTACGGAAAAAAATTATTTGTCAAAATTTATTTTCTGGAGTTCTTTCAATAGAATGACAAGATCCTTTCAGGAACATCTGATCCAACAAGTATTGTCTGCACCCTAGACTGATTCTTGGAGTGTTATTTGACAACACTGAAGGCACAGGATGGGCCTCCAGAATACTGATACCAGTGCAAGTGAGTCACATGCAGGAGAGATGCTGTGATGGAGGCCCACAGGATGGATAAGAATAAATGTTATATTTCATGGCCTTTTGAAGATCAGCTTGGTTGGCATCTTCTAGCAAGTTTATCTCAGCCCTCTCACTCATTTGTTTTCTGTCTTACAAAATTTCCTTGGCGTTGGTCTTATTGATTCCTTCATTTTTGGTATGTTGGAGAAAAATCTTTGAGATATATATATTTGTGAAATGTTCTTAGCTTCCAAAATAAACGTTAGCATTTGTTATGAAGCAGGGTTCAGACATGGAGGTTTCAGTGCAGACTTAGTCATGACTGAATGGACAACTGGGAGAAGCTGCGCGTCCTGACATTTTCAAAGTCTGTGAGTGTAAGGTGAGGACACGGAATTCTGATCTAAAGTTGGTCCTTCTGTGGTCATGTCGGGTGGGGAGGGGAATGTCGCAAACTCATTTTACAGCTGGAGATGCTAAGAAGTGGAGAGCCTCAAAGATTTCCTCAAAGCACGGAACATGTGAAAGACTCCAGGGCCTGTGGCTGCCCAGATGGAAATCCTTCACAGGCTGAAGCTGAGGTTCTTGCTTCAAGCAAACAGCATGTGCACACACACACACACACACACACACACACACACAAGCCTAATACACAGAGCCTCAAAGATTAAACTGGAGTTTGGGTTTCATAAATCCACAGCTGTTTAACATTGGTGAAATAATCCTAAGCCTCAGTTCCCTGGCATAGGATATGGAAGTGGACACGTGTGATTTATAACACAACTGTAAGATGACAAAGAAAGTGTGCCCCCTACAGGGCCTGGAGCATAGTAGCTGTTCTGTGAAGGATATGTTTTTCTTTGAACAAAGTCAGAGGATTCAAGTCAGCCCAAAGTTCAAATCCAGGCTCTTCTCCTTTCTGCTTGTGGCTCTGAGCAGTTTAGAAGGCACCCCATGCCCTAGTTCTACCATATGCAACATGGAGATGCCAGGATGCCAGTACAAGCTCCCAATGCAACACCCAGGACTGCTGGGCAGAGGTGCCACACTATAGGTACTAGAGCCATTGTTCATCTCATGAGTAGGTTAGGAAAAACAGGTAGAGATAAGGTCAGAGGAAGGACCAACAAGCAACCTTGGTATGGAATTTTGAGCCAACCTTTCCTTAAAAGTCAGACTCTCATTAACAGGGACTTATACCAAGAATTACCGATGGGGGGGGGGACAAATTAACAGTTGGAAGGAGCAGAGTTACACGATAAAATAGCTCCTATTTAATCAAGAAATTATATGAACCCTAATTTCTAAAAATGTTAATGGGGAGTATTATGTATTCACATGCAGTTCTGGGAGATTTATGCCAGTCTTAATGTCTGGAGATGCCCTTCAAATTTTCCATCTGCCCTGGAATAGGTCTAATGTGATAATAAACAGGAAATTGACTGGGCCAGGGGACATGCAGTTCTGTTTTGTACCATAAAATATAGGAGGCTGCTGACATTGCATATTAATTAACTGATCCTTCCTTTCCAAATTAAGAGCTCAGTTTTGTATTACTTGCACGGATGCAAAACTTGGCTCTGTGATTTTGAGTGCATCAGATCTCATTCACGAAAATATTTTTGGAGCCCTTAATTGTTTCTAGGACCTTCCAGGCAAAGAGTGAGGTAAAAACATAACGTTCACCACGGAAAAGTCTCTCTCCATCTAGGAAGCTGATGGGGGAGGATGAGAATAAATGTGCTTATAGGAAATTGTTCTAGAAACAGCTTGGCATTTCCAGAGCATCCAGAATGATTTTACCTCACAGTTATTGGGAATCTATGAGCTTTTGCCTCCTTCTGTTTTGGTCAGAATACTAATAGGTGTGTGTGTGTGTGTGTGTGTGTGTGTGTGTGTGTGTGTGTGTGTGTGTGTGTTTAATCTGTTCCCTTGTGGTTTTTTTTGTGGCTATGCTAAAATATTTTATTAATTTTTAAACGAGTAGTTGTTGCACAGTCGTGAGATGACCAGTATTCTTTTAGGTGCAGAAGTAAGTACCTATGATCAAATCAAGCATGAACTCAGAAAGCCCATGCTCAGTTAAAGCAGAGCAACTGTAAACACGACAAAGAAGAGCTGTGCTGTGTTATAGAAACATGAGATTGATCCTGATGTTACCCATTGCTATGAAACTCACATCCCCAAACTTAGGGTTGCAGAAGTAACAGCTCCTCTAAATTCTGCTGAAATCTGCAGGTTGGGAATTTCAACAAGACAGCACAGGACGAGGTAGTGTGTTTCGGTTCTGGAATGTCTAGGCATCATCTAGAAAGACAAGAGCGTCTGCCAGTGATTCAGCTGGGAGGAAATACACTTTTGGCATACATTCTGCTGAGAAGGATTAGAAGCTGGGCTAGCCTGCAACTGTTCAATATGTCCTTCCCTAGTGTTTTCTTATCAGGACAGCAAGGCTTTGTATGTGATGATCAAGGCTCCAGCAAAAGACCTGAGCTTCAGAAGTTGCCTGGTATCACAATGCTAAACACTGCTGGGAAGGGGGCACACTCATGAAGATGAGACACAGGTTCAGAGGAAACACATCCACATGGAACAATTTGTGATTGTGCTTTATAACCAGCACCCTATTTTACAGACAACCCATTATCAGGTGAAGGGCTTTGGGCTTGGAGTTAGGCAGACCTGGAGGCTGGCAGTAGAACTGGCATACACTCTTATATTTAACACACGTCACTGATGGTTGTGTAGGTCAGTCACTATGCTAGGTGCTGTAGGCTGTGAGGTGAATCATGTGCAGTACCTTTTCCCTCAGGGATCATGGATGAACAAGAAAGTCAGGTGATGGGACCTGGCCATAGTAGTCTGATGAGTGCAAGCACACAGATGTCTGCGGAAGCATCTATGGGAAAGAATTCACTGAGTGTATGGTGTGCCATCACTCTGCCCTTAATTCATTTGTTCGTTTATATAATGAGCTCTATCTCAGAAGGCTGGTACTAGGTTTAGCTGAACGGAGAAATCTGAAGCGGCCCCAGCCAGTGTCTTCGCACCACTCTGTGAGACTGAAGGTGCCCTCGTCACTTTCTGCTCTCATCCTGTTTGCCCGTGGGCATCGTTGTTTACTTACTCACTACTTGGGATCCCCATACTAGGAGGGAAGACATGCAGTATGTTGTCCTAGGTTTTCAACAGAAAAAAAAAGAGAGAGAGAGAGAGAGCTGCTGTTCTGTGTCCCGATAATGCTTCCCTTCAAGGATCTGTGTGGCTCACTCTCTCACCTTTCACAAAAGCTGCTGAGATTGTACAGTCTTCTGTTTGTAACTGTATCCTGGAGCCCTCACCCCGATCCTCTACTAGATTTCGTTTTCTAAGCTGCATACCTCCTGCAGCATCCTCTGAGCACATTTCGCATTTACCTTGCTGTTTGTCTCCCCCGCACCCAGAGCAGGCAAATTCCACAAGGGCAGAGATCTTTGTTTTCTTTACCAACACACTGAGAGCAGGTAAAAATGTCATTTCACTATGGAACTCATTTGAGAGAGCTGGAGTGGGATCTGTCCTGAGTCACTGAGCGTCCACGTAAGCAGTATAAAAAGCTCAGGCTTTTCCCCTTAAACATCCTAAGGAAAGTATTACCACTTTTTTTTTTTTTTTGATGGAGTGGACATGAATTGGTTTACATTTTCATGCCATGCTAGTTGCCATGGCAAGAATTGAAGAGTTAAGGAATGGATGGAAGGAGGTGAGTGGGAGTCACTTTAGGAGCAGGAGAGATGTGGGTGGCTCAGACCCAGGTGAGGAAACTGGAGATAAGGAGATTAGAGTAGCTGGAGGCAGACTTTAAGCTGTCAGGACATGCTGACCTGAGGAACATAGGATGGACAGAGGAAGAGAACCAAAGGGCACTAGCAAGTTCGAGGTAGGTTTGAATTTGCAAAGTACAAATTGATATAATTTACTAGAGGAGTAAGGCTGAAGGAATGTGTGTGTGTGTGTGTGTGTGTGTGTGTGTCTGTCTGTCTGTCTGTGCATCTGTGTGTGTGCACATGTGCACTAGCATGTGTGTATGTATGTGTGCACATGCGTGAGAGAGGTATACAGTATGCTACGCATGTATGTGTGATGCATAGTGTGTGATGCATGTGTGTGATGTACACTGTGCTGTGCATATGTGTGTGTATGTCTTATTCTCTTCCGAGATGCCGTTTATGAATTGTACAATTAACACAACTAAGGTAAGATCTGGACTTCCTGGTCACCTAAAATCACACTGCATACACACAAGTGCATGACAATTTTAGGTGGTGAGGAAGTCCAGAGCTTACATCATCTAGAATCCACCCAAAGCAACAGTCAGCAGGCTCATTATCATTCAGAGAGTTCTCCCTTACATTCTTTGTGCTTCAATCACAGGAAGCTGCTGCAAAGGCCCAATACTGTGAAGAAGTTGTTGCTCCTAGGTTCCTCACAGGATGGAGGGCTGGCTCGCCTTCAGAGTGCTGCTTGCAGAAAATTTTCATTAATTAAATGGCCGGGTACGTATTTACTTCATGGTGTGTGTGCCCATTAGTAGAGACAGAGCTGCAGACTATACATATGATAAATTGTACACATTGTGAAAATTTATAATTGAAAGAAATGTCGAAATCATTTCAAATCACCTGCTGTATTTGGGAAGAGGAAAACTCCATGGGGAGTAAAAGGTGGAGATGTGTAGGCTGAGATGTTCCATCCTGTTGATGAGGAAGACTTGAGCTAAGACTGACTTGAGCCTTAGCCACTGGCTTCATTGCTATCGTTTAGCTGTGTGACCCTGTAAGCACCATGCGATGCCTTGTTTCTTGTCTTATTTTATCAGTTAAAGAGACAGGCAATTGTCTGGACTCTGCGTCTCTCTAGATCTCACTGGTTTGGATACTATCTTAGTCAGTGTCCTGTTGCTATGAAGAGACACCATGATCAAGGCAGCTCATATCACAGAAACGCATTTAATTGAGGGCTTGCTTACAGTTTCAGAAGGTTAGTCCATGATCATCATGGTGGGGAGCATGCAGTAGGTAGGCATAATGCTGGTGTAGCTGAGATCCCAATCCACAGGCAGGCAGGCAGAGAGAGAGGGGGGGGGAGGGGGATCTGGCATGGGCTTTTGAAATATCAAAGCCCACCCCAGAAACACACTTCCTCCAACAAAGCCACACCTACTATAACAAGTCCACACTACCCAATCCTCTGGTCTTTCTCAAACAGTTTCACTTTCTGGTAACCAAATATTCATATATATGAGCCTATGAGGTCATCCTTGTTCAAACCACCACAGACGCCTCCAGCTTCCTTACAGCACAGTATTTCATTGGAGGATGGCTTGGTGTTTCTGGTTCTGTCCACTTATAGTTCAGCTCATGTGGAGAAGGCAGAAGACCTCTCCAAGGGCACACCATGCTTCTCTGAATTTCAATTTATTGACATAGCAAAAGAGACAGAAGCAAATGAAGGATGTAAAAAAAATGGACACAAGAAGAACATCTGACAAGGAGGAAAAATCAATTAGCCTTAATCAAAAAAAAAAAGTCAGCTTCAACTTTAATTGATTTCAAATAAAATGCTTCTATCTGTATTCATGAGATGTCTTACATAATGGAAAGTTATGCTTGCATTAGATACTAGTGTCTTTGAGTAAAAACTGGGCATCTGCAGTTCTGTCTCCTGTATCTGCTATCAATCATCCCCACTTAGGACATCCAAATCAAGTTTCTAGAAGTGAAAATGTATTACATCATTGCATCATATGCATCCTATAACATCTTATTGAGTCTGTGCTTCAAATGGTGCAATGGTTACCATTTCTCGTGAGGCAAAGGATAAAGTCCAAAGCCTAGCTCTCACCTACCTAAGGATTAGTTTTTTTCTTTTGACCATGACAGAAGACTTGACAATAAGCAACTTAAGAAATGAAGGGTTTATTTGAAGAGGATGCTGTTCTTCATGTAGAAGATACAGTGGTGGGAGTGGCTCTCTGCCTTGGCAGTGGGATGGTGAAGCTGCTTGCTCACACCTGGGCCAATCCGGAAGCAATCCCAGCTCACATCTGTCTTTCTCCTTATTCAGTTCGGACCTCAAAACCATTGGGTTTTACCACCCACATTCACCACTTGTCTTTCTTAGGTAACCCTCTCTGAAAACACCCTTACAGATGAGCACAGAAGGGTCTCTAAGAGACTCTAAATCCAATGATACTCACTAAAAAGGTTAATCATCACACTACTCACTCCAGCTTCTCCCTACTCTCCTCTACCCATTTGCTCCCCATTCCTCGCCATGCCGCCCACCTCAAATACCAACTTGTTTCTATATCTTCCACCTTTGCTTACGCTCTGCCCTTGTCCTTGAAAGGCTCCCCTTGCTTGGTTTCCTAAGCACACGGCGACTCATCTTTCCAGATTCAGCTGAGCATCGCCTTCTGCAGAAGTCTTTTCTGACCTCTCCTGCCCTAGATGGATTCTCTCGTTTACTCCTTTGTAAATTCTTTTTTTTTTTTTTTAATTTTATGAGACAGGGTTTCTTTACACTGAGCCTGACATGGGCGTCTCTTCTTCCCTACAGAAACTGCATGGCATTTATTTAAGTTTCAATCCCCTCAACACAGACTAAAACATATTGAAACCAGAACAGATGTCATTTCATCTTTGTGTCCCTGATACTTAACACAATATTGTCATTCATTCAGTTTATGTAAAATTACAAGTCCCTTCCAAGTTCCTTAATACTGCACTAGTAGACACAAGAGAGGCAAGGGCAAGAGAGTAGCAGCAGTCTTTTTGGATTTTTTTTTTGACTGTTATCATTTTTGTCAAAATCTGCTTTTTACCTTTTTTTTCAGCCTCAGTGTATTAAAAAATATGAATATCAGCCTTCCTTGCAGGAATGTGTTATGAGCAGAGCATTCAATGGAATGGAAGACATTCCAGGGGATGGAATGTGAATAGAAGTGATGTACGCACCTCCCCTCCTGAGTCATCATTTTAAAGGAGAGGAGAGCTTTCCTTTTCTCTGCTCTTCATCTGGCTTGAATACAATCACAATGGCAGGGGCTAGAGCTGCTGCTATGAATCATGAGGTGGAAATTTTAGATCGAGGATGGTAGAAGGAGCTACAACTGCAATAACTTTGCTTCACCCTCAAACCTTCAAGCCATTTCTGAAGTGCTTCTAAACCTATATGGGGAAGAGAGATTATCACGAACCTTGTTGAAAGAATGCACTCGGGGTTCCTCTTTGTTTCCACAGCCTACGCTATGCTTGCTTATATAAGTGTCCTCTAAATCAGACCTTGAACTTTTCTCATACAGACACCGAACACATGGATAAGTAAGTGTATATGTGAGTAAATAAATAGTTCAAAGACTAGCAAGAACTAGCTAGAAAAAAATAAGAAGTAATTTGTCACAACAGGCAGAGAGAGTGTGAACCGCTGTTACTTAAGTCCCATGGCACCAAGAGCAGTGGGTTGAGTCCTCTGCTTACTTTTCCTTCTGCCATTGCCACCTCACACAAATTGTGAAGACTCTTACTTCTCCCTCTACACAGGACCTTATTTGTTCTCAAGTAGGCTTTTCCCAAGCCACCACTTTAACTCCTATCCTCGTCACCTGTTCCCTTAACCGTGGCACTGGAGAGTGAGCTAGCCACTCCGCCCTGCAGGCTTCCCCAGAACTGTTGCCATGGCAATCATCCCCTGGCATAGTAGTGATCAAAACCTTCAAGGGCTCCCTATTGATTTCAGGTAAAAGGCCAGCCTCTTTAAATTAGCTCTGTGCTTTGGACTACCCCACTTTCCCAGCCTCACCTCCCACTTATGTCCTCACCCACGCTGTTCCTCTGTCCTGCAACACACTTGCCATTTCTGTTCTCTAGATCTGTTTTCAAGATAATCCCTTTTCCTAGAATGACTTCAGCCACCCTTGTGGCCACATGCGCCTGTTAAAACTGTATCCTTTCTCCAAAGCCCAACAAAAGCCCTGTTTTATTTTATTTTATTTTATTTTATTTTATTTTATTTTATTTTATTTTATTTTATTTTATATGAGTCTTTTTATATTTAAGCTTCTGAACCAAAAGATCACCATCCTTTCTAGGTCATTCTTCATCTTTTGCATTCCCCAAATATCATTTAGCACAGCTCAACCAGGGTCTCACACATGGCAGAGTGGAGAGACAACAGTAGTGTCCACATTAACACTATCAGCCATAATCAGCCATTAGTGGAGTGCTCATAAGATGTCCCATGCTATCCCAAGTGCATTATGTGCAGTAAAACATACCAGCCCACAGGAATGCTGTGGAACTAGCACCACTTGGGAACTTATGAAGGCAGCAGCCAGAGTAATTAAGTCATCTGCTTAGGATTACCTGTTGGAAGTTTGAATCTTGGATGTTTAACTCAATGCATGAACATGCTCAAGCCATTTCATCTTACTCAGTCTTAAGGTTGGCATCTCCCAAGAGTTGCATTGAGACTATTTGCATGGCATGATATATAGGAAGTGATCATACCAATTGGTACACAATAGTTGCTTAATTCATCCTAGCTCCTTGCCTTCAGAGCTGCATCTCTTATGTCTTACGTTTCTTTGGAGAGGGTGCATGCTTACAAATGTTTGTTTATGCTGAAAATAATATTTAGTGTTGGATGCAAAAGTACAGGCCATAGTCTGTTCAGTACTTCTCAAGAGCAAGCAGAGCAGTGGAGCTGACTGGGACATAGGATACTAGGAGTCCATTGATGTTTCTTTCTTCATTATTATGTTAGTAACATCTGTAGTACATGCTAACAAAAGACGTATTTCAACTCATCCACGTGCTCCTCTTGAAGCTAGACATGACCAGGGGTTGTAGTTTTGTCTTTAGTATGTGAACAAAAGAGACGGGGGCAGTGTCTCTCCTTTCCATTCCTCCTTCTTGTCATTGGGAAGAAAGATGGGATAGTTAGAGCTTATGGACCGTGCAGAGAGACAAGTACCCTAGAGATGGCATAGTGCTAGATGCCATAGGAAGGAGCCTGTCCACAGTCACATAGATGAAGAAAGTGGGTGGAGAAAAGATTGACTTTGATTTCTTTAAACCTCGGTATCCAAACTTCTCTTACAGACACTAAATTACACCCTAACTAGTATTGTCACAGGATCTCAGGGGAACGTCATTGTATTACTTGCTGAGCGACCTTGGAGAGGGCACATCAGCAATGCCACCTATGCTATAAGGTTGAAATGAAGAGAAATGAGACCATATATATTTGATGCACGGCTCTTGGCACATGCTAGGAGTGCAATACATTTAATTTATTATTATTATTATTATTATTATTATTATTATTATTATTATTACAAGTCAGCCCCACCTTCAGCTTTCCAGATGCCCCTGTGTCTGGCTGGGGTGCTGATTTCTGCTCCTGAAATAGCTGGTGCGATGATCTCATCCTCCCATGTTTACTGAAGCCTCTGCACAAATCCGTTTCTCTTCAGTCCCTCCTGCTGATGTCATCCTTGCCCTCCCTCTTTGGCTTTGTGCTAAAGCACAGCATGGCTCATCTCATCCCAGAAGGAAAGCAGAGAGGAAAGTCACACCCCACTGTCACCATGACACACTTTAAAATGGCCGGTGGATTGTATGCTTTCTGCCCAGGGAGGGTGCATTTTTATAGAGCTTCCCCCAGGGCCTGGAGCCTCTATGAGTACTACACAACTCACATAATCCTCAGGTGCCCCTCTTCGGTCATTGACACAATTGCCCAGATGCTGACACTGAATATGAGAATGTGGCATAATTTGCCCAGGGCCACACAGCTGGACAGTGAAGGAGTAGATGACAAGGTACCATAGGAGAGCTGTGCCTTCCCTCAGATTGGCTTGCTAACTGAGATGAGAACACCAATGTGCACAATTTGGACTCCTTTTGGGATTCAGGGGAAACCCTTCCTTGGAAAATGTTTTTGTTCCCTGCCGTTTCCTTTAAGCCATGAAACTCCAAGAGGCTCCTCTCCCCGTGAGAGCTGAGCAAGAAGGCACCTGAAGGAAACAGCCCCCAGGCTCTCCAGCTGCTGCACACAGCTTCAGTTTCTAAGCAGAATTCTCTCCAACTCTCCAGGATATACATGAGTTTTTAAGGAAGAGAGACACCCCCAGATCTAGGAATAGAGAAAAAAATAACACAAACAAGAATAATGACAACAAATAACCTATGGGAGTTGCTGTTCATTAGACTGAGCCTATGAGAGAAGGTGCCGATGTCCCGTGATCAGAAAGCTCTTACCACAGGGGACCAGGGGCTGGTCTCAGGCCTGCAGCAGAGAAAAGCAAGAAGACATCCTCAGGGCTCAGAGAGACCACACAGGCAAGCTGCTGCCCTCACATACCTAAATTCCACCCTAGCATCTTAGTGATGATCTTTGCCATATATTGGATTTTATTGTCGTCATTTGAGAAAATAAAAACCACTGTTGGTGGAAATAAAAGACCTAAAAAGCATCAAAGTACACAGACATGTTGAAGAGTCCCCAACAGGGCACAGAAAGCTGTTGGCTCTGAGTTCTGCTCCCATCTTATGAGTTCTTGGGTATATTTCTGTACCTCTCAGAAACTCAATTCCTCTATTTGCAAATGAAAATATCAACTCTCAGTTTAGAAGCATTGTGTCATTGTTCTTACATCACATTCAGAAATCAGAGAGCAGATCTCACTCTCATCCTCTTTTCTGGTAGGAAACACAGAACAAAACATTCATTCATAAGTTGTGCAGCAAGAGCATAGGTAAACCAGCATTTCTCAGAATAATTTCTTGACTCAAAAGTGCTCACTGAGGCTGGGGAGGTGGCTTAGTGTATAAAGTGCTTGTGTAATCCTGAGGACATGACTTCAGATCTGCAGAAGACAGGTAAAGCTGGATGAAATAGATTCTATTGGTAATTCCAGGACTCTTAATGGGAGATGGGAGACTCATAGGCCAGCTAGGTTGGCACACACGGCAGAAAACAAGAGACCCTGTCTCAAATAAGGTAGAAGATAGGACCAATACTCAAGGTTGTCTTCTGAACTCCACATACACTCAGTGGCACATATGCCCCCTCGCTGACACAGGGAAACACGAATGCACACACAAACACACAACACATACACACCATGCATACACATATACAAACACATATCATATACATGAATCACACACATATTCATTACATACACACATACACATATATCTCTCACAGGCAGAGAGACTTTTTAAATGTGTTTGTTGTTTATATAAACCTCAGATCTCAACTCATATTGAATACATGAAAATATATCTTCAGAGGGAGCTGTACCTCTGGACCCAGATTATAGGTGAGCATCTTGTGTAAGTTTAATACAAATTGTGATAGTTTGGTTAAACTATTTTAGCTAGGGTTACTATTGCTGTGATGAAACATCCTGACCAAAGAAACTTGGGGAGGAACGGGTTTATTTGGCTTATACTTCCATATCATTGTTCATCATCAAAGGAGGTTAGGACAAGAACTCAAATAGAGCAGAGGTCTGGATGCAGGAGCTGACCCAAAAGCCATGGAAGGGTGTTACTTAGTAGCTTATTCTTCATGGCTTGCTCAGCCTGCTTTCTTATAGAACTTATAAGTTCTTATAGAACTGAGGACCATCAGCCCAAGGATGACACCACCCATAATGGCCTGGTCTCTGCCCCAGTAATCACTAATTAAGAAAATGTCCTACAGCATGATCTTATGGAGGCCTTTTCTCAGTTGAGTCTCCCTCCTTTAAGGTAACTCTAGCTTATGTCAAGTTGACATAAAACTAGCCAGCACATCTACATTTGGAGTCAACTGGATGGCACAACTCTGGGCTATCTGTGGGGTTTTTACCAGAGAAGTTTCACTGGGGAGACAAGACCCACCGTAAATGTGGGAAGCATCATCCCAAGGACTGGTCCTGTAGAAGATAAAGGAAGAAAACAATAGTAGCCAGACGAGCACCAGCATCCTCTGTCTCTGCTTCCTGACAGCAGATACAATGTGACCAGCTGCCTCACATTGCCACCACCACACCTTCTCCCTCCCTTCCAGGATGGACTGGACTCTCTGACTCTGAGTCAAAATAAACTGGTCCTTCCTCACATTGTATTCTATCACAGAAGTAAGAAAAGTAACTAATAGACAAAGTAGGAAAGTTTCGACTTAGGTGATGACTTAGTTAGGATTTTTATTGCTGTGAAGGGGCACCATGACCACAGAAACTCTTGTAAAGAAAACATTTCATTGGAGTGGCTCACTTACAGTTTCAGAGGTTTAGTCCATTGTCATCAGGAAGTGGAGCATGGGGACGTGCAGGTAGACATGGTGCTGGTAGCTGAGAGTCTTATATCTTGCAGGTAACAGGAAGGCGACTGATACTGGGCGGTATCCTGAACATAATGATACACTTCCTCCAACAAGGCCACACCCACTCCAACAAAGCCACACCTCCTAATAGTGTCACTCCCTATGAGATTTTGGGGGCCAATTACATTTAAACTGCCACAGGTGATAATAATCTATATTTGTTACACGGTCCACAAATGGCTGAAGCTTTAAACCACACAGTATCAGCAAGGAATCAGAGTGACTAGATTTACCACAGGCATCTAGCAATGGTTTAAAGTAGTATAATGGCTGTGGAAAGTAGAAGTGCCTACTAGGTCACACACACACACACACACACACACACACACACACACACACACACCTTTCCTTTGATCCAACAATCCCACCATAGGGACCATATTGAAGACAAGAGAAATGTATAGGTCAACAGCAAAACATAGAAAAATTGATAATAATTCCAAACTGCAAATAGCACAAATCTCTATCAACAAACAAATTGAAGTGTGTCCACATGAACAGAGTATTTTCTCAATCTTGGGAAAGGACCAAAGGGATCCTTAGGTGTCTCACAGTGCAATCCTGGGTATTTTCTAGCTGAACCCCTTCCCCACCCCAGGTCCCCAGGGTCGTCTGAGTGGATGAGAGTGCACACATATTTCTGTAGTGTAAGGAACCTGACAGCTCCTGAGGGACAGGAGTTAAGTCAAAGAAAATTGACCGTGATGCAAATTTTCCATATTCACAGCAACATAAACGAATTCTGTCAGGAACAGATTATTTTAGTGTGTCAGCTCTCATCACAACCCATAATTGAGGTTCCACTGAGCCATTCACTAATAATGAGGTGGATAAAATCTTTCACACATAATCACTATTTAGCCCAGGTTGGCCTCAAACTCAAGATCCTCTCGTTTCAGTCAACCGAGTGCAGGGATTTCATGAAGGTGCCACTGCACACGGTGCAGAATAGTTTTTAAAGAATGAAAAGATAATTCTTTCCCCGCTCAGCCACGGTACTGGCTTGAAACACCGCTGTAATTAAGTTGGTTCAGGGTCCAGCAGGAGGTAAGGAAGGCAGATGTCCCATAGCTGATGGCTTTATCCCAGGACTGCTGCTGAAGAAGCTCTCTGACCCGGGCCTCCTTAGCTACGGCTGGTAACACTTTGTCACTCTAAGAGACTCATTAAAGTGGCTGAGGGCAGAAATGACCCCGGGTCTAGATAGCTGGGAAAAGATAGATACTTCTCATTTTAAAGCTCAGCAAAATGGGTTTTAGAGAAGCCCTAAAGAGCTTTACAAGGAAAGTCCGTCAAGAATCATCACAAACATCTATCTCTGAAACGGCCCCATCAGCAACATTTTTTATACAAAATCAGATCAACGCAGAATCCTTGCCTGGCAAGAAAATACCCAGGAAGCCTTAAGAGCAGTTCACATTTGCAGGCATCCATCCTCAAATCTCTCTAGAAGATCTATACAATAGGTCATCCAGCCTTTATTACTGGCAAGGGAGCCCCTTTTTGCTCAGTATTTATAATTATGTTTTATTCGACAGCAGACCACACATATGATGGTGCTTGATAAAGACTTTATGGCTACAGGATAGTAACAGTGTGTGTAACTAAACTCTTCAGTGTTGGAATAATGATGAAATTGCCTAATGATGATGCCCTCCAGCAAAACATTTCTCACAATACATCTCCATGGTTAAGCAATGTGTAACTGCTACCAGAACTTACTGAAGGGTAAGTTCTGCTCCACGTCACAAAATCTCCACAACTCAGTGAGGTGAGTAGGATTAGTATCACCCCATCACAGCTAAGCCAACAGGCTTACTAGGTTAACTAACTTGCACAAAACCATATTGCCAGTGACGGGGAAGACCGGTTCAATCACCCTGTATTTAGGCAAGACCAAACCACGTGACCCCTTAGCTAGCTTCTCCTTCTAATATCAGCCTGGGACTATGGCAATATTTAGAAAGTCTGTCTTTCTCAAGAAGACAATGCCTGTTGACATCACACTTCCTCAGAGAAATCAAGTTGTTTTTCCTCTACCCTCTGAGCCTCATGGACTTTCTGTTCTTCATCTTCTATCCCTGTCTTCTCTTGAGTCTCCACTTGTACATAGAAAAACATGGATGGAGTTTTGTTTCTTAGAATCCAACCATCTGGTCTTTCTCTCTGGACCTTCTCTAGACTGAGAGAGGGTCTGTGTGGTGGAGAATTCAAGTGCTAAGGCTGGGACAACCCTAGCAAACAAGGTGTTGGTCACCCTAGTGTTCAGTGTGTGCTAACATACACTGTTTTGTTATCATTACAAGACATGATCTAAACAATGACCAGTCAAAACTGTTGTTTATATGTTTGTTTATTTGTTTTAAATAGTGGGGATTGAACTTGGGACCCGGTGCAGGCCAAGCAAGTCTTTTACCACTGAGCTACATTTCCACCACTCATTTTACTTATTTTGCGACACAATTTCACTAAATTGATGAGGCTAGCCTTCAATTTGTGATCCTCTAATCTGGCCTCTGAGCAGCTGGGTTATAGGCCTCTGCCACCACTCCTGGCTAGTTACAACTGCTTTTTCAAGCATAGGAAACTACCTGACTCAACTAGTTTAATCAAAGGAGAGAAAGTAAGAGTTCATAAATCCAAAGACTAGGAGTTCCAGATAGTCTAGGGCAGTGGTTCTCAGCCTTCCTAATGCTGCAACCCTGTAATACAGTTCCTCATGTTGCAGTGACCCCTCCAACCATGAAATTATTTTCGTTGCTACTGTATAACTGTAATTTTGCAACTGCTATGAATTGTAATGTACATAACTGTGTTTTCTGATGATCTTGGACAACCTCTGTGAAAGGGTTGTTCTTGACCCACAGGCTGAGAACCAGTGTTTTAGGGCCTAAGCATAGCTGCCTCTCCTTATCTTTCACACTCATCCATACCACCTTTGGGGTTCACACTCATTCACACCACCTCTGGAGTTTGCCTGGAGAAAACTTCCCTGTGTTTCAAGGCTACTACTTTCAAAGCGTACTCTACAAAACTTCTGTCTCAGTAGACAGTGGTCTTCCGTCTTACCCACCTCCCTGACATACTCTTTCATAGGAATAGTAGCCATTCTCCAAGAGATGCATTGTATACATGGCTGTCCCCCTCTTCATACAGTGAGTCCCGGACATCAGGATCCATGTTCTAGTTGTCTCCATGTCTATGTCTTCCACCTTATCCTCCTCGGAGCACGTGGCATTTGTTGAATGGGTAGCAGTTGTCGTATTTGTGGGAGAGATGGCTCATTGTTCCACGGTGCACAGCTTGCTCTCCTTAATCTCGGGCACAGCATTTCAGCTTCATTCAGTGTGGCAATGTGCCCAGCTAGGAAGCAGCATTTCCCAGCTGTCCACGAAGCACAGGGAGGCCAGGAGACTAACTTACAGCCAAAGAGATTGAACTGGAAGTGTCACAGGGAACTTCTTGGAAAGTTGTGTCTGGGAGCTGAGCCAGGAGGGAGCGGCAGCAGATTCTCCTGCTGTCTGCTTGGAATGGGAACTCCATGTTGGGCCTCGGCAGAGTTTCTGAGTTATGATTCATTTGGAGGATGGAAGCCATTCAGTGAGGCAGACCAATCAGCTAGACAAGCAGTTGGCTCCCCGAGGCAAGTGTAAATCTGCAGTTACAGCCTCAGTGTCTGTTCCCCACATCATCTATGTGAGAAATAAACTCCCCTGACTGAATTATTGTTGGTTTGTGGTTTTGCGTTGTATGTGCTACAGACAGCTGGCTTTCTTTTAGTTGATAACTATTACACGTTGGAGTAAGGAAGTGTGTGTACCATTGGTTAAACGTAGGGGATTAAGCTAGCCTTCCTTCTAACTGGTCTTGAAACTGAAGCTTCCTTGTTCACTTTCTATAGCTACAAAACTTTCAGGTCCTAGTTGAGCTGAGAAGGCAAGGTACATCTTGAGTATCAAAACCCAATGCAATGAGTGTGTGCCCACTGTGTATCTTCCAATTTAAAGATTACTGGAAAGTCTGTTGGAGAGAAGCGGAGACATTTTCTCCAGGGCAGATTATAATAGCAGCTCTGACTCATAGGACACAGGGGAAGCCTCCTCCTTCAGAACAACTCTGCTTGTTTCTAGACCAAGGCATGTACTGCTTGGATTGGACTAGGTAACAACGGACCCCATGTATCAGCAGCAAGGTGATGAAGGGGAGAGATTTTAGAGAAAACTCTCAAAATAGTTAGAGGTCCCCTCTTCAAACAAAGACTTTATACTCTTCCCCTGTAAAAGACATGTAAAATATTTCTTGCTTTCAAGAGAAGAAAGGATGCTTGGTCATCTATACAACTTTATGAAAGTCATAGGCTTCTCAAGAGTGGATATTCTCAAGACCCAAGTCTCACAGTCCCACTCCTTATCCTATCCAAACATTTATGTAGGAAACCTGGCAAAACTACATATAGTTTCCTAGGAAATTCTGGGGGGCGGCGGGGGCGGGGGGGTTGTTGTTGTTTTAGGGGTTTTATTTTGTTCTTTTGGTTTTATTTTTTGTTTGTTTGTTTGTTTGTTTTGCTTTTGCTTTCTTTTCTTTTCTCGGCCTGCTTCCTGAACAGCTGGCATTACAGTTCACCACCATGCTTGGCTGTGAAACAGGTTTCCGAAGTAAAGAGATCCCAGGTTCTGTTTTCACCAGTCTTTCCCTCGGTCCTAGGAGGTAATATCTTCCTTTAAAACTACCTTGGAAAGAGTCAGCCTTCCTTGGGAGTCTTATACTAGCAATTAATTGTTCTGACTTTATTTTTCTCATTTTGAAGACCACAAATACTATTAAAAGTGGTCACTCAGTATCACACTTTGCATAATTACTCCTGTCTCCACACTGAGCATGAAGCATCCATTTGACCTCCCAGGTCTTGCTAGAATTCTGCTTGGACCACAATCCAACTCACGGTGAGACTTTAGCAACAGTGACATCATTTAATGTATGGGTGTGGTATAATTACTTAGCAAAAGCAGTAGAGCTTTTCTTGGCTTTAGACTAGTGGGAAATTCAAGTCAAAACTCTTCACTGGAAATCCTGTTTTCTTAGATTACTTTTGGACCAGTTTTCTTATCTTGGATTCCCTAGAAAACAGACTGAGGCTAAACTTAATTGGATGGGTGTTAGCTCAGGAGAGGAAGAGAGATGCAGAGAGAAAAATAAGGTAAATGCATACTGGATATCTCTTCTCGAGAATGTACAGTGGCAGGGCCTGAGCACAAAGAATGTCCCTAGAAAGACTTTGTAGAATCGATCCACCAAAGTGAAGAAGAGCAAGTACATATTTTTTTGCAAGCTTCTTATTTCATGTCTCAAAATCCATACCATAGAGGAATGAACACGTTTGAATTTTAATTAGTATTTTTAGACTCTCAAAGGCATCTGTTAGGGAAAGTAGAGTCTGGATCCTCTATTGGCTTGGACCTTGATATTATACAACTTCAGTTCCCCCCCAGGGAAAGACCTGATGAACGGCTTAAAAAGAGGCCAAGACCATGATATTATTAGGGCATGACACTGGGTTCACAGTGGGGTTCTAATCCATAGAGGTCATGAGCTAAGATCAGCCTGGGCAATGGCCACAGGGTCTCCTTAGTATCCCACAGATGAAGCTAGGCTCCTAATGAGATAACTGTCTTCCAGTTCTCATGTCCAATCCCCATTTTTTTTTTTTTGGTCTGGTTTGCCCTATGCCTATGCCATGAAAGGTAGGCCCTAAGGACTTGTCCTGGTTTGTTTTCTGTTGCTGAGATAAACACTACTACGACCAAAAGCAAATTGGAGAGTGAAGGGTTTATTTAGCTTGCATGTACCAATCACAGTCCCTCATTGAGGGAAGTCAGGGCAGAAACTGAAGTAGAAGCAGAGGTGGGAATCATGGAGGAGATCTGCTTAGGAGTTTGTGTCTAAGCTCACATTCAGCTTCTGTTTTTATACGTGATAGAACCTGCCCAGGGGCAGCACCATCCCCAGTGGACTGGGCCTCACACATCAATCAGCTATCAAGAAAATGCGCCCCCCCCTCCACACATGCACATACTCCCAGGCCAGTATGATGGAGGCTTTTTCTCCATTGGTGTTCCATCCTTCCAGGTGAAATGAGTTTGTGCCACATTGACAGAAACTAGCCAGCATAGGGCAGTGTTAACTTGCAAGATTTCCACTGTCTTTTCCATTTGGGTTTAGCCAATGGTGGATGCCAGCAGTGGATCAGAAAACAGAGCAAGGGTTCTTCATGCATTTTCGCTTCTGCCTCTGCCTGTGCTGAACTTCAAGTGGCTGCGTTCTTCTGTGTCTTTCTTCTATGACCCCACCAATGATGGCTCTGATTCTTATTCTGCATATCTCAGGTTAGTAACAGCTACCTGTCACCAGTTTCTTTACCCAGGACAGGTCTCTGTAAGTGTGCTGAAGGAAGCATAATGTTCCTTCAAAATCCCAACTGAGAACCTTCTCTCTCCCCTCAGGACTACCTTTTCCTTTTTATTTCTTTCTGGGATTTTTAACAAAAATCAATTCTTGTTTGCATTCTTGGTTTTTAAATGTTCTTTGTAAATACTTTAAGGTATAAAGCACTACAGGCTGCCTCTTTCCCCTCCACTAGCAATGCTTTCTCATACATCAAGATCCCTATCTTCAGTTGCTGTGATCTCTTCTTGATGGCATTTCTTTCTTCTGCACCGTGCTTGCTTACTCACGGTGTCATTTCTTTCCATCTGGCCACTGCAAGTGCCGCTGTCTGCAGATGTTCTACTTCCTCTAAAGCCGTGGGCTGGTTTATTGGTCCCTTCTCTTAGGCAGCATACTTGGAACCGGTTAATTTTCCTCTTAAGGTACTGTTATAGCTTCAGCTGTCAACTTGAGGCAAACTTACCAGTACCTGGGAAGAGGGACGCTCAACTGAAAAATTGTCTCTCTCAGATGGGCTTCGTGGGCATGTCTGAGGGACATTATCTTGATTTCTAATTGGTGTGAGAGGGGCCTGCCCATTGTGGGTAGGACAGCCCTGGACATGTGGGCCTAGACTGTCCAAGAAAGGTAGCTGAGCAAGTCAGAATAAGCAAGCTATTAAGCAGTATTCCTTCATGGTCTCAGCTTCTGCTTCTGCCTCTAGGTTCCTGCCTGGCCTTCCCTCAGTGATGGACAATAACCTGTAAGTCAGATAAACTGTCTCATGTTGCTTTTGGTCAGTGTTTTATCACAGCAACAGGAAGGAAACAGGAAGTAGGACGAGTACACAGTGTGGGGAATGGAGGTTTGGTTGTCCATTTATCTTCAAAAACAGAATGCCTGAAATCAATGTGTATAAACATGTGCATATATGCAAATATGTTCTCTCTCTCTCTCTCTCTCTCTCTCTCTCTCTCTCTCTCTCTCTCTCTCACACACACACACACACACACACACACACATACACTACAGCTCAATTACTGTCTCATTTTCATAAAACCCGAGTCCCTCTGTCCTCTCTCCACTCTCTCATTGGAGTACGCATCACCTAGTTCTAAAGCTTTGGAGAAGAACTCCTAGGACTTGAAGGCTGTCTCCAAATCACAAGTGTTGAGCTACTTGCAGATCACTCACTCTTCTGATAAGGACATCTGCAGCTAAGCTGAGTATTAGTTTATGAGAACCGTGGTAACCGATTATACAAACAGCAAGGACACAAAGAAAAGCAAACTTATCTTCTTACACTTCAGGATCTAAAAGTACAAGGCTACATGCCTTCTAGAAGTCATAGGGATTGTGCCATGTTGTATAGTGCCCATAGCCCCCTAATCCATGCCCATTCCAAACTTCTAAAAGTGTTCTATTTAGAAATAGGATATTGAAGATATAATTAAGACAACATCCCGCTAGGTTGGGAAGGAAGGCCTTAAACCCAATGACTGATGTCCTTACAAGAGGGGGGACATTCAGAGACAGAGAAGGGAGAGCTGTGTGAAGTTGAAGGCATGGATTGGAGTGGCATTTCTGATAGCTAAGGAATGCCAAGAATGACTAGGGACCACTAGAAAGAGGCAAAGGAGGATTCATGGAGGTATGAGAGCCCAATGATACTCTTGAACTTAGACTTGAAGCTTACTAAATTGGGAGAAAAACAATTTTTGTGCAGTAAGCCTGCATTGTAAGTACCACCTGCATTGCGATACTTTGTTACAGCAGGCCTTCTACACAACTGTAGAGTGAATCCATTTCCTCCACTGCTTACTATGTACATAATAAATAACACACCAAAACATTTCTCATTATTTACAGTAATAAATAGTCAGGAGCTGGCAAGAAGTTTGATGTTGGACACCTCAATGGAAACCTGAGTCCTCATCAAGTTCCTCCTTCTACAGGCTTCCCCCTTTCTTGGTTAGGTCCCCAAATCACTCTAGTCTTTGTCCTTACTGACACATCTCTTTCAGACTCTGTCCTTCTTGACACTGTCTATAAAGTCACTTGTGTTTACATTGAGCCTGCCCAGATAACCAATGGTATTCTCTCCTTCAAAAACCTTTAAGTTAATCACATAATACAATTGCCTTCTGTCAAGGAAGGTAACACACAGGTTTCTTGGATTAGAACATGGACACTGGGGAGGGGACGCAGAACTGATGAGGAAATATTTAGCCATACTAAAGCTGGGCTGGCTCATTGAAGCTTGAGATATGCCAATGCCCAATATCAAATCAGCCAACCCAACAACCAAAAAGGAAGTGTGAGAGGGCTCAAAAAGGTAGGACATTGTGACTGTCGCACTACATGAAACCTGAGTTTAAAACCTCTGTTCATGATTCCTTTTCACTAAAGGAATTTGTCTTAGTTGGGGTTTCTATTGCTATGAAGAGGCACCATACCATGGCAACTCTTATAAAGGAAAGCATTTAATTGGGGCTAGCTTACAGTTTCAGGTTTAGTTCCTTATTAAGGATAATGGAATTTTCCCAAGTTCCAGCCCTGAGAAAATTCCTCCCAAAGTCCTGGGGAAGACACTGCATTCAGCATGGAGTATCTGAGGAAAAGGAATCTACGTACACTATGCTCTTTTGTCCATTAACTTTATTCCTCTATGACAAAATTCTATCTATACGGCTTCAGCTCTGTCCTCACATGCAGCTCCTCTCTGTGACCAGTTTTCCTGTCTTCATAGTTTTAGTAACCTTCTATGCTTTTGACCTGATCTTCATCCTCTGTTCCTTCATTCTCCATCTATCCTTCCTGGCTCCTTACCCCTAGCCCTGATAAACTCTACAAGAGATCTGCTTTACCCTCTACAGAATCTCTGTCTTCCTCTTTTCTCTCTGGCCACGTGGTTCTGTGTCTACCTCTGGAATTCTGCTCCAGTCCTTGCTGTACCTAGTTATGCAAAAAGCCCTGTTGTCCTCAGTCAATCTTTCTGCCATGACCCTAGGCCTGAGGGAAGGGGATGGTCTGAGCTTCATTTACACAAGAAGCAAAGCTATGTATCTACAGCCTGCTTGTCTCCTAGGCTCAATGGGGGAGTTAGTTACCTAGAGGTTCAGTGGGTCTGAGAAGCTGAGCTGTTTGCCAAATGGTCTGGGAGTATTTGGGCATGCAAGAATTCCATAGCAGCAGACAGTTGAAATATTAAAAACTGGATAACACTAAATATTCCATGATAAATGGCTTCCACTAGAAAAATTCCTTGAAATTTGTAGGTATAGCTTTGATATCCAGCCGAATCTCAATAATATATTCTTGCAACCCACAAGACCTTATCATCATGTTGGGACATGGTGGTGTGCAGGCAGACATAGTGCTGGAGAATGAGCTGAGAGTTCTACATCTTGATATACAGGCAGCAGAAGGAGTCTGTGTACTAAGCATAGCTTGAGCATATATGAGACCACAAAGCCTGCTGCCACAGTGACACACTTCCTCCAACAAGGCCACACCTCATAATAGTGCCACTCCCTGTGGGTCAAGCATTCAAACACATGAGTCTATGGGGGCCATACCTATTCAAACCACTGCAGGATTCTATAAAGGAGTCCCAGTCATTGTCTACAGGACAAGGGTGACAGTTGGAGATATTGCCATGGACCTAAGTTTGTTGACATCAACAGAAATGATAGAATTACTGAAGTAGTGGCCAGGAGATTGCACTTAACTTCTAGGGAAAAAGTGAACTTGTTTACTCTGATAGCAAAGGTTGCGATCCAGGTACTTTGACCCACAGTAATCCTTAGCCCTGGCAAAGAAGAGAGCAGGCAGATTTTATGGAAAAGACAGATGGATTGCTTACTAAGTATAATAATAAATAGCACACCAGATGTAGTGCTTACTATTTATACTAACAAATGAGAGCTGGAAAGCAATAAGCTGAGGTCAGCCACCTCAGTGGAAATCTGAGGTCCCCACGAAGTTTCCAAACTTAGTTACAGATACCATCTAATTGATTAAAGGAGAAACCAGGCTCCTTTGAGGAAGGACCCTGGAAAGTCAACATAAATATATGCTATAAATACTCCTTCAATGCTTCCTGAGAAGTGCCAAAGACTATTGACCAGAGAAAATGTCCATTAGGGTAAGGGGAAATATTCTGATCTTTGCAGGCTGTTGCATATAGAACACCAATACTACTTGGATCTCTATGTCACTGAAGCCAAATGTCACTATAGTTTCCCTTTTGTTAGGCTCAGTTTTGAGCCCTTAATGTTCCCACAGGACCCCATTATGGCCATGCAACTAGTCACCAGTGTCCTAGAAGTTATAAGTACACTTAACATAATGCTTTCTCAATCCATGGAAAACCAATCATTAAAGTAGAAAGAACCAAATAATTGAGAGTGTTTCCTTTCCCATACAGCAGCCAAACCACTTCAGATGTCCCTATCTATTCATGTCTGTTGCTTTAAGTCCCTCTGTTCTCTGTGTATACCATGCAAGTTTGCTAACTAGAAATTATTCTGATGGGTGGGGTTCAGGCGAAAATTGAAAATAATCGTATAAAATGGACATGTCAAGCCTTATTTATTAAACTATGTGTACTCTGGAAAGTAAATATCAACTTCATGTCTGGATTATAGATAGAGCGATGGGAAACAGCAGTCACCGTGAATCCATGAAAAAGAGCCATAGAGTAAAGAAAGCACAGCAGCCATGGATAAGGATCCTGGCTCTTTGGGGGAAATCCATGTTGGTCACTTTTCATCACTGAAACAAAATACCTAAAGAAACAACTTGAGGAAGTAAGCATTTAAAGGCTTCAGCCCATGGTCACTGGCTTCTGGGCCCATGAATGGAGAAGCAGAACATGGCAGGGACCATACCTGTAGCAAAATGGCTTATCACACTGTGAACAGGAGGCAGGGAGTGAAAAGGATGAAAGGAAAAGACAGACCCTTCAAAAGCATGCCCCCAATTCACCTCCTCATGGTAATCTACTGGGTTGTGAATGCATTAATGAATTAAGCCATTTGTAATCTTAAAAACCATCAGGATTTATTGAGCTCTCAGAAGCTCATGATCAACTAATGAAGCCTTTCAAACATAAAACTTTCAGAGAACCCTCCCACTCAAGGCCTAACAGCATCTTGGAACAACTGTATCTATTTCTGAACCCCACATAAAGTGATAAAAGTAAACTGTCTTTGGTACATGGGTTGCCATGATAGGGTTATCTATTACAGCTGAACACATCCTAATGGGGCAGTAGGACTGCCTGTATTTATTCCAGATTCATCTCTTTCAAGACTCAATGGTGTCTTTTCTTCTCTAGTGAGTAAGAAGAAGCCCATTAAGCAAGCCCATATCATACATCATATATATAATAATACAAAAACATAACCTAGGCTGGCTTGCCAGCAATCCCCAGGGATCTACCTATCTCTGTCTCCCCAGAGCTAGGATTACCTGGGCCACTATTCTTAGTTTTTTTCATCTTTACTTTTGAATCTTAATTATCAGGAAGAAGACTGAGAGCTTATATCTTGGAAAAATAAGAATAGAACAAAGCATTTGTTTTTTCACACAGAATAAGTGATTAACTCATCAATGGGGTATACGTTTATGGGAAACTTTTATGACTACTTGCATAACAGAACTCTGTGAGGCTCAGTTTCCTCTCATGTGAGAACAGGGGAGAAGACACTGAGGCCCATTTTCCCAGACCACTAAGAAGATTGAATTGAAGATGGCAAGGCATGGCAGAGAGAAAGGCCACCTGTAAGTTGCCAGACAAGCAGCTGAGTGGCCTTTCCTGGCATCTGCTCCCCTCAAAGTTAAGAAGCCATCTTATTCTCTACCATAATTTGACTTGTACAGGATCCAGGCTACGTGAGTTTGAGAGGCTTGATGAATATAGGTGTTAAAAGCTTGCTGGATAAATGACTATGGAGGAAGGATTGTGTCTTAGGGTTTTAGTGCTGTGAAGAGACACCATGACCAGGGCAACTCATATAAAGGAAAACATTTAATTGGGGCTGGCTTACAGTTCAGAGGTTTAGTCCATTCTCATCATGGTAGGAAGCACGGTGGCATGCAGGCAGATATGGTGCTGGAGAGGTAGCTGAGAATTCTACATCCAGATTGGTAGGCAACAGAAAGCTATACTGAGCCACTAGGCCTGCTTGAGCTTCTGAGACCACAAAGCCTGTCCCCAGGGACACACTTCCTCCAACAACGGCACACCTACTCCAACAAGGCCACCCCCTATGGGCCTGTGGTGGCCATTTTTATTTAAACCATCACATTCCACTCTCTGATGCCCATAGGCTTGTAGCCATACCATAATGCAAAATTCACTTAGTTCAACTTCAAAGGTCCCCATAGTATATAACAGTTTCAAACTTGTTTAAAAGTCCAAAGTTCAAAGTCTCTCCTGAGACTCATGCAATCTCTTAACTGTAATCCCCTGTAAAATCAAAATCAAAAAGGAGACGTATAATGGCACAGGCTGTACATTACAATTCTAAAAGGGAGCATAGTGAGGAAATACCAGACCAAAGCAAGACCAAAAACCAGCTGAGCAAACTCCAAACTCTGCATCTCTATGTCTGATGTTGAAACATTCTTCAGATCTCTAACTCCTTTCAGCTTTGTTGACTGCAATACATTTATTTTTTCTTCATCTGGTTCCCCTCCCTGTTAGCAGCTCTCCTCAGCAGACATACCACAACTCTGGCATCGTTAATATCTTGATATCTCCAAGGCAATCCAGATTTTACCTTCACAGCTTCATGCAATGGTCTCTTTAGGTCTCCATGCAGGGACACACCTGACACATGCCTGGCTCCAGCAGCTTTCCTTAGTCACAGAGGCAAATGACATATTCCTTTTCTATCTTTGACTCTAAATCCAGAGTCACATCTGCTGCTTGCTAGGGCTGGAACATGGTCCCTTCATTCAGTTACATCTTCACTAGCTTTCTGTTTTTGATGGTTTCCTTCACTGCCTAAGCTTGGCTGACCTGAAACTTGATCTGTAGACCAGGCTGGCTCCAAACTCAGAAATCTGCCAGCCTCTGCCTGACTCCCTGCCTGCTTCTGCCTGACTCTCTGCCTACCTCTGCCTGCTCTGCCTCTATAGTGCTGGGACTAAAGGTGTGCAACACCACACCTATCTCTAAGCTTTTCTTTAATTCCTTTTCACAAGTTAGAAGCTTAGCTGGGTAGGATCTTGTCCTAAGGTTACCACTCCCTTTATTCCACTGAACATCAGGATTTTCTATAACCTGGTTTTCTCCTTGAACACAGGACTTAGCTCCTTTCCACTTCCTGGTACCCTCTTTCTTCCCAAATTGTACATTTTGTAACTTTCCTTTTTAAGACTACTCCTTTTCATTATAGATCTGCATAAGCATGGCCAATAATAACCATATGACACTGTCTACACTAGGTTGTTTGGAATCTCCTCTGCAAATGCAATTAATCCAAAACTCTTCAGTTTAGCCTCAGGCAGATTTTATTGGACAAGGGCAGAAAGCAGCCACATTCTTTACCAAAATATCACAAGAATAGTCTCTAGGCCACATATTAGCATTCTTCTCCTCTGAAACCTCTTGCACCAGGCCCCCACAGTTCAAATCACCCTCGGCCTAACTGTTTTCCATGTTCCTACTAGGATGGACCTTTAAGCCCTACTTAAAACATTCAACCGCTTTTCTAATTCAAAGTTCCAAAGTTTATATTCCTCCAAACAATAGCAATAACCCTGTCTTAGTTAGGGTTTTATTGCTGTGGAGAGAAACCATGACCATGGCAACTCTTATAAAGGAAAATATTTAGTTGGGGCTGGCTTACAGTTCAGAGATTTAGTCCATTATCATCATGGCAGGAGACATGGTGGCATGCAGGCAGACATAGTGCTGGAGAAGTAGCTGAGAATTATACAATCAGATCAGCAGGCAGCAGGAAGTTAGACTGAGCCACTAGGCTGACTTGAGCTTCTGAGACCTCAAAGCCTGCCCCCAGTGACACATTTCCACCAACAAGGTCATACCTACTCCAACAAGGCCACCCTCTATGGGCTTATGAGGACCATTTTAATTCAAATCACCAAAGATTTGTCACCAAATTAAGCATATATATATGAATATATATCTTTATTTGTGTGTGTGTGTGTGCATGTGTATGTGCACATAAATGAGGGTGCTTGTGGAAGTTAAAAGAAGGAACTAGATCCACCGCTGGACCTAGAGTTATAGTTGTAGGCTGCTTTATGTGGATGCTGGGAATCAAATTCCAATCCTCAGCAAGTTCTCTTAACTGAAGAGCCATCTCTATAGCTCTTCATTTTTCTTTAAAAAATGGCTATCAAAGGAAACACATAGAGCACTAGAAGCTTAACATTCACAAGGAACTTTCATGGAGTATATATATAGCCCTCCTACCTCTTCTTCAGGACCTACAGAGAAATGGCTTATTTTCTCTTGTCAGAGTATGGAGCAAGGGAAAGTCAGAGAATACAAGCCTGGATATGCTACAGAAGGAAGTGGGGCTCATTTACTCCTTGCTCAGGACTTCAGACCTTTGGAGATCAACCTGAAAGTAGCTAGAAATCACAATTTAGTCTCAGAGTACAGAACAGGAGTTCATCAGGAAGCAGAAGCCCCAGTGAGCTTCTAGTATGATATGAGCTTGGCATATATGAGCACCTGTGACCTGATTATCTGAACAACAGGTCCAGTTGGATAGAGCATCATCATTCCTTCCTTACCAGGGGATAGGCCCTGGGAAATGAGGTTAAGCACTGACCTCCTTTTCTGGGTACCTTCCTTGTGAGAAGCTTCATGTACTCCTCTCTAACATCTGTGCCAAAGCAGAGAGTTTCCTCATCTTCCTTCCTTCCAGGTAAGACACTATAAATCCCACCCTGAGTCTCCCAGAATACCAGAGGCCACTGAGGGACTGTATCAAAGACCAAAGACTCAGACCCACCCTGAGTTGGGAAATGAAGATGCAAGCATAAATGCAAGGTGCTCTGGTGCTGTGGGATGTCTTTCTGTAGGCTGTGAATATGTGTTGCTCCCATTGGCTAATAAATAAGCTGTTTTGGCCTATGGCAAGGCGTCTTAGAGGCAGATGAGAAATCTAAGCAGAGACAGGGAGGAGAAAGGTGGAGTGGGAGAGACATGTCAGCAGACCAGTGATGGCATGGCCACAGGTCACATGGCAAAACACAGATGAATGGAAATGGATTGAATTAAGTTATAAGAACTAGTTAAGGGGTTGGGAATTTAGCTCAGTGGTAGACCACTTGTCTAGCGAGCACGAGGCCCTGGGTTTGGTCCTCAGCTCCAGAAAAATAAAATAATTTTAAAAAAAGAGCTAGTTAATAATGAGCCTGAGCCATAGGCCACATGGTTTGTAATTAATATAAGCCTCTGTGTGTTTACTTAGGACCAAGTGGCCACAGGACTGGGTGGGACACAGGAAAACACTCTGGGAAGGAGGCTTGACTCCCAGTTTTTGACAGCCACTGTACCCAGTGGCTCACCGCAGTCATCATTTCTCACTCACTCATCCTGTTAGAGCACTGCTGGTGGAGCAGGAGCAGGAAACCAGGGCCAGGAGATATCAGGTGTCCTACCCAAAGGACAGGAAAGGGCAGAAAATCAGAATCGAGCTCTGGTGTGTTTCAAGCTGGGTTTTCACTTATGGCCAGAAGATGCGGAACAAAGGTGCAGGATGTAACCCCATCTCTGACGAATTATAGGCAATCTCTTCAGCACCAGAGTTAGCCTTTCTTCTTAGACAGCTAGAAGACCTAATCGGACACCAAGAGTAAAACTGTGATCAATCAAATCAATGATGCCTACATAGGTGGAACTGAGAACACACAGTTCAAGGTCAGTGCTGACACCCCAGGCCTGTTCTGACTTCATACCTCAAGACCAAAAAGGAACTTCCTGTCAACCCTGTGAGAATAGTTTCAGAAAGTCTGGAAGCTATGTGCTTAGTCACACAAAGAAACAGATACAGTCTGTACTTGGAGACAAGGTTCCTATTCCAACAGGGACTTGAAGAGGTGACTCGGGAAGAAGCACAGTCAGAGTAGATGAAGAGGCAAGTGAGCCCTGTGTCAGCCTGGGATACTGCGTGGCCCAGTCAGCTTTCTTTCCCTTTCTGGACATTGTTACCTCCTAATTTATCTACTAGTCTCTTGAGTGACTCTAGCTGTCACTGTGTTGGAATGCCAGAATTAAAGCAAGCATCAAATTACGAGGCACAAGCCATCACAGGGAATTCAGTCCTGCAGGATAGTAACAGAGAACTAAGTGTTTTTAGAAAGACCCCCACAGCTGGTCTAATATAAGCCTGACTTCTAAGTGGCAATTAGATTTTGTGTGGATTATAGTCTGGTTGTTACCCAAGTCCCAGTTGCAGATTGGTTCTGACTAGCTGGCATTGTGTATTACGGGAAACAGAATTAGAGTGCCGTGCACAGCATGTGTCCTTGCTGGCATGCCACAAGTCTGCTTCCCCACTTTGCCTTAGCATGGGGGACATTCCAGCTGATGTCCCCAAACAAGACTCTTGGCTTTGCTTGCTAGCCTAAGTCTGCATTTCCTCCCACCTCTCCCTAACCGTGGCACAAGAGAGGGAAGCTATAATTTGCAGGCTGCCCTTTCGCTGTAGCTTGAGCCACACAAATGGCTTAATCTGCTCTCACCCTGCAGTCCGTGCCCAGCTGCCAGGCTGCCGGAGGGGCTGGAGGCCAACGTGAAGGGGATTCTCTCCCATGCATTATTCACACCAGTGCTTCCCTTTCTATTTTTAATGTTCAGCGTGGAGCGGTTCCCTCTGCC